>NC_059500.1:69154277-69777728 GCF_018139145.2 Gymnogyps californianus | reverse complement strand
ACTAGCTATAATTGGGGTGAGGGGAGGCTGTGGGTAGGGGCAAGGAGGTTTTTTTCCATTATTTCACTTATTCCACATTATTTCCATGTTCTCAAATCATCCGATTTTGTTGTAGGACCAGAATTTGCTCTGTGGGACTCCACTATCTGTTTCTCTGGTTTCTGGACCCCCTTGCCCCAACCGCCTCAGCACACCTCCCTCCTTGTTCTACCCCTTCTTCTGGGAACCATGAACGGTATGTGTGTGGCAGAATTCCTCTGTTGGGGAGCTGGAGGACCACTACCAGATAAGGTAATGGAGGTGCGTTACCTCCTGCTAGACCTTTCCCTACCACATTGCTAGAGTGGAGGAGCCACATTCACGGTCCCCCTTGAATGTCTCCCTGCCCCAGTGAGGACAGACCTCAGAATTTGGTCCAAGCTAGTTAGATCCTGCTCTTACACGTGCAGCTTTATGAATGTGACTAGCCCTGGGAAGCGCAGAGTGACTCACGCACCACTTCCAGGACTAAGATTAAAGTTGGTTCATGGAGAAGTAAAAATTGAGTAAGATAACTATGACACAGGGATATTTGTTCATTAACAGTTCAGCGTTACAGCTGTGGCAATATGGGGAACTGAGTGTTCCGAATTTCTGAATCATCCAGCTTGTGAATATTTTTCTTTTCTTTCAAGGAGAATTGACTTAGACAATATTGATTGTAGACTGGCTGTTTCCAGTGTATTGCAACTCCTGTTTCTGCTGCTTTTCTGTTTGTCAAAAGATGCAGTCCTAACAGGAAAAAGGGCCCAAAGAATATAACTATATGTTTGGAAACTCATATTACTTGAAGTGATGTGACTAAGTGCGAGTATACATGTATTCATGTGTATGTAGAGAACTATAGTGCACCTACACAGGTAACAAAGACAAATCAGTATAGATATACAAGGAAGATATATTTGATAGTCAGTAGAATTTAAATAACAATCAGTGATCTCAAATGGAAACTTGTATTTGCATAATAGGAAAGCAATTCTTCTAATGTATGTAATTAGTGACTGAAATTCAATAGCTAATGAGATGAAGTAAATTAATTTTTTTTTGTAATAAACCAAGATGAATTATAATCAGTGTGTTTCATTTAATTGCATCAGTAGCTGTAGTTATGAATTTTAATTTGTTATTTTATACTAATTTGTTAACTGTGTTATTCATAATATGTGTCATCTATCAGGGTGATCTTTTATTTGTATGGCAATGAAGATCTAATCTGCATTCAGTTAATCATACATACAGAAAAGTAATTGACGTACTGCGAGGAAATCCTGCTATAATCTGATGTAATTGGAAAACAATGCAGAAGTTGCATAAACAGACCTCATAAAAACGAATCAGTATATGCTATGGCACCAAAGGAAAAAACTCTACAGATTAAAAGTAAATGGGGTTTGGACAGATGTGGTTATCCATTTGTGTCTAACTATGGCAGTTGACAGGGCAAAAAAAATCTCCACTTCTCTGCCAGCATGCTGGTGACCCTCAATGTTTAAGCACAAGTTATACTTACAGAGTCCTGTGTCTACAGCTTTTGTTGTTCAGAGACAGGGTTTAACTGTTTAAGTGTCTCCCTACAAAATCTTTGCAATTAAAGATCAAAGAAAAATTGGCACATCTATTGGTAAAGGAAGGGTTAAAGCCATCTGCAGCCTGGGAAGAAGAGGGGGACCTATTGCATTCTGTGGCAGGTCTGACTCAGCTGGAGGGTGTGCCTAAATGAGCTGTATTCCCTAGAGTAAGGGTGGACTGGTTTATCCATCATGAGCACAGTAAAGCAGCATTAGCACAATACCTACTTACCTGTGGCTAGTTCTGGGCTCTGCGTGCCTGTGAGAGCTTCTGGAGCTTTCTGCACAGCTTGTGGAGCTTTGCAATAGACGTTGCTATGATAGGAAGGCTGCAAATCTTTGCATTTTTTTGGAAAGTTGGAGATCTTTTGGAGATTTCCTCATTTCTCTCTGTATAGGATGATAAATCCAGCTGCTTAGACTAGGTACTGCAGCAAATCCACCTGCTTTTGCAGGTGGGGCTCTGTGGATACAATATAAAGGGCCTCTGTCTTGAGTAGCAGGGCTGTAGGGATATTACTGTCTCATGGGCTTCAGTTTGCAAAATTTAGGCTTCATCTCCCTGTGCCAGGGAACTCTGTGGCTGGTCTGAAGTTGTAAGTGTCAGTGCCCATGCAGCATCCCTCTGTGGGCAACGACAGGTAGGAAAATGTCTCATTTAACAGCAGCATGGTGGGCACCTGCAGCTGCACCCCATCCTACATGTCTCTGTTGATGTCAGGGCTATGTTGAAAAAGCCAGTAATTAGTATTTTTAAGACTGTCATTATTTCCACTGTATAAGGAGGCAGGTATCACATGGCACAGATGGCATTCTCCTTGCAGGCATCTCTGAAGTACTATTAAAGATTTATCTGCAAGTGCTGTGCAGCCAGGATGGTGCCAGTCATCAGCTGAGTGGCATTCAAAAGTAGGTGAGAGAAAGTCTTTGTGAGATAAGTGTAGAAATAAATCCTGATGAATGCAACTGGGTGGATCAGATAATACTTGGGATTATTCCAAAGCTTTCAGTTATGTGTCTCTACAGCTAGATAAAATGTGTCATCTAGGGTGTAGTGTACAAATGGAACAGATAATTCTGTGCTTGCCATGAATCTGGGTTAATTAGACTACTACATGCAATTACTTAGCTTACTAAAAGACAATATGATAAGACTCAATTTTGCAGCTCAGTATTTACTGATGCTAAAAACCTTTTTGCCTGAGGAGGTGTTGGCAAGCGCAGCTGAAGGAGTAGTGTGGAGTCCAGTTTGCTCCCTGCAGGCAGGAAAAGTCAGATTCAGCACTTCTATATTTGGGTGTAGCTCTCCTTGACTTCAACTACAACACCCACCACTTGTCCAGGGCAGAAATTTTGTCCTCCGTCAAAACGCTATTTGTTAAGTTGTAATGATGTAATTGTTTGGGTATTGGTTTTCTATATTGCATCAAATTAATCTGTCTGTGCATATGAGAAACTGCTCATTGTGAATTTGTGTGGATCATGAGAGATACCGTACTCTGTCATCCTGGAAATTGTTGGTGGGTTTGTTTCCCTTTAATCCTTAAACTCTTCATTGTAAATGAAGTTAATTCACATTGAAACCACAGAACAGAGCTTCTATTTGCCTGCTAGAAAACTGTAGGTATATTTATTATTCAGTAAGGCTTTAAAAGCAAACACAGATACTTATAGACCAACTCAAGTATGTACATTGGGTCAAGGAAGTTGAATATAAACATGCTGGAGTCAGAGGGCAAAAGTGATGAACTTCCACAGGTAGCTGAGGAGCATTTACACTCAGGGACAAACTCCATTCCCAGGCATGTAGGCTACTCAATATTTAAAAGTGTACATCTCTTGTCATAAAAATATGGGAATTTCTTAGTAATCCAGCATTCTTTGGTGTAGAAAAGAGATGGCTGGGGAGATAAGCTAGTGGTCTATAAAATCACGAAAGGCATGGGAAGGGTGGAAAGGGCCCACTCTTTCTTTCAGTAAAAGAACCACAGAATTTCAAGTGAGGTTGGTAGAAAGGCTCAGACAAGAGAATGTGGTTCTTTACACCACAGAGCTCCTTGCCAAAAGATGGTATGGTAGGTAGGAGCTTGCCTGGGCTCAAGTGATGGCTGGACAACTTCAGAGTGGAAAAATCCAGTAAAAGTTACTAAGTATGTGGAAACCACATCCAGCTCAGGAAGATCCTGAGATGAAAAATATGGGAAGCTAGGAGAGTAGTAATGGGAAATACTATACACTTGCCTTTTTTTTTATACTCTTCCTCAGCCATCCACTTCTGGCTACTGTTGGAGATAGGCTAGCTAGCCCTTTGGGCTCATTCAGAACTGCAATTCTTCTGATAATGACAATGATGGGGTAAGTGGTTTGTGGAGTGGCCAATATAGTGGTAAAAAGAATCCTGGGAGTCTGATAAGTCATTTAGAGCACTGTACAATAGAAATAAAAATATAATGAATAATAATTTTTCCTCTACTTGTGAAATGTAGATAAATATAAAACAGTCTGTTATTTCTAAAACTATTGGAAGGAAAGAAGAAGGGTTTTTCTTTTTTTTTTTTTTTTTGAGGTGGCAGCTGGAGAGTACATCTTTGCATGATTTATGAAGATGGTCTGAAACTTTAGAGTATTTGTTTTGTTTTGAAAGCTATTTGATTTTTGCATATGAAAAATGCAGTGCTGTCTCTAGACGTGGCTAATAGCAGACTGCAGAACTGGTGCAGCTTTGGTGTCTCCTAAGTCAAACAAGTGAAACAGGAAGGAATTTTAGTGAGACTGTTCAAAACCCCTTTCCAAAAAGAGAGAGTTGGCAGAAAATTTAGGAGAACCAACTGAAGACACGATTTCTCTTTTCAAGTACTTAAAAAAAAAAAAAGCAAGAAATAAGGAGAGCAAAATAAGAAACACAGACGTTCCCGGGCCATCACTGTGAACAGTAAAATAGTACAAATTCTGCAAGCCAGGCTTCTTAAATTTATGTCAAATTATCCCAATTTGTTGTTTGAAAACTGAATTGACAGGATATGAAAAGTCTGGACTTGAGTAAAGTCAGAGTCATCTGTTGATTTCGGATGCACTTGTGTGTTTCCTAGATAACATCAAGTGTTAAATTGCTGTAGTTCGAAAAGAAAGACTAAAAGGCAGCCAGGGCTTAATCAAGAAAAATATTCAAAGCCATGTCACAGTGCAAAAACGATAGTCAGAGTTGAAGGTGAACAGAATGAGGTCCCAGCAACTCAGCTCTGGGAGGAAGCCTTTGCACTGCTGCAGATGATGCAGCTAAAAGGAGGATATGCAACAACAGAGCAAACCAACAAAAAGCCTTCTGGGTTGCAAGGGAGAAATCAGCTGTTGTGAGATTATCACAGGGAAATTGAGGTGCAGCTCTAACCATTTGTGCACATGACAAGGATACTTTCAGCATGTAGGCAGATATGTAACACAAAGAAAAGACACAGGCTGCAGCAGAGTTGTTTGTCTTTCTTGCTAAAGAGGAAGAGAGTAGCAAACAAAAGCCTAGTGAGCAATGAAGTAGATAAAGGGAGAAGCAAATATATTTTGCAAAGTAGAAATACATTGGAAACCATGTAAGCCTTGGCTTACATTTTGCTGCTTCTTCTGTCACAGTTTCCCATCATTCTTCTCTTACTCCTCTACTTTTATTGTTTACACAGCTTTTCTGTCTCATGTGCTATGTCTCTTCAGGCTGTGCAAGCGCTTTGCACTACTCATTTCCTTTCTTGTATATTTAAAGGAGTAATTTTTATTTTTATAGTAGTAGTTGTAGTAAAGGAAGTAAAAATATTTCATGGAGAAACACAAAGCTGTGTAGCAAAAGTCACCTCTTTGTCTATGGGAGATGGAAGCTGGATTGTATGTGCTTCTCTTTTACAAATGCCTGTGCTGATTAATTTGTTACTGGGATATTGCAATAAAAAGTAACAGGGAAATGACAGCACTGTAGGATAACCTGAAATGGAAGAATTACTACTTGCTGGGCATGACCAGTATTAGAGCAGTAACCAAACAAGGTATATTGCACAGATTCTGTGGGACACAATGATAAATTCTTCCTGTGAAAGATTTATTTAACTGAGTCTCTACTGTTGACCTTTTGTGTCATCCCAATCACTGCATCAGAGGAATCTTCTCAAAGTGCATGGACTAGCTCAACAAACAACACAGTAGTTTTGAGAAGACTCCAGCTCTTTCCCTTCCTTTGCTGAAGATGTCTTTGCATAAGAGATATCAGTTTGCTCTTTTCCTCCTTACTGTGTATCATCTGCAGCGGCTCTGTCAGACAGAAACATTTGGCAAAGTGGATTGAATTTAGGCAGGATTAAAATGACCTTTAATTGCATTCTCAGTCCTCTGTGTATCTCCCACTCTTGTCCAAACAGTGACGTTACAGTGCTGAAAAATTGTCTTTTCTATAATAAGTGCAAATAAATACTAACATGCTGCCACTTGTTGAGTCCTCTGGAGAGCAGATCTCCCTAAAAAGGGAAAGGAATGGGTCCGAAGTGAGAAATGTGTCATTGCCTTAACACAGATGTTTATTGCGCGTGTGCAGAAATGGAGGGGCCAGGAATGGAAGGGAAAGAAATTGCTGAACTAATCCAAGAATAGCTTGTCCAATATCAGAGGAAGATGATAACATGAGACAGATTTCTCACATTTCCTTATTTGCTATTGTGCAAAAATAACCAAGTGTGATAATCGCCTTTGTACTGACCTCACAGAGAAATTCCTTCAAAAAAATTTCCATTCACTCTCCATTCCACATAATGCTTGGAAAACAGATATTGTTTGGATCCAGCATCTCTGGGCTGTGTTCAGAATGCCTTAGTCTTTTACTTAATTAATGCTGTTGTTTTCCAAGGAAGTGAGGTCCGTGCGGGTAATTAGGCCATGGAATAGTTATGTGAAAGGTAAAAGCATTCTATTGAAAGTCAAATTTAGCTCCACAATATAAATATTACAAAGTAAATTAGTTTAGCTGAGGGCAACATTTCTTTAATATACCCATGGGACAAATTCTTTGCTGAGTCATAGTGTAACATACCACACATTTAAAATCAAAGCAAATTACAAACTGGAATGAAAATCTCTGTGGATACTAAATCTCAGATTTGACTTGGACTGTGGTATTATATGACAAGGAGTCTACACAAGATTAATTCTACCTTTGTAAAGTAGGCATGACCTGATGCAGATATAGATTAGTATTTAATGGACTGTCCAGTAGTCAGCACTTTCAACAGTACTTCTCTTATGGTTTGTAAGGATTTTAATCCATTTTCTGTAAATTCCTTTAATTCTTCATGATTTTATTTTTGGTTTGGAACATTAAATGGCTGTGTGTATTGTCTGTATTTGGAATAAAACAGAAACAAACTAAAAATGGTTTGGGGACCACAGTAGAGGGGTTTATATCCAACACTACGATGCATAAAAATTGGCATAAAGACTCTTTCTTTCTGCCTTCAGTGCCATGGGATTTAAAGGAAATATCTTTAATGGGCAGCTGCAAACAATTACTAAACTTTTTAATGGAACTCTACAATGTCACGAATCTGCTCTGCTTCTTCAAAAGTGCTAATTTTTATTCTTTGGAAATAATCCCTTCCCTTCGTATATAATCCCTTATACTTCGTATAAGTAAATCCTGTGTACCCAATGTAGCTCAAAGACTGAAGACCACTGTTTCTTTCTGCAAGGCTGGGGTTTTCAGAAGCCACTTTTACATTCAGATTTTGTCTGAGAGGCAAAGAAAGAAGGAAAGCAAGAAACTGTTCCCCCATATGTTTTCATTTCTGCTCTCCAAAACACATTTCCTATTTTTCCCCATTTGCTTCAGTGTTCAGAATTTCAAAGCAGTGGAAACTGGCTGCTGGAGTGGGAAAGAGGGAGAGTTGTGTACTTTCAGTAGGAAAATTTCTATTCATACAAACATCATGGTCCTTTCCACCTGAAAGGAACTGATTGAGAAACACTGTCTCTAAGAGGTCTTCTGATCACTGTGCTGGGGAATCCATGGTTAGGACTGAGTTCACAGAATGATTTGCTGAAAACGTTTAACCCCTTACAAAAGTTTGTACAAAGCCCAGGATTTGGGAAATGGATCAGGGAACAACAAATCAAAACAAAAGAGAAAGGTCAGCATAAAGTATCAAGAGATAAAAATGTTTTGGGGGAACATGAACAGTGGTAGTCTGATTCCTCACAGAGCCATTAATGACTTCGTGAAAGAGAAGAGAGGAACTCACTGCATTCCAGACATGTCTGTAAATATTACACTAGTCTATTTATTACTCAGTGGCCTAAAGTCACATTATATAGACTATTGAAGGTCAGCAATTATGAAGACTCCTAGTCACTTGTTAACTATTTGCTTTTCTTTCATTGCTACAGTAAAAGAGTAACTTAGACTACTGATTAAGCCATGTTAGGCACAAGGGTCTGATAGACGAGAAATGACCGCGCCACTAGGGACAGCAGATTGCAAAATGCAGACAGAGGAGGGAATGGGAAATCGAAGAAATAAGGCAGCCTCTTGGTGATTCCTCTTTCTCCTCCCAAATCTCCCCCTACAGCTAAGCTAGAAAACTTCCCAGCTTCTTCTAGGTGCAGATGTCATGTAGGCTTTTTCTTTCCTAGCTGTCCCATAGACATTTTTCAAAACTTCTAGGTTTTATTTCACTGCAGAAACAAAAACCTTCAAACATATATCAAAACCTCATCTTTTTCATGAAGCTTAGATCTTTACGTTATGGCTAGTCACACAACACAAAATGCTGGCCAGTATATCACATGAATACTGAAGTATGGGACTAAAAGCCACCAAACATGCGATCACATAAAGCACCTGCAATCCTTCGATAGTGAGGATTTTGTGCTTCACCTGTGGGTTCACCATTAAATGGTGATCAACAATGAAGGCCTCTGTATCCTCTTACAAAAATTAGTGTAATGATAAGCAAAAATACCTGAGGACGGTAAGATAAGAAGGGCTGGGTTTCAGGGTTTCATCTCATGCTCTTTTGTGACAAAACAGGTCATATACATGACATATATGACTATTTTCATAGAAAATCAGCTTCCTACATCTGCCTTATGTCACAGTCCCTTTGTTTTCAGCTGGTGGAAAATAATGACCATCCACTAGAGTTGCCTGAGATACCAAAAAGCTCCTCTCTAGTTAAGATCAAGGAAGATACAGGTATCTCTCCAGCAGTTTGTGCCATCATGTCATTAGTTAATTTGTCTGTTTGCATGGGTAAATGACCAGCTTGTGGTAACTATCGTCCTGAGTTCCTATTGTTCTGAAAATCTGTGCCCCTGCTTTTAGTTCCAGTATCCAATTAGAGTTCAAGAGTGTGCTCATAGAAGAGAATATAACTTAATTACAAAAGCTAAAAAGCTCACTTAAGATAATTGTTTATTTATGGACACCATTGTCTCTGATTGGTTGCGGCACAGCAGTTTCCTGTCAGTCAGAATATATGGCATAAATCTATCTGTCCGGATATGTTTGTGGTCTCTTTGATACACAATCACTTTCAGAAATCTCTGGGATGGATCAGGCATGTCCATACTGCAGCAATGTAAAACTGTGTCTTAAAGGCACCATGTGCCCCGTAGAACTTGGTGTTACACCATTACTCACTGGGCTAGTCTGTATTTGGAGAAATCTTTTTATTATTTCTAATAGAACTGCTTATGCATACAAGACTGACTTTATGGCTTTAGGGGTGTGGAAATAGTAAGTTCTTATTCTACAGAGCCAACTTTGATAAAATAAAATTATAAAGAGCTATATCACATGTATCATATAACAAATAACATACTGTATAAAAAAGGAAAGCATCTCCAGTTTTAGAAATGAAATTGTCATCTTTGTCTCAATATTTATTTTCCATAAATGCCTCAGCTTTGCCCAGTCCCATTCATACAGCAGCAGGAGTCTATTCTCTCATAATAAATAATGGTGAATCCCATGGACATTGTCTCTTAATTTTCATTCACTATGCTCACAGAATGTGGGTATTATTTATAACAAGTTGTGTGAGAAAACTCTTTAACAAAGAACAAAGAAAAGCCAAAGCCTTTTTTTTTCACTTTGACTATGCTCAGGCATAAGAAGTGTTTTAAATTATGAATACTTTTCAAAAATATGTATACTTTCCTTTTTATTAAATATAAAAAAGAGAAAACAGATTCTGGCCAAACTTATTTACAGAAGAGCAGATTTACACCTTTAAAATTGAAATTTATGTTATGAAAATGAACAGTTGCTTATTTTCAGTTTACAGACTGCACGATGCAAAAAGGTCTTACATGAAGTCTACATGCAGGTATTGCATAAAATAATTTTTAAAATAATTTCTACATCAGTTTATTACAATATTTCAACTCCTTTGTGTGGAGATATAACACTGGGCTGCTAAACTGAAGAGGAATTAATCAGTCTAAAATAATTTACTCCTATGTGTTTGTCCTGTAGTTCTCATTTCACTAAATTGAAGCTGTTTGAAACATTCAATTTCTGCGTGTAGCCTATCCCTCTGTCTAGAGATGATTCAGACTTAGAAAGTAAAAGACCAAATAAATTGGTGTCATATTTCCATTGACAGGTATGGTGGGTAGACAAAAGTCAAATCTGGGGTTGCAATTCATGTTTTGCAAAAGATCCATTGTCTGAATTAGGGCACATCCACCCACAGTACGGGACAGTGCAGAGGTTCCTGAGAAATAGCCGTCCTCAACCAGGGACAGAATAGCAGTCCCAGGGTGACATTCAGACAAGGTGAATTGGTCTGAAGGCCCTGGTGCTTCTGGGCTCCTTCAGGGTTCCTGATGAATTTGTCTCCCCAGTGCTCTTCTGTGTAAATCTGCTTCTTCCCCTGGAAGTGGCCTCAATATCTCTAACAAACACAGTTGAAACGTGTGAAGTGATTTTTCAGTAAGTGACTTGGGGCTAAAATCCTCTAGGAGAACTGAATGCCACTTTTCTTCAGGGCATAGTTAACTTGTGCTGGGTTGTAGCAAAGAGGCTTCCTTCACTTGGAATTGCCTTGGGATTCCCATCCCCCAAATTAGATGCCTACAGTCTTTCTTCAGAAAAGGAACACAGCTTTTTTTTTTTTTTTTTTTTTTTTTTTAATTGTGAAAACACCTCCACAAGAGAAGGTAACATCAGCCATTCGCCCTGTAACTAGGCAGGACTTTCACCCAGGTGCTAGACATCCAGGTACTAGCTCCTCTGATTGACAGGCATCAGAGTCACCTCTCTTGTTGCAGGAATGTGTCCCTTGTGTAGAGGACAAGGGACTGTTTAGTGGAGAGAAAGGGAGAGATCAGGTTTAATCTCTTCCACTTGCCATGGAAAAATGAAATTCCAAGGAGCAGTGGGGACACTTGAGTCTCTGTGTTGGCAAAAAGGGTATCTATCTGCTGTGGAAAATATGGGTTTGATATTTTGATTTCCCAGTTTCAGAGAAGGGATCTGGGGCCAGGCTCCTGCCTGAGTGCTCTAACCACAGAACCTTTGGCTGAAAGCGAATCTCTGTCCCATCTCTTTCTGGCCGTGTTTTATGCAGACTCTGATTTTCTGCTGTGTTCCGATCATGCCTAGGTTAGGGCTGGTGCATGAAAGAAATCTGTGCCTAAAGGGAAGATAGGCACTGAATGACTCAGACTGGTTGAGATAAATGTTTCTAGGCATGCGGAAAAGCAGAACTTTAATTGCCTGGAGTGCATCAGCGTGAAAAACTAGATCAAATACAGATTTTAGGTCGTTCTTCATTTGGCAGCAACTAAGTATGGATTTTGAGGAAATCAGTTTTGGCACTGAAGGTTCTCTCTGCAGAGAAGATAGTGCAAAGCAGATTTCTTGCACACTAGCTAATGGCTTTATGACTTCCCAGATAGATACAGCTGGAACATGGTAAGCTGCCTCAAACTTATTATACAGGGCAGCCATGGTCTCTCTGGGGTTTCCCAAATAGGTCGCTGTTCATGGGCCCAGCAGAACGTACACAGTGAGTCCCACCTTTTGTGAAGACACTTGCAAAGCCACAGAAAAGGGAAGAGGAAGTGGGGCTTTTTAGAGTTGTTGGCAAGTATGATTGATTCCTGCCAAACTTCTCTTATTGCTGCCCTTGTCTTGGGAGATCTGGCTCATGACAGTGGTCTGGTGAGTGCAGAGAAGGTCTGGTACCTCCTGGAAGACAGGCTTGTATGCAGGGCAATTGCTCATGTGTGAGAGGTAACTCGGATGTCAGATATGCTGCTTGTTTGCAGCCTAGCTGATCTGCACAAGCTGTGTGAGTGTGTTCAGGTCTTACGCATCAGACAGCCAAGGCAAATATAAATAAACTGCAGATTCTGCCAGTCAATCTGCCAGCTGCAGAGATAATTAAGGCAGTTGAAGTTCACTTTGGAACACAGGTGCTACAAAGCTACAAATGTTTGCAGTCGTCATGAACTAACAATCTTGTCTTTGGCAAGGCTTGAGTTCACTTCAGTGCACAGTTCCACGCCATTTCCCATTCAAGTTATTCCATGGAGAAATACACTACTGAGATATTTTAAGACTGGCTGCTAGACTTTAACTACTAAAAAAACCCAAGAATTAGAACATAGTGTGATGTAGCTCATTCCTTCCAATTAGGATTGTCATTAGAAGAACATAATTTATGACTTTGGGATCAATTCTATGGTTTTGGACTGAGCAAATTCCCCCTGAAAGTAAAAGCATGAATTCTGAACTCAACTCGGAATATTTCAGCTCTATTGTCTGTTAGGATAAATAAACATTAATTTAAGGTTACATGGATGCATGTGCCAAACTGCTTGAATCTCTATGTACAACACAAACTACTTCGACTTTTGTGAATTAAAAAAACCTAATCTCTTTCACTATTGCTTGCAACTTTAAATGTGCCCTTGTCAGACACAGTTATTCCTGATTCAGCAAAAATAAATTATTTGTAACAAGTGATCAGACTAGCAAACAACCCATTTACATCAGACAGTTTGTATTTGCAGAAAATGCCTTAAAAGAACCCTTCCAAAAGCAAATGTATTCTGCAGAAAGGAAACAGCAGAAGCATCCTGAATTTCTCTGCAATTCAGCAGTACTCATTGCCAACACCAACATCATATACTTTCAGAGCTATGTTTTTCTTATTCTTACTCTGTGCCTTTTGAGGTTACATCAGGCAAACCAGCTTGGTATCAAAGTCCTCCATACACGTTGGTGATATGAATTTGGATGTTTTTTCTTCCTTGTTTGTCCTTGGAAAAGCGATTGCAAAACCTTTATCAAGTTATCAGTCTTACATGTAAAGAAAGGGACATAATACACCCTCTTTTTCGTCTTTTCAGGAACTGAGGAGAACATCATAACATTCAGGTAGTAGAATAACAGTGTAAGAAATCATTTACACACAGAAGTGACTAATGGCTGAGAAGTGACAATAAAATGTTTCTGCCATGTGTGTGCTGCTTGTTTTGGTTAGAACATATTTTGAAATATGCTTTAAAGATCCCTCAAGGATGAAGTTGTTTTTGATGTTGCAAGAATCCTCCGTGGCTGCCCTTTGCACAAGAACCTGATGTATATTGGTGATGGGAAATCCTTGCTTCTGAGAAAGTCTTGAAAGGACATTTAAAGTGTTTGTGTTGGGTTTTTTTGTGAAATTAGAGTTTAGGTCATATGACCTGTGGAACATCTCTGGCAGAAAAGGCAGGCTTCAGAAAAGAGATGAGCTTGCCTCATTTGCAATGGCATTTTTCCGTTGTTTTGCTGGTTTAATTCTGTTGAAATCATCCATATGACGTTCAAGTAACAAAATAGCTAATCAGATTGGGTAATCGTAAGAGATCTAAATTTATATTGTATGCAAGTAAAATTATCACTAGTGATGAGATGGAAAAGGCCAGATGGGAAACTCTTTAAAACTAGAATTCAGCAGTGTTTTATGTGAGTTTGGTGGGATTATTCTCAAGGCAGATTCAGGGGTTCAAAATTTAATGCAAATTTTCTTGTTTTTAATCTCTTCAGAAGCTAGCTATTGATTTCTAAAGCTATGACCATTACAACGAATGCCTATTCAAACGATTTAGCTGTTTATTTTATTTGGCTTACAAATTAACTTATTTCATTTTGGCTGCCATCTGAGAAATTAACAATCATTTTCCTTGCATTGGTTCTTCAGTCATGTTACACTGTAATAGATCTACTGCCACATTTTCTTTTTCTATTTAACAGTAACTACTACAGGATTAAGGTTTTGAAAAGATTCTTTCAAAATTATACCTGTGATATCAGGCTATTGTTTTGAGGAAAAAGAGAAAATACATTAAGCCTAACTCCAGTCTTCTTTTCAAATTGCTATGACTCCATTTACTTCAATAGACTTGTTCTGGATTAACACCACTCTAACCTGGAGGGTGTTAGAGGCCTTGGCTAACTTGAAGTTTTGTTGATCATGAAGATTCATTGTCCCCTGAGGCAAATACTAACCTTGCCTTCATCCTGCACCAATATTTACTTTGTAAATCAATAAACCTTGATGTTTAATCACTCCTGTTAAAGTCAATGACTGTTTAGTATCTCATACTACATACCATTACTGCCAAGAGTAAATTTAAAATCTCCTTTTTATTGAAATGCTGTGATGAGATGCCTTTCTGTGATGTTAACAAACATTTGGAGAGCTTATTTACAATTGCTCTCCAAGTGCGTGCTACAGCTTTACAAGTAGGCTTCATTAGTAATATTATTATTACTCTGCCAGCTTTATTTTTCTAGAATTGGTGGAACATGATGTAAAGGTACATATGGAGGACTCTCGCTGTGGTATAGGGATGGCCAGGTTTGACAGCTCCAGGTGGCTGCCTGAGGGGCATTTGCTAAGGCTAACCTCAACTTAGCATCTGTAGCCTCCATAACCTTT
This sequence comes from Gymnogyps californianus, assembly GCF_018139145.2. NCBI lineage: Eukaryota > Metazoa > Chordata > Aves > Accipitriformes > Cathartidae > Gymnogyps > Gymnogyps californianus. The sequence goes on along the minus strand of NC_059500.1, from coordinate 69,763,159 downwards.
CTCTAGAGTCTGTGGAGGCAGATGCTCCTTTAAATGGAGAGCTGGACCCTCACTGAGCAACTCAGATGTAACCATGTTAGCTTTGCTCTTGCTTGTTGGTATGAAGGGCACTATAGTAGCTCAGCGTATCAGGCTATCCTTAGCCTTTGCAAACGCTCCGTCCTTGCAGACACCCCAGTCCGTGATAGATATCAATTCTGGCACCGCTACCAACTAAACTAGGGCCCAAGCCTGCAAAACATTCACGTACTTGCATCCCTTGTGTAAGCAGCACTAGTCAGCCATCAGCCAGGTTGCCCTTTACTATGTGCAATAAAAAAAAAAGGTTTAAAAAAAAAAAGCTAAAAAGGCAGCTCCTATCCAGGGCAGTCACAATTTAGGTTAATGGAAGGGCATAACAGATATATGCAACAGGAAATGGGCATTTATAGGAACGTAAATATGAAAGAAAACTGGTTGGCGGGTTGCACAGAAATGTAAACACACACTAGCCATTAGAGTCCATTCTGCTTTAACTCTTTATCTCCTTTGGGGTAAGTTTATCATTCTCTTAGGAAAAGACCAAAAAAGCTAACTAAATGCTGTATCATTTCACATTTTATATAGGCAACCACCATTTAGTATTGTATGGATGGGAACAAAAAGCTGTCAACATAAAATATACTTTAACACAATGTATTGTACCCATAGATATAATGAATATTTGTTCAACCACAGATAAGACTGGAATTGGTTTATTTCCTGACAGTACAAATGGAAACTTTTGGGGCCACTCTTGCAGTGTGAATCAGCTCCGTTTCATTCAGCCACTGATTTCAGTCAAATTTGCTGCAAGTTCTGTCCTTCTGAAAATGGTATTTTTATTCGGGCTGAATAGAAGAAGTCATGGTCCCCTTGGAATCAGGCACAAAGTCTTCGTCTTTCAAATCCCAAATGATATTTGAAAGGACACAAGTATAATTATTTCCTTTTTACAGATGGGAAAATAGAAGGAGATCAATTAGATTACCCAAAGTCTCACAGCACATCACTGAGAGCATTTCCTGCCTTCCAGATATAGACCCAAAGCCTGGCATAGCCACAGAACATTACTGTAATCGTCTTGCCATTTGACACACCAGCCTTGTTTTTCTCAGGTCTTCAACCAGTTTCTCTCCTATTTTTAAATCATCGCTACTCAGATGTGATTGATTTGTGTCATAAAGGTGATCCAAGGTGCCTGTTTCACCATCAAGTCAGTGAGAAGCATGGCAAAATATGAAACAAATACCATGCGTTTGGGTAATCTGAAAAACAATCTTGATCTTCTTTTCACTTTCATCTCTTTTTTATTATCTCTTCCTTAATTATATTTTAAAAATTCTCTCTTTTTTCTATCTTTGTCTGTCTGTCTGTCTCCTGCTTTCTCTCTCTTCCCGTCTTTCTCTCTGGAGGCTAGCATGAGTACAGCTGTTAAAAATAATACAAGATTTGTTTTTCTAAATATTTGAACAGGGATTCTTTCCAGTAGACAGGAGGAAGAACACTGCCTACAGGGCATGTTGTGCCAGCTCTCCTAAGACATTCCTTGTTATTTTTCAGCAGCCAGCATAATGATGTGGTTGAATAACATTAAATGAAATAAGATAAATATCACTGTCCTGCACGCCTTTGGCTGAGTCACAGGATCCTTTTCATGACAGCAAAAGCATTTTGTAAAATTCTTTTTACTCTTTTAAAACAATGTGTGAAGCAGGTGATTATTTATTCTTCTTGTAGTTACTTCTTATGGTAGCAGTTTATTAATTCTTAAGGATTCTGTATGAAAAGTTCCAGGACTATTTTGCAGAATCTGCAAACAGATACAAAAGCAGCGAAATAACAAGGTGCAAGCTGCCATTTTGAAAGGGAACAACCACAGACATCAATGCAGTTTTTTTTAATGTTAGAGCAATATGCTAATGGTATCTTCCTTACTGAAATACCTGTTTAAGTCTTGCAGTGGCTGTACGTCTCTACTGTTAAGTTATACTGCTACAGGTGAACAAAAGAAAATCCTGGGAACTTTTGAAGCCTGGGTCTTCTAACACCAATGCATAATTAAATGATGGTGTTTCCTATGGACATATAGGACTTACTCCTGATTTTAGAGCATCTAGCCAGCATTCCAGCTTTAACCTCTTGGTTACCTTTATTGCTTCAGTACCATGCTAAACTGGGACCTCACACTGCTGTGAGAGACATCTCTTGGGGTAATGCCTGTGTCCCGTCCTTGCCAGGAAGGAAGAGGAGCAGAGCACTTGCTGTCCCCCTGTGTCTTGCAGGGTGCTGGGAGAGTACAGTGTACTGAAAGGGTGGCCAGGTGCTGCCAGGCTGAACAGCTCTCCCTCACCCCAACTCCATCACAGCAGGGAGCTCTGCTAGCTCCCGGGCTGCTTTCACTCTTCGCTTTGCAGGCACAAAATGGAAATGCCTTACCCTTTCTGCTCTCAGTGTGCCACGATTCAGGATTTATTCTGGCTCTTCAGTAATGGCGAAGTCTCCTTCTTTGCTTTATGAGATCTATGGATTTTTTAGACATTTCAGACCTGTTGTAATAACATTCCTCTTGCTGAAACCAGTGGAAACCTTTCTGTCAACTTAACTGAGAGGAGGCTTGAGCCAGTGGCTTCCTTCCTGCACTTCTGTTTCGTTCTCTTGGCCAGTTACTTTTCCTCCTGCTGACAAATGTTCCAGGTCACTGTAGTAACCACAAAACCTTTTTCAGCACTGGGTAGTACCAGTATCCGCTGTCATTTTAAATGACAATATCATAATATTCAATAGTGCCAAAAGTGAAACTTGATTGCCTCTTCTTTCCTCTCATTTTCTGCTGATTGGATGACTAAAGTGCCAAGACCTGGAAGTGTTGCAACATCGTGGTGTTGCCGCCTTGCTGCCTGCCTAAATCTGGCCCATTTGCCAGTAGTGAAGAAGGCTAAAGGCGATTTTGATGACTCAGAGTCGGGGTGGATTGGACAGTGGAAGTGGTGAGGAGTGAGAATGATGGCTGTGGCTCAAGCACCATCCCTGGGATGGAGCTGAATTTTTATTTTGTTGTAATTAGCACCAGGGGGGGGAAATGGACAGCATTGCCCATCTTAGCACCATTACAAGTTCTTTCCAGCTCCTCCAGAACCCTGTGGAATTTCAGTATTGATTTCTGTAGCGCGTTCACGTGCATCAATGAGCGTCTCCAAAACTAACAAAAGAGGACTCAGGGCAGGGCAGTGGAGGAGGAAAAGACAAGCAAGAGAACCAGCTGAATATTCCTGCCAAGTTTTGCTAAAGCTGTGTGGCTGGCTTTGTTATTCAGGTCCCATGGCATTTGCTGGTGGGCTGTAAGAGACTACAGGGGTTTAGTTATTAGCACCAGGGAATATGGTTGCTGGGTGACTAGTTGCGAAATGTGAAATACTAAAAATATATGAATTAGTATGTTTTTCTTGCCATGGGACTCTTGGACAGATAAGGCATGTATTGTGGGCTGGAATCCGAACAGGCTGTGGTGTCCTCAGTAAGAGAAAGACAAAGAAGGAGAAAAGAATGGGAAAGCGGTGGCCCTATCATTTAGTGCTCAGTGTTCAGGTTCAGCAAAAATAGCCATGCTGTAAGAGAGGGAGGTGATGAATATCAGAAAATATATCTGACCTCTGCCTGTTTCCGCTGCCACCATTCAAGATGAAGGGTTGGCAGGCCCACAGTGGTGGTGGCTGGAAGAAATAAGTGCCAGGCCACTGACAGGAGTCTGGCAGCAGGAGAGTGTACAGGGGCTGGAAGGAGCCATGGGACAGAGGGACCTGGCAGGACAATGGGCTGCACTGGGGAAAGGAGCTGCAAGGGAGCTTGAGCTCTGAAAGCAGCATCACACTCCTGTGCTCTCTCACTGGGTTCCCTGCATAAGCAGGCAGCAGCCTGCTCCTTTCTCCTCTGTCTCAGACTCCTGTTTGCAAAGCTTTTCTTGGCTGGATATGCTCCTGTGTGGTTAGTCTCTCAGGCCACCTGGGCTCTGAGGATGGGTTTCTGGTGCTTAGGCTTTTCTTGGGCCCTGTCTCAAGGTAATTATATCTTGACCCTTGTGCCTTGACATACTTCTTGCCTTGGGCTGCAAAGTCCTGATGGACATGTATTTAACAGCTGAAACACAACATGTTCAGATTTGTTTAGGTAGATCTGAGCAGATCTTTTCAGATAGGTGTAGTACTTTTCCTATTGCTGGGAAAATGTTTTCCTCCATGTCCTAGTTTCCTTTTATTATCTTAGTACACTTTATCATTTAAAAGCACTAGTGTGCAGACAGAAGGTTGTCATGGGCAGGGGAAGGGACTTCAGGTTTTGAAAGCCTCTGCAAAAAGATTGTTCCCTTCTAGACCCTTTTTCTCACCTGAACTCCCCACATACCTCCTGTCCTTCCATGTCCCCTCTCCCTTGCCACCTGGATGTGTCTTGCTGCGGCAGCAAGATTAAACACTGTCACCACTGGTGTAAGACAAATCATGAGGAGTTCAGGCTCACCCAGATTTGGGTACTGTGAGTGACTGTCACCCTTAAGAGGGCTGAGGAAGTGTGATGCTGCACTTGAAACTGGTTTGAGACCAGTCACTGCATCCTATGGAAATCAAAGCCTCCAGGGTGGAATGTGTGTGACTGCATGTGGGTGAACCTTTCTAACCTGCCTCCTTTGCAGGTGCGATTCCAGCCTGGTGCCCAGAGGGACATGGCTCTCCTTGCTGTTGCCCTGTGAAGTTCTGGGTCTCCAGGCAGATGTACAAACAGCCATCAGCCTCCCCTTTGGGGTCCGCCAGCTTGTCCTGCTATCTGGGCCCCTTCAGCCACAGGTTCCCCTGCTCTGAGGCCCTCCAGCAAGCCTTGTTAGTGTGCTCCTCACCTCCTCCTGGTTCCCTGCTCTTCAAAATCATCTCCCACTCTGAATCATCACATGGCAATGTAACATACTAGTAGCTGAACGAGGTGTATGTAACTCCATGTGCTTTGGTTTCCAAGATCACAGCAGTGCTAAATAGGCTCAAGAAATAAGCAAATATAATCCCTGATAGGTCCTTGCCGCTCTGCAGTGTTAAACATAGAGTTTTCCTTTGCAGCCTGATAATTTAATCTTTCTCTTACCCTTTTCCCTATTAGTGCTGATCAAGCAAAACCACTCAGACTGTCAGTGAGAGGAAGCCACCATTATTTACATTAAGTTTTGACCAAGTGAACGCCCTGATAAACTAGGTCACAGAGGACACAGATCCTGCTTGGTTTTTCTTGCGGGTTCTCTGCATTTTGTAAAGGACATTTACAAATGCAACATTCTTTCTACATGTAAATGACTTTTTAAACACACAGACAAGTTCAAATGAATGTCTGCAATTCTTGTAAGAGGAAATATTTAATACCAGACAGAGTAGATGGTGGAGATTTAAGTGCTACTTCTTAGTAACCCGTTGGCTATTAATAACTGCTATGGCTTATTCCAAATAACTACAAGTGGCAACAGCAAAGGTGATGTGGGCTTCCTAGAATGGCAACAGCATTTGCTGAAGGAATAATGGGCATTGTTGTGAAAAAATTAAGCCTTGTAGGTTTTACAGTTAAATGCCTTGTCAAGCTCTTCTCTCTACACAGATAATTGCTCCATACATGTCCTGTGCTAATACTCAAATGTATCTTAATTACATTTTTGCATCATATGTACATTTAGTTTTAAAAAAAAAAATATTTCAACTTTCACTCCTTCAAGGATTATTACTAAATTTGCAGCACAGACCCACGTTTTCACCTCTGTTGAGCAAAACTGAGAGCATGGACCATAAAAGAGCCAGTGCCAACCACATAACCATGGAGCTGCTTGAAGCCCCAAACCCAGTAGCAACCTAGAGCAGAGCTGAACTACCTGTAGGTCTCAGCTGGCCATTTACTAACGGACCTCTGATGGACAGGAAGTACAGACTAAAGTATTTAGCATATGTACCCTCTCTCCCACCTCTTAGGAGGGGCTATTGGAGAGGGCTAACTTGATGACCAGACTGAAAAAATCAGAGCTGGACTTAGGGAAAATATGTTCCATGTTGAAGGTTTTGCCACAAGATGTAGGACCCCATGGTGGGTGGTGACACACTGCTCCATAGATTATGCGATGTGACATTCACACTGGAGCAGTGATGGGGAACTCTCTTCTTTTTTCCTGCCTTGTCTTGGTACTGGGGAAGACTTTGGCTTTGGCCATGGCTTTAGATGAGGCCACAGGGAAAATCCCAAACCCCACCAAGAGCTGGGACAGCATGATATCCTGGGGGTTTTCATCCTGAGGTAGTCCCTGAATCCCAGAGCTGTCACAGGCCATAATCTGTGACTCTTTGTGATTTCCCGGTGGTTGGGGAGATCTCTGGTTGCTGACTTTCTTACAAGCCAAAATACAATGAAAAAAACCTAACCCACTCCTTCAAAGAATGGCATGCAGAACTTTTAAATAAACAAGTATTTTAAAGTGAAAGGCCAGCTAAAACCACATTCAGAAATCTGAAATACAGAGCTTTGTCTATGCAGTCTGTGTGCATGAAAGAAATGTTCTAAGTCTTTTCTGTAATTACATGAGAATAACTTTATTTTTATCTTCTCTCCACTGAAAACTGCCTGTTAAAGGATGATCTGAAAAATGCTTATTGCTATACATGGGTGAGTAGACAGCTGAGCTAAAAAACCATGTGATTAAGCTTCTCTCCTCTATGCCTATTACTAGAACATCATAAATCCAAACAATTTGGGACTGCATCACCATTTGGATAAGTGAAAGGTTTCTTGTGGCAATGCATGCTAGTGGAATGTAGATTGTTCAAATGTAATATTGAGGTTTTCTTTTTCTTCTGAAAACGAGTGTTCTGACAAAATACAGAACAGATAAAACAACAATTTCAAAGTTATTCCTTAAACTTTTCTAAGCAAAGTAGTTTTGAAGTGGTGATTGCAGCAGGAGCAGCAGAACCAACTGCAAATCAGTGTTATGCTCACTTACTGGGATCAATGAGGTCAGAGCAATCAGGTACCATTGTTTAGTCCCTGAATTTCATTCCTGAATACTCTCTGCATTTATTTTTCTTGATTTTGCAAAACTTGTTCTACATTGCAGCCCTTGGGGATCAGTGGTACAGAAGAGGTATTCTTTCTAAACCCTAGATTTCTGCAGCAAGAGGAGTTGTAATTGTGTCTTCTCAGGACTTTTTAGAAAGCACGACATGACAGTAAAACTTGAGGGTGTTGTATATATGTAGAACCTCTATATGTTGGCTTAGTAATTCCCAGACAGTTCTCAAAGGAAATACTAATAAATTTCTCAGGAGAACAAACATCTCATACACATAGAAAGCAGGCTGTGATTTCAGAAGATGGTCTTTGGCAATTCTACTAGTTTAATTATACCAGTTAATGCATCACCCCTTCAGATGTTCCAACACAACAGTTTGTGCAGCTGTTGATGAATCAGAGTGAGGAGATCATCAGCTTCAGAAAACACAGTTTTTGGGAGTGTTTCTAAAAATGGAATCTGTTTATAAGCTGGTTCACAGTGCCTTAAGGCATTGCTGCACAAACAGCTATGCCAGCACAACTGAGGAGAGTGGCACAGGGTGGGAATAAGTAATGGGTGGGAAGGATAAGAGTATCTTAAATGGGCATTGCTGCCAAAGACTTTGTCTTTTAACAGATAAAACTTTGACTTTGTCCTTTGTAGCCACATAGTAAATTGTATAAGGCACTGCAAGGTAGTATGCAGAATGTAAAGAAGACCTAACAAACAAAAGCTATTGGACAGTAAATTTACTGGTTTTCCTTATTCTGTCTCCTCCAGTTTGTTGCTGTTGTGTGTATTCAAATACATGGTTTCAACATCACATTTATACCTTTGTACTTTGGCACAAATACTTATATCCCCCACTGATCTTTGTCCAGCGCTGGTGTCTTATTCTGACAGCATGTCCCAGACATGTTGTATTTGTCATTGTAGACTGCTAAGAGCTTGCAAAGGTCTCATTTTTTTCCAGTCCTCCAGCATCTTGGCAACAGGCACAGCCAGCAGCATTCCAGCCTCTGGGGTAACAGGTCAGCATAGCTGCTGGTGACAACAGGAATCTGTAGCCTACATTCAAAGTGGAGCAGGTATTAGGATCAGCCCATAAAATATCCTCAGATTTTGTGTAAACCATTCGGTCTACAAGGTATTAATTCCTCCCTAAAACACATCTTGTTGGACCAAGCATTACTTCAGTGAAAACTGTCTCCAATAAGTAAGCCTAGAGCTGTGACACTAATACAGTGGTGCGACAGTGGTACAGATTTGGAAATCCAGTTTACTATTGCATGTACATGTATTCCTGCATTAAACAGCTGCTTTTACACACACATGTGCACTCACACAAACGTATGCACACACTTCATTCTTTTTGTATTTGCAGTCTAATTGGCTTGGGTGAAAGAAATTATGCCATATATGGCTTATGGTAACTACAGAAGTGATTTCCACATCAGCTACTGAACATGTCTAATAACTGCCACTCCCAAACGCAGATCCTGCTGAACCCTCCTGGGTCATTAACCCTGCCTTGCCTTTCATCATATGTGCAGAGACACAGAATATCCTAACACCTGCATATCCTCCTCACTGCTTTGCTCTCTTCTCTCTTTGGCCTAATGTTAGATATTGAATTTTATGTGGGTATTATACACAGAATGAGTATGCTAGGTCAGGAAGTTGCCCCTTCCAAATAAACAAATGCATTGTAATTCCTTTACTTCTTTCTGTCACGAGAAAAAGTAAGCATCATTTGGTTTCAGCATGGGGGATCAGAGGCTGCAGTACTAAAATGATCATTTGTTTCTCAGTCTGCTCAAGTCTCTTGTCTTCAGCATGTAAAGAAATTAGCAGAACCACACCTGCTTTCCAGAATGTTTTGACCTGAGAGTAGTATATGAAGAGAGAAATAACAAATTGCCAGTAGAAAAAGGAGATGGAAAAATCAAAGTTGAGGTTGAAGTCTTTAAAAAAATATTAGAACATTTCCTTAACCAAAAGAAATGTGTGAGCATTTTTTTTCCGATCCTGGATGCACTCATAATATACAGTTAAATTACAGGCATATGTGTCTGCTGCATTCTCTTAAATATTTCCACTATGGTCTGAATGAAGTGTCAAGCTCTATAATGAATTGGTTTGTTCTTTAGATAGTGTTGGACACGCTCGTGTTCGCCTGAGCTCAATGTGTGTGGGAAGCTCAACTTTTCAGGTGGTGTTTAACTTCTTGCAAGATGGGGGCCCCACTTTCTGCTTTAGATGAAGTGTGTGAGCTACTTTTAAAATATATTTTTAGTTTTATGCAAAACATTCTTTCTGTGAGTCTGGTTACATGTCAGCCTAATTCCCACACACCTCAAACACAAATTACCAGGGCAGCAAATACACGTTCAAATTCCAAATATGCTTTAGTGCAGCACAATGGTTAAGAATTTCTTCTTTTTTTTTTTTAAAGCTAGTTAGTGCAGTATTAGGTAGGTCACTCTGGCCACATTCCCAGAATTTAACAGTGGGGGCCTTGTGGAATGCTAAACGATGTGTATAACAGCATTCAGGCTCTCCGTGAGCCAATCCGTCAAAACATTTGCTGCTTTGAAAATGTGTTCTTCAAAAAAATGGACATATGGAACTTATTAGACTGTTTGGTGGAGTTCAGGCAGCAGAGCCCAAGAGAAGCATAAAAACATTTGAGGACACAATTCTACCTTAAGGTAATAGGATCTCTAAACTGTTCTTTTGCAATCAAATACATACAAAATACAAGCGAGAAACATCCTGAATGGAGACGTTTGACATTCCAAACAGTCACAAGACCTTAAGTAAAGAACTTGTAATAGTAGTAAAAAAGTGGTGGTTTGATTGCAGCAATGGCTGGTATGTTTGGTTCTGTTTCCTAGGCAGAGTGTATTGATTCTTGGCTCTTTAGCAGTTCAAGTTGTATCGAGGAGTTCTGACTCATGGTTTCACTGCTGTGGATTTCTGTGTCCCTGGTGCATTGGCAGTGAGGATCAATCGGTCTCCTTGGAGATGAAAAAAGACAGTGTTGCAGATGAGAGAAACAAATGAGCTGCCATTTTCCAGCACCTGCTTGTACCTTCTTCCAAGTGACTCCTCATCCCTGTCGCACAGCGAGCACAGAATGACCTCAGAGTGAGCATACCTTCCCCTCGCAGTGTTGAACGATAAGGCAAACTGCAAAAATGACTCAGATTAAATTTTGGCTTTGGCAGCCGCGGCAAGAGGTAGCACTGGGTTTTGCTGCTCCAGGGGTAGCCCTAGAGCAGACTATTACACGGAGTCCTTCTTTGGGGACAGAATTAGGGGAGGGTGGAGGAATCTGTGCAACCCCTATACTCTCTCCCTTCCTTTCATCTGCTCTGTCACTCCTCTGAGCATGAAACTGGCCTGTGCAGGGTCTTTACGCCACAGTGCTAGCTTTGATCACTACTGCAAAGAATTAAAAGGACACCCTGTTCTTGTGTAGGCTCTTTCATACAATCGGGTGTTACAGGCCAACATAGTATTTATGGACTTCTGACCAGCTTTTTCTGTCCTGTAAAAAGACTGAAATCTAAGGTTTGGGACTTGATTTTGTTGATGTATCTGTACTCAAGGGTAGTTCTCTTCCTGCATGGCTGTAGTGCAAGGAGACAAAATGTGATGCTGAGGTATTAAAAATGGATTGTTACCTTTTAAAGTAAGGTTGGTGCCATTTGCTGCTATAGTGTAGAGTGGTCTTTGTTATCCTAGTGCTTGAACCAAGAACTCAGTTGCATAGCAGGCTTTCACAGCAGTGGCACTGTTATACAGAATCTTACAATTACTGTTCTTAGCAGGCAAGCAAGTTTGTAACCATTGCAGGAGTGATGGACAATAACCCCATCACATAGAAATACTGTACTATCAAGTGATGCTGAAGTTATTTGCCATTGATACTGTTGAGATATCTGCAATATCAGTCATACATCTCATCTTGCACTTCTTGTCTTGACTTGATCCAGTTCTGACTCACACCGCCTGTCCCTGCTGTGCCCCTGTTTGCAGTCCCCTGCATTGCTTCCTCCAGGGCAGGATGCTGCTGCGTGCACGGCCTTTCTTCTTGGGGAGCGTGGGGGGGGAAGGGGCTGGAGATGGGCTGCTCTTTCACTTGCTATGCTCCAGCAGGCAATATGCCTTTTATTCCCTTGCAGCCAGGCCAAGCTGCTGCCCGTGTGCTGCCCCCAAGGATCTGTGGGCAAGAATCCTGGCATTGTCAATGCTGCTTTTTTTCAACCTCTACAATTGAGTAAAGCATCCCAGAAAATAGGTCTTAGCCCTGAGACATTCTAATGGCTGGGGAACAGAGAGCAAGAAGGGAGAGTGAAACATCTCTGCCTTCAATCACAGCCCCCTGGAAACCTCACTGACCCTTGTCCAACAAGCTTAATATGATACTTGGCAATATCATGAGACTTTATTTGTTATCATTACTACCAGGAATTCAAATGGCAGTGCCCCTATCTTCTCTGAAGAAATGCTGTATTGTTTTATTATGCAAAGGTCCTTGAAATAAGCTGCAGCATCCAGCAGAAACTTTCCTTTTTACTTTATTCCCTGTATTTGGAAGAGACTCCTGGGACAGAAAAGCTTCCTGGGAACTGGACACTGCTGTATGAGTGGAAACTTTTGAAAAAGGAAATTGCCTGTAATGGTTTGTGGTTGCCTCCATTACCAGGCTGCAGTGAATGAGTAAATCAAGTTAAACTGCAGATATATTCCTAGACCCATTTGTCACTGATTTTTCCCACCTGAGGGGAACCTGTCTGCCACATTCAAGAGCTGAATTTTCACATGGGAGAGGCATGACACTGGAGCCACAGTTCTGGAGCCAGGGCAATATTTTTGCCCGTAATGCAGGCAAGAAAGAAAATAGCCTCAGAACTGCCTGGGTAGAAATTTCAGAAGTGCTGTGCTTTGGCCTTTTGCCACTCCTTTTGAAGTCAGAGACTTCTTCCATTGTGTTAGATTTTAACAGAGTCAGAAGAATGTCGAACTCCTTTAAAAAAATCCCACCCACTATTTTCAGTGCATGGTTTTATCGAGCCAGAAGATTTTGGTGCTGGAAAGCATCATGGAGTTTTGTGATGCCCAGAGGTGGACTCCCTGATTCCTTCATGTTATCTCTATCCCTTCAGGGTGTCCTTGAGTCTCTTCCTCACACTGTAAGAGTAGTGCTGCAGCTGACCCCCTGGTATTGCCTGCTTCTCATCCCACCATGGCAAAATTTGAGGAGGGACATGTGAAAGGCAGGAGCAACATTATCTCCAGCAGCTACACTGGCTGTAGGTTTACTAGGATGGGTGGGTAGCAGTGCGTCCTGTAGGATGGTCCCTTCCTTTGTGCTGTCTTCCTTCTCTTTTCTGATGTGTACTACTGTAGTTCTGAGCTGCTCACAGTCCTGTGCATGAGCTTGTCCAGGAAAGTTAGTCATGCAGTACTGGCTTCTGTCCTCATGGCTGTGTTTCTAACGACCAAGTTGCTCTGTTTGCTGTTCCTCACTATGTGGCAAAGTACAGCATCTGGCCTTAGCTCATTGCCTTATGGATGGGTTTTCTTTTGTTGCAGTAAATATGGGTTTGTGTTCAAGGGATTCAGCTATCACACCTCCAGTTAAAGTTCCTTAACAAGCCTTTAAACTGAATTGGGTTTTTTTCAGTCTCACTGGTTTACTACTCAAAGTTCAGTCCTGGAGTAACTAAACAAATGAAATGTTTGATATTGAGATCTGTCTGTATTCTGCTCTCTGTTGTGGCTGATATCTGTTGAGACATTAAGCTTTGTTCTGCTCAAGTTATTTTATTTATATCATTTTAATTTATTTTACTGTGGTATTCTACAGCTACTTCCTAAGGGATTTGTGCCTGGAAAAATTAGAAGAATGAGCCATGTAAGTCCATGAGAGAGGTTATAAAATAAACATTATACCATGTGTGGGGTAACATTTTTTACTGCAAGTGGCTGCTCTCACTTTCTGGCATTTATACACATGGCCATCTGTTTGAAGGCTGTTTGAAGTGGCTGTATTCCAGCATTTATGTAACTTGCCTGTAGAAAGGAAATGACATCATTTAGTTTCCTGAAGAATATTACCAATGCCAGAACTGAGGAAATAAAATCTACAATAAATAGAACATGTATTTTTAAACCTTTTTCCCTTTTACGGTAGGCCACCTCTCCATACTAGTCTGACCATCCCTTCAAAGCAATGGCAAGCCCAGGAAACCCCATTCATTTCACTTGCATTTTCACACACACTGCTAGCAGTGGACTGCAAGCCACTGTACCCTACATGTTTGTTGAAATGAGTTCCGGTGAGACAGGACTGAACTAGTACAATGGCAAAGCCTGTAACGTGCCTCCATTGAAAGACATAGGCATAAACAACAGCAACTTCATAATTAGACTGGGTGAAGCTTCAGTACTTTCGAGTGACCATGAAAGAGCAGCAGCTATTTGTCATGCCTGGAAAAAAACCATGCCGCTCCATTAATATGAGCTAAGCAGTTTAATACAAATCCATATTAGGGTTTAAATTGAAAAGAAAGTTTGTGTTATTAGAGTCTGCATAAAGACTGTGTATGTTCTGAGACATTTGTTTTAAATCTTCACCAAGCTATAAAGGTTCTCAGCTGGCGATTTCAACTGAGCCATGTTGAGTTACATCACATGGGGGCTTCCTCCCACTCTGTCCTGCCAGGAACTTTTCAAACTTTTTTCTTGGCTGATAATTCCTGTTTTACTGCCTGCTTTGTCTAAAGAAGTAAGTTGTCAAGTGAATTAAGGACTACTGGATCACCTAGCTAGCAGACCAAATAAAGTAGGAAGGTAATTTACTTCTTATAGAGAGTTTTGGTTGGAGTTTGCATTTGATTTTCTTTGTGTGAAAGGTAATGCAAAATAGACAAGCCATACTCCCCAAATACCAACTTCGACTGGCAGAAGTTTGGTCATACTGCTGCAGGTATCATTTCAAGTCACTTTTACAGTTTCAAGGTACTTCATGTTTAATGCTAACATGAACTAATGACAAACAAATTGCAATTTCCAGAAGTTATTTCCTACACTTGACTGTTGTTTATAAAAGTGCTTATTAGATACTACTCAGTCTGTCCTACAAACTACAGTGTAGCTGGACTTTAATCCATGACTAGTTTATTAAACAGATTTGGGCTGCCTATTTTTCACATTCCTATACTTTTGAAAGTTTTTCATAACAAAGTCATTATTCCTGTCAAAAGGAAATGGAAATGAGGAGAAAGGTCGGCTAATGATGACCCTTAATAATTTATGGAATTCATATAATCTGCTAGTTTATGTTTATGACTGGCCTTGGATATTCTCCAGAATATGTTGAAATCTGAGAAGAATCACCCCCATCCATTTGAAAACAGTACAAAACAGTACAAAAAATATTGCTAACCTTTGTGCCTCCGTAAAGAAATTAAATCTACTTAATATCAAGGTAGGAATACCTGCTGACTGGGAGATATTGGCTAACAAACTATGGTCTTATATGATAATAATAATAGGAAAGTCTAATGTAGTCAGAGAAGTGAGGAACAAAGGAGTTTATTTCCGTCTGATTAATTGTACAGACTTTCCAGGCTGAATCAATAAAAGCTGATGCTTATATGCCAAAATTAATGATGACTTTTTTTGGTATGGATCAACACAGCAGGAGTTGGGACCTTTGTCTAGGTGAGTACTTATAAATAAAGTTAATCATGTCAGTGACTTCCTGAATGTAGATATTTGCCTAAATTAAAGCCTAACTGAACATTACTAAACCATGGAATTGATATGAGACAATACTGAAACTCATTGATGATTTAGACAGCACTTAAACCAGTGTATAAAAAAGGAACAGTTTTAAATCCATTAGTTAGAACTAATATGAAAAATACAGTGATTATTACAGTGGATTTGCTCTTACAGATTCTTAGCATGGGAGTACTGCAGTAAAATTAGTATTCCTTGCAGATACTAGTTGTATTCCTATAAACTGGCAGTAAGCCTCTTGAATCACCGTCGCCTAAATCCTCTGATTTTGAAGGGTGATCATATTATCGTCTTAAAGCAATGTCTGAAAGTATGAACTTCGGTTTGACCAAATCCCCAGAAATGAATGGCTGGCTAAATATAAATCTCTGCATTTCATCCCAGTTATAAATACCTGTGGGGTAGCCTAGTGAGTCTGAAAAATTGAGACATGAACAATGAAATAAGAAACAAAAGTCTTTCAAAGACACTTGTTCAAAGGATTATAATCGGTATCAGACAGGTACACTTTAATTCTTATTTTCAGATTCTTCAAAAGCTCCCTGTATGTTCAGTATAGAGGTCAGATATGGGATTCGTTCTTAGGGGGAGGGATATGAAGAATTCAGATCCTGTCTTTAGTCCTTACAGGTGCACTGGGTGCTCTTATATCAGTCACATAATATTGCAGTTGCTGTGCAACACAGAGCACTAGTTTTACCCCTGCTTACATGGAGTCTGGATCAAGCTGTGACAGCCAGCTAAAAAATAGCAAGGAAATGTGACAGCAAAGGGTGACCATTTCACTTTTTTTTTTTTTTTTTTTTTTTCAAATCAAGAACTTTTGTATCTGGTCAAAACAGAATATGGATTTTCAAGAAAAAAATGTGCTGTTTTCTCATCTACAGGAAAGAAAAAAAGATGTGAGCACAGAGCAGATGGAGCTTTGTTAAAACCTATATAAATGGTTCTGATACCTGCTTATGTTATGTGTTGCTGTGACATGCTGACAGACATATCTGTTACAGTGTAGGACACTTCCAACTTCAAAGTTAGCCTTATATGACCCCCTTCTTCCTTAATGTATTTTTTACAATCAAAGAGTCAACAAAGAAATGCACCTAGAAAAACAAAGAAGTGTTGTTATTGTAACTGTGGAAGCACTGAAGTAACATCAAGGCAGGATCCAGCCAGCCCCCATTTGTGCACATCTGTAGAGCACTCTTGTAACTATTATTCCTGTGCTCCACATCGGTGGCAACAGAAGCTTGCAGTCTATTAGGCCCACTGAATGGGATTATCCCCTCTCTGCTATCACTGTAGGTAAGGACGATCTCCATCAAGCCCAGGTATTTATACTCCTGTGTTAAAAGTAGTGAGAATTAGAGAGAAAATATACCGCCTTGCTTTTCTACCTAATGTACACACATTTTTAGCCAATCAATTTTTCTTAAAAATCCATGTCCTTCTCTGAAGTAAAAAATTTGTGCTTAGCCAAATGATATCTCCTATGAGTTTTGCAGTCATTAATTTTATTTGTTTCTCTGATTTTCAGTTGCTCTGTGTACCTGTTATTGTTGTGGAACAACATGGGCAATTCCAACTTAAAAAGGTGGAACCCACTGGGTCTCAGCAGGTCCGTATTGGGTACCTAAATATCAATACATCTGCTTCTGTAGGTTTTAGCTATTTTTTTCATTTTTACTCAGTAACAGCAACACAAAATACCCTGCAGACTTCCCTGGAGTGTAAAGCATATAAGCCATGAAGAGGTCAATTAGCATTTCTTGTCCTTAGGAAATTATAGTAATTAACAAATTTATTGGAAATGGTGATGTTCTCTTCAGAAAGGAAATTTATGAGTTTTATAATTATGGAAAAATGTAAACATTTTTTGGTTTTTTATTTTTTTCCTAAAGAAACCAGGAACAATTGGTGTCTCTCAGATCTCCCAGTGCTTTGGAGTCCTGGCTGAGTAAGCCAGAGCTGAAGGGTCATGCAATGGGAAGCAGAAGTTTCTAACATGATGAGGGCTCAAATTTAATTTCAGAATCTTATAGTTTTCTAGGTTACCAGCTAAGGTGTGGAAAGTCTCAAAACCCTAGGATCCTTATTCAAACTATTTCATAGGGGTTCTGCAGCTAAGGGTGGACCTTGAGAGCTCTCAGTAGAACTGTGGCTCCAGCTCCCTAATGGAGAATGTGGAAACCTTGGCATCCCTAACTTTAACGTGATCTTGGTGATAAGTTTCTCTCAGAGCACAGAGCCTCCAGAGCCAGCAGGTGAGCTGGCAGGAAACAATGCATGGTTCCAAAAAACCCCTTCTAATATTTTTGGCAGGAGTAGTGGTTCATGAAAAACTATGCCATTTTTGAAAAAAGAGCCATTAGTATGTCTCCAAGACTTCCATTTGTATTCCTAAATGACTGCTTTGAATTGCAAAAACACACAATATCGAGGATTTTCTGATGGAGTCACCTCTGCTCTCATTATTATGGCAGTGGTCACAAGCTGAGCAGGGATATAAATGGGGCTTTATTCACGGTAAATCCTCAGCATGGATATATTTGAGACATGAAAATCTATCCCACAGGAAGAAGCCTTAGTCCTAATAGTATCAGAGGGGTACTGGTAGAAATCTCTATCTAAAAAAGTGGAATAAAACATGATTGCAGGGTAGAAAATATGAAATGAAAATGTGAATGCACAACATGGTGTGTGACTCCATCTCCAAGCAGTCTCAGCTGCATTTCTGCAGTGGTTATATAAGGTAAAGTTTTCTGTAATGATATTTGTGGTACAGAGAATTTAGTATTTTGAAATTTGATTTCATTTAAGCATGGGATGAAACCCTAAAATGCTGAAACCGTCAGTGAAGGAGAAAGGGCCCCAGACTTCTGTGCCAGTCCCACCTGGCTATCTCAGTGGTGAGGGCACTGGAAGCCTCAGTCGCTTGCCCTAGTGACATGCAAAACAGGCCGGCTGGGGAAAGCAGTATTATGGAAGGACATTTGTGTTTGAAGGTCTCAGTCTCCTAAATGCACAGATACATTCCCTGCTCATCTTGTTTGGTCACGGTGGGATGGGGCTGCTGTTGCAAGGCCACGGTCCTGCCAGCCTCACCATCCCCTCAGCTACCAGCTTGCCCTCCCTCGCTGAGCAGCCTGTCCATGCTGCTTCCAGAGAGGCAGGGAACTTTCTTGGGAATTTGGCAGCTCTGAGGCCCTGACAAGCACCTCACTTGGTGTTTGCAGAACAGGCGGGTGAGCTGGGAGGAGTTGGGACATGCTCCAGTGTCTGCCCCATGGGAAGGAATCCCTTAGATTCCTGTTTGGGTTCCCTTGGAACAGGAACCAAACTGTTTTTGTGGCATGTTTTGTAGAATCACAGAATCATTTAGGTTGGAAAAGACCCTTAAGATCATCAAATCCAACCATTAACCTAACACTACCAAGTCTACCTCTAAACCATGTCCCTAAGCGTGACATTCTACGTCTCTTTTAAATACCTCCAAGGATGGTGACTCCACCACTTCCTTGGTAGCCTGTTCCAGTGCTTGACAACCCTTTTGGTGAAGAAATTTTTCCTGATATCCCATCTAAACCTCCCCTGGTGCAACTTGAGGCCATTTCCTCTCATCCTATCACTTGTTACTCGGGAAAAGACACTGACACCGACCTTGCTACAACCTCCTTTCAGGTAGTTACAGAGAGCGATAAGGTCTCCCCTCAGCCTCCTTTTCTCCAGGCTAAACAACCCCAGCTCCCTCAGCTGCTCCTCATAAGACTTGTTCTCTAGACCCTTCACCAGCTTCGTTGCCCTTCTTTGGACACACTCCAGCACCTCAATGTCTTTCCTGTAGCGAGGGGCCCAAAACTGAACACAGCATTCGAGGTGCAGTCTCACCAGGGCCAAGTACAGGCGAACGATCACTTTCCTAGTCCTGCTGGCCACACGATTTCTGATACAAGCCAGGATGCTATTGGCCTTCTTGGCCACCTGAGCACACTGCTGGCTCATATTCAGCCAGCTGTTGACCAACACTCCCAGGGCCTTTTCCACCAGGCAGCTTTCCAGCCACTCTTCCCCAAGCCCATAGCATTGCATGGGGTTGCTGTGACCCAAGTGCAGGACCCGGCACTTAGCCTTGTTGAACCTCATACAGTTGGCCTCAGCCCATCGATCCAGCCTGTCCAGATCCCTCTGTAGAGCCTTCCTGCCCTCAAGCAGATCAACACTCCCGCCCAACTTGCTGTCGTCTGCAAACTTACTGAGGGTGCCCTTGATCCCCTCATCCAGATCATTGATAAAGAAATTAAACAGAACTGGCCCCAATACTGAGCCCTGGGGAACACCACTTGTGACTGGCCACCAACTGGATTTAACTCTGTTCACCACAACTCTTTGGGCCCGGCCATCCAGCCAGTTTTTTACCCAGCAAAGAGTACACCCGTCCAAGCCATAAGCAGCCAGTTTCTCCAGGGGAATGCTGTGGGAAATGGTGTCAAAGGCTTTACTAAAGTCCAGGTAAACAACATCCACAGCCTTTCCCTCATCCACTAAGTGGACCATCTTGTCATAGAAGGAGATCAGGTTAGTCAAGCAGGACCTGCCTTTCATAAACCCATGCTGACCAGGCCTGATCGCCTCGTTGTCCTGTACATGCCATTTTGATATCAGGAAAACAATTGCATTCTAACAAAGAGAAAAAAATCATTAAGATTTTTCATATCTTCCCTGTATTTGTTTTCCTTCTTTAATGACTATTTAGATGAAAACAGCAAGAACAAGTGGTAAATATAAATAAGGAGAACAGCAACAAATGCAAAATTCTAGTGAATTTCTGGGTTCATTAGGGTTGTCCAGGAACAACATCCAGAAAGTATTTTTAAATACTTTTGGAGAACTTTAAGCAATTTACTTGAAGTAGGGTTTCTCTGAAAACAGTTTAGGCAGTGAGTGACACATGCTTACTCTACAGAACAGTTCCTGACTTTACTGAATATCTGCTCACTTTGGCAACACATTTTCCACTGTCAGCCTTTCAAAACCAGCAGCACTGGCTTCCCCCTTATGCCTGATCTGACATTCTCAGATCATGGACTGAAATTAAACATGCGTGTGTATTGCTTTATGAATTAAGTATATTTGAATCTGGCAAGGCACGATCAGCTAGGCGTGGAACTGCACCTTGCCATATTTCTTAGAGGTGTGAAGAAGTGTTTCACAGAGCTTTCTTCTGTGTTCTCCAAAACACAGAACTTGGTAGACAAACACATGGGATTGGGAAAGCATTCATGTGATGCCAAAACTTACTGTAAATTCTTATTCAACAGCTTGGACACTACTTACAGAGTTGAAATATCCTTTACACTAACACCACAGTTCTATAAGTAACTTTCTATTAAGCTAGTGTTGACTTAACCCATTCTTGCCTCTTCTGCAGCCTATGCTCAAGCCCACTTTGGACTGTCATTGTGATAAATCAGACTGAAGACTGCATACAGCTGGAAAAAATTCACCCCAAACATTAGGGGGAACACTGAGAGGGGGGGTGTTTTCAGCAGGATCTACTGAAAACACTTTCACAGATGTTGGTAAGCGATAAAGTGACAGGGACTGCCATGGCCCAAGACTTCTGACAAATTAAACTCCATACAGATTGGCAGTGAAAATTGGCCTCTAACATGTATAAACTACTCCCCTGTCAAAGCCCATTTTTCTAAGGCAAAAGTAGCAGCCTTAGTTGGGATAGAATCCCGTTTACACACTTCAAATAACATTTATATGCCCCTAGAGAAAGATTGATTTTCACCTCTGGAAGTGTCAGGGTGTTTGGCTGAGCAGTGCGGCTCTGTGTTCCTGCTGCCCCCAGCTCCAGCAGCACTGGGACTGAACATGCCAGGGCCCCTCAGCTTCGCAGTGCGGCCCAGAAGGGTATTTGTTCTTCTGTAGGCTTCAAAAACAGGAATTGACATTTCAAGTAATTGCAGATTTACTATAAGCCCGTGGCTGGTCCCTCTGCATTGTCCTCACTTTCCTGTTTGAGCTTGGAGGAAGTGGCCAGAGGATGGGGGAAGGGAGACCTCACTGCGATGCTTCTCCGACCGCAGCCTACATTACTTAGGGGAAGAGTGATGAAAACATATCCAAACCCTTGCCAAAGGCTCGCAAGAAATACTTGACATCTCACCTATAACAACAAGCAGGAGTTAAAGGTTAAATCACACACAACCCAAGCATTTGGGAAAAGGATATATTTATGTCATCAACTTCTGTCCGGTTGTAAAGGAACAGTGTACAACAGTGGAATGGGCTCTGAGCTATCAGGAAAATACACTGTGGCTTAATGCAACCATCTGTGAACATGAAAAGCAACAAAATTGGTTCTATATATTTATATTTTCATATCCAAATGCCCTTTTCAACTATTGCCATTCAGACGGTTAAATGGGGAGAGCTCAGGGTGGACACCACTGGCTACTTTCTTCGCCTGTGTGCATGTAGACATGAATTATTACGCAAATACTGTGGTTTCCCATGTAGTATCACTTCTTATGGGGAACTGTCACTAAGGAATTAGACAATCAGCATTGCCCATTGCTTTCATGTAATTTGTGGAGCTAAAGAATCCAAACTAGCAATGTGGTTTCTAAGATAACGTATCGGTATTCTGCAAACTGAATGAAGGAAATACTATCTTTGTTCCTAAGTGCAAAAACACTGCAGAGGCTACTTCAGCCTATAAAATGCTAATACTTCGGTGGTTGTGCTTCAGGAAAAGCAATTCTGGTGGCCGTTGCTTCTTCGGTCTGCTGAAAAAGCAGCTGAATTTGGGAGAATCTGCTCCATGAACTCAAATAAGGTTCTTTCTCATTTAATTTCTAGTCATACTCAGTGGGAATTTACTGGAAAAAGACTGATCCTCAAGAGAGAAAATCAGTCTTATCCCGAGGCAATGAATGTAATTTGTATATTGTTACAGTTTTCTCTTGGTATATATTACCCAGCCATTAGCTAGCTGGGATCTATCTCACCTAGCTTCAGCAGTTTAGAACAGGTACTCAGAACTAGTTGCTTCCTCTACCAACACTGCAGAGGCACAGGAACTGTTAGAAGAAAATTCACTTTACATGCCTTTTTAGATGGATAGATCGCTGATTATAAAGGGAAGCTATATAAATGGTTTATATTAAATTTCTAATTTTTAGATGACTAATGTTAAGTAAGTAGAATCTTGCTGTAAGTACTGAATTTCCTATGTTTTGCACAAATAAAATTAAAAATAACTTTGGGACAAGAATTAAAGGCCAGTATTAATCCTCTGTGAATGTGTCCCATTCATCAAGAAAAAATGCACCAGTGCATAATCATTCATAGTACTCAGTATTATATGCCAACAAGTTGTAGCATGAATATAAACATTGTGCTGGCAGGGAAAGATTGACTTTTGGAAATTTTCCTCTCAGAATAGGCAAAGCTGCCAATAGCACCTGCAGAAAACAAAATAAAGTAGAACAATATATCAAATTAGTGTTTCAGCATAGGCTTTCCTATTCATGTTCTCTCAGGCTAGAGGTTATCAATGTTTATTTAGTTGTGTGTATTAGACAATATGCTTTGAGATACAGACATTGTGCCAATAGTCCTCATTTATAGAATGAAACAGTCTGGAAGTTATCCTAGGATGCTTGATTATTTTATTTTTAGGTAAATCCTTCCTCATTGGCAGTGCCTTGTTCCTCGGTTCACTGTCAAAAATATTTTGCCTTAATGATTTTCTCTTTCCTGCACTTAGGCAATTGCGATTTGATTCTCAAAGGTCAGAGGCAAAGACAGAGGTACCACTGAGCTTAAAGCCCAGATCCGGATGCTGAAAAGAAGGAATGAAGATGGTTGATCTCAGGTCTATACACCATTCTTTCCCTACGTTAATATCTTTTCCCCCTAATGCCCGTTGGGCCAGATCCTCAGTTATGCGTTTGAGTGCACGAGTGTCTATGTCACCATGGCATCAATTGTCACCATGTGCTGGTGACAATGGAGCCTTCCAACAGAGCTGGGGAATCTGCGTTTCTCAGGCTGGCATTTCCATTTTCCTCTCTCATTCCTCTTCTGAATTTCTCCCTTGCCACTTCAGTCTCTTATTCTGCTGTCCCTTCAATGGGAGAGACTGGGGTAGGCCCTCCATTTCATACTGCACTGTTTAAAATTTAGGATGCTCGCCTGACAAGAAATCAAAACCTTCCTCCAGGCTGATCAGAGGAGATGTGAACCTGTTATTCTACACCCTGGGTGCTCCTTTAACCACTGGACTTACACGATGTGGAAGAGGGAGAGGAAGACATGACCAGCTGGCAGGAGGTTCTCAAAGAAAATATTTTAGCAATTATGCAAAAATCAAAACTGAAACCAGCAAACCAATGTATCTGTTATCAGAACAGACCCATTAGTTATGTAGGCAAGATCTCCACCTTTTTCACTACATTCCTGTGGCTAAAATCACAAACTGACCCGTCACCATCCTTCATTCCAGGTGTTACCATTGCAGTTGTGGTTTTTTCCTTTCATCTCTTTATTAATCCTTTATGCCCACTCAAAGGAAATGGAAGCAGGGTGAGGAAGCATGGCAAAGGACACTGCTCTCAGCAGACTTGAGTCTGTGGAGACAGGCACTTAGTGGATGAGAAATGTTGGCTGGACTCAAACTATTCCTGCATGGACCATCTCACTTCACTGGTTTCTCTGAGTTTCCTTCTTTGCTCCGAGAGCCCTTGATAAATATTCTACAGAGCCAAGATAGGAACTGAAATCAAATACATCAGTTTTGCCTCTAGATTAGGAGGAAATGGTATCAGGTTAAGAGACTAAGCATGAATTGAACTTCAGCTTTCAGAGATAGCAATGGTTTGAAATAATTCATGCTGTAGGACTAGAAAAGAGGCTATGCAGTGAAGAGAGGTCTCCCCAGGCCTCCCCTTTTTCTTTGCAGAGTTCTAAAAACAGTGATCATGGGTCCATGATCCATGAAAAGATGTGCCAGTGATCTCAATAGAAATGTGCTTCTGCCCACCAGCTACAGATCTGGCTGAACATGATCAGTTTTAGTATATTTTCAGTGGAAATATCAATTCTCATTTACCAAAGTTCTTACAGAGCATTGTGTCATAATTTTACTTTGTTATTCAAGTGGAAGTTCTATACTTTTAAACAACTGATGATACCATCACATATTGTCCTCAATTATAATTTTATAATATATTGTTAAATGAAGCTTCAGTGCCATCTAAAATCCATATCGAGGAAACCATGTGAAATAAATGCCCTATTTTTTCCCAATCAATTTATTTTACAGATTGCTGCTATTTAAAAAGAGAACTTCTTCAAGTTTTCATATGGCTGCCACTTGGAACTGTTTTCTTAACACGCTCCATTTGGAAAAGTGGAGGTGCATGTGTCTCCTTTGAGAGTGCTGTCACAGCCAGTTGCACAAATGTGACTCCTTACAATAATATGTTTCATCTAAAATTTGAAAACCTGGACTATGAAAATCATTACTATATTATTAATAATTTGTTTTCCCCAGGAACAATCTGACATACAAAATGTTGGGTTTTTTTTGTTAGCCTCATGGCCCATACATGCAGTCACACCTTGTCATTGTGGTATAATTTTAGAATGTCTTAAAAGCTCAATTCAAGCTCTCAGCTTTGATGGGATACAGACATCAACTGCTCTGTCCCTTGAACTGTGACCTTAAACAACCAGGCTTTTTCCTTCCCCGTGGGAATCATGTGATTGCAATCTCAGCGGATAATTTTTCCTGGATTCTTTTATGGTATTTCCTACACAGGAAAACCATCCTGTTATCTCACTTCAAAAGATTACTAATGAGCATATTCATGTTTTTTTAAAAATGTATATGTCTTCTTCCCTTTCATTGCTTATCTAAAAACACATACTTTAGAAGAAGTAAGCAAGGATCACAGATGTATTTTTTTCACACAGGACAGAAAAGAAGCAGAGGTAAATAAGATAATGCAGCTGTTAATTAAGAAACTTCACTATAATATAAAAAGAAAAATAGTTAAACAGCAAATTTGGCATTTTCCACCGAAACAGAAACAAGTCACAGTTTAAAGTCATCACAGAAAATGTTCCATAGTCTCAAACTGTGAATTCCAACAGGAAACAATTTTCAGGAAGAGTTGTGTTCTTTTGTTCATGCAGTCTGTCACAAGGACACAGCTAACATGCTTTCATAGGCTTGTATCTTTATTTTTCTGCAGTTACATTTTCTTAAGAAAACAATACAAGGAGGCTTTCAAGGGCTCATGAGGTACTGAAGTTCTCAGAAACAAAAGCATGATAAACTGAATACTGCTCTCAGTTACTTTGATTTGTAACTGAAGTAATCCTGAATTTATGCCACTGTATCTGATAAGAGAATCTAACTCAACATCACTCACAGTTGCTGTGCTACAGGAAGCAGGCTGCCTTATTGTTGAATGAAAATCAGTGGCAATGTCAATTCAGATTTTGTTTGGAAAAAAACATGGATTTTTTTGTATGCAGAGACACAGTCCTTTCATCACACATATAGTGTACTTTTAAATTACATTGCATGTGTTTATAAAGAAGTGCATCTTCCCTGCGTTGAAAAAAGATCATCTGTATGAGTCAGATATTTCTGTATGTGAACAACAAAGGCCTCCAATAAATCAAAATTCTGGTTTAAGCTAATTTGTAGTTCTGAGAATACGTATTCACTACTCTTTCATTGCTTGCAAAAGTGATTATTAAATGACTAGCTGCTGACATACATAAGCAAATTCAAACCATCCATGCCTGACTTAGCTTCCAGATCCCAAGAGTGGGAAATTCATGAAAGAAAGTGTTCCTTACAAGATTTTCCTTTGTGACATCCACAAAAGTCTGCTTTCTCCTATGTTTCTCCCCTGTGGATTATGATTACTTGTGTTTCCAGGCATCTGACTGCAAATCCAAGATCCTAGGGCTCTTTTACAAGTCCTAAACTGAGTGACTTCATATTCCTCTTGCATGCTTTTGCAATTCTTTTGCTATAGTCGCTCTCTAATTCAGCTCCAGGGAAAATTAAGAAGTTTTTAAGAACAGTAGTAAATTTACCTCACCAAATCTCACTGAAATAATGATACAGGTGGGGTGGGATGGTTTTGCCATTACTGGAAAGGTAACAGGACTCACTTGGTAACATAACATTTTGTTTAAGCAAATGTGCGCTTTTCACCTACTAATGACCTGTCCTGAATGATCAAAAGATGAGCACTAGTAACTACTTCTCTTTAACTCAGGTAATACAGAGCTTTGTTTTTAGGAGTGAAGGTTCTGAATATGATCTAAATACAATATGCTAGCAGGGTATAACATTTATTTGTTATACACCAACTGTTCACTAAAATTCTTTTCCATTTCTCAAGATGTGTAACAAGAAACTTTTCAAAAGACAGCAGATTGGTGAAAGTTCCCATGTTTTCAAAACTAGGACAAAAGGCAAAAAATATTCTTCATTTTTTTATCAAAGTATACTCTTCTTTCTAAACTACAGAGACACTGTCTGTCAGAAGGATCTTCCTGTCATACTTATATGGAGTATGAAGAATTTGCCTCTTGACTACTTCCAGCCAAAAATCCATAGATGATTTTGATTTTCCAACAGAAATTTAGAAAGCAATAAATGTTCAAAAATCCTGTTTTCACAAGCCTGGAGTTCAAGTCATTTTTCCATGTGCTAGAAGCCTGGACAGATTGCATCTTTCATGATGTACCATGCTCTCACACACAAGTCTCTGATCTTACTGGAAAGTTTTCTGCCCCACCTATTTTACAACGTCTTTTGAACAAGCAAAATAAATTGAGCTTCCTCAGTCTTTCACCATAATT
Source organism: Gymnogyps californianus (assembly GCF_018139145.2). Lineage (NCBI taxonomy): Eukaryota > Metazoa > Chordata > Aves > Accipitriformes > Cathartidae > Gymnogyps > Gymnogyps californianus. The sequence continues at coordinate 69,736,356 of NC_059500.1, read as the reverse complement.
CCTTGAATCACTATTGCAGGTCTATCTGAAAAATTTCCAAGTTGTCAGCTTCCTTATAAAAAGAAAGTGTTGATACCAGATCTGGTAAGATTATTCCAATGAGAGGCTCTGTGATTTCTGTATGAAATTACTTCCCTACTCCCACCTTCAGGTTTCCTGCTAATGCATCTGAGAATTGCATTTAGCTTCTTGCACAGGCAGCATATGTTCGAATATGCTTTTTAGTGTTGCTGCTTTCCAGAATACAATCTTCTACCCTAACAGTGTGCCTTGCAGCCTGTGTTTCTAGGTATATGGCATAGCATTTAGCTGTGTTAAAGTGACACTGCTGAACTGAATATATCTTAAGAAGTCCCCCAGGCCAGCCTGTATAACTGGTCACTTCACATCTCATTTACCTCTCCAATGAATTACACTGATAAATGCAGATATTGCTAGGAGTTTATACATTTTTGTCAAATTTTGATTTGAACTGATCCCACTAGAAACACCCATGTCCCCTTCACAGATACTTTTTCTGATATATCAGCTACCCAGGGCTTCCATAAGCCAAGATTTTTTGCATTCATTATATCATAACATTGTAATACTTTTCTGATGGACCAGTCTTTCCCTGATCTTGCCTGTGGTTGATGTTAGCTTGCCATTTTGCAAGTTTACAAAATGCAGTTTATAGAGTGTGTAAGATCATCTCAATCCTTTTTGGAATAAAAATTATGTAATTTTCACTGGAAGATGAACTAATTCCAAATTCAACTTCACTCCAAGCTCAATACAAAAACATTGATGTATAAATTATTCTGTTGGTGGCCATCACCAGTTAACATGTTCCATAGTTTTACTGTATTTATAACTATTGGCTAAGATTTTTTGTCTGGTAAATTCAAGTAATCCCATCTTTTAATCTTTAATTTTAATGGCCATGAAGTTTCAATGATTTCTTTAACTTTCTATTTCCTTTATCTGTGTTTTTATCCAATATTCTTTCTGGTGGCCCAGTGTTTTCCAAACCCACATACATACTCAGCTGTTACAAATATCTTCATTCCTCTTGATGTTGTTTTTTATAATTACAGCCACCTTCAGTAATGATTGTCAGTTTGGAGCATATAGGAAACACTTCTTTACCAATTTCCAATTACCTTTCACATTTTTTCTGGTATCTCAAAGAGGGTTTGAAGGATTCCTGATAAGTATTTGTTCTGGTTGTTAAACCAAACTCTATCAGTCCCAAGATTTCTACAGGATTTCTACTGATCACCTTGTGGTGCAGGAGGTATTTTCTTCTTTCTTCATTCTTTATGAGCTTCAGAAAAAGGCAGAGTGCCTTCCTATAAATACTTAGTAACTGACTACAACTGCAGGAGGGATATTTGGCAAGGTGCTGTTAGTATTATAGGCCTTGTAGATTTGTAGATGCTTAATATCTTCTCAAGTACTCAAAATTAAGTTGACCTCCAGGTGATGACTTAAGAAAGAATTTCCACCCATATCAGATTGGCAGAAACCATTGTATTTTTTTGAGGCCTGTAACATATGGAGTAGGTGGAGTAGACATTTTGGTGAAGCATGCTCAACTAATTCAAGAACATGGTTGCTGTGACACTGGAAAGACCACGCAGCAGCAGGGGTAATTCCTTCCAGTTTTTTGTACTTAAATATCTCTTTCAATTCAATTTTTGTCTTCAGCTTTGAGAGACTGGATCTTTTAAAGCACCCAGTATGTATATTAATCAGAACTGTATTCTATTTCCACATGGAGAAAGCATCAGCATAAGTACATCCACTTGATCTACTTGTACTTGTACAGCACCCAAACCTCCTAAATTGACATTTTGTAGATGGACGCATTTTTTCCTGAATGTTTTAGCAAGTAGGGGGACTGCTATTTCTATTTCCTCAGCCTATTCGATAGCCTATTACATTGCCTTAGCATTATCCTATTTTGTGATTCATAATTTAATACATGAATTAGTATACAATCAAGGTCCTGTCTTTCTGAAGTTTGTAACTCTAAACCATATACTATCCTCACTGTCTTTCTTAAATAGTCTGTAACCAATGAGTTTAATATCCAGTCATGTGAGTCATACCATTGCAGTTGAGTAATACCAGCTAGCTCAAATTTCTTTTCCTAAATTTGTATTTCCAATTCCCCTGACTCTCAGAATGGTTATAGGAACAAAGATTGTTTTTCTCATCCCAGTTCTTGATGTTTCAGTCCTTTTACGTTTGTTCATATGTACTTGCAAGTTCTTCTGCACAGACTAGATGTTACCTAGGATGTACTTTCCTTTTTACAGAGGTGGAAGTAGTCCAAAAGCCATCCATTCTACCTTCCTAGAAAGTTCCCTGCTATATATGTTTTTCTGGAGTAGTTTCCCTGAAATAAAGATAGTTCTCCTCATTTATATTACAGGCAGAAATGACCCTGTTGCATGGGTAACTCCAGCAGAGGATTAAACATAGATAGGGAAGCTACCTATACCTGTGGCTAACCTCTGAGTATGTATATTTTTATTTATAGTAGGTAGTATTCACCTGGTGCAAAGAAGCAGCTTCCCTCCTGGATATAGGCAAGCAGTAAATAAGACTTTCAATTTATGCCTGGAATAAATGAAGCAAGGACCCCTTGCGAAACCAAAATGTTGTTATAGTAACAAGGAAACAAACATGTCTTAAAATAGCCAGACTGATGAGTTGGGATTAATAATAGTCTTTTCCCACCTGATTTTCAGAGAAATGCAGTTCAAATGTATCCATCTGGCCTGCTCAGCTATTTTTCAGGCCTCTTGGCTGTTACACTGATATTTTCAAAAGCTGTTCCAAATAAGAACTCAGAATTTACTATTTTTGAATAAACCAGAGTGGGAGAGGGTGACTTTGTCATAGGGAGCTGGTGGAGGGCATCAATTGTTGCATTTTTTTTGAAAGACCAGGAGAGTAAGTTTCTTAAAAGTAGTAACTTTTATACTTTTGCTGTAATCAGAAAGTCTAGTTATGCTTTACACTTCTTACTGATCTAATAAAAAGGCTGTGCTTTTACAGAGCCATATCATTCCTTTACTAAGCAAAGAGCATTGCATATGGGATATGCTATGTGCTGAGGAGGTATAACACTTTGGGGAAGAGGACTTTCTTTCTTCCTACTTGTAGGTGCGGTGAGCGAAAGCTGTTGGGCTCCTTGGTTCCCTCCACAGGCTCATTCCATAGGGGCTGGTGTTGAATTCTGAACTCTTTCTACGTATGTTATGAATGTAGATATAAGCAATGCTGTAACAGAACTTAAATTCCTCAGGCAAACCTACTCATGAAGGAAATCATCTTTGATTTGATGCATGACAATCATGTATATGTTGAAAATGAAGATACATGCAAAGATGAAGCTTGGACTACCCCACAGTAGGGATTCTGAAGCTGGTGGTGAACAGAGGAAAGAGGTGCTCCTGTGGTAATATTGCACAGACTCTCTGCAGACTCAGGGAAGCAGAATGTGTGTGTGTGCGTGGCGGGGATGACAACAACGTCTTTTATGGAACGCCATGCAGGAGTTCTCCAAGCACTGCAACTGAAGCAGCCAGAAGCAGCAAAACAAAAAAGTCTTTCTGGTCAGCAACACAAACCACATGGGTGGTATCTTGTTCGCTGCTCCTGCATAAATGGAAAGGGGAAGGAACTGGATGTGAAACATTAATTCTGTAGCAAAAATGAAGAACACCTTGTGCACATAACAGCATTTAAGGAACATATTTATACAATACAAAAGTACAACACCCTTCCCTGTGTACACATTGCTGTATGGAAAGATCTGTTATTTTCAGGAGGAAGCTCTTTGGGGCATGTATTATCTGTGAGTGAGAGAAATGGAGCTCTAATGGATCACATACACAGGATGTTAGAGCAAACCCATGATCGGAGCTAGTGCTGAGGATCAAGACATCATCTCATTTTGTGCCAGGTGGACCCCAGACATCTGCACAGTTATCAGGAGAGCCAAAGCATTTGTAGATGTGCTTCCTATTTCCTTCTGTCAATGATAAAGCTTATTACTTAAAGGAAGAGTTCATGCGAGCTCCTAGTAAGACAGTTCAACAGTGTTTCCTTGATCTTGGAGGTTATTCTTGAACAGAGATGTATTGAAGGTCATCCCTTCTTTGTTCTGTGTGCATATATGATGTGGCTTTAAAAGCAAGCTTTTCTGCTTTGCTTCCCAAAGTAATAGTATCCTTGCATACTGACGTGATTGCTGTACATGAGCCCACTATTGTTTAACAAGGCCTCTTTCTTGCAGATGGAATGCACAATTTTTAGGAAAAAACTGATTTTGGATCTACCTTTTAATTTAGTTGAGTAATAGCTACTTTTGTCCAGAGCTTAATTAATCTGTGATAACTTCATAAATCCAACTGGACTGAGCTGTCCTTCCTATGTGAATGTTATCATGAGCTTGCATGAAACTTCTCTTCCTTGATTTCATGCTTCATAAAAAAATAAGCTAACTGTAATTACAATAAATAGCATTCTTCAGTCAAGGATCAGGTTCTGGTTGCCTTACTCTTGCTGAGTGGCATCTTTATAATACAATTTTTGTTGCTGATATTGAAGGAATACAAGTAGAAAAATTGGTCCCAGTTAGACCAAAAGCACTAGTACCTTACATAGAACATAAATACAGAATTTGTATTAACTTGTGTCCTTTGCTTCTTGTTCTGTCCCTGAGAAGAGTCAAACTCCACCTTCTCTACATCTTCCCATTAGAGAGCTGTAGCCAGCATGAAGAGCCAGACTGAGCTTTCTCAAGGCTGGACAAACACACCTCCCTCAGTCTTTCTTTGTACATCATGTGTTCTAGGCCCCGATCATCTTGATAGCTGTTCGCTAGGCTTGCTCCGAGATGTCCGTGTCTGTCTGGTACTGCCTCCACTTTTGGGCTCCTCAGTACTGCAGGTGTGGCCTGAATGAGGAGACTAATCACTTCCTCAGCCTATTGACTGTATGCTTGCTCATACAGCCCAGTATGCAGTTAGCCTTCTTTGCTGCAAGAGCACACCACTGACTGATGTTCAGCTCTTTGCCCACCACAACTCCCAGGTCCTGCTCTGAGAACCTCTTTTGTGTCCAGTCTGTCCCCAGCCTGTACCATTGTGTGGGCTATTGCATCCTAGATGCAGGACTTTGCATTTCACTTTGTTGAACTTCATGAGGTTTCTGTCAGCCTCTCTCTCCCACCTATCAAGGTCCCTCTGAATAGCAACCCTTTCCTCCAGTATCTGAAGTGCTCCTCCTAATACCCTGTGAACATTGCTGAGAGTGCACTCTATCCTGCTGTCCAGCTCATTAACAAAAATGCTGAACAACGTCTATCCCTGAGGAACTCGGCTCATAACTGGCCACCAGTTTGTACCGCTCATCACAATCCTAATCCTTTGGGCCCAAGCAGTGCAGCCAGTTGCTAACTTCCCTTACTGTACACCTATCCAAACCATATCTCAATAGTTCGTGTGCCATTATACAAGGATATGCAGCAACAGCATATTTCAGAAGTCCCTAGCACTCTATTTCTGTACATATATTAGATGTATGCGTCTCAAAAGAATTTTTCGGACTTGATCATTTGCTTTATGCTATGACTGCAATAAAGCACAACACTATGTTAACTCTCTGGCTTTATCAGGTTGGTAGGATAAGCTTGAGTTATTGAGATAAGCTTCTTCCCACATTTTCAGTCAATACCTTTGATCACTGCCTCAGCTGCTGGCTGCTCATCTAAGGCATAGTAAGGGCTGAGGTAAAATTTTTCAGTGATGGATTGAAATATTGTCTCTGTGAGATGGCCCAAATACAAAAGCCAGAATTTGATTCTAACAGATGCTGGTTCTGTCCTGAAAAGAGACAGCATCACTGAGGACTTGGTCAGACTGAGCTCTGAATCCCCAGTCTTTGGTTAGGATTGCAAAAACATCCTCAGTGTTGTCTTTGTGGCTGACTTGCAAGAACTTTCAACTTCTTACAGGAACAATGGATTTGCTTTAATTTTAAAGAAGTCTAGGCTTGAAAACAATTAAGAGTTTCTTTATTAGCTGACCCTCATCCTGTTAACGCTGGTACTGAAACAGCAAAGGAGCTGCAAAATATGTGCAAGTTGAAGTCAGACTACTATGTCCTGTGTGGATACAGGAGTTACTTGAGGCCTTTACCAAGAGCTCCATAATGCATTTACCTAGACAGAGCCAGCTGCAAGATGTGGCATCTCCTAAGAGTTTCAAAAGTCAAGTAATCTGGTTATAAAATCTCAGCATTTGACTATTCCACTAGAAATCAGTGCTGAAATCCCAAGAGTAGCTTTCTTTTTTTTTCTACTGTTTTATTTTCAGCCAAGAGTGTGGCTTGCTGAGCTTTTCTACTTGCAGCTGACCTTTAAAGGCAAGCGCCTGTTGGTACACACACATTACCCTCCAGTCTACAAGCTCCAGCTGACCCCTCTGCATTTTTAGTAAACAATTCAAACCACTGAATTAGGGAATACCCAGTTTCTCAGCAGCAGGCACTTGTCACCAAATGGGACATTTCAGCTCTGTATCCATTGTGCTAACGATGGGGTAAGCCTAAACTGTCTGGATGCTTGTGCTCAGGCTGAGAGTTTAGGCATCACTCCTTGTCCTTCTCTTCGCAGTGGAGAGATGCTGACCACAGACATGCCTGTGCAGAGTAGCGCTTGGGACTAGAAACCCTATGACAACCAATAGCTGCATAATCCTGTAGCTGACTGTAGCAGACAAGGTGCCCTGCAGGGTGTAGCTGTAGCCTCAATGTCCACATTAACCTCTGTACTTCTTTCTGTGATTCCTTCAAACCAGAAAGCACCACACAGTAACCCAGCACTTCTCTTTCCTCCAGACCTACCTGAAGCAGCGGGTGGGAGAGGTCATGCTTGCGACACCTATCAGTCCTTCCCAGCCCGAACAGGAGTGTTTGAAGGCCAGTGATATTCTGCAATGCTCTTTCCAAGCTGCTTGCTGGGGGAGGCTGAGTTACACCCTCCGCTTAGTCCCTCACTTTTGCAGCCCTCAGACTGCCTGTGAGAGTGGCATAGGTGGGTGCTCAGATATCTGAAGGTTTTTGTATACCTTTAGGCAATTACAATAGTTGCTATGATCCTGAAAAGAACTTCTCTCACAGTCCCTAAGTATTCTTACAGGTCTGGCCCACTGTGGCACCTGTGGAATGATTAATTAACAGATTCCATCTGCTGCAGATAGGGATTTTTTTTTCCTGTAGTAAAAATGCAAAGGCTCCACTAAGCTTGCTGCTTTCCCAGGTGACTCAATTAAAGAGCACAATTTATACGCAAATTCAGACCCTGATTTTTTAAGGATGGAAGAGTTTGTGGTCAGTATTTTTGAAGTCTGAGAAATAACCAGGTTATGCTATGCTGAAGGTAGGATGTTACTAATTTGAGCAGTTGGATTTCTTTTGAATAATTATGTAATTATCTTGTTTTTATTTCATTTTGATATTCATTTATTTGTAGCAGAAAGAAAGTAAAAAATGGGGTTGGAAGATGAGAAAACAAGATCTAGACAAGTTTGTCCTAGCTCTGAGTCCTATTAAACGGAGAGATACCCTAACCAATGCTTATCTCCTGTACATCATCATACTTTATAGAAACTAATGTTGCTCTCATAAGGTGAAAAGGGGGGTCCAAATGGTAACTAGCTACTTTCCTGATGAGGAAAGCAAGTAATTCTGTTGTCGTCTTTGTGACAGCCACCCCATATAAGGATATTTGTGTATCCACCAGTGTGTATTAATGGCCAACAGCAGCCACCAGAGAAAGCGTGAAGAGGTAAGGCATCATACAGCGATGTTTTCTTAGCAGTCAGTGACTTGTGGTGCTTCTTGAACTGGAGCTAGCACATTTTCAGACTGAAAATATACTCAGGCTGACATATGGATAAATACTCCCTCTCTGGAATGAGTGCTTTTTCTGGTGGGATGTGTCACCCAGATGCTGGAGTCCCAGCTGTGCCATACAGAGGGCATACCTGAGGAAAGGCAGTGTGGTGGCATGAATTGGCAATTGTGTTTGATCCACTCTTGCTCCATGCCTGTAAAGCTGTCGGCAGTTTGGAAGCTTTGCCTCAGTAGACTCAGTGGGAATGGACAGGGCAGTGGCACTGTTTAAGCTGTGTATAATAGTAGCCAACGTGAACAAATTTGTTGATGTAGTGAGGTTCAGGTCTGCAACTATGAACATTTTAATGCGTACTGTGAATTAAGTCAGCAATTTCTTCTGATGTGGACTAGGTCACATAGCATTTCATAGTTTCCTAGAAGAAATAAGGAACGACTCTGGCCAAATGGCTGTCTATTCTGGACAGAGTGTTTGAGCTAAAAGAACTTGCTCTTTCATATAATTTCCGTTAAATTACTTTAGAGTAGCAGAAATTGCTTTGGAAGCTGTTTGTAGCAAGCTACAGAAAGCTTTCCTTGCAGAAACAGAGAAAGAGAACCTACAGACTGTGCGAAAAAAATAGACGAAATATTCTGGTATCCTGGATGAATCAACCAAGAGCCAAAGGGCTGAGAGTAAGGAGGTTTTGTTGATCTTCACAGAATTACATTAAAATAAATAAATACAAGGATGTGTGTTCAAAAAGTACCTGGCAGAGCCTCTGAAACATGTCCCCACCTGGTTATGCTGTAATGATTACTAGGAGGTTTGGAGATTTAAAAAAAACGTTGTACTGGGGAGATTCTGGGGGAAGTGGGAGGTTAAACACAGGTCTTGGGCTTGGCACAGCAGCCCGTGAAGTTTCATTTCTAAGGAGTGTCTGTTTAATACTCTGAGATGGATGTAGCTCAGGATCTGAATTTGAAAGATTCAGTTCTTGGCTCATTTGGAGAAGGGAATGCAAGGAGCTGGAGGGGATACAAGCAATATGAGCAAGTCTCCATCCATTCAGTTCTGTGTAGGTACCTTACACCAGCAACATTTCCAATATAAATATTTTTGGATTAAGGGACACTATTGTAAGTCTAGAATTGAAACTCTTGGCTAGTACTGCTATGTCTGTTTAATCTGCCTCAAAGCAAACTTACAGACTGTAAACTGCGGCTACTACAGGTAGCCAAGAAGCAGCACTCCAGTCCTGGCATTGTTAACTTCTGGGTTATCCATGAGTACCCTCTACGGGTATCACTAGGTCACTGCAAAAAGAGCAACAGAGAACAGCACACGTGAAAATGAATTACAAATGGGTACATCATTGCAGCTGTGACAGAACTGACTGTATATGCCATAGCCCATAGATTCAAATGATGCTCCCCAGCAAAGGGCAGGAAGCCACATTTTGACCTGTCCATGTGCTACTGCAGAGAGCTCCCACTGCTCTGCTGAAAACCAAGTAAACTCAGGGCCTGGTATTTCTATAGCAGAAGCTGAAAAAATTGAAGTGCTGATCTGTTTGAATGTTTGTGTCATGGAATCTCTCAAGCTGGGGGGCAAAAACTCCAACCCTAAGGGAAATTTCTGTGGAAACACCCTCTTCTGTAATTTATTCTATTGCTTCTGCTTTTAGTTCCTGTTAGAAATATAAAACCAGCTCACCTAAACTCTTTTTCTATTGGGGGAGGCAGGGGTATTTCACAGGAGCAAAAAATCTAGAGGAACAAGCCCTAATCTTTTTGTAACACACTTCTTCAGTTTGTCTCCCAGAATATATGTAAATGTATGTGCCACATGATACCTGGAACAGACCCTACCGAAAGACTCTTTGCACTTCTTGCACAAGAGGATAAAGGGGAAGGAAAAGCATGTGGCAAATGAGTTGCATTTCTTGATTCATAAGTCAAAATACTAAGATACTATTTAGGTTTTTTTCTCTGTATTTATAGAAGATTAAGTCTATTTTGTAGAAATGAGTATTCACTTCCATTCAGTGAAAGAAATGTGTTATAGATAGTGAAAGCTAGTTAGTTTCCATCTGGTAAAGCGATCTTATAATTAGAAAAAACCTGGGTACATACTCTTTAAATCTCCTACTAAATAAAAGTTCTTCCAACAAATAGCCATCTAGTTATTAGCATAAATTTGTGGCTAAATTTTCCAGATACATATAGAAAAATTAATTCCAATCCCCTTTATTGCAGTAAATTAATGTATACAAAAGAAGAATCCATTAGTGTTCAAATCTATACACTTTTATTCAAACATTTATGAAAACAAACTGTTGTAATGAGAAATGCAAATATTTCATTTCAGTATCCAAGCTGCATAATTGATCTTTGTATTAAAGTTTTTCTACCTCCTTTTGTACAAACCTATCTTGTTACAGCTCCAGAGGCTATTCAGTTGCTGTCCTTTCAAGCATTCTTTAATGATGAAACCTGTGTAGTCTGAGATTACTGCCTCTCTGTTCTGATCACAGTCCATAGGAAGAATCTTATTGCTAGCATGGACAAAAAAATCGCATAGACAGATTCATGGTGACCTGTAATTTTAGTACAATTCATTTCTGTACTGTATGAGTGTGATGCCTGAAGTTCCAAATAAGAAAGACCAAGTCAGTTTATCAAAGGCCCATTTAAGTAGGTAAGTGATGAAACTCAGTCCATCTGGAAATTGAACATGTGAAGAGATACTACATCACCTTATTGAAAAACAATTTCAGCAGAGAGAAAATCAAATGCATTATGAAAATCAATGGCTGCCTGAAAGTTAATAAGCAGAAGCAGGGATTTATATGCTCACTGTAGGACCAGTTCAGATTCAGGGTCTGCAGTTGGAATTACTCCTTCCAATGTGTTGCTTACAGATGGATTGCAAATCTAGAATGAAAATGAAGGATCTGGAAATACAACACATAAAGAGAAGAGACTTCCTGGATCAGCAGTTCCATCCTCCATCTGTCATGGACAGCTATGTTATATGAGCACTTCCACCTCCATTTTAGAGCTAGTTAGATTGTTTCTCATTCCACTGTACAGGAAGGCTATCTTCGACCCCAGTCCTCAGAGGGTTAAGACCCATTTGCAGCTTGTAATGCACTCATGAGTGGTTTATACCTGTTTGGTTACTTGCCATCATTGTCCTTCACTCTTAACAGCTTTTCTTCCTCCCAGGTTTTTATGCCTCTGACATGTTCTTAAAGAGCTACTATAACCTATAATACTGTCATTTTTGATACCACTGTTTATTTCGACTTCTGACATCATCCTAGCAGCACCTGCTCCAGATTAAATCAGTGCTTTGAACAGTGGTCAAAATTGTATGCAGCTTTTCAAATGAATTTCTACTAATGCCTTTCACTGCTTTGAATAGTGTGCAGTCTACCTTCTGAAAACAAATATGCCATCTTCTGTGCTGCAGCCACAGGCATGGTTTAGTCATCCTTTGATTTAATATATTTCAGTGTATTTTCTTCATTTTCTTTCTTGGTCAATTCTAGCTGATGATTCTCCTACTTTTTGCAGGATTTTTTTTTTCTTTTTTCTTTTTTTCTTTTTTTTTTTTTTGAGTGTATTCACTGCACGTCTTGTTTAACTCTAGCCCATTTCCACCGGTTTGACTTTTGAGATCACACAACTTCCTTTCTCATATTCCAGTCTTCCTCTACAGTAATAGTGCTGTCTACAAGGTACCAGTTCTGTGAAAACTTGAAGATCTGCATACAGTTGTGCTATTACCGAGTTTCATTACCATAATCACCCTTTTTGCGAAAAAGTTTGAAGATTGAAACTAAAATCCAAACTCTTTCTTTCAACAGAAGTTGTCATCTCTTGTTTCCAGATCTGAATCCATTTTGTAGTTCTTATGTCAATGCCTGTTTTCTCCAGCAATGGTAATTTCCTATGCAGTATGTACCACACGTTTTACCAGAGCCTTGATAGACTAAATGTTTGCATTTTTTTTGTCTGGAAATCCAGTTACCAGATCAATCTGGCACAATCCTCTTCCAAGCAGTCCACATTGAATTCTATTCCAGTTTTCAATTATCTACAAGCTTTCCTTTCAAACTTTGATATAAAGCTCTTAAAAGTGCTGAGATTGGACTAGCAGAGCAGTTTATCATTTCATAATACATTGACTGACATTCATCAGCTGCTTGAAGTTTTCAGCAGCATGTTTGAACAAATCTTTGGGGGGGGAGTGGGGACGATTGTTTCCCCCCTCCCTTCCTTGAAACTGCATTGGTATTTAACACCACCTTGGTATGGAAACCATCCTTCTCTCAGGTGCCACCAATCTAGTGCTGTAACACGACTGCTGTCAGAAATCCCATGGAGCTTCCAAAATATTCTTATGCTGTGAACTTTCCTTTGCTGGATGGATACAAATAGCACAGCTATAGACTCAAACTCTCCTTCTACCCTTTCACCTATAGATTGTTGTTACTGCTTGTATAAGTATTGTTATTCCACTAGATGGTACCACAATCATTGCAGACACTGAGATCTGCATTTTTGTTCTGTAATTTGAGAATAGCTCACTCATCTCATAATTTTACTATTTTTCTTTTAGTCGTACAGAGTAAGAGCTGTTGGGAAAGAACCAAGGAGAGTGTAGACCCAAATCCTATGGAGACTGGCACATGTATATATTAATAAAATCATCATTCTTTGAGAGTTTTTGCCCTTTTATTCTTACTACTTACTTTCATTCACATCAGTGGAATTTTTCAGAGGGTGAAATCTTAGGCTAATTAAAGTCAGTCAAATACGTGTGCAACCTCTGTAAATTCAGCATCTCCAGGACATACTGAAATAGTCAAACCCCAGAAAACAATAAAGATCCAGCCTTTGCTAGTTAAAAGTGCACACACTTGTTCTTAAAGCAGAAAGGTACATTTTTTCCACCAGTCCATGCTAGTGTACCTTGCATAATGGCTCTTATTTTTTATACTATGTTAGCTGGTTCTCAGTGATTTTTTTTGTCACCTTAAAAAGCATAAAAAGAGAAAGATGTTTTAGGGGTTTTTTTTAAGCTACAAAAGGAGAAATAAAGTGAATTCCCCCTCTCCTCCAAGTTTTTAAAACCACTTTGTTCTTATTGGGGAATCATCACAAATTAAATGCTTACAGCCACTTGAAAAGGTGAGACTATCATCAGGAGGAATCGAGGCTTACATTTTGACTTGCTCTAATTCCAGAGTGATGGGTCAGTAAGAAATACGTGAAAGCTTTAATGTGCATACCAATGCTAACAGTTGGTTACAAAAATATATTTGCCTTCCATCTTTTTTGTTGTTAGTCATAACTGGCATTGTATTGAAAAAGGCTTTAGATATTTCTGAATTTCTTTTTTCCAAACAAACTCTAAACTTTGCTTTTGTCTTATTGGGAGCTGAAGTTTTAATGAGATTGTTGTAAAATTAAGACTGCTCTGTGCCCAAGGTATAAAAAATGGGAATAGAATAAATAGGTATAAATATAGGTTTATTTAAAAATAAAATGCTAATAATATTTTAAATAAATGTTTGCATGGTTTAAAAGTTGCCTATATGACTTTTCCTGGTCCTGTTTTTTTTAAAAAAAAAAAAAAAAAAGAAAAAAGAAAAACAGGAAAAAAGTCAAAGGACCAAATTGGAAAAAAAAAAAAGTAAGCATTCCCTGTTGCCCATCACTTCATTTTAACAGAGAAGCTTGAGTTCAAAAGTACTTTTTTTTTTTTCTGTGAAATTATGAGATGGATTTAAGTTGATAATTATTTGTTTATACTTTTTTCGTCACTTTGGACAATCTGTTCATTCTCCTTGCTGTGTGGACTTCACAGATGTGTGTTTTTCAAAATAAATGTTATTTTTAAGTGTAATGTAATGAGTGTTCCATCACCAATACTGTACATTGCATTCTGTGGTTTGTACCAACTGCTGAGCAAAGTGGTAGTTCTTGATTCCATGTGGACAAAGTAAGTTTTAGATTTTGGAAATTTTTGCATGTAAATACTAAGTCTTCTGCCCTAAGAATTCAAATATGCAAGGGATTTTATCATTAAGATTTCTCCATTGTCTCGACTGGAAACAGGACCTTTTCTACATAGAGAACTTTTATGAACAGCATACTATACTGGCACCAGCCCCAAGACTGGCTTTCTTTTCTGGTTTTATGTGGAGTGTTGAAAATTTATATTGGCCATAATAAGCATATGGCAGGGGGAGGGGAGGGGAGAGAAGCCATGTTTCTATGATTCTCCTCTCTCTGGGGTCTTGAATTAAAAGATTAGATGAGGCTGTAGTACATTATCGTTAGAAAGTGCTTATGGTAACAGAGCTCCGATTAGGCTGGGAGCTCTGGTTATCTGTGGGGGTGGAGAGCTTCTTGAAACAGCAGGGCAATATGCAGTTGCACAGTAGGCTTCCAGAGCTGGGCGCCCTGCTGTTTATCCCTCTGCTATCTCAGAGGCCCCAGGAGCTAGCTGCTGAGTTCAGGAATGGGAATAGTTTGGGCGTGTTGATGTATTTGGGTATATCTGAGCTGCAAAGTGGAGGGAGGAGTTCTTAGCCCAGGCTGGCCAAAACTTGCATACAGCAGGCAACAACGAAGTTCAGCTTCACTCACGTGTCCTCTACTAGCTTGAACTTGAGCCACTAGCTGATATTAAACCTCACATTTTATCTTCCCTGGTTTTAGTCCAGGGAAAATATCAACCACAATCACCGAGCCAAAAAAGAAAAGTATAAAGTAGCTTTCTTCTTTGGAGTATAGATTCACCCTGAGTTCCTGGGGCTGTGCATGTTGGTTTGATGGGTAACTTGGCAGTGATAACTTTACTCAGAAAATACATGAGAGCAGCCCTTTTCTTATTTAAAAAAAAAAAAAAAAAAAAAAAGTAACTTTGTTAGACATGTGCCTTGCTATTTAATTTGCTTAAAAGAAGCGGCATTAGAATAGCTAGATGTGCAAATAGATTAGAATCTGGATTTGCTTGACTTCTGGAAAAGTATCTATCATTCTTACACAGAGATGAGGTAGAACTTGTGGTGCAGGAGAAATTATTAACAGTAGTGTCAACATTTCCTTCAAAAACAGTCTGTGCTCCCAACCCTGAAAATTTCAGGGCTGCTGTATTCTTACCACTACCTGTGATTATGTACAGGTATCAAAACAGTTGTAGTTCTGTGATTAGCGAACCGTTCAGTCTGCTGGAACCCTGAACCATTGATAATGAATGATAAAGTGCCTGAGTATATCCTCTATTTATGCATAAGGCTAGTAAAAAAATCACTTTTGGAAGCTAACAGCACTAACAAATGTTATATAAAAGATGTTCTCTCAATCCACTCCATTGACATAACACAGGTAGAACAAATGTGCCAGATTGCAGAATTTTGTATTGAGATCCTTGCTAAGCTTTTTCTCACACCTTTTAATTTAAACCCTCCCTATCTTGTGCCCTACCAAGCCATAGGACCTCTTCCTCACCTTGGCCGATCTGTCCATTCACCCTAGCAGGAGATGCGCGGTTTGATGTGGGGGATGCTTGTTCTGATACATCTCTGCACAAAGCTACATCAGGTGGCATTCAATGGCTCCATGGTTGCCTTCAGGAAGTACTGTACACTTTTAAGGGTGCTCTGTGCTGACTTTACTCACTCTACTTACCCTTTCTTCCCCTGCCCCACTCTTGCTCCTGTGGCAAGAACAAATTAAACTCTTGTATTGCGACCTACCTACACTGTTACAAAGCTTTCAGCTGACTTAGATTTTTAAGTCAGTAGCTCAAACCTGACTTACCCTACCACAGCTGAGAGAGTAGTAAAATGCAGAATAGTCTTACACTAATTTCTTGGTAAGAATGTTTTATTATATCTCACCATTTCTGAATGCAATTTGTACTGCATAGGGTTTTTTTAAACTCTGCAATTGCTGGTCCTATTTCTTCAGACTTGCATAGTTTTCTGCAGGGCACAGCCAAGCAGCAAGCCTCAGAGATGTAAATCCTCTGAAGTGGTGAAGCACTGGCAGAAGAAATCTGGTTATCATCTTCTTAGCAGTAGCACCTACAGTCTGTTAGGGCTGCCCTGCAACAAGTGATGCTAAACAGGAGGGAAACACAGCCAGTGTAAGTAAGAACATTCAGATTCAACCCATCGCTGGCAGTGGTTGTCTGCAAAGGGACGTCTGCCATTTGCAGTGACCTCACTTTCTTCTTTGAATAAGTTTCTGTCCTAGCATATGTCTATGCTTTCCAGTAAAGTGTTTAAAATAAGCTGGAATACCTGTCACAGCATTATAACAGTTTTGATAAAGTAATCTGCCTAGGGCAGTTTAGGTTCCTTCTCAAGCTTGCTAATACAGCTATGTTGATTTGGCACTGTAGTATGGACATGCTTGCTGCACTCTTTGAAATGGCTGGATTCTTTCTCCTCTAGCTTCTTGTCCCCTTTTCCCCTACTGCAAATCAACCCCTTCTGACAATTAGCTTGCTTAGCTGTCTATCATTTGGAAAGGAGTTTTGAAAACTGGTTTGTCTGAAGAAATATCCATGTTTGTCCATCTGAGTCAGTGACCTTTAGCGCTTGGGGATTCTTGTGGTGTGAAGAGTACCAATTCAGCTAAACACTGTTATTCAGCCATGTAGAAAAGGAGATAAAGAATAAAACTATCATCTCAAAGTTGCACAGGAAATATAAATGAACGGAATTTAATAGCCTAGTTGGGACCTGGCCATAAAGCTGGGATAAAGTCTCTTATCACACACAAACGACACTTTCTTTCTTTATGTACTTAGTGTATCTATTTTGTAGGTAAGAAAGGATTTTACATCAATGCTTAGGCATGGATGAAGAAATTAAAAATGCTTGCAAAGACCTCAAATGCAGCTTCTTTTTTGATCTAAACCTTTTTTTTACAGCAACTGCTGAAGTCTCACCGAATTGGGAACACCAGAATATCATTGCATCAAATGGCTAAGCAGGGGAATCTTTTCACTGTCATTTTTATTATGGCAGTTAGCTTTTTGTAGGCTCTTCAGAGAGGCTATCAACATGCTCATGTAATTAGAGAGAAGGTGCTCAACATTGAAAGCTGAAATCACTCAAATTTAATCAGAGATGAGGGATTATGGTTGAGAGGTTTGGATTGTTCTAACATTAACTAATTTGTCAAAGATAACACTAACTGTCCTGTGCCCTGTGCTCACTTCCTTGATCGGTCTGAATAATGGTGTTGTAATTTGCTGTGCTACCTTATGTCTAATCAGTTTAACTTGTCTGGATTTCTTTGACATTTATGGATGTCTTTGCTATCATTTAGCGCAAGCATTTTTTTTTTTTTTTTTCCTCTAGTCTTCCCGAAAGATATGGCTTGAGAGAAATTCTAATGAGTCCCAGTGATTTATTTCTCGGTAGACCTTCAAATGGGCTCTGAGAATGAAATACTTTCCCTACCAGTTCATGTTTTTTCCACTGTGAATGAGGAAAAATATTTAAATTTAGTCAATTTTCCTCTTCAAGGTCAAGTCTTTTTTGTCTCATCATTTCCCTTCCAGAACTGACTTTTTTATGATCATGACAAAGGGAAAATTGTTAGCTTATATGTGCGTAATCATGAGATAATGTTGTCAGGTTGCTTGTAGTGGATGTTTGTATGTAATACAAACTATTAGATTTATAGTTAGAGTCAGTAGGAAACCTTTATTTTAGGGTTACTGCAGTCCTTGCCTTCGTATTGCCAAAATTTAACTATGTTGACAGAAACTTTTTCCATGTCTGATCTCTGTTCTAGTCTGGCTTTATTTTGACAGCTGACGGAAAGCTCTCCACTGGTTCCTGCCTTGAACCCTTATTTTGCTTGAGTGAAATAAGGACAACTATTTATTTTTGCCTCCCCTGTCCTGTGTCAATTTGTTTCTATTTGAAGTTTTAGACAAAAGAGTTCTGTCATCCAATATTGGATTGCATGGATTAGGTAGAAGTAATGTGAAGGAAGATTTATTTGACTGGCAGATGGTTAGACTAGTCTATTATTTCTTTCTAGAGTTCTGTCTGGTTGTTCACACCTTGGATACTACTCAATGAAGTAATAGTTTGTCTTAGGTGACAGTGGTTTGGTTTGAACCATTCATTCAACTTCACTTAAGGTGTGTGTTAGAAAATACTGTTGCATATGAAAAAATCTGTAATTTCTGTTACAATAAAATGCATGGACATATGCACATGTAAAAGATGAAGGCTGCAAAGCAAAATGAGAGTTTAGAAATACTGTTAGTGGGAAGCTCAGGCTGCTGGGCTTTTTTCTCTCAACTTCTTTAATGACAGAATACATTTTCCACAAGAATTATTCCTTGCTTGCTGTATGAAATGGGAGTTAGTCAAGGTGCTGTCATATGTTGAAACTGGGGTTTTGGATTCCAGTCTCTCTGCTGTGAGAATTGAACATGAACAGCGAGGAAAGTGGAATAAAGCAATTGGAGAGTCACACTGAAGCCTCAGACTGTGAATATGGACAACAGGGTCCCTTCTCCTGCAGCTTTTCAGGAGTTCTCTTTGGTTCGTTAATCACCAACCTGTTGTGCTTTAATTGAACTAAGAAAAGTCTGTTATGCATGGCCTGTTTTTCCTGTCATCCTCTGGGGACAAGGTTTATTATGGCAGTTTTGTTTTGGAACATTGTAATATACGTATTGCTTTATCTTAGGGAAGGCTGGTCAAAAATGTTTGCCCTTTACTCTGTGTTGAAGTTGAGCTTTACAGTAATTCTTAGCTTGATGGGAACAGCTCTAATCTTTGTGTCTGACTTTGTAAATGTCTGTCTAAGCTTCAGGCTTGATGTAATTTGCTTTTGATATGGTAAGAGACAGGTAAAGATGCAAAGTGAAGAATGTCTTGTTGAAGTGCAACTGAGTATAGTAGGCAAAATGGCCAGGATATTATAAACTGTGGAAAAATGCTATGATGACCGTTAATAATTCACTGAGCGTTCCCAACAGCCCAGTGTACCCTGCTCTCTAGCTTTCTGTTTTAGACCCCACCCCACCCCCTCTCCCCGAATTTAAACCTTCTCTATTCCTCCTCTTTAAACAGTTACAAGTAATCTGGTTAATTTTATCTTTTTGTGAAATCTGATGAAGAAATGAGTTTCAAATCAATTCTGCCTCAGTGAGCCTCAACAGGGAGCAAATTCTTTTCAGAGAGCAATTTTAAGGGAGCAAAACTTTGTAGGGGAGCAAATTCTGTAATTTACATCCTGTGACACTTACTGGTGGCTGTAGGAGGGAAAGTCCTGGATCGTGTCATGGTCAACAAGGGAGAGAAGCAGTCAGAGCTACTTCAAGGGAGTAATATTAAAATCTTAAAGTAGTATTAATATATAACATAGTAATAAAATATTGAGGCACATGTTTCAGTTCGGACTTGGTCTGCAGTGGCAGCCAAAGCATGGGGCTGATATGCTGGGGTTTTACGTATATGTATGTTCATGTTTTATATATTATATAGGCTTTGTAATATTTGTCTTTATTTTCATTACCTACTAATTTGCTTCTGGGCATGGTTCTTTGCAATTTGTCAGGGCACTGCAGGGGCTGGGGGCTCCCTGGGGACTGTGGGGACCCACTGGGGTGGCAAGCCAGGGCCTGTCAGCCTGGGCCTGTCCCACCCCCCAGCCAGGGAGCTGGGCAGCTGGGGGACAGCCCCAACCCTGGGCATCAGCAACCTCCCTGGGGACAGGGCTGGGCTGGGGCTAGGATGGGACATCAGCCTGCAGGTGGGCCTGGCTTGGTGGGGCCCAAGGCTGGGCTGTGAGGAGCTTGTGAGGGACTGAAAGAGCTAACGCCTTCAATGTCTCAAGCATCGTAGCAAACGAAGGTACGGTCTGCATAGCAGCTAGGGACTTCAGGGAGAAGTCGGTTGGCATGGACACCGGAGGGTGCGCAGTCCGGTGTTCTGGCAGACCCTGCATGGCAATGTGGCCGGGGGTCACACAAAGCTTATTTGAGGAAGGGGCTCGCAGCTCCTGGAAAGTCCCTAAGACCACCACCCCAATAAGCCGCACATGCTCAGTAGATAAAGAACCCTCTGGAACACTACCATGTATGTTGAGAACTGTCTAGCATGAGCCCATATAAGTCTTCAAGAGGTGTGACTGAGGGTGGAGATTAGACTATAAAAGGTGCAACTGTAGAGAGCTAGATTGCGTGCGCCCATCACCGGAGGATTGCCACGCTCGTCGTCGACGCCGTGGGATCCAAAGGTGGTGACTATCTCTTTTCTTTTTCCCCTCTCTTTCCTCTCTTTCCTCGCTTCTCGTGAACGTTTTGCTGGAACCCACACTGCCCACCATTACGCCTTTGAGTTTGGATTGTTCAAATGAAGCATTCAAAGTGATCATTTGGTGTCACTTCACCTTAATTTAGCCCAGGGGGATCCCAGAACCTCTACAACTCTCTGGTCTGTCTGGTCTGGGTTGTAACAGAGCTGGAGACCAGCCCTGCTGTGGTGTTGCTGGGGCAGGGACTGATGGCCCCCGGGGGGGCTCAGGTGGGGTCCTGGACCCATTGGAGGAGGCCCCGGGGGCAGCTGGTCAGGACAGTAAGGCCTAGAAGTGCCCTCAGGGCCCTCAAACAATTGATATAAATGTTTCCCATTACAGCTGAAGATGAGAAGAGAAACTTCTGAGCTTTTAGTTTTGAAAGACCTGTGACAAGGACAAACCCCATAAAGCTGGAAGGGCCTATAGACCTTGGGTGGAGTGTGGTGTGTCAGTCTAGCAAAAGAGGTTAAAATGGAGAGTGCTTGGTCTTAAGAGGGGAGGAAAGGGAGCTCAGGGTGGAAGGAGAGCCTGCCTAGGGGAAAATGTTCCAGCTCTACCCCATTTCTGTCAGCCTGGGATCTGAAATGTAGAATAAGTTAGGTTGGTAGGGATCTCTGGAGGTCAGCCAGCCTAGCCCCTTGCTTAAAGCAGGTCTGATGAGATCAGGGCTATGTCCAGTTCTGTCCTGAACACCTGCAGCGATGGCGATTCAACAGCCTCTCATGGCTGTGTTGCAGTGTTTGACCACCCCCATGGTTTAAACAAAAAAATAAATCCTTAGATCTAGTTGGAATTTCCCATGATCCAACCTGAGTCTGTGGTCTCTTGTCCTATCACTGTGCACCTCTGAGAAGAAGAATCTGTCTCTGTCTTCATGTCTTCTGATCAGGCATTTATAGACAGTGATATGGTCTCCCCTTAGCCTTCCCTTCTGAAGGCTGAATAAACCCAGTTCTCT
The DNA here is from genome assembly GCF_018139145.2 of Gymnogyps californianus. Taxonomy (NCBI): domain Eukaryota; kingdom Metazoa; phylum Chordata; class Aves; order Accipitriformes; family Cathartidae; genus Gymnogyps; species Gymnogyps californianus. Next base: position 69,715,145 of record NC_059500.1, on the reverse strand, counting down.
CAGCTTCTCCTCATGTTTTGTGTGCTTCAGCCCTTGAACATCTTAAAGTTCCTCCACCGGGCTCGTTCTTTTATGTCCATGTGTTGTAGGTAATAGTTCAAGGCAAAATCTCTTTGCTTCACGCTGTCTTCCAGATAACAGTAGCTGTATGCCCTAATCAACAAGCTATGGAGTCATTCTTTCTTCTGTAGATACCTATGAGCTTCATGTAAAATGGAACAACATGACTTGGAGAGGCTGACCACATCTGAACACTTGATATCCTCAAGGTTATGTCTTTCCTACATAGATGATCCCTGGAGCTGCTGTGCTGTTGAGTAAGATGTGGATTAAACCCATTTTTTTTCCTACTAACAAATCGGTATTTGCAAGCAACATAGATCAGCGTACTATTACACATTGAGTAGTTTGGTGACTGCAGGATTTGATATCACTGCCTGAACTCTTATATTTACATAAGGGTGTTTTTGTGATGAACATATGCCCAGGTAATTTAAGTTCTTTCCAGATTGGAGGCCAACTAAATGGTAAGTCTGAGGATTGAAATTTTAGACTTGGGTGCTAAAAATGAGATTGAGCATGCCTTTATGCACATGCCTAAACTTGATCTCCATTTCACAGCACAAGCATTTGCTGTTTACAAGAAGGGAGCCTGGAGGCCACAGATTAATAGATTGCTGGAGTATGTTCCATTACGGCAAACCTCAGTATATTAATACTGATATACGTGCTTTTGGCTGGCACAGCTATTTGTTTTGAAGGTGGCCATGACACCAAGCTATAATCACCAAAAGAACAGTGGTGTATTTGTTTTTTAATGTCTCTTCCATGAAAAACTGGACAAGAAAAGACTAGTATGGAACAGGTGTTAGGTGCATAGTTAAGTGTTCTTGTGCCAAAAACCAGTTGGAGCTATAACTTTTTTTGTATCAGGTAAGCTGGAGGAGAAAAAGGTGGCAACATCCATTTCCAGAAACAAGCACAGAATTGACTTTGGATTCATGTGTAAATATTAGCTACATGTTTAGAGCTCTGTACCTGAATTGCATCAGAACCCTATTTTGCACTTAAGAAAATGCAAATTTCTAATCAGTATGGTTTTGTTAGCACAACCAAGCCTAGTGTAAGCAAGTGCTACCTGCCTGAGTCTGTAGACAGCTCTGCAGAAGCTCAGTGTTCTCTCAACTCAGAGAGTTATTAATATCCAGAGCCACAGTATGAAATAAGTTCTGCAAGTGTTGTACAGATAAGACATACTTGGTGGGAGTGCACTAGACTGTGAATAGAAATATTGGAGTTTTTTCTTGTACCATATTTTTCTCTTTAGAATAGATTCCTGCTGTCACTTTTGTTGGGGACCCATGCCATTGTGGCGGCTTCTGAAGACTGGATGATTCTCCTTTACAAACAAGGGCTCTAGATCTTGGACTGGCTGTGGCCAGTATTACTTGTTCCAAGACAGGATCAAGTGATATGCTCTCTTTTTCAAGCTCAGAGCTGGCTCAAAACATCTCAGCAGGCAAAATCAATCCTTTGCTAGTGACATGGTGGGTTTTGTTGGAGAGACAAGCAAGCCTGGGAGAAGGGACTGTGAGGGCAGTCATTAGAGATTTGGAATATACGGGATGATTTCAGAGATTCCTGAGAGGAAGGATAGGGGTGTATATTGTCTCTCTCTTCTGTGAATCTATTTCTTCTGCTGCTTCCATATACACCTTCTCATTCACCTTGTATTTGGCATTTGCTAGCACCTCATAGCTGCCTACATTCACCTCTTCTTCCACCAGCAGGTCTTCCTCCTGTTTCAGGAGAATAGGAGAGAGGGCTGGTCTAGGAAACAGCTGGAGGGAAGTCCCAGAGAACCAAACTTGCTAATCCTCCCCTTGCCTTGCAGAAGATAGCTACTGTCTCTTCTGGGAGCTGAAAAATTCTGCAAGCTCTGACTCTCTGGCAAGAAGAGCAAGAACAGGGGCTGTGCAGGCAGGCAGCTGTTCAGGATAGACACCTAGCCACATGCATATAGAGTTGTCAATGTGTTGTACCTTGTGGTCTGCCGTGCAAGACAGCGTCCAGCTCTGTGTGCCCCGATAATGAAATTGTAGTGGGATACTGGGATACAGTTGGATACAAGCATAAATGTGATCAGATTAAAATCATTCTTGTCTTGGCGGTGATTGTTTGATAGTGTGATTTAGCCAAAAGTGTTAGCTTTTGATTAATTTTAATTTTCAAAACTGCTAAGGCTGTGTAAGAGGATTTTTTTAGAAAAAAACCTGCCACTCCATGATATAATCTAAATAGCAGAATTACAGAGGACTTGAGAAGGTTCTTCTTAAACAAGAAAAGGCGGTTGAGATGAACAACAAATCGTATAAGAGGAGGAAACTCTGTGTGGAACTAATAGGAAACAGATTAAACAGAAATTAAACCGTTGCCAAAATACTAAAAGGACTTTGCTTTTTTTATTGGTAGTACAGAGTAACTTAATTTCTATAATATTAACTTTATTTGGAAAGGGAAACCTTTCTTTTTCCAAATATCTTCATGCGTCATGCACTGATTTTTGTACCATCTCCATTCTATACAAAAAACAGATAATTCAGGTAAGAAAGATACTGAAATGCAGAGTGGTGTTTATCTGGATGGATGGCATGGTGCAGGGACACAGAGATGTTTGTCAGGAACAGCAGGATTTCTGTGAGAACTGTTTATTTATAGAAAAATGCAATTTTACTTCACTAAAAGTATTCACATGCTCCAGTTGGTCTTGGGTAGTAATTTTGCCCAAACAACTGCCCTAAAGTTTCAGCGTTCCTGGAATATTTTTCTTCTGTTTGTTTAAATTCTTGATACTTGGTTAATAAAGTGGGTTCATTACTGCTGACAAAACTGGCAAAGAGAAGATGGTTCTTGTACCCATCCTTGTGCTCTAGAATGCTTGTGGTTAGTGGTGTCCTGAGACTGGTCTCCAAGAGACCTCATTCAAATCCTCTGAATCAGAGAGGGCTTGAAAATGATATATCCCATCGCTCAGAAAGTGCGGTAACTCCTAGGCTATGTGGCATGAGCTAGGTACAGCCAATACATCCTCCAGGGGCCCACTGGGAAACTGAATTTTCACACAGAAAGATCCTGAAGTGGAACTACTCATTTCAAATATTAGATTCTATCCAAAATATACTTTTTAAAACTCTTTTTTTCTCTCATAATTTTTGGCAGAAAGTCATTTTAGGTTGAATAAGAACATTTTAATAACAAATGAAAAGCAATAAATTGTTTAAAAGGCTCATGACACGTAATAGTAAAAGTGACAGATGTAATCAGATTTGAAACAGTTTCAGTTCCAACTCTGTCTCTGGTTTGGTTTACCAGGGAATGTTCCCTCACAGAAACTCACTATAATACAGACATAGAGGATAAATAGGATTCTCCATATAAAAAAATTTTGAAGCAATAGATTTATTGCACATACTGAAAAGTAAACATTTAATCAGAAGACACTGCCTGATTCTAACTACCCTTTGGAGAGCACTAACAGGCATTAGTTTAGACTTAGTTGCAGAAAATTAATGAAATAAATGGGAGATGAGTATTTTTCAATGTCTTCACTAGAAATCATGACTTAACAATGAAAGTGTGTCATTCTCCTGGATAACTTCAAGCCCAAGGAAATAGACTTTTATCACATCAGTAAATCTCATGGGGAATCGCTTGAAAGAATATGTATATATATACATTAGGTCAAATGTAACTAAAGAGCTCAATAAATATGTGTGAAATCTGCTGGAAAATTTGAATAGAGTAGACCGAGTCGCTAGGTGGGAAAAAGGTTAAAAAGATAAACATGACCATTTCCCTTAAAAAGAAAAAAAAAAAAAAACAAACCAACCCAAACAAACAAAAAAAATCCTGATTAGCAATACTAATATGGGTGAACATCCTTACAGACTAGTAAGGATAGACAGAATCTTTTTGAATAGCTCTTATTTTTTGAGTCCTATAAGAAGTCAAATTTTGCCTTCCTTTATAGTATTTGTTGATTTTAACTAGCATAAGAAAGAAGAGAATTTGGCCATATGTTTAGTACTGTAAGTAAAGCTAATCCTTCAGGCTTTGAAAGTCAGTTTGTAATCTAAATTAGTAAAAGACATTTGCTTGATTTGGTATTCTCACACTGTTGGGTCCCACTGAAAAAACAGTGCATTGAAACCACTTATTTCCTCTAAATGGAAGAGGAAATGAAAAAATGAACTTCCCAGCAAGATTTCCAGAGATCCATGTGACCTACTTAGCCTTGCCTACTTTGAATTTTAGTAGACCAAAGGTCCACTAATAATACATCAAGCTATATAGTTAATTCAGGATAAGTGGCTATATAGGATAGAGAGGTGTAGCTTCTTTTGCTCTGATAGCTTTGGAGTGGTCAGTGAAAAGGTGCTTTGGCTTGGCTGTTGATGCTTGGAGTTTGTTTCTGCCTCTACTTCTGACTTTGCTTCTTCCCCTAGCTCTTTTACTTGATGTTAACCAGGTGTGAGTGATATCACTTGTCTAAACAGATAACTGGCCAGTTCTACTGACACATCTGACTTGCTAAATGAATTAAATGTTCATTTAGGGTGCAGGTTACAACTTATATTGCCTTGGTCTCTTCTTAGCTTCAGGGAGTTAGGTTTGCAAATCTGTGCTTGAGATATAGCATAGCTTGGGTTAATTGTGAAGCTAATCTTTTAGGTTACTGGCTTGAATCAGAGGCAAAACCAACTAAAGCTTCATATTTTTCCAGTCGTTCTTTCGAAGCAGTGAACTATAACACAATTTCAGTTCAATGGTGATTGAAAGCAGCAGAATCTAGAAACTAACATGAAAGAATCTGAGATCAGACCAGTAACCAAAGTGCTCAATCATTTCACCAGGTAGTGAAGTGCACTAGGTACATTTAATTTCAAAAATACTAAAGCTGGAAAGCAGGTTTGGGATAATAGTGCCTTCAGACAACCTTATAACCCTTAACTTCATCAGACTCACCACTTTAAAATACCTACATTGTCTGTAGGTCCTGGTCATTTTTTTTAAGACAATAGTAAACAGGCATATTTTAATGCAAAACCACAACTCTGATCTCAATAACATTAAACTAGTTTATCTCTGGGTCTAGTGCTATGCATGATTTGATTCTGAGTAGCAATCAGTAAACGGGAAAGGTTACTTTCCTATCCATTAGAAACCCTGGAAAGATGCTTAGCTGAGGAAGTTCATACTGATGTTTCACTTTGTTCTTTGAGTTACAGTAAAGGAAGTGGTCACATCTGGGTGGGCTCTATTTGGACCATGATGGGAACTCTGCCAGGTCACAAGATCTGTTTCTGTTAAAGATGCTGGGTTCATCTAATTCATTTCAGAGAAATCTTTCATAATTAGCTGACTCATACACTAACACGAACACGATCCAATCCAGATGAAGGGAGGGGAGGGCAAATGGTGAAAGAGCTTGCAGAGCTACAGCTTCCCTCTCTGATTCCTTTATTAACTCTTAAAAGCCCTTTATTCATTCTGTCTCTGGGCATGAATGAAGAAGCTAACTTTAACTTTGTCTTTAACTTCCTAGCATAGTAATTTGGAAAGGATTATAACTATTTATTATTAATTGATTGTTACAAGAAATGTTTTGATACTGTTTTAAGTAATGAGATGACATCAGAGCAGTAGCTATTGGGAGCTTAAATGATTACTTTATTTACTTTATAAACAAGTCATTATACAAACTTGTGTGATATGTATTGTATGCCTGCATTTTATCTCAAGTTTTTTACTTTAATCAAAATTCACAGAAACTAAAATTAGATGAGTGAATACAACAGACTTCCTAAAACTGATCTCATTCATCAGAATGATCAGTGGGATGTCAGGTGAACCGCCTGGATCACTGGACATGCTTAAATCTTCCACATGGTGTAGTCTCATTAGTATACTGATAACCTAGGTGCCTCATCTGGTATTTGTGTCTTCAAAGACATGGCTTGAGCATAGTGGACTCTGAAAAATGTTATGTAAGTTCTGATGGATTCATTCTCCTCAAAACTAGTAGAAGCAGAAGGTATTAAGAAAAGTCTCTGGACCACAGCTCATTCCCACTTACAGGTCTCCACACTGATTTAGAAGACCCCATTTCTCAAAGAAAGAAACGATGCTACAGTGGGAGATGTCTGCATAATCTCTTGTATAAGCAGAGGTTGTCTTTTTGGATGCAGGAGTAGGGACTCCTGGAAGAAAGAAGAAATGTTTCATACACAGACAAATGAGAAACTGTGATAACCACTGGCTTTGGTAGTTGTGGTCCAAATGACACCTGAATAGTACAATTCTTTTTAGATTCCTGATATGATAGCCCTGATGACTGTCCATGAGCATCATTTAGCCCATGCCACATACCATACCTGTGATGCTACTAGCTAAGAAGACTGTGTTGCATCTCTTAGTTTAATAAGACATCTGGCTTTCTAGAAAGGAAATGGAAAATGGAGAAATCTAAGCAGCTGAAGTACTGCTGGGAGAGTAACTGTGGGAAGCAGCAATATTTAGGGAGAAAAGACTAAGAGAAATTTTATAATGTTGTTATTATTAACATATTTGTAAATAGAGCAGTTATTGAGTCCTACCACACTCAACACAATTTGTGGCCTTTAGCAGAAAAGATATTAGCCTGCCTTGGGCTGAATGACTACTACATATTTTGTTGTTGCTGGCTGAAAAAGAGGCTGAGGACCTGAGAAGGTGGAACTAACTGGAATCTGTCCCACTACAGTCTTATCTTCAACCTTGCAGAATTTTGTAAGGGTTTTGTTCCTTGGGCAGGCCAGCTTCAGTGGCTGAGAGTGAAGAAAAGGGGAAGGGATGAGTAACATGGTCATTGCAATCAAAAAACAAAAGACAGAGCCCTCTAAATTGCAAGGCTTGTGAAAGAAAACTAGAAAATATAATTCCTAGAACCTTAAATCTGGAAGGCAGGCACTTGTTCTGGGGTCATATGATGTTTGAACACCTGAGATTAGCAGATGGTATCCAGTTTCCTGCTTTCTAGCTGACCATTAAAGATAAAATGCTGCTCTTCCAAACACAGAGATGATGGACACTCCTCTATTAGCTATTTCTCATGCTGTGTCTAGTTTCTGTGTTACTTAATTCAAGAGGAACAAAGATAAAGAGCTTCTTTGGTGCTTAAGGTTTTAAATTAACTGCTTTTAATAACTAGTTGTTAATTTGTCTCACAAAGCCTATTCTAACTCATGAATTTACCTAGTGTGGTACCAGGGAAGAGAAGGACATGCTCTACAAGTTCTACAAGCTGCTTCTAAGCCGAAGTATCCTGCTTGTAAAGAATTGCAAAGCCCCATGCCAGAATAAAGATGCAGTTTGAAATCCTCTAGAATACTCTTCTTTAGGCAACAGTCTGTGAATGACTGTTAAATGTACATGCTTTTCAAGTAAAAAGAGGAGCAGGATAGCTGTCAAACGGATGTGGAACTTCCATCCTTAAATAACAAGCAAGTGTTCCCATTGTACGGGTCCTAATAATTGGTATATTTATTCCCTTCTCTTCTTAAAAGTTAATATTAAAAGAAGGCTAGTGTTTACAGATTGTCCGACAACAGAGGACAGTCTAAAATAAGGGACAACAAATCTCACATAATCAGTCATTGTTTAAAACATCTGCTGCCATTTAGGCTTTGGAGTATCCTACATCTGTTTTACACACTTTTTTATGTAATTGTTTCCCCTATTCAATCTTAAGTAAAATTTCTGATTTGTGTCTAACTATACTAGTTACAGAGAAATTTACCTCAGTACTAATGTTGTGAACCATAAGACTTTAGAGATCTTGAGTCAGGAACCTTGTGATCTTGGATCATAAAATTTACCGAAATTTTACTTTTGTATTAATTTTATTTTTTTCAGGATCTTGACTCATGAAAATGATTTTTAATCTTTTTCTCAAACTGTTCTGTATTATTAGGGGTATGAGAACTGTGTTGAACATGAAAACTGGATTTTGTATGACCACATGTCACCAGGTAGGGACGTTTTAAGAAAACTGTCAGTTAAAATAATATTTTCACAGAAAGACAAAATCATTGAGTTGGAAGAGGTCTTTGAAAGATTGTCTGCTCTAACTCCCCATGCTCAAAGCAGGGTCAACTAGAGCATGTTGCTCTGGTCTCTGTCCAGTCAGGTTTTTAATATCTCCAAGGATACTGTAAGTAAAGTAGGAAAGTTTCAGTGTGGGAGCCAATGTGCTGTTCCGTGGCGCTTGCACAAGGTAGTCTTTATTTGGTACCTGGTCCCAATTAAAGAAGAATGAGACAGGACTTGTTACGTTATCACTGATTCCTCCTAGCACGTAGCATTACACCATCCCTGTTGCTTATTTTGCTCTGAAGGCAACCTGTTTAAAAGTAACGTTTAATGTCAGCTTAACACTCAATAAAAATGATGAATAGATACCTTACCATGGCCTGCCTTTCTCCAAAAGGAAGAAACAGTACTTCCGCATGTTCTGCAACCTCTCAAGAGATGACTGGTTGTCTCTACCTGCTGCTTATTAGCACCCTACTGACCTATGCTTTAAAAATATTTTTTTATCCTCTCCTCTCCTTTTATTTAATTTGATCAGTTACAGCTTTCTGCTAATGTATTTGGGTAATCTGCTCTCTTTCCTCAAGTCTGAGCTTTATGATTCTGGCAGCTTCATTTGGTCCCTTCACACCTCTCTGGCTCTCCTGCTGCCTCTGTGATGATATGCGCAGCACAACAGGATTGCAAAGCGCGTGTCCCAAGAGTAAAGCACGTGGGCTGACTGGTGTGGGCTGAGAGGCTCACAAAGTATTGTCTGGAATAATAGGGCTTAGTATTTTTGGAGGAAGTTTAGATATAGTTAGTTGAGATTAATTTAGCTGTAGTATCATAGGTAAATAAATTAAATATGAAAAGGAGCTAGAGAGTTGGAGCACCAGGACAATCTATAGAGGTCTTACTGGGGGTTTTGGGGGGTTTTTTTGGTTTTTTTTCCTTGATAAGAACTGATAAGTCATTCTTTAAAAGTCTCAGTGTCGTTTGCTTGTTGTGAAAACATGGTCAGAAGACTACCTCTCTGTTTTTACTGGAAATATACCCTAGATGTAACAAAAACCTCTCAGCTTCCTGAGGAAAACTGGAAATGAGCAGTCCTATGTGAAGGAATCCTTTGATAGAGTATTCCCTAGAACACTGCAGCATGCTCTGTGGTGCGTGCTGGATTTCCTTTGCGTGGAGAGGAGGGCTGATGCCAAGCTTGGCCTTTTCCTCTTAGTCTGTAGAAGCCCTGTCAGGCTCAGTGTATAGTGTTACAAGTTGAGCAAACACCGAAACATTCCTGATGATGCTATAAAAACATCCACAATGAGAATATACAGACCAAACATCCTAGGATACTTTTAAAGAAAGACGTTAAAAGATTTGTGCTACTTGTTACAAAAACCTTATGGGATCTGACAGGGTTTTGGAAGGTTCCTGGGCTCTTCATATTACACCAACATGATATTTCTGGGAACAAGTGCAGCACTGCCTGAACAGTGGCCAGAGTTTTCACATGTGTGCAAGCGTGGGGTGGGTGGTGGTTGCCTAAGAATTATTTGTGCTTTTCAAGAAGAAACAAAAACCTTTAATTCCCTTTGCATCTTTATATCCATTCACATGCTGCCTTCAGGAGGAAAAGTATTAAAGTTGTTTAAAGAAAGAAATTATTATTCTTTACAGGACCTTTCATATCAGAGGTCTGGGGGTTTTTGTGTGTGTGGTTTTTTTTGTTTGTTTGGTTTTTGTTTTTTGTTGTGGGTTTTTTTTTTTTTTTTAATTCCTAAGTGCTAGCTTGGCCCCTTGAACACAGGTGAGTTGCTCTGCAAACACAGAGGAGCAGAATTAGACATAACTGGGCTAACTTTAGCCTAGCAGTACCATGAAGCTAAGTTGCCTCTGTGAAGAAAATCTTCACTCACTTCTGGTTAGGCTTGAAGCTCAAGCTCTCTGACAAGTGTTGCTGAAGCTTAGCTGATACCAGCTTTCTCTAGCTAAGAGGGATGCTGCTTTGTGTATGCCTGCGTATATTGCAAAGGCACCTCCTGAGAGCAGTCCGGAAGTAGTCAAATACTCTTGTGGCAGGGAATGACTACACAACCTGCTTCTGTTAAGATTTTCTCTTTTTTTTTTTTTTTTTTTTCTTTTCTCCTCCTCTTTTTTCCTTTTTCTTCTTGTAGATGGTGAGTGTTTTGGGTATGTCCAGTGCTTAGATATACTCTGTTCATGGGTTTCAGTCCCCAATAATATTATGCTTACAAATTCCAAGGTCTTAATAGGATGCATTTTGAATACTTCTCCAAAGTCACAGCCAAAACTTTTGTCTGCTCTTATCTGTCTTGTAAGCTGAAAATGAGTTAAAACCAGAGGTAACAAATATGATAGGTTCTAGAGTTGTACTTAGTGTCAAAGGAACTCTGTGGCACAGAGAGAATTTCTTGGCTGAGAAGATATCTTCTGAAGGCTGGTGCAGGCATCCTTTCTAGCTGCTGGCAAGAGCAAAGCCCTAGTGATCAGTAAATCACTGAATGCAGTGCTGTTCTGCTATTGATTCAGACTGTTCCCCTGAAGAAGCACTTTCAAGATCTGACCTGCTATTATTGTGTCTTGTCTTAGTTTATGCTTTTAATTTTACAGCCAATTTCCAATGTATGTGCTGGAAAGTCACATTTTTTCCTGAAGCTACTCAGGGAGAAGTACAGCCATGCAGTAAATATTTCATAAAATGCACTAGGTGCTTTATGTTTATATCAAACAGTTGTTGGCTTAGAGGGATGTCAGGAGGTAAAATATGATAAAATGTTCAAGGAAGTACTTATCCCCAAATACTTCACCCAAAAAACAGTTCATACATGTGAACTAACTAAGTTTCTGCTCGCATTTTTTCAGCAGGTATTTCAAGTAAGACTGAGTGTACTCTCGTTAGGCTAATGTCCCACACTGTCAAGACTCTCCTTGATGGGAATTGAATAGTCTTATGGTTCTATAAGCCTCCTTAAATTTGGTTTCTTCTTGTGAAAGATGCTGCCTGTCCCACTTTCCCCTCCCTTTTAATGAAGTGGGATATTCATGGTCAAGTGTGTAATCTGTCATACATCCCCATTTTTTCTGCCTTATCTGTGAAAAACAGAAACAGACAGTACTGTCACATCAGTGTTATATGGTGCTGAATAAACACCTCAAAGTCTATGTGAATTTCATTTACAGATTATGTGAATTTCATTTACAGATTATGTGAATTAGGCTTATGCATATTATCATATTTCATGGATTTTCCTTGCAATCAAAGTAGCCAGAAAATTGCATTTTAGATGAGCTGAGTTTTTGATAGGAGTCAGGGGGCTGAGATGCTCGTATGGCATATTGCCAGTGCTAGCCCTCTATGAATTCAATTTGTGATATTTGGAATACTTCATAAGCATCTATAGCTAGTGTGGACTCATAGTGATACTGTGGCTGCTGGGAGAAGCTTAACAGCTTTGGGGATTTAGTGTTTCAGTTAATTTGCTAGCTCTTCTGGCAGGTAATTTTTCCTAACATAAAGAATTTTGAAAGTTGCTCTGTAGTGAACCAATGTCCAAAATTACATCTCAAATAATTTCTCTCTGCTTTAAGGAATTGTATTACACTGTATAAAGATGGCTGAATTAAATCTATTAATTAAAAAGGTTAGGTAAAATCTCTTTTTTTAAAGGCCATGACTCAATGGTCCCAATATACCAATAGCGTGGGTGGACAAGAGTTCTATTGCAGTTAATTAAATTGTATTTGCTTATAGATTTTGCTGAGTTTCTAAGTCAATAACAAGAATGGTTAGCTACTGGATAGAAAAAAGGCAATATATTTTTTAGAGACCAAAAACAATAGCTCATCTTGCTTGTATTTATTTTCCTCTGCCTATGATATCAATGTCTTCTAAGAGACAAAAACTGTATTTCTCTTATGATCAAAATTCAGATTTTCGTGGGGCAAGGTGTGCTTCAAGAGACCGTGTGCTCTGTAAGGATATTTATAACACTGGCTTAAAATGGTTTACATCAGTATTTTTCACCTATACTGCATGTGGACTGTAGCCAAATTGCATGTTGGACCATGATTTCTGGCCCCTGCTCTCTCCTGAAGACTACATGTAAATTACATGGGAAAGAGCAAACTGGCACAGGCCAAAATCATGCCATTTAAACATATACAGTGGATGCAAATACCAAAGGAGTCAAACAGCATAAGAACCTCCATTTTTGGAGCTTCCAGAAGACAGGGAACAAACTGACATCTAAACTCTAGCATCAGCCAGCCTTCACGCATGGGACCTGATATACAGAAATGGAGCCCATAAGTCTTCACAGACATTGGGTACTTCCTTAGAGGGAAACAGCAGTGGCTTTCTGTCCTGCAGCAGCAGCACAATGACGTGTGAGTCTGCAGGGCAGCTGAGGTAACAAAACAGCAGCATGGGCTTCCATACATACACTCATGAAAACCTCTGTTTTCTTGGTAAATCAGTACTGTTTTGTTCCTTTTACCATTACAAGAAATCTCATCCGACCTAGCTGGTACTGCTGCATGACATTAGATAATTCTGCTTCAGCTGCGTTCTGTTTCTGTTTGTGTGTTTTCTTTACAATCTTTTTGCTGCTTTCTTCCCAGACCTCAGGTTTAAGTTGTTAATGAAGTTACCTTTTTTCAAGAAGGTTTTTTAGTTGCTCTGTCACTGCTCATAAAGAGGTGCAGGAGTCTGAAACGTGGCTGGATATACAGGGAAGTGGTGGTGTATTCAGCAGTTCTGGTCTGAGCTTTGAGAATACCTCAGATTCAGCTCAGAGAGAGGAGTGTGATGCTAGATTCTCATTCATATAGGTAAATTCAGCTGGAGGAGAAGGAGCTAAGGGTGCTTAGTCACAAGAGGTTTGGTCACCTCTCACATACAGCTCCAGAACATGAAAATAGCTCTAAGAGAACAATGGAACATGTAGATTTCTGAACATAAAAAAAATTACAGAACTAGCACTACTAAACTCATTATAGAGGCAGAAGGATTGAATAAAATTTCTGTTATGTTTAAAAGAAAACAAACATAACAGTTGGTACACATATGAATAAGTATTTTTTTCATTACTTCTGTGTTGTACAAAAGTAAAAACTGCCAAAATAGATTTGAATAAGCTTTAATTTTACTGAAACTAAAAAAAGTCACAACATCAAAAACCCCAACACCCCCCCCCCCGCCCATTTCAATACCATTTTATTATTTTAAATCCCTTGTTCATATCCTCTTTTATAATCTTCAGAGGTAAATGGCTTTTCCTTCATTGTTTACGTATGTGCTCATTCACGGTTTGGCACTAGTCAACATGTGTTTGCTGTTTTCTGAGTCAGACTTCAAAAGTCTCCCCATGAAACCAGTCTATAAATTTTCAAGTACTTGAGTAAAACCCTATGTGATGAGGGCAGGGCAGGGTTTGGAGGTGGTAGTCATAAACAGCTGGAATATGTTAGTTGTCCTATTGAACATGTGCTAATGTTGCTTGGGTTATAAGACATTTTTTCATCCTTCTTGTTCTCAAGAAAAGAGAAAATGAAATTACATCTGTTCAATATTGCTGCCTGCTGTGCTCGATGGAAAACATCCCTCGTGTTACTTGGCTGCCATCAATGCAAAGGACTTACAGCATTGGTTTTCTACTGCTTGTGTGGCAAAGGAATGCACTAGAATAGAGCTATATGGCTGCTGTCCCTTGAGAGAGAGACAGTTTTTCTCTGTTGCTTGCACGTGCCATCTCCCCACTTCCAGCAGACTTGTTGGCTGTCCATCCACTGAGCTCAACTTTAAGATCTTTGTTTTGTGTTCAAGGCTTTGTCTCATACAATCTGTCTTGCATCCTGGGTGAGGTCATTAGAGGAGGAGGAGAATTGTTATACTTCCCTTGAATGTAATAAGATTATATGACTTCTCAGTGACTAAAGAACTGGCCTGTTATCTTCTTTTGTTCCCAAACTATCCCATATCACCTATGAACTCAACCGTGGTGCACTCATTGACTCTCCTATTTTCATGTTGTCTTTTATGTGTTTCATATTGCCTGTTCTTATTGCCATGATGTTGTAATGCATTGCTATCCATAACACATCATCCCACCTCCATATTTTTCATCCTTGAAAAGACAGTTTCTGTTCCAAAACACTGCTGTGGTACTCATGGGAATGCTTACTGTACCACTGTCCTTCATGCACAAATCGTTCAGTAGTTGTACCCCATGCAGCAGAAATCTCATTCCACAGACAGCCTAAGTTTTGAACTGATTTCCGCTCTAGTTTGTGCCATTCTGTCATTGTTGATCTAATTTTTCTTATGGTAGGTCATAAAAACTGCCACTAGCAGTACTGCTGGAGAAGTCAACCTTAGTTCTTTTCAGACATTTCAGCAGTAAATGTATATGTGTAGGAAAACATTGGAAGTATACCATCCAACACCTATGGCTGCAGACGGATCTGTTTTTAATACATCCTAGGATCAGGCTGAGAAAGAAAAATATTTTGATTCTACTCAGGACAATTTGTCATTCTCCAAGGGTGAGAGGGAAAAGCATTCTTTTCCCTTTTAAATTTCTACTCTAACTGCCAAGCCTTTCAGCTGATATAATTGTTCTCATAGCACTAAACATCCAGAAAAAGCTCGGCTAATTCAAGACAGTGGTTTCTACCAGTCCTGCTGATCTCTGCCTTGAGATTATTGCTGTACAAAGGAAGCAGATTTGGCAGAAAAGTAGCCAGTGCTGAAGATATGACATCCTCTCTTCAGTAATTCTGGAAACGTTGCAGTATATTAAAGGACAATTGCACAGGAATAACTACCATGTGGTGGTAAGAAAATGCTGCAAAAGTTTGTCCAGAGAGTGGTGCTCTGATCTCAGCTAAAGCAACACACTCCTGTTTCATCAACCCTGTTGCCTTGGGGCTCTGGCAAATTCCTGTCTTAATCTTCAGCCTCACCTGGAGACACACCCCAATATGTGGAGATTTGCAGGGAAGGAGTGGAATTTACTCATGAGGAAACAACTTGAAACATCCTATTTTAAAGTGAATGCAAAAGAGGCCAAAGAGAATGGGATCAGCCTTACTATCAAAGCTAAAAATCAGATGACTGAAATTAAGTTGCAAAGATAATCTTACTGGTTTAGTGAGAGTGGGAGTGTGGTTATGAATGAGCACTGAGTTGCTCCTGCTTTTGCTGAATACTGCCTTCAGAGGTTTGGCAAGTATAAACTGTTATGTATGAAATTGTCTTAATTTAGCCATCTGCAATGGAAATCACAAATGGGGACAATTCAGAGATCTGTGTAGTCTACCTTGAAGAAATGCATTATTTTAAATGTGGAAATTGAAATACTTAATCAGAAGTTTACTTGACTTTGTTCTATCAAAAGTTATATGTGTAGTAGTTGGGAACTCATAGCCTTTTAATATTTTTGTTTATGTTATACTCTTTCATGCAGTCTTCTTTCTCACATGCTTTTAGTATTTGTGGTTATTATTGCCTCAGATTTGGGGTAGCAAGCTCTTTAGGAAAGGCTCATTTCTTTGCTCCCTTCTTCAAGCAGGGTACTTGGCAAATTTATGGTTTTGCTAAAATATTCTAAAATGTTAGAAATAGCTATACTAAACTTAATGAGTAATTTGATAGCACTTTTCCTCAAGTACAGCAGAACTATGGTCAGAATCCCATGTGTGTTTTTAAAATAAAAAGGCCACATTTTCAAGGGCACAGAGATCAAGAGCTATTTTCCTGCCTTGGAGCACTCTTGCAAATTAGGCTTTGTTCAGGGCTTAATACCTGAAAAGAGTCTAATCTGTACTTCAAAATTAGCTGTCATTAATCATAGGGTTGTAACCCTCAATTACCGTACCTGCTGAAGTTTGCTGGGCGCAGCTACATGTCAGTGACAAGGTGCTGTGGACTTGTGGATTTTTTTGCTTAGAATCTCTTATTTCCCAAGATTAACTTTTGAAGTTTGCCACAGGTTTACTTGAGGCAGCTAGTGGAAATATGCACATTGATTTTGGTAGGAATTGTACTTTTCTTTTTGACCCCGGGTCCTGCTTGTAAGCTGGAGACCCTGTTTCACATGAGAGAGAGGGAGAGGTGTTTAACTGAGCTGTGATACTTAGGTATGACACGAAGCTGGGAATCACGTGGCTCTGGTATTTATTCTTTTTCAGAAGAAATATCCATGAGAGCTACATTTCTCCCCTTGTCTAACCATTCTGCCCAGTTCCCCAGCTAGTTAAGCCTACTGCATTACATGACAATGCTGGAACATGACTTTAGATCTAAAACAATTGATGAACTGAGTCATAACACTAATCGTTTTAGGTCTGAAGTAATGTTCTGTTGTGCCATAATGAAGATGACTCAACACAGTATCTCCATGGAGAACATTTAAGAGGATAAACTTTTACCCTTAAGAAAGTTTTCTGTACTTTGCTCTTATTTCTTAATTTAAGTTCCATGATACAAAAGACACGGAATTTAACTGAGTATTAGTGTCTGTGGTTTTCTTCTTATCCAACTATTTACAAGGCAGAAAGAAGAAGAAAACAAAAAAAGCAAATGAAGACACCAGAAATGCTGGCCCTAAATCCTAGGAGTAGCTTACATTTTCATACAGGGAAATCACATTAAGCCACTCAGATTGCCAGTGTCCTTAGAGTCCTAATGAGGTCTGCAGCAAAATGTTATTATCTCATGTTTAATAAGTAGCCACATCCAACACTCATCCTGTCCCCTTTCCGTGAACCAGAGATCTCTCTTAACTACAGGCCTTTCTTTCTCATCTATGAAGGGAGAAAAGTAGCTTTAAGTTAAAGAGAGGATTGGAGTGTAGCATTTATATTCCTAATGACTTTTAGTATTGGGAGGTTTTGGATGTGCTAGTTGATATTGAGCACTCAATTTCTAAGAAGCGCACTAGCTCTTGCAAGTCTTTGCTTGCAGTGTGCACTCCAAGCCTTTGGCTTGCTACTCATAGCTCATGGTTAAGCAATGGCACCATGTATCAGGGGAGGTAGACAGCGAATGCTTTTTTTGTTCCTAAAACACTTGCCTAAGATTCAGATTAAGACTACAGGCCATTCCTAGCCCCTTTGAAATCCTTAGAAGCTGTGACATTAGTGTCACTGAGACCTAACCTTTGGGTTTCCTTCTGCCTCTCACTGGTACTGTGCACTTGACTCCCTGAGGTTGGCGTGAATTCTTTCCTGCCCCCAAAGATTAGGACTAGTCCTGAATCCTTAGACTATGATAAAGGAATCCTTTATGCTAACCTATTTGTTCTGGTGAAAGAAATGTAAAAAAAACCTAGACAAATCCAGGTGGTCATCCCTATAGGCTTTTGTTTTCAAAAGCTTCCTTCCACAACTTTTACTAAAACCATTCTTTATTAAATAAGACGGCCTTTGAGAATTTAAAACCAGCATGTGGTTTTGTCACAGCTTTCCTGAGTTCTTGACGGGAAAATCAGTTTCCTGATCCACTTCTTATTTTCATTGCTGTTAAGCATATGTTGTGTAGTGTAATATACGGCTTTAACTCCACACTGCTGTCCCGCTGGTCTCCTCACCTTGGTTACTGTTGGATGCTCCTCACACCTACTAATGCTTCCGGGCCACTCTCAGCTAAACTTTTCCCACCTGTAGCCTTATCAAACTGAACTACCTGTGGAGTACACACATTAAGGGCCAAGTCTGCCTCTGGCACTAACAGGTAAACCCCTGTTTATGCAACTTTTCCCTGCCACTGCCATCCTTTGGGGCACAGTGTTTTTCTAACTACTGTTCAGACTGTTCAAGCATCAGGAATAATTTTTTTCTCTGCACAGAAGATAGCATGCTGAGCCCCTATATGACTGTAAGTGCCTCCTAGATGCAATTGCTAAGACACAGAACTCTGTAGGCAGCTATCATAATAAATAAGTTGTAATGAAAGAAACAGGACTATGAAGGTATAACTGTGATGCCATCAGACGGAAGAGAATGAAAAGAACAAAAAGTCTGTGGCAAGTACAGCTTGGAAGAATGAACAGGAGATGAGATATTAGGGCACAGACAGTCTGAGTTGCATTCTAAGGGAATAGCTGTGATTAGTTTGGTTTCTGATGTAGACATGTCTCTGTGGCATGAAGGTGTTGGGGTAGCTAAGTATAGCCTATCTATTACTAACTAAAGATTGTTGTAGAGCCTTGCAGTAAAAAGACTATTTTTCCTATGAAGTAATTTCCTAGTATTGTGATTTATTTCTCATAATTGTCTTGTCTCCCACTAAGGTAAATTCCATGCACCACACTGCCCACATTATCTTTCAGACAGATGGAGATACCAGCAGGGATTTGTTTTAACACAAAGTATACTGTTTTACTTGAAGACAATGATTAATATTGGAACTTGGACATTCTTGTTTTCTTTGATTATTTTTCTCTAATGTCAAATCTCTAGCTCATGCTTCAGCTATTTTATTCGTTTGTGTAACTTTTATAACATCAATCTTACACTCTAGGTGTTGCACAGCATTTAAAATATGTTCATTACAAAAAAGCAGAACAAGTTGAGCTACCTTTCATTTTAACTGATGCAGTTTCCCACATGGTGCACTTGATCTAGCATGTCTGCTACTGCATTGTAGGCCAGTTTCCTTTCACGCTTAATCCACAGCCCTGGTGAAGTGCAATTTCCTGGCAATTAGAGGACATTTTCCTAGAGGATGTAGGATGGTAGCAGAGTTATTTCATGGGTGGTAAGGAACCTCAAGGCAGCAGCCTGGCTGGCTCAGGAGTACTTCTCAGCAACTGTGTTGTAATGGTTCACCTGTCCCTAACCTTCACTTTCTGCCACATACACAGAGCCTCCAGATCCCATGATGCAGATGACTGAGCAACATGTCCCCTTTCTTTCCTTCTAGCTCCTTGGCAAAAGAATTGTGGTTATTTTCCTAAAGCTGACATGGAGCAACCCAGGAGTAAGGACTGAACACATTTATTTCAGCTGATCTGTTGGGAGTCTCCCATCTTTTTATTGCCCTGCTTTGACCTAAACCAGAAAGCTTAACTAGTGACCAATGCAGTTACTTTTCATAGTACATCCTTGAATTTATAGAGTGCTTTGTGCTTTATGATTAGAACAGGTTCCTACTTCAAGGAACTTATCATCTTAAGTCAGACAGATGTGATCTGGGCAATTAAAAAAAAAAAACAAAACAGCAGTACAACATGGAACTGAAAGGAAGAGCCTTGCAGAGACATGCTTAGCACAGCCTTCCCGGGATTGCTCCACATGCTGCACTTGATTGCTCAGTGTTCAGACCTGTTCTTCTCCGACAAAAACAGTATGATTTAGTGCCAGCTGTGGTTCTGGGATGTGCAGAAGAAGACAGAGCGCGCCAACTTACTTTATACAGGCCATGAAAGAGTGCACAGATGATGAAAAATTTGGGTCACTACCAATCCATTTTCCCCATTTAGAATATTCCTAATCTCTTGGCCTGGCCAGTTCCTCTTCATTATGTTTTTTTAAGTATTTGCCACTTGCCCCAGGTAGATTAAAATACAGATATAGAAAAGTTCAAACCCACGAAATAGCTGCTCTACCAGAACCATCTGCTTAAAGATGATAACTCTAAATTAACAATAATGAATGCTATACACATTTGGCATTCAAATCATCTGACTCGGCTGCTTGATTCAAAGACCTCTGCCCTTTGCATCTTCTAAGAGAGAGAATTTGTAGCATACCCACAAGGTTTATGAATTCCACTTCTGGTGGACTAAGGTAAGGAGTGAATTTCAGAAACCAAGATACCATAAGAGTGATATCATTTATGTCTTTAGCAAGTAACATGTCCAGTGAAAGCTACACTGCCTAATAATAATAATAACAGCAACAGAAATGTAAAT
Source organism: Gymnogyps californianus (assembly GCF_018139145.2). Lineage (NCBI taxonomy): Eukaryota > Metazoa > Chordata > Aves > Accipitriformes > Cathartidae > Gymnogyps > Gymnogyps californianus. The sequence continues at coordinate 69,695,097 of NC_059500.1, read as the reverse complement.
AACTAAAATATCTTTAATAATATATTAAGTAACTTAAAACATGTTTAAAATGTGTAAATATTGGAAAACTGGAATGTTTAATCAGAATTCTAATTTTAATGATATCAAAGCCAGGATTTCATTTCCTCAATACTGCTACATGAAAAATTAAGGGTAAGTGTGCTGAGCTTCTGCTGCAGTGAATTCTGGAACACAACATCCAGCAACTGTACACCTTTAGAGCTCTTTACCAAATGTGATAATTAGCGCATTTAGACTGATGACATTTCCCCCCAAAGACAAATAAAAAGAATGTCATAAAATGCTCTTTAAGACTTGCATGCTCCATAACATTTAGTTGGAGTGTGGAGGGAACTAATAATAATGCTTTGGCCTCTTTCTAGTGCTTCAAATTAACTTGTTTAGATTTTCCCCAGTGCACAAGTATGCTCAGACACTGGCGAATTTTAAATACTTATCCCATCTGAAAACATGATGATTCTGATATACATAATTAACTCTTAGCTTTGTAAAATTCTGATGATTGCAGTTAACCTGTGGAAAATTACTCTTTTGTCTTTGTACACTCTTGTATGTCTAAAATACACCAGAAACCTGACACAGAGAGAGGCACCAGAGGCCCAGAGAGTGGAACTGTGCAGGAGTGCAAAACGAAGTCAGTTCATGTTGAACACCTGTCAGATATAGAAAGATCCATAATCCATATGGTGCATCATTTAGTATTGAGCATTGCCTTTTCAAACAGAGATATTCCATGTATTCTGGTTTAGAAATCCAGGTAGAATGGAAAGGAATAATAAGCTGAAAAAATAATAGTGAAACAAAAATAAGAAGCTGAAAAAGCAATAGCAAACTATCCTAGGTTAATACATAATTGACTGACTGCTTTTTAGTGCATCAAAAAACCTCCAAGTTCTGGATTTATTTGGTAAATTTCTGGACATAGCTTTTAGCAAATAGGATACAGTGTTGGTTGTCAACCTGACTTCTGTTTCTGATTTTACCACTGAACAGGCATAAGCTAATTTGGAATTTTTAGGAATATTCAGTGTTCAGTGGTCCAGTTCTGCTTTCATGCAGTCAGTGGTGTCATTGGCACAACATAAAGCCAGTATGGAGAATTCCAGAAAGTACAGTTTCAGCCTGCTAGTACCTCACTTTTAAACTTTTAAACTTTCTCTGTCTCAGCGTTTGCTGTTATGTCTGTTGTCCTGGTTTTGGCTGGGACAGAGTTAACTTGAAAACCAGGACTTCTGTGCATCTATGGAGATGGAGATAAGAACACCCACAAAGGTTAATGTTACTACTACAAACAGGTGGTCTGCCTATTTTATCTGAGCTGGCATTCTTCCTGTATCACATCTAGCTATGTCTCTCTCTCTCTCTCTCTTTTTTTTTTTTTTTTTTTGTGCCTTATGCCGTTTATAACTTTAGCTTATAACTTTGCGGAGGACTTAAGCTAGCCCATGAAAACTCAGCACTGTTGTGGACAGGCAAATTTGTCTGGACATGATTTTGTACACATCTTAATAAAATTTTAATTACAAAATATATTCCCCAACTACAATTCTTATAGCATGCTTTAATACAATTAAAGGACAAGAGATGGGCCACCTTCTTAAACTTGGTTGTATGTGGAGATAAATTTATAATCACTGTGATCAAGCTACTAGAAACAATGATTCGTTGAAATGTGACAGATATTCGCAGAAATCCCACTCATCAGGAAACATAGTGGGTTTTATTATTCTTCCCAAGGGAAAGAAGAAAATTCTAAAGAGCAGCCTTGAGGATAGAGAACTGCCAAGTGTGCAATGCCTGATGAAAGATCTTTAAATTCTGCGGGAGTTTATAAATGAGCATAAAATGATACAGAGTGAAACTGTCTTATTCCACCAGTGCCAAAGGTCTGCTGCATTACAGCCTCATCCAGGCCAGTTCTGTGGCACTAAATGAGCAAAGTATTTCTGGCCAGATTTCCTGTGGGCTTTCAACAGCAAATGGGGTGGATGGGACTGCACAGCTGGGTAGGGTAGCTGTCGTGGAAGACGTCACACAGGTAAGGGACATGGCGGGCACAGTAAATTAGCTCAAGTAGAGAATAACTGCTGAAGAGAATGAAGTCCTTGTGAATCTGTGGGTGTTTAAGAAAGCCCATAAATGTGTTTTATATTGAAGCATATCTGCTTTATTGAATTGAAGCTAAAGAGCAAGGGTGGAGCTGTAGACAAGCTTGAAAAAGAAGGTGTTTGAAAAGTGATTAAATGTTTTCTTCTTTCTCTATTTCTTCCCTTGTATCCTCACACATTTTCCCATCTATTCTAGAATGAAAAACCTGCCTCAAGACATTGAATTTAGTGGCAAAACCCATGAAGTTGATAGTGGGATCAGGATTGCACTCCTGGGTTGTTTCTCATGCTAATAGTATTTACACTTCCAGGAAAATAAGACCTCAAATAAGCCTTGTAGAAATCCTGACAAATCTTGCCTATATTTCCTGCTTCCTTTCTTCTGTGTTAACTCACTGACTGAGCTCAGCAGCGACCTCTTCAGCAGTCATCAGAACTCGATGCTTTCAGCAGATTATATTATTGTCATAAATGCAGCATGGAAGTCACCAGGTTCCTGAATGTGTCTGAATATTTTTCTTGCATTTCTCAAAGACCTGTGTAGGGTTTCCTAAACACAAAATCCAGCATGTTCTCTGGTGCTTTGTTCTGTGGTAGGCAGTGGCAATAGGAGTGCAAGAGATGATAATATTCTGGCTGTGTTTCCCAATACATCCTCCAACATCTGCCCTTAACAAACAAGACTGCGAGAGAAATGGTGCAGAACTGTAATGAGCAGCGTATGGTCAATTTGTAAACACAACCAATATTATTGAGTTATGTTGCTAAAAAAAAAAAAACAAACAAAAAAACAACAGAAAGAAAAATTATATTTGTGCATTTCAGGGCCTTGGTATAATGCTGTCCTTCCAGGTGCTTAGATAGTGCTTAATATTTCAAAATGGATTTATACTTTGCCTGTATTTTGTCTAATGGAACTCTTTCAGGAGGGAAAGAGTGGAGCATTTCATTGTCAAGGTTCTGTAAAATATCAGAGCAATGTGTGAGTTTCTGTCTGTGACTACCACAGAAAGTCAGGATAATTCAACTGGCTAAATACATATTTCAATATAGTGAGTCCTTTTATAAAATTATAAGGCAATACATTCTCAACCTCAAGACAGAATAGGCTGTGAGAATGCTATTAGTGTAGTCTGAGTACCAAAAGGCAAGGAAGCCTGATGAGAAATGCACAGAATGATAAGATAATTCTGTGGCAGAAGAGAAATCTGCCATCTCATGTAAACGGAAAGGCCATGCTGACCTTGCAAGTGCTTCATTTCAAGTAGGTTTCTTTGGAAGGATGCTTAGACCTTGACTCAGACTTTTCTGGCTGTGGCATTAGTTAATTATCTAAAAGGGTACATCTCTACAGCTGGGAATCACCAGGTACCACATCCTTATCAAATGGAAACACTGATGGTATGGTAGGCAGGAAAGACTCTCCATGATTGCTGTCCTAAGGTGTAAAGGATAAAGCCTATTAATGAGATTTATTTCACATAATACCTTGTACCTGTTCAAGTGACAGCACTGATATTTTCTCAGGTAAAGTAGTAGAGAGACCAACTTAGCAAAAGTTTATAAACTGAGAGAAATAAATGATTCTCTATCTAAACAGACTAAGCAATAGAAATGTTTTGGGAACATTTTAGTATGTTTCATTCAAGAAGCCAATCTATTAAAGAAAACATTGATGTAAGCCCGCAATAAAAGAAGAGGAAATAGTACAGTAATTTAGATGTTGCAATGTATTTTCACACTATCTTCAGCCCTTTAATAAAATAGAGCACCTTGTTGACACAATTTAATTCAACAGGGATCAGCCATTGCTTAAAGAAGAGATACATAGCGTAACAAGATGGGCCCAGTACTACATCAACATATAGACTACTAACCCTGTGCTGAATTCACGCTGCTTGCTATGCTTTTCATAGGAAAAGAACAAGAAGTGCAGGTAGGTTACAGCTTCCTAGCATCATTGCATCTGGAAGAGTATGATTTAAAAAATACCTATTTAAATTTGGCAGAAGGTGAATGATTTTATTTCTCCATAACTTGGAATTCCAGGCACTTGTGTATCAGCTGGGTTTTACCTGCAAAGATGGAAGATTTCAAAAGTGAGTGAATTTAGTAGTAAATGATCCAGGAGTATGGGGGAGAGGCAAAGTCAAGCATCAAGACTCTTAATAAAGATGTATCTTTTCATTTTGTTGTTCCTTAATGGTGAGTTGTTCCTTTATAACTCAGGATGACTAGTTTATAAAATCAGAGACTTGACTATGATTTAGTTTGCTATTTACCATATGCATCTATATAATTCTTCAGTACAAAACCAGGGGTGATAGCATATTTTTTTAGTTAACGTCTACTAGTGGACAGATGAAAAGACTTTTATTTAATGGACAAAGCAGGGAACTGATGTGAAACTTCGAAAGTATTTTCATTTAAGATGGCAAAAAATGTTAGTCAAGTTCCCTTGGTCATTTTGTCCACCAAGTCAGTCAGAAGCTGTTCTGTGCACAATAATCTAAATAAACATGTTGTTAGTCTCCAATAAGTTGCCTTTCTAGCTAAAGTTTTCTCACTGTAGAAGTTTTCAGAAAGGTTAAGAGTTGAGCACGTAGATTACATTTTACATGATTTTCCTGGTTGTATCAGTTAGCTATTTCCTTAAGTAAGGAATTACTTTTTGACAGATCATGTGGGCATAATAGATGTATGGTCAAATCGGGGGAATGTTGGGAACTAGAACTGGTCTTGTCTTAAGAGGTGTGATAGACCTGTCGTAGTGTTATGTCAGAAGGCAGTAATAGGTTATCTGTACTACATAGCAGGTGCCAATGTGTTCCACCCATCCACTGTATTGCTCCTAATAATACATGTTCATCAAAGTGTGTCCACTGGAAGTGTATTCAGTCCTGATTGGGACTCTGCCAAAAAGGTAGAACAACTGTGCCAGTGACTGATTACTTGTAGCAGCAAAAACGTTTGCAGGTTACAATATTTTGTTTGCAGCTACAGCTGCATTGTTTTTTTTCTCCGTTTTGCTGTTTGGTTGATGCTGCTGTAACCTAGTACTAGTGAAGCTGTTTGTATGCTATAATTAGGACTTTTTTTTATCAAATGGAAAAGATTTTTAATTTTTTTTTTCCCCATTATAAGGCAACTTTTTCAGTTCCAATAATTTTCATAGATCTCTTCCACAAGTTTTTCAGGTCTTCAGCATGGTTCCTGAAATGTAGACACAAGGCTGAGTGTCATACTCTAGCATCAGTCTCATGGCAGAAATAGAGACAAAATTGTGTCTTTATTCTTGTACAATACCTCTTGAAAAATAGAATCATAGAATAACCAAGGTTGGAAGGGAGCTTGAAAGATCATCTGATCCAACCTTTTGTGGGAAGGAAAGCCTAGATGAGATTATCTAGCACCCTGTCCAATCACATTTTGAAAACTTCCAGCAATGGGGACTCTACCATGTCCCTGGGGAGGTTGTTCCAGTGAACGATCTTACTGTGAAAAATTTCTTTCTTATGTCGAGATGAAACCTCTCCTGGTACAACTTGTATCTGTTGTCCTTTGTCTTCTCCATGTGGCTGTTTGTGAAGAGAGAGCCTCCATCCTCTTTGTAGCCACCCTTTAAGTACTGGAATACTGTGATGAGATCCCCCCCGAGCCTTCTCTTCTCCAGGGAGAAAAGAACTAACTTCTTCTGTCTTTCATTATAGAGCAGGTTTTCTAGCCCTTTCATCATCTTTGTAGCCCTTCTTTGGACCCTTGCCAGTCTGTCCACATCTTTCTTGAAATGTGAGGACTAGAACTCGGCACAGTACTCCAGGTGCTGTCTGACAGGTGCTGAGTAAAGTGGGAAGATCACGGCTCTATCTCTACTAGTAATGCCCCTGCGGATGCAGCCCAGGATCTGATTTGCCTTTGTTGCTGCAGTAGCGCACTGTCTCGTGTTCAGCTTGTTGTCCACTAGGACCCCCAGGTCCCTTTCAGCAAGGCTGCTCCCCAGCCACACAGGTCCCAGCCGGTACTGGGCTCTTTGTTTATGTCATCCCAGGTGCAGGACTTTGCACTCATCTTTGTTAAACTTCACACGGTTCTTCCTAGCTCACTCTTCCAGCCTGGCCAGATCTCTCTGCAAGATGGCTCTCCCTTCTGACATGTTCATCTCACCACCCAGTTTGGTATTATCAGCAAACTTGGTGAGAGTGCTTTCAATCCCATCATCCAGATCATTTATGAAGATGTTGGACAGTGTGGGGCCCAGTATTGATCCCTGGAGGACCCTGCTTGTGACAAATAGATCTGAGATGCACACATGAGGACTTGTATGCTAATAGACTCACCTGAATATTTGTATGAGCTGCAGGTACATTGAAAATCCCCAACAATAAGTACTTTTTAGAATTATTTTTACATCCCTATATTAAAAATAGTTTTTTCAGCTCTTGATCTGTCTTTTCATGAGCCTCCTTTTTATTTTTCTGAAGATACAAACTTTGAAAGATATTTGAGAAGATTCTTGGGGAAGATTTAATTACTCTAAAATGTTTTTGACTTTGCCTTTCCATGCCAATCTGCTAAATATTTTTTTCCATATCTGCAGGTGTGTATTCTGAAAGACTGATATACAGATGTCTTTTTGTCCCTTTTGATTTAATGAAGAACAATAACTTATGACTGTGAAACTGAAGTTACTTAATTTGGCTTTGCAACTTCCAATGAAGTGAAATCTCTAACCTCCCTGGGAAGCTATTAGAATCTTTAATTACTCTGACAATTAGCAGACTGCATTTCATTTCAAAGTCTACTTATCTAACCTCAGTTCCAGTCTCTGAGTTTTGTCTTCATTAGCAAGTTTCCGTGTCTAAGCATCTCATACAAGCTTAATGAATCGTTCATTACAGTCTATTATAACTGTAACATTGTGTATTTACTAACTAGTATTTTCTTTCAGAAAAAGAACTTTAATATCAAACATCAATTCTATTTTCTTCTCCATAGTGTGTTTAGTTTCATCTAGACTATAGTAATCAATTGAAATTTGAGCAAGTAGCAAATTGTATTCAAAAACATTTAAAATCAGTCCTTTTTTACCCTCATTTGATCTTGTTCATCTCACATACATGGACCTAATGTGTTTCTCTTCATCAGTGCCTTCCTCCTTCTCTTCTGTAACTTAGTGATCATTGCAAGCACTAGTGTTACACTATTAATACCTAGTAATTGTGAAGGAAAGAGAATGAGAACAACAGTAGAAGGGAGAGAAAATTTTCTTCAGTCTGGAGGCTGTTTTCTTGCCAGTAACAGTGTGGTTTAGTGCTCCATAGTATAAATCTATGCAAGTCATAATAGAGAGTTCTTTATCCCTGGGAGAATGGTCTCGTACATTCTGTATGGATTTTGTCCTGGACTGTGTTAACTGTAAGCTTCGTGCTGTATCTAGAAAATCTTGCCCAAAATTCAAAACTATTTTCCCTGCCAACTAGCCCACACGCAGTCAGTGACCACAAAACCACATAGATCCTGTTGTAATGAGTAATTTGAATCTTACGTTCCAATACCCATTACTCACACTTCTCTAGCATCTTTGCCTATCTTCTTCATGAGGGTTAGAAAAATCTCATACATGGTGCAAAAAGCTGGCAACCAGGAGGTGATAATTTGATTCTGTAGGTAAACCATTGTGATCAAATCTTTGCTATTTATTTCAATGAACATGTATATTACTATAAGGTAGTATGATTATCATAAAAGAATGTAATGTTGGGAGTTGTATTATAGATGAGTCACACTATCAACAGTAGTTGCTTCCATGCAGAATAAGGCAGACTGATCATGTTAATATCCTCTGTGAAAAGTGATAGCAACAAGGTGGCTACCAAGTGAATTTCTTCCCTATGATGATTAGTACTTGCTCTGCAGCACGATAGTGAGATATATTCCCCGAACAAAATAATGCCTTATATAGAAATGATCTTGGAAAGTTTGAAAAATCAACAAAAGTGATAAATACCTGGGAGCAGGAAAAATTGTGTTTCTTTCTTTTCGCTCCCCCGTGACTTGAATGCTAAATTTTTATTTCAAAACTTGTGAATGTCTCCAGTTAGCAAGTCTTAAGACTACAGTGTGATAGACAGGATGGGTGAAGCACAGACAAGGGCTTTTCTCTCACTTGCTAGTACTGTTCTCTCTCTCTTCTTGTTGAAAGGCAGTTAAGTCAGTTTTTATATCCAAGTTTCTTCCCAGAGATGAGGCAGATTACATAAAATCTGTAATACTTGAAATCTCTTTGTTATGATTGATACGACTATTTGCTGATTGAAATGTACTATGGTATTTGCTTTTTAAAAATAGATTTAAAAGATCTATTATTTAATGCTATGAGGATTAGCAGATATGCATTTTTAAAGATTGTTGGAGTTTTAGGGCATCGTATATAAAGGAAACCAATTAGCCACTGAATAAGAGTTCTGGCAGGCATTTCCTATCATGAGGGCAGTGATTTACTTTGCCTCGATTTTCAGTTTTATCCCTTGCTGCCTTTATTTCATTTAAAAGAAACAGACAGACTCCTGAGGCAATATTTTCAGATGCAGCTGTCCAGTCCTGCCATAATACCCATTAGTCTGAATGACGCAGAACAGAAGGTAGAACAAATGGATAAATACTTTGTATTGTAAAATACAATTAATCTAGATTCAGACCGAGACAGGGAGATTAACCTGAAGGAAATAAAGAAATATAAGATTTCACCTATTGAAATTACATTTCAGTTTGTAAATAACAAATGAGGTAATAAGAGATCCACGCACAGGCCTGTTTTCTACAAACTATAGGACACAGACAGCAATTACAGCTTCTTCTAAAATATGCTTGATAAAACAAAGCTATCATTCCCATTAGCTCATTTGAGCCATTGCATTTTTAAAAGAGTTGGCAGTCAGAAAGGTTGGTTTTACAAATACTTAGCCAAGACACATGCCAAAGTCTTGTGTTCACAAAGCAAATGCCAAACCCCTTCTTTGCAGTGAGGAGACATGGCCTGTGGGAGAGGATGTAGTCTGGCTTGTCAGCATGAGGCAGCTGATCAGAAAAGGTGCCTAATAGCAAAGTCTGGAAAAGTATGTTTGCCTTTCCTTTTATTGACCTCTAAGGAACAAGACATGTGGCTTGTTTTCTTCCTCCCTTGATGCCTTTTTCCTTCTGGAAACAAAAAGTAGTATCTCCTATCTCAGAGGGGCATCTATAAAAAATGCTAGTTGTCTTGGGGTAAAAATAGTGTGCCCTCAAAGTCTGACACAGCTTGATTGCAGACCTTAAGATTGTCCTGATTATAGGATAGTTACAGATACAAATCTTAAAGTTCAGACAGTAGCTCAAAGGAGATAGACAGCTAATGTGCAGTAACTTGTTACTCTTTGAGATAATTTGTTTGTGTGTGGAACCTCTGGATTTTCAAAACAGTCTGGAATTTTAATGGAAGTGATATACAAAATTCCTTAGACTGATCTGAGGAGGGTTAGTGGACCTTTGGGTATTTTCCCCACACGTGACAGTCTGAAAAGCAACCTTACTTACAATAGGTCCTCCTGTCATAAAAAGTCAAGTTGCAGCAATGGGGAGATGTGTCTTGACACATCTTCCAGTTGCTGTGGGGAATAGTTGGCAGGGTGACATCCTGGTGTCAGAGCAAACTCACAGAGCCACAGAACGAAGCCTTCTGACTGATACTCTGTTAATCTCATTTCCGAGACTCCTTACGCTTGTGGTCTCAGGGTGACACAGTGGTTTGCACTCTGGCAAGTAGAGTAAAACATTACTGGGTTGTAGCTCAACGTTATTACCAGTGCACCCATCTTTATGGGAACATGCTTTTATTGGCAGAAACATTTGTATTTACATCCAGATTATTAATAAAAAGTCTGATTATCATTGGAGAACCACAGTCCTTGTAGTCAACTAAAAACATCCCCATTCCATGTTTATTTCTCAGTGACATCTACTTTGATGTCTATCAGTCAGCTTTCTTAAACTGCTTATTTGGCATGTTAAGGATATTGCATAGTGTTATTTTTAACCAGAATGTTGTGCAGTACCAAGTCAAACAGTTTATCGTAACTCCAAGCATGTTGCCTCTGTTAGACCTCAGCCAAACCTGCACTCTGATTGGCGAAAGCAGTTTCGTTTGACAAGATCTATTTTCTATAACATGATGTTAACAAGCAATAATTATATTCCCATCCTTTCATCTTTTATCTCTTGCATTCCATATTAACTCATCTCCTACTTCACCTGGATTAATCGGGTGATAAGTATTTAGGTCATTTCCCTGCTGTTGTGAATAATTGCATATTAGCTGTCAACCTGTCCCTGGTTTTGTAAGATATATTTAAAACTAATATTAGTGTGATATTCTTGGCTAGCTCTTTTAGGATTCTTGAGTACAAGTCCTAATTTTAAGAAATTTATCTCCAAAGATGATGCTGAACACAGCATACCCCTTAATAACCCATGAGCTGGACAGGACTTTATCTCCTTTCCTGTACCCTGCTGTTTTTTAAACACACAGACATACAAAATACACACAACAAACGTAAGCTGTTCTGCCTTTTCTGCATAATTCCTGCTCAGTGTACTGATACCACTGCTACAATTTTTTTTTCCCTAAATACTTTACCTGCTCTTTATCCATCCATATCAGGTATTTACACCTGACTTCTTAACATTACTCCTGCATTTTTTCTCCTCCTGAATTGCAGTTTTTTGCTATGCATTGCTTTTTTTAGTTCTAATTTCTGCTTTTGCTTTCCTGACTTACTTTGCCACGAGTAGCAGCATTTTTTCTTTCCTGACAGTAGTTAAGCCATCTAATCAAGTCGTATTCTAAAATCTTCATATTTCATTTTGGAACATATATACCCCCACTTTTTCACTCAGTTTTATTGGTTTTCCTCAGTGTCAGGCACTTGATTTCTGACTTCTGAGTTTTTCATTAATCTTAATAATCTATTCAATTTAGACTGAAATCCAAATGATCACGTTTCAATCTAGATTTTGTGGTTTAACTCTTTTAATTTGAAGACAGAGGAAGAGCTGGGATCGAGATTTGGGTGTGAAGGTCACCGAAGTTTGTATGGGTCCATGTCATATATTGTAGTCTATTATTTGCCATTATAGAGTAGACACACCCTAGACAGATATCATTTTGAACAAACATAACCATGCAGTAACTGATTCTGTGTCTCGCCCAATGTCAGTGCTGTAGCACCTCTGGTGTATGCCATAACCTGAATGTTGGCTGTCTTATCTCTTCATCTGTACTCAAGGGAAAATGGTAAAAGAGATGCTTTCAGGCATTTCTTGTCCTTGAAATAAACCTTGTTTTAAAGTTTCTGCTTTACTATTTATCTTTCTTTATCTTTTTAATTGATAAAAACTATGTTGTATCCTCTCCAGGTGTCTGGGCCTTCTGGTGTATAGTAATGCATGTCCAGATAATGTATTTACATGTCTTATTATTTCTTTTTCCTTTGCTGGTGGTTTCCACTTTAAGATTGGAGCTATCAGGATAAGATGTAGACTTAAACAGTAGAATTTTATTGACCAAATTTCAATTGATGCGTAAGAATAAAGGAATATAAGGATAAATGGTGAGATTTAGGTCCTAGATAAAGTTAACTGAAGTGTTCTGATAATTGCCTTATCACATTACGAAACCTTTGAAAACTTTGGGGATAAATTAAAGCAGTGATTTTCCTGGAAGAGTTTCTCAGCTAAGAACAACACTGTGATTTGTTTGGTCTGGTTGATCAGATTTAGGAGTATTCCTTAACAAATGAAAGCTAAAATGAACAATTTTTCTGATCTAGATCCTTTCACTGGTCAAATTTCCTAGCAGGATTAACTCAGCTTAACTCTTCTGATATTCTGTTTCCTTCTTTAGTGCAAGTCTTGTCAGCTGAAACGTTGTGCCACCTTATACGGCCCGTTTCTAACAGGGGCCTCCTGGGGAGATGTACAATGCAGCAAGTTTCTCCTTAGTGACTCACGATCCTTTTCCCAGCATTACAGCGCTGCTCTTTTCAGAGCAGAGACTCTCTGAATGGAAAAGGAGAGCTGGATTATCCTTTCTGTTTTGCTATTAGATGTAGCCCTCTGGCTCTTGGTAAGCTGCCAGTGGTAGATGTTTGGATTTTCTTGCCTTAGCAGGTACTGGGACTTTTTCATGGGGAGGTCTTAAAGTCCTTCTGTCTGAGTCAGGGCCACTCAGCTAGACATAAACTCAGCGGGAGCTGCATGTTCAACAGAGAACATTGTCTTTCCAGAATTTCAGATTTATTCATAGACACTTTTTATTCAGCTTCAGCCAAAACAAAAACAAACAAGAAGAGTCTACCTCCTGCACTTTCGCTTCCAGCAGCTTCACAGTCTGTAAACAACAGAACAAATCATCGGTCTACAGGCTGTCTTCCTTTCTCTTGGTAGTGCTCAAGATCTAGTTTCTAGTTAACAAATCCCTGCCTGTTCCCTGATCTCACAGCTCTGGCCAGATGAGATCAGCCTGAAGGAAGAAGAGGGGAATGGAGCCTCCTCCTTACTTTTTAATGGAAGTGTTTCCAAATGGGGCAGTAAAATCTAATTTAGATCCACAGCTGAGACCCACTTCCAAGTATTCCAGTTGCCAAAAGTACATCCAGCGTTAAGGTCTGCTTCTGTGTCAGACTTCCCTGCTTTCATTTCATCTCCTAGCTTGTAGTCAGTGCCTAGTAATGGCTTAACCCAAACATTTTACTGTTAAAGGCCTCCAGGTCCCAAGACCAATCTCAGGAATTCTCTGCAATGCTTAAAAATAGTAATTTGTGTAGCTAAGTTTGGTTGGGATTTTTTTTTGTTGTTGGTTTTTTGTTTTTTTTTTTTTTAAATTGAAGGTACTCTTGAATCGTATGTTTAAGATTTTTCCTAAACTCATGCAAGCTGGAAATTTATCCTTAAAAAAACAGCAGCTGAGATTTTCTAATCACTTGCTCAAAAATCCTTCAAAATATCAGTTAATGGGAATTTTGCTGATACCTGCGTTCTCTTTACTCCAGATCAGGAGTCAGAATGAGGCTCCTAGGCTTTACCAAAAAAAGGCAAAACGGAGTAATTTATTTAGAGATAAGCTAGACAGTTTCTGTGTCAACTATACGTTGACATGTTTGTATGCTCCTGACTGACCTAGGAAACATGAAAAATTGCTGGCTATGTGTGTAGCCTTGATTTCTCTTTTCTCTGTTTCCATTTAGCTTCCTCCTGTCATTGTGAACTCTTTCTAGGGTATTGACATCTTAGCCTAGGTCAGGGACACTATCATATTAAAAAGAATTGCAAAGACTAAAAGATGTGTCTATCTGTAGCCATAAATACTGATTTCCCACATCAGCAATAGTGTCAAGGGTCTGAAACAGCTCTCAGCATAAGCCAAATTTTGTTATTAAACCCGGTTCATGTAATCTCAACATTTAGTCAAAATTTCCACAGCTTTAAAAGCTCTTGTGTATCTTCTTGAGGCCTTCTCTTGCAATTAGACCTGATCACTCACTTTTTGGCAACAATATGAACAGAAGTTTTATATCCCAAGCTCTTCCCTTTGGAAATACTTTTATTTAATAATAGATCTTTAAATAACCAGAGGAATAGTAGAACTGAAAGTGAGGGATCATTTGGAGAATGCTGTTTGTGAGAAAACAAGGCAGCAAAGTACTAAAAGAGCTCTGAGGTAAACTTCCTTTCTTATCATTCACATGTGTAAAGGCAGCACTAAAGCTGAATTTCAGGGCCATGGACAACTATGAATCACATGGGTAACCCGTTTTGGCCAAGCCTGAAACATTGTATATAAATTGCACATACAAAAATCTTTGAAAATTGTAGGCTTACAACAATTACTTCATATCTAAGTCAGTACTTGTGTTTCCACGATAAACCCAATTTCATGACATCTTAACCCCTTTGGAATTAACAATCCTTCTCACTCTTCTCACATAGCCAGCAGTGAAAGAGGTAATTATACTGACCTCAAAAGTAGTTGTTTGGATACTGAAGGAAATGGAACTTGCTTGCTGACTCTAAAATGAGTAGGAATTCCTGAACCATAACATCTCTACAGGAGAGTTGTTCAGCACAGGTATAAAATTAACTTTTTTTTTTACTAGTTTTGAAAATAAGAATAATAAGAAGTCAACTTTAGTAGAGACAAAAGTGAAATTTTATGCATATAGCCTGAATATGGACAATTTTAATAATAATTCTGAAACATCATTCAATTTAGACTAATGTCATATTATCAGACCATGGTCTCTGGAAGTTCTAGCATAGCACATCAAAATATCTCTGGAAAGTTATGTTTTCCTTTTTCTTTTTAAAAAATGAATTGCTAGTTACCTTTCAAGGTAAAAACTCAAGTTCATGCTTCTCTGAAAGTCTCATTGAAAGATGATGTCGTTAATGAGCTTCACAAGGAGTCTTCCCTTCTGCAGATCCAATGGAAGGACTAGAAATATCCTTTCTGCTTCTTCCAGAAGTCAGTGAGACGCGCACTGCTGGGATAAGACCTGGAATAAGACGAAAGGGTGGGTAGTAATTTTGGAGTGTTGAACTCTGCCTAAACAAACCACAAAATCGACCACTTGTGTAAGTGAAGTACAGTGCAGCACCAAGTCTCACACCTCTTCTGGAATCAGCTTTCACATGGAAATGCACAAAACAGTGGCTTCTGGTGGGTACCTTCAGTATGCTTCATACAAGGAAAGGAAGTTTTACAAAGGCAGGATTATGGTCTTGTGTACAGGCTGTCTGAGATGGTCAGCTTTAATCCTACACTTCTTCAGTTTATTATGACTACAAAGGGTCTTGAAACTTATCCTCTGGAGACACTGTACCCACATATACATCCTTGAAATATTGACATGACCACAGTGTGTTACAACGATGCTGTATATTGTGTTCCAACAACTGCTAAAAATCCCAAGAAAATAAAGTCCCTTCAAAATGACCTCCCGTGTTGGCAAAAGTATTTTGTATTGCCATGATAAAGAAACCTGTAATAAAATAAAAACAGAAGTGGTTGGAACCAAATAACCTGAATACCGAATCATGTGAATTTCCATAGCTTTGCAATATTTTTACGATCAAAGTGGGCCCATCCCTATGGGAAACAACACTCCAGAAATGGATTTAATTGGTAGTTCAGGGCACAAAAGACTAAAGGGCATGGAAAATACAGTACGTTGTTGTCCTAGCAGGTTAAGAGTTGTTTCTTAATCCAAGAACAAAACCCCTTTTTTCTGGTTTCTCAAGAATGTATAACAGTCCAAAGGACAAGTCAAAGTTTGATATTTTAAACAATTCACAATGTGGATCACAAATATATTTTTTTACAGATGTGACTAGAACATTAAAATAAACCTCATCTTAGAGGGCTTTGGAAATGCTGCTTGTCTAGGAATTGTACATGCTTAGGCTGTAAAAGTATTAAATGTCTAGTGTTTGATTTTTTTCAACACCACTATTTTTTCTCTTTCTCCCTGGCATTTTGGTTGCTATTCTGGGGTAATTTTTTTTTCTTTGACAATTTAGTTTTGATAGTTGCTGTTACATGAGAAAATGTACTGTCTCTGAGGACAGAGATGGAGTTGTAGGGTATCAACAGATGAGAAAGACTGGGCTAGACTGACTAGAGGGGGAAAACGGGGCACCTTTTAGAATTGAAACTTCTCCTTCCTCATCTCCTCATCTTTAAAGCCATACCCTTAATTGATTACTTTTGTGTCCGCATATCCTTATTATTCATGAGAATCTGCTTGTTAAGAGATATTTCATTTAGTCTAGTTCTAAAAGGCAGAAATTCTTCACACAAACAAATTATCCATTTAAAACTCCTTTATCTCTGAGTTCAGCTTATACTTAGTAGAAAATATGTTGTTGAAGTAGATTTTTTTTTTTCCTGGCTCTTATTAAATCTATATGCATACCTCCCAGAAGCCCAGCACCATGAACAAAATCAGACCATCTGGCTCCAGAGCTCATTATATTGTATACAAACATAAATATCAGATGTTCCGTATTTTCAGGGTGCACACACTCTTCTTCAAGTTGGGAGGGTAATGTTTTCACCTCTTTTTAGTCTGACTTTTTTTGGTTACAGCCAGACATAATTATGTTAATGAAATATCCCCAGGCAATGTACTATTTCAAACAGAACACCTAGTTAAGATATCTTTGTATTTTTATTGTTATTCTGGGTCAGTGGTTTTTAGAGCTTGTCTTATAGCTAGATTACCTACAGGTTTCAACACATTCCTTAGCTCAATACCAAGAATGTTAATTGAGCTAATAAAGTGCTTATTACATGTTTTATAAATTTTTTTAATGTTTAAAATACAGGATGCCATAAACTCAGTTTATTGTGGACCTATATCAGGTTTTTTTCTTTCTTTTTTTTTTTTTTTTTAAATCTAGTAGGGCCTGCTTCTAAGCTGTTTTTCTCTATATTGTGTTGATAGTGTTTTTGTTGTTTTTTGACATATGATGTGTAATGAAACTATGGGCTGGATTTACAAAAATGGTGTTGATATGGGAGCACTGGATCCAAACCTATTTGAGTGGGAAAGATCTAAACTTACATCTGCCTCTCTCTAACCAAGATGTCTAACCTCAAGAGTACTCTGCGGAGGAGTTCTCTTCCTCCTGGGAACTCAGCATACTGAATCCCAAGTGCATGGAAGTGCTCTGGTGCAGTCCTGAGCCAGTGATGCATATCATCTCTAGTATTTCCTAGTGGGCATCTCTGGGCTGCTCCCTGTAAGAGCACTGGATCACTCTCCAGAACTACCTAGCTTTTTATATAACCAAAAATGAGGTAGTGCCTTCACTGTACACACCAAAGCAGTCTTCATCATGGAAATAAAGAGCTTAATCTCCTAATGAAAGGCTTTCAGTCAGGTCAAATAGATACCTCCATTTAGATTTATATTTTCCAAGTTTGGAGCTTAAACAAGGCTGCATTATAGTCTCATTCCACCACCAAAAACCTGCAAATGCCATTTAAAATCTTTTAAACTGATATTTCTTCATGGACTTGACATCGTGAATCAGAAATCCGTTTACTACTAGTACTTCAGACTACTCAGGCAACCAGCAATGCCACTGTTAGTTACATACAGTTAGAAACAAACACTGCACCAGTACTACCGTAGCCACGTGACTGTGAATGCAGTGCATCTTCCAGGGAAATCATTTCATGGTGTAAGAAGTTTTCCTGTTACTCCAGGAAAAACTCCTATTGTGTTATTTTAACTCATTACCAAAACCAGGAAAATTAAAACACCCCTGCTACTGTATTTACACAGTGCGTATATTCCATACTAATGTAATCGTAAATTGGAAAACAAGAAGTTAATGTCTTTGGTAGCAGCAATCTCTGTCATGCTGTTTGTATCACACCCTCCTTCAGCTTTTAAGAATTAATACAATTAACATTACTACTTGCTATAGAATTGAATGATCATATTCTCAGCTGTCATAAATTGACACTAGCATCAAGCTCAAGGATTTACTCCACAGGTAGGAAGCCCCTCAGACTGGGTTGCATAAACACATCCAGTTCTGTGCCCATAAGGAGAACAGCATTGCCTATAAAGGATTGGATCACATCAGGTCACCTGTGACCCCATTTATTGTTTAAACTGCAGTCCTAGTACTCATCTCAGTTCCTGATATATGTGTAATAATAGTCTATCAGCACCATTTTTCTATATCGTACAAAAATACGTTGTTACAAGGAAAAGGGGTTTCGCCATGAAAGTGTTTTTCTGTGCTGCTATTATGTCTATATGTACAGAGTAGTAATTTCAGTGAGGAATGCACACACAAATTTGGAAGTAAAGGAAAAAATACTACTTTTAGTATATTCCAAATGAATGTCAGTAAACATTTATAAATTTTTAGTTATATTCTGGTGGTTTTCATTAGCTTTGCCTGTGTCAGCTGATGAACACAAGCAAAAATATGAAAAAAATAATAGAAGAATATTTGAGACAGGGAAAGAGACTTTTTTTCTGTAACATTTACGTTAAGGGTAGATCATGATTTCATTTTCATCAGTTTAAATACAGAATAAATTCATCACAAGTAATGGACTAAATACAACACCATCTGCTTATAGTAGCTGGAGATCTTCTGGCACAGGTTTATTCCACTTTTATATGTTTTCAGCTTTGATCTGAACTGGGCCATTTTGCCTTTGCTGTGATATTCACGCTAACTTTTATAGTGCTGCAAAGAACAGCTAAGGAAATCATATGGCTGATAGTTCTCCAGTGACATCAGAGCCCAAACCTGCATTAACACATGTTTTCTATCCTGTAGTCCTCCTGCAGCTTCTCCCCGCACGGGGTGGGAGCACGTAGGCATGGGAGGAGGAGCTGGCTGTGTGCACATACTGGTGATGTAACCTCTTTCCTTGCAAAACCCTCCAGCACTTTCTGGTTCCAACTTCTTTGCATTTTACCAGGTATATGTACAATATCCCTCCTCCATTTATTAAAAGAAAATTAGCTCAGCTCCAAGCCTCAATAATGCATTTGTCTATGAAAACATTACACGAATGAGGTATATTTTTTCTTTCATCTTAAAAACATCCACTAATTTCCTAAACAACATGCCCATTAATGGCAAGTTGCCAGTCCTACTGCACAGCCAGAGGCAATGTGTAAACACGGACTGGAGAGCAAAATGGCTTATACTTGACTAAAGAAGAAAACAGGGACTGCTACAAATGGTCGGATAACTTCAGCAATGCTTGTTTTTGAAGAATGGAGCACTTACAACCCACAGAAACATTCACAGCATTTGTGGGGATTGTTGTCAAACACTGTTTTGATCTGACCTAGGCTTGGTGACTCCAGAAGAGCCTTTATCTTTCAAACAGTCTGAGACAAGTTTGATTTGTCCAGTAACCTGTGCCTAGAGACTGGATCAGTGGAGCCTCTTCTTTTCATTGTGCTTGTTTAAATGGGGGCATCTATGTAATTTAAAGATATGAAAGAGAACTTTCATATTGACTGGTTGATGGAACTGCTCAAACTTGGCTCCAATGAAGGTAATATTTGCTTTTATTTCATTGTGTAACACCTTTCTTCTGCCACTGAGATCTGTGTAATTCTGTGACCATAGTGCTGAGCATCTGCTGGCCCCTGATGTAAAGAAAAATACTGTTGTCTTCCATGTGTTTTGGATCCAATCCAAAACTGTCCCACTGTTCTAAGCAGGTGTAGTGTGGCCTAGTGGATAGACTACTGGCTTCAGACTGAAGAGGTCAAGGTCAATTTTTAACTGCAACAGGTTTTCTGGGGCATTTGGGGCAAATATTTTAGTCATCATGAGTGCTAGCTTCCCCAGTCAAGGAATTATTAGGGCAGATGAAGTGAGTGTAGAGTTTCCTTCCCTTCCCTGCTCCAGCACTGACCTTTTTGGAATCTTTGTGGATCACGTGGGCAGAAGAATACGCTGTCGTTCATGTTTCTTCATTGTCCAATTGCGGCTATGTCTTGTCCTGTTTTCTGAACTCCTCAAAGATGTGCTTTGAGAATATGCTCCTAAGAGGTAACCATTTTTACTTAGTGCTTCAGCTGGTCTTAAGTGTGGATTTCCATTCTTACACAGGGATCCTATTCTGTTATGCACCAACACACCATTGAAAGTCAGCGCATAGTCAGAAGAGGGAATTGGACTCATAGATGATGGGAAACAGGACAGGTCAACAAGACAGACCCCAGTGTCACCTGTGCTAAACAGGAGAGGTGTATTACTAGGGGCAGTTTGGAAAAGGAGTTCAGGGGGTTCAACAGAAACTAATAGTAAGGTGAAAAGAATGAAGTGTGGAAGTCCCATTTTTTTTTCCCACTCAGAAAACATGTTGTTTTCTTACCGATTTTAGATGACTGCCCTGCCAGAATCTGATGATACTGAATATTTTTCCTTAATATTAGTTCTGTTGCATTCAATAGGACCTCTGTTAATAGAGTAAACGTGAGCATGTATCTACTCCAATTTATATGCAACAATAAGATTGAGTTTACTGCTGAATGCTATTGCAATAAGAATGTACAGGACAACAATGACAATATTATCTTTGCTTGACAGCACACGTAAGGCATAATAATACATAATAAATAGCATTACCTATCTTCCATTAAGTGCTCTTCCTCGTATGAGCAAAGTTGGTCATGTATGTAAATAAATCAGTCCCTTAATTGATAGGGAGATGCTTAGAAAAACAGAAAGTTTGTGTGTGCTCTAAAGATAACAAGCTGAAAGTTGTGAATAAACAAATTCTGTTAATCTGAAGCCGACACCCTCTTTTCCAACTGTCAGTGCTCTTAATAGAGCGTTCAAATAAGAAACTGTCATGTTGTCAGGGTGCTAAAAGCAGTATTTATAAATGTGTGGGAAATTTTCAAGTTTGTTGCCTGGGAAGGTATTCACGGGAGGGATCACTATGTGTTTGCTCTGTTGTTATGTGTTCTCTAGACATCCACTTCTGGAGGCTGTCTGATTTGACCGAATACAGTTGTTTCTATGCTTTTGATGTGTGACAATGCATGTGTTTCAGTTTGGAAATACACCACCGGTTCTTCAGATCTGATGGTTCTAAGTAAATGTGAAATGTGAGTTCTAGTAACTTCCTACAGTAGGTCTGAGTCTGAGAACAGGTTTGGACTCTGCTATCCTGATTACGGAGGATCACAGGTATGCAAAACCATGAGAAAACGAAGCCGAATTTGAAAACATTTGGGAAAATTTACCAAGTCAAAAAAACCCTCAAGTAGCTTTTTTATCTGTATTAGTTTACCAACTGAAAATAAAATATATGATGCCTGTGAGTTCAGTGAGATATTACTGAAGTGTGTCATATTGGCAAAGTAGATGAGTCTGTATTTACCATTGTTTGAGTTTTCATCATGTTCTCATGCTTGACTCTGAAGCTGCTCTTTATCTGGAATGATATTTGATGAGATTGCACTAGGAATGAGGAGTGGCACAGAGGAGAAGCTGGGTTGTGCCTGAAATATTGGTGTCTACAAAGTTTGCTTTACTTCAGACTGTGCTGCTAATGACTAACCAATCTCTCTCTTCTTCCTCAGACCCATGATTTTTGTTGCACAATTATCAGATCTTTTCTCTTGATTTTAGTTTTTTTCCTTTTTGTTTTCTTCCTGCTTTCATGTTATTTCTTGTCTTCTCCTTTTAATGGTCATCTTTATTAGATGCTTTTTCTCACTCCCAGAAATGAAGCAAGGGTAAATTATGTAGAGCTGACTGGGCATGTAGGTGTAGGAGGTAGTACCCTGTTAAGTCGTCTGATGTTCTGGATCAGTACTGTGAATTAAGGAAATTGACAGCAGCTAAAATGAAACAAAAAAAATTGTTTGATGTTAAACAAGATTGAATTCACATCATATCAAATCTATAAACCAACATTTTTTCCTGAAAAAAATGGACTGGAATTAAATCTTCAAATTAAATAATTAGATTAAATAAAAAAATAGTCCATCATCACTTACACATTCCAGAAGAACTCAGGTTTTTGGGGTCTATTATCCAGCTAAACATCTGGACCAAAGCCAGTCTAATTGATAACTTGTAATTGGTATAACTAGGACTAACTTTGTATCGGGAGGGGCCTAGAATAGCATATCTGTTTTCAGTCAGATGGATTAGTATTCTGGTATGTTCTGGCATCTCTTTCACTACAAAATTAGCTGTTGATTTACAAACTGAAAATAACATATCTAAAATCTAAACCACAAGTTAGAACCAATTATAAAACTTTCTTCTTACATTGTAATTCTTGTGTTGTGGTGACTTTTCTCCTTCTTCCAAGCATGGTGGTGTAGTACAGAGGTTTCTGGTAACAGGTCTTCTCTGAAGTACTGAAGATGGCTTTAGGACTCTTAGGATTGGAAGTCTAGGACGTGCATGTGTTCACAATGTAATATTTAGGCACGCTTTTCCTGGTATATTCCCCAGATACATTTCAGGAGAGTATTAGCATCTCAAACACAAAGAACTGCACTTTCACATTCTTAATTAATGAATGTAAAAAAGGACAGACATCTCACAGAAACAGATCAGAGGGCTATGTAGCATTGTGAGAAATATAGTTATTCCCAGACTTCTACTCAGACATTACAATATAGCTCTGAAATACAATTCCTATAGTGCTATACTTGCATTCTTGTTATTTCTTACACAAATCTGCAATTTTTTACGTTTCATTGTGATGAGATCTGGATTATGATTTCAACTCCAAAAGTGACGGCCATCTTGTGTTTTGCCACCTTTCACTTGTATGAAAAATATAAAGTCTTGAGTAAGATTTACAGTAATTTTTGCATGAGTAGCAGTTAGAAGGATCATGCCCTCAATGTGCAGTCTCTCTCACCTGTAGCTGAAATGCTTTGCATTTTCATCTTTATCAGTATAACTTTCATATGCATTTAATTCCCTTAAAAATGCATGTAAAGTTCAATAGCCTAACTGATATATCTGTCCTCTTTTCCTTATCTACCATTTCCCATCATGTATATTAGTTTAAAAAAAAAGTTTTTTACAATGGATTTTGCTTATAAACTCTTAGAAAATAGTGATAACATAAAAAAAAAAAGAAACAGTATTTGATAAAACCCAGATTGTTATTTTTGCACAAAGAAACATAACTTATTTCTTTCTAGATTTATGAGCTGTTGGCCTTCATCTAATGTTAAGTGCTTCTCTAAAATAATGAAAACCAGACAGTGTAATGACCATTGAAGCTGAAACATACTTCCCCCCATGTGATTAATTGCCATCATTAAAAATCATGCCCTGCGGTAAATTTCATGTTGCCAACAAAAGTGTATGATCCAGTCATTTTGTGTTGGGATTTGGCATTGTCTTTTGTGTGTCTGCTTATACCAGTATCTCTAAGAATAGATTAAATCATGTCAAGATTAGGATAGAGAGTGACAGCTGGGTAGTATATGTACTGAAATAATTAATTTGGGCAATAGACTTATGGAAACGAAGAGCCACTTGTTTTCTTTAGGCTTATGTGTTCAGTGCAGATGGAGATTGTTTCTGAAATTGAGGAATTCTTGGGGCTTTTAGCTTTAGTTTTGTTTTCTTTTCAGTCTAGAAAGAATCTAACAAGTATGTTTCAGTATAGTAGGGGGATTGTATGTCATGATTGCCTTCAGTTACAAGAAACTGAACTTGATGCCACAGCATGTCCCGTCCAGGCCTGCATGTTCCTATCTAAGCAGAACAGCCTGCTTTCTTCCTAAGTCTGTACATCTGCCCTTCATAGTATCCTTAACTGAGATGAATAATGTATAGTTAGTACTCACTGACAAGTTCCAGACAAGGGAATGAATGCAAGAAGAGCTAGAATTGCATTAGCATAGACATTAGTCTGCCATGGCTATTTGTGTTCAGTCTAAAAATCTTACATCCTTTTTCAACCAAAATGTTCCACCATCTTTAACATCACAGGGAAATTTTAATGAGATCAGTAACAGCATATTTACTAGATTCCTCCTGTATCTTATAGCTGAATACATGTCTAAACAGCAGAATATCGGAGATCAGTTATGCCGGGCTCTTATTCTGTCAATGGAGGAGACACTGGTTAAAACATGGGATGTAAATATGACAGGTAGCTTTTTTAGGACAGAGATAGTCTTCCTGAAAGTCAGTGTGGCTAAGCAGTTTACCTTACTGGAGACAGGAAGAAGATGGTGCTTGCATTTTCTTTACCTGCCACTGTGTGAACCACTTACTTGGAAATGGAGATGAAGAAGAGCAAGAGCAATGAACCTATGGTAGTGGTGGAAGATATTGCTCAATAAAAACAACTCTGAATACTGTAGACAAATAGAAGAGACTAGCTGCTTTTCTGGAGATCTGGTTTAGTCTGGGAGAAATGACTGTGCTCAGTGCAGGAGTAACTGAATGTAAATGTGGCCTGTTCTATAAAGACGGGAAAAAGAAATGATGTGGTAGTTCCTGTCATAATGTGTTTTATTAAATGGGAGCGAGTGGAAGGGCTGAGTTCAGAAGGCTTGCTGGAGAAAACATCTGATAATGTCAACATCTCCCACAGGGTTAGTCACTTTGTGCTTCCTTTACACTCAGTGGAGGGACAGATAACACTTCTGGAGCTTAAGTCATCTTACCCTAAAGCAGTTGTCTAGAAATAGGTCAGCTGAATCACTCCACCTGGGAGCTGAGGACAGCTATCTCAGAAGTCATAATCTATGTTGCAGACATCTCAAATCAGTGAGATGAATCCCAGCCTTAAGGTCTTGGTTCCAGCTCAGTGTCTTGCACAAACAGCTATCTGCCTATGTAGTTTCAGTTGTTCATCTGATTTGGCAGGACATGAAACAAGCAGCTTGAGACATAAAATGCCCTGCAAAACTGAGTGTGTTGGGAAGTTCTGTAATATGAACAGAGTATAAGTGAATATACAGTAGCCTTACTTGAACTACAAAAAGCAAGCTTCAGCATTACTGCTGCTCACAACAGGGTGAAGTTAGACTGTTAGTAAGGGACTAAGCAAATTTTTGGGACTTTATTATTGATGAAACATGGATTCCTATTTATAAGTTCTGCTGGCATTTCATTAGCTCCATGACAGTTACGTCCCAGTTATGACTCTGGGACACTGGAGTAAGTCCTGATACAGGTACTTGAGTACAGTACTGCCACTGCAGTAGTAGTGTCAGGGCTGAGACTTGGTAAGTGATGGGACAGGAGTGTTGCCAAATTTCTTGAGTGGGTATAGACTTTTTAGGGTAGAAACTTCTGCTTCAAAGTCCCGAAGTCCAAACCATGCAAGGATATGCAGTGATTATGATTTGAAGAAGTTGGAAAGCTCTCTGAACATGGGCATAATGTAGTGATGCCAACTTACTAAACAAAACAAAACAAAACAAACAACTAAACAAACAACTAAGGAAGCCAAAATTATCTAAAGCAGTGACTGGTTTCCTGAAATAACTCTCAAAAGTATCTACAGCAGTAAACCAACCTGATGTTTCTGGATGCACGCAGCTATGATACCAGATTCAATCCCCAAATTGTTGTCACCTATTGTGTGACATGCTGTTGAAGTGAACCTATTAATACTATATTCATATAGAAAGCACTGTTTTGAGGCATATGGCTAGAGGATGCCAGACAGTTACGACTCTTAAAGCTTAAAGTCAGCATAATCCATGTGGAATTAGTGCTGTTGAATGTGTGACAGTGGGGATGACAAATATGCTTATCTAAACTAGGAAATAGAAATAGTCAGTGGAAACCCTCGCAATGGGATGGCTGAGCAAGCATTGTCTGCTTACATAAGCACAGATGGTGGGGGCAAGTGAACTTCAGGAAGGTGAATATTTGATGAGATGGAAAAGAGTATTTCAGCACACTGTGCTACTAATCCCCAGCTTAAGCAATAGCTGATGAGCATCACACCTGGAAAACTTCTTCCGATAACTTCAGGGTTTTTAATCAGCATATTCAGGTGACATGACAAGTCACTGAATCAGCTCTGTTTATTCCCTGATGTGCCGACTCTTTTTTGCTTCAACAGCGGTGTCATAACTGCCCCAGAACAGTGTTTCACATTTTCTCTTCCTTTTTCCTTCTTTAAAACCCATCTGAGTTGTAAACTTTGGTTCAAGTAGATTACATGGCTTTTAGTTTCTTTAAGTAATGTCTGAGTTATACAGTGTTTTCCCTTTCTCCAGGTACTTCTTATTATTGTTAAATCCACTTACCATTTACTCATTTGCCCATTATGTTAGAGCTTATATTGTTTTGTCTAGGAGCTAAAGAACAATACAAATAAGAAAAAAACCAGTATCTAATAAGACTGAGATAAATCTCAGTTTATCTCTGCTTAAGGATTATTTTGATAAATGTCCATTTAAAAGTATGGGTCTGGATGGCTGTTTAATGTTTGCATTGCAAGTGGAGTGCAAAGTGAATGTATTTCCAGCTCATTAGGCACATAACGTAATGTTACTTTTGTTAGTCTAATAGCCAAACTGGTGTTTTGCTGTGTCAGAGGGGATTATTTGTCATCAACTGACGATATAAATCCCCTTGTAAAAGGGTTCAGGAAAGGCATTTCAGTTCTTTGAACAGGCATACTGAAATGTGCATGAAGTAGCACCTAGAGAAAGAGTGCTCCATTTTAAATGGGACGCATTTTTCCATACAGAAGAAGCAGCTTGAGCCTGGCCTTGAGCTAATAGAAACTGGTGTCACTTCATTGGTGTAACTGAATCTAAATGGATGAACACGACCAAAATGGTGTCCTTTATCTTCATCAGTTCAGGTCATATTGATGCTTTATTCAGATATGTACATACACATACCCAGTCCCATTTTGTGTCCAGGATTCAGGTTGGAAAGGATTAAAAAGAAATCCCTTCTGCTCACTATGCGTAGCCACACCATGGTCTCACCAACATCCCAAGTCAGTAGTGTTTTGTGTTTCTAGAGAATTTCAAACTCTGTGACAGTCCCATTGTCTTTTAATTGGTGGTGCTACAGCGGTCAGGATGATCACACCCCAAGTTTGACTGTGATTTCTATGAGTCTGGTGAATAATAATATTAGTGGAATGATCCTATGAGAGAAGCCAGAACATCAGTCAGGCTCATTTCTTTGGCATAGTTATCAGGGTTTCACTGATGTTCAGAAGTGAGTATCCATAGAGTTAGTAACTCGGAAGAAGATATAGTCTTGAAATCATGTATTTTGGGACAGAGATCTCTGTCAAAAGTATAATATTCCTGTGTACATTTCCAGTGGAATTTAAATTGTCACTTTAAGCTCTCAACCTGCATTTGTTATGTCAGTCTTACACTACTGCATTTTAAAGCTAAAGATCATATGCCTGAATATGCCTTAGGGAAGAGGTCTTTGTCAAAAAAGAAGTAGATTTTAAGCTGTTATGTTTGTGAAGTAAATGTTTGAAAACATTATCTAACACATGACACCACAAATGTTAAAAAGGGATAAACTTCCATGTTAAAAATAATATACAGATCATGCATTTAGAATGTCTGGCTTGGGATTTTGGTATATTTGCAATGGATGATACAGTTAGAAAAAAACATTTTATCCAACACAGTAGTTTACATGTAACTAATGCTGGTAATTGCAATGTTCTTTGGCTAATGTAATTGCACTACAGATTTTAATAAAGTTAGCAGCAGACCAAACTAAGTATTTTTAGTTTTAGGAAAAAGTCTGGGATCCTCTCTGTAAGGTCAAGATTTGCCATGGTAACTTGTACAATCACTTTATTTTTCTTTTCCACAAAATGCCGTACTGTGATAATAATTCTCTTACTTAGTTTCATTTAGCTGGAACTTATGAGCATACTGACTCTTAAAGCCTCAAAATTATTTCCACAGGTCAACAGTAACGCTGAATGAGTTTGAAAAAGGTTGTGATAATCACTAGAATACAAAGAAATTGTCATGTAGTCAAGCCAATACCTGTCATTTAATTCTGTGTAATGCCTGATGCTTGTTGGGGGAGGAAGGATCGTTGTGTTTTTATGTACGTATGTTCTTCATCCTATTGCACTTTCCACCGTCTTGCACTATTGCTAGAGTTACAATGAAATTGCTGCTCTGTTTCAGATAGAACTGTTTTTCCAGTCAGATACATAACTGAATATCTGTCTTCAAAGTAAGGGTTACTATTTTAATGTATTTTTGTATCTTTTGGTTCTATTCAGTATAAGAAGGGGAAGCTGAGTTTTTTTTCCGTTGTGTGAACAAACTTTTTAGCTTCTCAGTTGAAGAGATAGGCATTCTGACTGCAGTGTAATTACTTTGAGATGATGGCGATAGGAACAATGCAGAATATACATGTTTATTTACAATTTTGTTATCAGTATTTCTTACCATTTTTAATTACCATGGGTCTTCAAGAGTTTACACACTGAGGTCCAACTTTGGAATGAATGGGACTACTCCCATTCAGAAATAAGCAGATTCAAGAGCAGATTGTGTGAGTATAAACCTAAGAAACCAACAATATTTCTGATGTTCACCACGAGATGTGTTTTACACTACCGTGACATTTGATCAAGGTGTGATAACTGCACAGATAAGAAGCATGGGTGGAGGTGTGGGTGTTTGTATAGAAGCAATTTGTAAGATGATCAGAGGAGAGACAAACTGTCCAATATATTTTTAGCCTGTGCTTTCTAAGCAGATGGTGAAACAAAGGCTATCTTAATGTTGCTTTGGAGTTAGAAGCAATACAAATATGACTATGCTAACATACTGCTGTCATTGTAATAATACTAAAATCATCCCTTGTCTTTGAGTGCAACTAAAATATCACTCTGAGTTCCGAATGAGCAAATCATAAATATTTTAAAAGAATATTTGGTCCAGATCCTCTATTGCTCTATAGTCTCTGTTATGTAGTTACTGAACTAAAAATAAAACGTGACTGCTAAGTGTGCCAGTAAGAAGAACACTTTGGTTTGTTGACTATTTGTGTCTTTTCAGAAGCGTGACCTACAGTTAAAGCAAGATAGGATATAGGACTGGGACACTTGACATTTCCCATAGAATCAAGTTTAACAAAATCTCTCCTATTATGGCTACTCTTTCAAAACAACAGTTTCATTCATGTTCCACAAATTTTTGATTTCTGTTCACAGTATTAGAAAAGTCTTGTCTAAAATGGCTTTTGCAAAGTATGAAATTAGCATAGAAATGCACAATGCAGCCTGAAATATGGAGCTGATATTCACCTTCTATATCCATTTGTCTATTATTCACCCTAACACAATTTACAGCATCACAGCAAGCAGCCATAATAATAACAACACAGTGGAAAGTTTCCTATCGTTTCTACCTTTGTCCAAGGAAGGATTACATCTGTATTTCCTTTTTGCTGTTATAAAAATAATATTTAGGTATATTATTTCTGATTAAGTCAGTGGCTTCTCATTGCTTTCAGAGCTGGTGTTTCAGATAATAATACATTACATGGTTTGCCCCAAAAGCTTCGGAAAACTTACAATGTTTGTTACAAAGTAAAAAAACTTTTATTCAGTAACATATGCTTAAAAGTTGAGAAATCAGAAAACAGTATTTAAATCTTTTCTCATCATGATTGTAATAACAATAATAATAATAATTCAATTTTTTCTAAATCTCTAGAAGCAAGAAAAGAAAATTTCTTATTTGTTTTTCTGAAGTCTTATACAAACACCTTCACATTTTGTGTGGGACAAATCTGTAATTAAGACTAATACCCTTTTGTTCTGTGTTATGCAGTTCTATAAAATGACATAATAATAATATCCCAAAACTTCCACAGAAAACACCCTCAGTAATTAATTTTATAATTTTGAATGTGGTGTAATTTAAATAATTTAAAATTTAAATGCATTTTAAATTTTAAGTGTAGCTTCAGTAAGATTAGGAATTTTTAAGGGTGGAAAGAACAAAATTTCAGGAAAAGTATCTTTTAATACAAATGTCAGTGTGATTTGATAGCCTATGGTATACCTTAGAATGGAGATCCAGACGATTCTCAGCCAAAGGGTACTAGTAGTTCATACCATAGCCTAAGCTGTGAAAATGAGACTTGGAATGCCTGTACTTCATTTTCTTCTGGTATTTCATGTTACTGGATATTGGCTGCTGCAAGAGTTCATTACACAGATAAACGGAAGCTGGTTATTCTACAAGTAATCCTTACAATGGCTGTTCTGAAAATCACTCTGAAACAAAGATAGAAATCAAATTTTAGTGAACAGTGAGTCAGTGGGAGCCAACCATTGAAAGAACCGCAATATGCCTAAACCATGTGATATTGCTTGGGTGCATGCAGTATGGCTATTGCCATGATGCATATCAATGTTGCAGAGCTGAAAATGAGACTTTTAAAAAGAAAAGCATAGTTGTGCTGGTCTCTTAGAGAACAATTAATGCATTTCAGGTGCTAGCAAGGACATTCCTAACCAAGGACATTCCTAATCACATCTGCTTGTGCAGCAACATCCTGTGTCTTTGGCTTTGAATTTTTTTTACCTCTGCTGAATTCACATCTTTAATCACTATGTCTGTCGTTTGCTATCATTCCTACCAATGCTGTATTTGTTAAGTTTAAGAAGTACAGAAGAACCAGCAGGCAGAGTCCCATCAACCCTGTCCTGAATTCCTGGAGGTCTCTAAACAGCCTCAGAACTACTACAGGCTGTTCTTGAATTTCCTTCTGACCTCTTGGCTGCCTGCTCCTTATTTTATACCTCTCCACTGGCTTCATTCATTGTGGGTTCCAGCTGCTCCTTCACTTCTGTCTGTTTTTCTGTAACTTGCCTGGCACTTCCTGAATCCCGAGACACATTTCCTTTTTAAATAACACTTCCTCGCTCTTCATCTCTTTATTCTTTAAGATGTTAGTAGTGTTCTATTTGAAGATGCTCTATAGAAAAACAAGAGAAAATTTCTCAGGTTAAAGACAAAATGGGAAACTCTTGTTTTTCCTTGCTTTTCTTAATCCAGTGGCTTTATAAGGTTGACTAAGGGTGTTTAAAAGGTATTTTGGCCCATGCTATTCCCAAAACAGTTCTCAGAGACTTTCAAATCAGCTGGTTAGATCCATGGCAAAACAAGAAAATGTTTCAGCTTGGATTTGTAGCAGCTAATTGGTCAGTCAACAACGGGCATTTTTTTTGTCAACAATAAATTAAACTTAACAAACATTTAATAACCTTCCTACCAAGGTCAAGACTGGCAATAACATGTACTTGTGATAGTCATAATCTTAAAAGAGTGCTAAAAATCTGATCTGATTTTTTTTTGTTCCTCTGTGCTTATTAAAAGACCAACAGAAGAAAATGGCAAAGACAGGATTTTAAAGGATTCTCTCTCTATTGAAAGGAAATGAGCCAAAGATAATAACTTCCGTATTGTTGCTTAATAAGGCATGGTAAATTGTAATAATAATAATAATGAAGAATTATTGGGAAATGATGAAGAAATAATAGGAAAAGCCAGAATTAAGGTTTCCCATGGAACTTCTATTTTTCTCCTGGTGTGGATACTGATTTATTTAATATGTATGATATCACAATTTTTAAAAATCCTGTTGAGTATTAATCAAGCACACAATAAATTGATTAACAATTGACAAACTGACCATCTCCATGAGTAGGTATCATTGTGGATACCTCACCTGATCAAATTATTTCTGAAAGGGCTCTCTCTGGTTTGATGTGAATTCAGTCAGGTTCAAGATTTTTACCAAAGATTTGAAAGTAACTATAAAACCACCATTCAAAATCTTTACAGATATTTTATAAACTTGGGCATTAGTATATAACAACGATGCTTGATAATGAAGTCTTATTAAAAAAGCCTTTTCTCATACAGCCAAATGCAAAATTAGTCATCTGGAATCAAGGATTACATGTCATCTTTTTCTGAGCTTCACCCAAGTTGCGTGTCTCCCATCCCCTCTCTCCCTGCTTCCATGTAAAACCCAAGAATTCTGCAGTCTAGTTTGTTGGCATTTTAGCACCTTTAAAAGTTCCTTTGGCATTTGAATCAGCTTCTTCATCCATTTTTCCAGAAGAGAGGGCTTAGTGTGCACGGAAGAAGTTTGCTGCTTTTTCTTTGCCCAGAGAAGCCGGGAGGAGCTGACCTTTGGTGATGGTGAATGCATGTTCTGGTGAGACAAGACTACAAGGCACAGGTAGAAACCGCATGGTAACTACTGGGTGTATATGAATTGAGATTCTTCAGAGGCTTACAATTTTCTCAAATATGGGTGTGTTTTCACAGAAACAAACAAACAAACAAATCTGTCTTGAACAAAGGCTGACAACTTCCTTAGCAGTCTCTCTAAAAATAAGGTTGCAAGGTTTTTTCACAGAAAAGTTGCCCATATTTTTAACAAGGGCAAAACATATCTTTCGTTGTCTCATTCAATGTTTCATAGGTGAAATTTTGCCAAAATATTTATCATAGATATGGGAAATTTCAGCCCCCATGGATGAAGTTTAGCAAGTGTGTAAGGAGCTAAAACCACTATTTTACTAGAAAGGGAAGTTTCAGGCAGTCATAATCCTATAAGAGATTAGCAAAAACAGCTTCCTGAAGCTCTATTTGAGCCAGTAAGTGATGAGGATGGTAGATGGAAGAAGCCATCACGAAGTACTTACAGCCAGTGCATAGAAAGTCCTTTTATCTTTCTTCATCTGAGTGAAAGAGTATTTCAAATTGCCGCATACTTTCCCATGTTTGATTCTTGAACTTTTTCTTTCTCTCATCCCACATAGCCTTGGACATGCATATGAAACCATCAGTACTCAGGCATCTTCAGAACACAATGGTACTCTCCCCAGCAACACGTGACCGTGAGAATGTTAGACATAGCCTTACTCTCCGTACCGGTTCCCTGCTGAATTCTGAATCAGGTTTAAGATCTTTGTGTTCACATTCAAAGCCTTTCTAAGCCTGAGACAAAGAAATTCAGGAGGAAAACCGTATCCAGCTGTGCTCATGTAGGACAGAGTAAGAGGCAAGGTCTTACCTGGGAGTCTGAGGAACTCGTGCTATTCCTGAGGACCACTATACTCATTACACCTCCCACTCTGATTCCATGAAGCATTACTCTGATCTTGTGTTTTCTGTTGTAAACACATAGCAACATGCATGCTAAACAAACAAACAAACAAATGAAAAACACTTCACCAATACCAGACCCTCCCCTACTTCTTCCCTGGGGAGAGAGAAGAAAACAAACAATATGTGACAGATGTTAGTCATGTTGCTTAATGCACGAGCAAAGACACTCAGATGTCACGGAAATGACCATGACAAAAAAGACATAAAATCACAGAATAATCAAGGTTGCAGGGGATCTCAGGAGATCTTTAGTCCAACATCCAGCTCAAGGTAGGGTCAGCTGTGAGATCAGACCAGGTCGCTCAAGGCTTTGTCCAGTCCAGTCTTGAAAACTTCCAAGGACATATGTAGATGGGTCTGATGATAGTATACAGATACAGTGGATTGAATGTACTGGAATCCCCTTCAGAAGGTCTCCTTAATTCCTGAATTTTATTACATTTAAAGAACCCTGAGATCACCAATAGAAAAAAAGTGTGGAAAGCAAGAAATAATATAGTAAGTTTATCATAAAAAACTAAAAGAAGGAAAAATTAACACTTTAGAGAACAATACCATTTAAAGAAGGCACAGTAACCTGAATGCCAGGAAACATAAATCCTAGGTCGTGGGTGACAATGGGTCAAATAGGTCAGTGACAAATGTCAGGGACAGCGGTAAGGTTTGCTTATCTATTACTTCAAATGAACCCTGTGTTTTTGATTTCTAAAATGCTTTATTAGTATTCTGATTCATGTGTGGAAATGCCTTGCAGAGACTGATGAGATTACAACCTCTAAGTGTCAGCTCAGCCCTAATGTATAGGCAGCTGAGTTGCAAGTTCTCATTTGCAATTTGCAGTGCAGTATTTTGAGGCAAGCCAAAACTGGCGATTGGTTTTACTGTAAGAGCCCTCATGGTAAATTAAGATGGTTCAACTGCTGCTTTGTGAAGGGCAGGAAAGCAATGACCTCACCAGCTGCTCCACGCTCCGCTCACCCCAAACCATGGTCAGAAACCTCAGGCTCTCAGGGGTGCCTTTAGCACCTGCTCTTTGACTGCTTAGAGCCAACCAGTGACTACCAGTGACGGTATGCAAGGAGGGGGAGTGGTAATGAATTAACCCTGGTCTTTGGGAGCACTGAAGCAGGATGGATCAGATTTGGAAAACCTGGTGAACTGAGTAGGAGTTTGCAGCTGGCTGAGACCGTGCAGATCTGATTCTCTTCCAGCATCACCTACATAAGTGATGAAATTGGTGGAAACTGGAATGTGGTCTGTGCTTAAAACTTTGCTTCTGGTGAATATTGTTCTGATGGCAAATAATGCAGAGACCCATGCCTATGGAAACAATCATTCTACTGCGTAATTTGTTCCTCTTGGGAATTGGTTTAAGTAACCCTTTTGCCAGTGTAAACCACATCTCTGCTGGAAACAGGGTGGGAGAAATACCAAACTCTGTCTTTCACCAAAGTCGGGACAGAAAACAAATTTCAGTGATGACTCCTATAGGAGACTTGCTGTTATTTATTGAATATATTTTTTTTTAATTATTATAATTGGAAACACTCAGTATTGAGAGGTTTAATTGGTCACCTAATCACTTGCCACTGTAGACACCAAAAATCTGGTCATACAGTGGAGAGGGATGTGTCTGTCTGTGCTACTTGTGGCTGGTTGATTTAATGCACTGCTGATTATATGTACCTGTCATGCTAAACAAAATATTTTGTTGTTGGCTTCAGCAGCCACACAAGCTGTGCTAGGCCTGGTGCTTCTGGGACCTCACAGGCTGGCTGACTTACTTTGCAGGAGGAGCTGGCCCCACAAGGTCTGCCATTGATCAGCGGCTGCCCCTTGAGCTGATCTGCACGAGCTGAAAGCCACTTAGCCCTATTAGATCCAACTGGGAGGGGGTCACAGGACAGCCTGGAGGGAAGAGAAGTGTGGTTGTCTTCCTCTGCCTTCTCTGAAGAAGGAAGATACAGAAAATGCCCTTGAGTATCCCTACCCTGCAGAGGAGGGGTAGAGAACAGCCCAGTGGGGTGGAAGCCTCTTTTCCTTTTGCATCTCTGCAACTGTTGCATCTCAAAGCTTCCTTGGAGGAAGGAAGGCCTAAGAGAGAGAAAAGCAGAAACTCTGAGGCAGTAGCTGGTTTGGCCTGAATGGTGATAAGGAGGATCGTGTTGGTAGGTGGTGGGGCTGGGCTGCTGTGTTTAACTCAGCTTGGGAGGGGAGATGGTGCCTTGCAGATCAGAAAAGGGAGACTATAGTATTTTTTGTATTCCTTTTGGACAAGGGGAAATGGTAGAGCAAAGTCAGAAAGGCTTTCTGGTGCATAAGGTGTTGGTTTGCCCCTGCAGGAGCCTGGGCGGGAAGAGAAGAGCAGCTGGTGTGCCAGGTCAGGGTGTGGAGCTAAGGCTGCAGGTAGGGCCCTGGGGTTCTGCTGCTGTGGGACAGGTCCTCCAAGGAGGAAGGTAAGCTGTGGCCAGCACAGGAAAGCCTGATCTGAGACCTGCTCATGAGTGAGATTTCAACCCTGTCTCTTGCCATAGCTGAATAGACAACATAGGAAAGGTTTTAGCATGGAGTGTGACTATAATGTTTGCTGTGTCTCGGGTCTGTGGTGACTGGGTGCCAGCCTGTCTGGCACAGTGTCAGAGAAGGCAAGGGCTGGCCAGCCCTCAAGGGCTGTGTTTTCATTATAAGAAGGCAGGGGGTATTAGAAATCTCTTCCATGCCATGAAGTCAGGCTGCAAAAAGAGGACTGTGTCTCCTGGGAGGGTGGCAGTGCTGCAGGGCCAGTGACTCCTCCTGAGAAGTCTCATCTGCTCTGCAGATCTGAAACACAGTGGCTGCTGGTTAATGACCTCTAGCCTGTACAAACATTATGGATGGTTAAATATTAAAAAGGTAACTCGGTGATACATGGAAAGGACAGTAATGGGGATGAGATTTTTATTTCATATGCAGTTTCTGCATTTACATATTCTTTCAATCTGGGAACTTCACAGCTTGTAAATGTCAATTAATTTGATCTCCTATTTTGACAAATCCAAGTTTTGTGTGGTTTTAATGTCTATGATTTCAAAACTGTCTTCTTTTTCTGAGCACCCTGACCTCTTGTATCCAAAAGGACACCACGTTCCAGCTTTTTAAGAGGCACCAAACTTTTCATTCCAGCAAAAGCTAGTCCCTTCTCTTGAGAAAGCTTGAATTGGCTTCTGAAGCTTGGCCTATTCTGGGCTAACTGAGAGTGCAGGCTGACCTCTGAATATTGCAAATGGGATTTATACCTTCAGTACTTTAGGCTTTCTCCTGCTGTGCTCAATGGGAAGAGATATCAGCTGGTCTCTGGGTCAGCACTTCTGTTTCTCACTGAACATGGTTGCCAGAGCAACTGCTAAAGATCTGGTCAGTCAAAAAATGTCATGAACCATTGTGAAGATCCATGCAAAGCATGAACTCTATACTAGTGTGTGCTTTAACAATAGCAAATGACTCAAAAAAAAAAAAAAGTTTTTTGAAGTGCTTCATTTTAGTGTCACAGCACCTATGCTAAAAGCCAGTATACTGTTACTAAAATTCAAAGTTCTAAAATGCTGTTCAAATTATATTTTATAGCTACCAAGTATGAGCACACTATGCAAGGCTGTCTGTTTCCTTGTTGGTTCAGGGGATGCCTTGCCAAATACTGAAATGTTTAGTTAAGCCCTGATGTTCCAATAATTGTTCTTTACTTCTTGATGCTGAATCCTGTGGTTAGGAGTTGCAACATCATAATAGACAGTAATTTGTTTCCCTTAATTCCCTGGGAATGGATTTCCATGCTAGAAGGGGAAAATAATTCGTGAAGTGGTATCTCTGTGAAGGAAATAGAAGAACAAACAGGGATGAATGATGTCTGAAATAGTTAACTAATTGCCTGTAATGATATATTTTGGCCCAAATCAATGTCTATGGCAATAAGATCTATTGATACACCTCTGAGCCTAGGGAGAAGGTTCAAAGCTTCCCATCCCCTCCACTGGGTCTGTAATGTCATCACAGCCCTCTACCATTTTGGGACTGTGGGAGTGAAAACTCATATTCTCTGGTTCTGCTCTCGCTACTGGTGCTGGAAAGGCCCAGCTAGCATAGTGCCTGGCTTTGGGTCTCCATTGCTAGAGGAATGGGGGAAAGACAGAGAGGAGTTAGCAGAGGGGCAATAAATTAGACAGAGGTCTAGAGCACATTCCTGTGAAGAGTTTGAGGGAGATGGATTTGTTTAATGTGGTGAGGAGGATTCTAAGGGGTGATCTGATTGCTCACGTCTCAGGTAAAGATGACAAAACTAAACGTGGTGGTGACAGATGAGGCAACAAGAGACAGGGACAGCAAATTACAGCTTGGCAGGTTCTGCTTGGATATTCAGAAAAACTTTTTCAGTAGGACAGCAGTTCTGGAACATGGCACCAATCCAAAGAGGTTCTGGATGTCCATTGTTGGAGGTTTTTGCATTATGGCTCATCTGATCTGTTGTTGGTAATAGTTCTGCCTTTAGCAGGAGGTTGAACTAGAGAAGTCCAGAGGTCCTGCCAAACTGCTATTTCTGTAATCCTCTGTGTTTTGCATCTCTCTGTGCAGGCATGTGTGTTGGGAATTTGGACAGATAAAACTACTGTGCTGGAAACTTGTGGATTTTCATGCAGTGGCACATAGATAGGAAAAGGGATGACTCAGTCTGGTGCATCTGTAGTGGTATCTTTCCACTCAGGTCTGTATTCGTTCTGTCCAGTCTTCGTGGTTTGCTCCATGTTTCTTCTTTTCCTAATTGTAATGGATATAGTAATTATGCTCCTTTACTATGAACATTAAAATGAGTGATGGTGATGTAAAGCATTACATCAGAGAGTCAATTGATGTTGTAAATACTAAGTTCAGTTTGGTGTGATCGGACTAATGTTGGCCAGAGGAGAACTGTGCAATATCCTGGAAGAACAAATCTGTACATTGAGGGAAATTCTTTCTTTTCTGAAGTAGGCTGCTTACAAATATTATTGGAAACAGCAACTTCTTTTTCTCTCCATTCTGAGAAAGGAAGGAAATTCTGATCTCTGGACAAACGTGCTCTTGTCACCTGCTCCAGACTAGGTTCTTCAGCATTTCTAGCCAAATTCATTGGCAGGACATAAAAGGTGGTCCCACAAGAGCACTGAACAGTCCTCCAGTAGAAGATGTCCTTAAAAGCCAGTGTCAACAATGGGGTATGTTTGTGTGTGTCGCAAAATTTTCCTCCTGCTCTCATTTGGAGAAAGAGAAGAAAGCACAGAACATGGAGGGCCTTTCTAACCATGATTGTATGAGGTCTGAGGCTGCAAAAGTTTGGGAAATGTGTTTTCTACCCCATTGTCACCTCCATTCTGAACTTCCAAAAAACACAGATTGCTCACTCTAACTGCACAGTTTGGCACATCTGGCAGGACCTACTCAGGAAGGACAAGTGGAGAGATTTGGGAGTTGTGTGCCTAGGTAATGACGCTCTGCAGAAAGCTTTGTGTGGTTCCAGCCAGCACTGCATTTGGCTGAAGCTGTTGCTGCAGTCACTGTTCCTATAGACGTTCGACCTCCAAGCTTTTCACAAAATGAAGTGACATCACACAGTGTTTTCTCAACGCAGTTTGATGTTATGAGAACTGAAGAGTAATAGTCCAGAGCGTTACATTGCTGTGCCAATAGCTACTTTTATTCTGGGCAGATCAAAAGAAAGACAGAGTGCCAAAGTTGATGGGATGGGGTTTAAAAAAAAATAAAGGGGGGGTGGGGTCAGGATGGGACATTTTTCTGGTAACAGAATTGACATGCAGAGTTTCTCATGCATTCAAATCAACCTGTTTCCCTGGGGGAAAGGAACTGAATGCAGACTGGTAAGGTAAGCGTGCATCCTGGTCATGTTCATGTGCAGCAGTCTTTGGTTTCTTTGTACAGAATGCTTGAGAAATTGACTTAAAGGCAAAGAAGTAGTACATAAAGATGAAAACCAGTTGGAACCACTGGATATGATTCAGTATGAATCAGTGAGTCAGCAGGCTTGAGAACTGGGAATGATTTGTAGTGTAAACCAGCAGACCTCAAGTCACTGGAGCAAAAGACTTTAATGCGAATAAACCATAAGAATTCCTGTAATTTGAAGTTCCTGTGGTTTGCTGTCCAGCAATATGAAACAGCCAAAGGAAAGAATTTCAGCATGGGGCACAGAGAGTACTGTTGGCAACCAGAGTGTAATCCATGTTGCTTACTTGCATTGTTAGAAAATGACAGGGAAAATCATGGCTGCTTCCAGCAGCCTAGGCTGGAAAGGAAATACTTCACGTGACCTACAAAGGCTTGTCCCGGACAAACCTAGTAAATTTCCATTTGACAAAATGTAGTGCTGGCTTTTCACCCAAAGTCATACTCGAGATGGTAATTGCATTCAGATGATTTTAAAATTTATAGCTTTCTGCTAAATCTGCTTCTTTGACATGGCCCTTTGGATGATAGGTTTAAAAAAAATATTAATAATCTTACTCTTAATTATAACAAACTATTTTATTTAGGCTCTTTAACATTAGTTTATCAACTTCTATACTAGGATGATACTAAAACAGAACACAAGTACCAGAAAACAATGAATATTCAAGCACTTCCAGCTTCTGAAATCTATTTTGTGGAAAAAACGTGATTCTAAAGGCAGTTATTGTTGTTTGCTTGGTGTACAGCTGAAACCTGGGTGCTTACTTAATGGTCAGCTCTGTTAAGAGTCCAGATCTGAGTCACTATAATATGTTTGGAAGAGTTCCTGAAGGTCTTGCTACATTGCGTGCCTTCAAAGGGCAGTGAAGGATGATGCAATGTCTTCAACAGATCACACGGCAGAAAGGTGATTAAATCAGCATGGCAAGTTTCACAGCAGTTTGAGCTGATAGCAGTGCATCTTGAAATGCTATATTAATACTTTTAGTTCATTTACTGACTCCAGTGAGGATAAACTAATTGAGTCATAATACCACTAACATTTTACAGACAGGAGATCCCAAGAATCGTTGTCTCCTTCAGGGCCATTTTCTCTTTAGGTCAGTGTTTAGTTAGTACTTAATGGCTAAATTACAAACAAAGTGGGCTGCTAACTGCCAAATAAGAAATGGACCCTGCTATTCTGAAGACTGGCCCTGAAGATAACACCGTCTCATCAGGGTGGGATTTTAATTTGAGGACTGACAGCAACATATTTTTTTTTTCCTACAAGTTTGCTAGAACATATTCTTCAGTCACGGTTGGT
Source organism: Gymnogyps californianus (assembly GCF_018139145.2). Classification (NCBI taxonomy): domain Eukaryota; kingdom Metazoa; phylum Chordata; class Aves; order Accipitriformes; family Cathartidae; genus Gymnogyps; species Gymnogyps californianus. The sequence continues at coordinate 69,654,940 of NC_059500.1, read as the reverse complement.
GCACAAAATAATGTTAGAGGCATTCATCCAATCCTTATGCTAAGTGCTGCTAAACTTAAAAAAGATTGGGTTTTTTGTTTTATTTTGTTTTTTGTTTGGTGGTGTGTTGGTTTTTTTTTTTTTTTAAAACACAGCTCTTTCCTCAGGAGCTTAATAAACAGCGGACTTCATTTGGCAGTGTGAGCTATGGATAGAGACTCATCCTATTGGGTGACATGGCCCTGCTGTGGATAACACACGTGGCAGTTCACAGCGGAATAATTTATGTCATTAACAATCAGAGGAGTAAAATCTAACTGGGAATGGGGTAGGGTGGGAGCACCAAAGCACCCGTTTCCATGATAAGTGATGTGGTTGTAATCAAGCAGTTGGCTAGGTAACTCTACTCTGTCCACCACTGATGTTAGGTATGTGTTTGATTCAGGTCTCTTTGGTTTGTAAAAGCTGAAGTCAAAATGGACTGCTGTCATGTAGTCTGCCCTCCTGTGTAACCTCTATGGAGAACAACATTCCTCAGTGTCTGTTTAAGTAAAGTTTTCTTAAATGAAAAAAAAAAAAAAAAATCCATTCTTGACTTTGTTTTGATAGATTTACGCTTTAAAATAATAATAATAAAACACCCAGTGGTTAATTATTTTAAGCAGATACACTTTATCTTCTGCTTGTTAGGACTCAAAGAGAGCAGGAACTAGCCTCTCTTAGAAAACCCTGGGAAAGTTGGCCTGGCAATATGCCCTGATGCTCAAGTAATAACGGGATCTGCTGGCCTAGTAGGGTGGGGAGAGAATTCCAGTAAGAAATAACAAAAATACTTCTTATGGGGAAACTGGTTGTTTCAAAGGCTAAATGCCACTATGCTTGTCTGGCTTGTGCTGACTTCAGACCTCATGTGCCACATGTCCGTGATACTTTCCCCTTCAAATCTCTCTTGTGTGAAATATCCAATGTTCTCGGTCTTGTGAAGGGCAGCTTTCTTCTTTCTCTTAAAAGTTTTGCTGTCCTACTGTTCTCCTTGGAGGTCTATGAGATAATTAAAAATAATTTAAAAAAAAAGTCATAAATCAATAGCCATGTTAACTGCCAAGCCTTCATGCACTTTGTAACCCAACTGAGCTTCAAGTCTCCTGCTAACAGTTGATCCTATTTGGTCTTGCAAAACTCTTTCACAGATATTCCTCACTTTTGAAAGAAAGTTAACAAATCTAGGAAAATCACTACAAAAAGGTAGTATCGCTTGTTTTCTATGTGTTTCCCCAAGAGGAATTGTCATCACAGAAACTGTAATTTCTTTTAAAACCCTTTCTTGATACTTTAGACGTACTATGAAGACAGACTAGACAGAGGAAATGCGAGGGAAATGTTATTGTAAAAAGCAGAGAAGAGCAGTGCTTGTGAACAGAGCAGTCACTTTCCCAGACCAGGATTTTTACCCAACAAGCCTGCTCTCATGTTGTTAATACTGGGCAGCAATGGATGTTTGCAAACATTCCTCTGATGAGCAGCTTTGAAAAAAGCGTGTACAAAAGTATCTTCCTAACCACAGAAAAAACTCTTACTTTTTAAGCAGGAACATAGTACTTCCAGCTCAGGCTGTTCAAGAACCACAAAGTGCTGGCAGCTGAGGGGAGGGAAAAAAACTTCCCCAAACCCCCAGCCAACCTGGAGGGGGGAGGGGGAAGGACCATTGCAGTGTTTCTTAGCCCTTTCCTAAGCATGACTTACTAGACATAGTATAATGAACTAGATGGTACCCCTGGTCTGAATTAGGCCATTGTATGTGTTCGCATCCTGTATCTTTTCTTATAAGAGAGCTCTGGCACTTTCCAGACTTCAGGAGGCCTTGTAAATGTAATTTGGTAAGAATAGCATTGGAGATTTGCTCTGAATCTTGAGGACTATATATAGACATAAATAAGTGAAGAACGTTAAGATTTTCGAGGAGGGTCCTTAGTGAGATGCATGTGATCTTTAAGTTTGTATGATGCTAGCAGCAGCTATATGATTTTCCATTTACCTTGAAGTATGTTAGTGGGAGGATGCAGACAGTCTGAAAGAGACACACTTTTGAATTGTCCTGACACATGTCTGTGGCCCCCTGAAACATTGGAGTGCACGACAAAGTTATCCAGTTTTATGTTGAAGCTCAATGATTTGATGGCTAATTTCCCCATCAAATTTCTGACCCAAGCTTATTCATGATCATCTTAAGTTTTCTGCCCTGTCTTGTAGCTTTGAGACTAAGATTTGTATTTTCTTTCTCCAGGAAGGATGTATGAAAGGAGCTGAAGAGCTTTCTCATGTAGTGGTTAGATCTGAAGTCACCTCCCTTGAACACAAGCAGCTGGCCCTGTAAGAAACATTCAGTGAACCCTCACTAGTATTTCCCAGTTCCTGCATTTGCTTCTGTGTGTCATCATACTTCATTACTGTTCTACAGAGGAAATGTGCTCTTGGCTGCTACTAAGGTTGGAATGCCCTGATAACTTTTCCCTCTTCTTCCTACATGTTGAACTACCAAAGTTCATAGGAAGATTTTTTCTTAGTATATCCAGATCGATATATGCTCCTACTTTGAGCTTAAGTTCTGCTTCTCAAGTGTGAAGCTTCAACAGGCTCTGTTCTGTGTGCCAGTCTTGGTGCTTTTATACTGAATGTCCTCACTTTGTTGAGTCTGAGCTGAAGGAATCATCCTTGTTTTGCTGTAAGGACAGGATAACAATTTAAGAGTGATCACACTTCCCCCTTTCAGTCTTTTTCTTTAAAGTTGAAGAACTATTTTCTGCTTAACACTCTGTGAAAGCCCTACTGGAACTTGATTTCTTGATATTTATACTTTCCACAAATGTAAGTTTTACTCAACAGTCTCCTCCCAAACTTCACATAAGGAGGCTGGAGTTTGGTAGGTTGAAGGTAAAGTGAGATGCTTCCTGTGAAGGAAATGTTACCGTTACCCTTGCATAAGCCCCAACCCTTGTGCTAGTGAGGGCTGAGTTGCTTTCAGTCAAATCAATAAACTGAGAAATTGCCAGAAAAATAGTTACTGTTCAATAGGTGCGTTAATCAGTCTCTCCGCTCAGTATGTGAGCATGAGAGTTCACACGAGCAGAGGATGGGAGCTCATAGCAGGGACAGCCTGCAGGTAGGCCTGTTTGTGAAACCGCGAGGACAAAGAGCCTGGCCAGTAGCAGCACCTTGTGGATTAAATCTTTAATCTCTGATGTCAATGGAAGAACTTGTTTTCACTTACTGTATGAAGCCCTGGTGCCAATGTCTTAAAACCTTTGTATCATAGCTCAAATTGCCTGACTGAACTGCAGTAGGAGGAGAAACAGGCTTGGAAAAAACGGCCTTCCACTGCCAGGATTTGCAGTTTATCTGCTGTAGAATGACTTTTTCCTTAAAAATGTTCTGTATGAGTGAACATGCATGAGCCACTTTCAATTGCTTGCCCTTTTTGAACTCACTTGAGTTCATCTAATTGAACTCCTTTCCATCTTTGTGGCGACATCCTTTCTGTAGTCATCCTCAGCCTCTGCAACTTCTATTCATTATGTCAGCCATCACACTGCTGACAGGGCTTTCATTATGGAATAAAGATATACTTCTCCCTAGGCATATCAGCATGCAAATCATCCCCTTTCCCGTGACCTTGTCAAACATCCTTATTCAGCCTTTCTTTTTCTGACATCTGTAAATAGTAATGACTCTAATTGACTCCAAAACTTGACACCACATAAAAATAAACAGTACAATATCTTTGCTTTGGTGGTGTGTGGGAAGGACACACTTTGATCTCAGTTACACCAGTGTAAATAATGCTGGTCCTTGTTTATAGTGGATGGTGTTTGTCCTGGTATGCTTACGAGCAGAATCTGTCAGTAGGGACAGAAATGTCAAGGAAGCGGCATTTGACAAGAGATATGCCTGACGCATGCCGAGCGTATGGCTCAGGTTTGTCTAAAAGCTGAGTTAGGTGAAAGATTTGTTCAAATCTGTGTCTGCTTGTTAATGGGCGGTTGGGACTGACTGTGCTGTTGTTGCAGTTACACTTTGGCTGCTGGTTGACGGTGTACAGCCAGCCTTTACTGCAGGAGCAGAGGGCAGTGAAGCACACAGCAGGGTTTTGCTGCTTCAGGCTCTGTAGGAGTGGGCCTCTGAGAAGGCTTCTAGAAATAAATGTCCAAGGGTGAGATTAACAAAACCCCTGAGATGAGATCCATGCTATGGAGACTGTAGTGACTAAATAGGGAGCATAGGCTTCTTATTTAGGGCAGCTAATGTCGCAGGAGAAGAGTCAGAGATCACTTAGATCTGACCTAGTAGTTAGTTTATTGAGGTCTAATCAGTAAATTTAGGTATGTAAAATATTTAATAAGAATAGATGGATTGGCAGTCAATACTCTACTACACTTAAAGTTAGTGTGGGATACAAAGATTATCACGGAAGCTTACTATATGTATCTTAAATGTTACATGCATGCAAAAAATGTCACTTGCCAACCCATTGTTGTCTGGTGTCAGGTAAGGGAACTCTCAGCCTCGAGGGGTAACCTTGAGAGGCATCCCTGCTTGAGGGGAGATCACTGCCGTGCAGCCAGCTGCTATGGAGGGAGAGCTCAACCGGCCCTGATGGCTGCAGATATTTATAGTGTAAAGTGGTTCATTTGTATTCAGATTTTCTGTTGTGTTAATGCAGTTTTGTCCACTTACCAGCCCAGTCTCCAGCCAAATTGGTTTTTTTTGGTTTGGTGCTGAGTTCTCACTGATAGCCTCACACAATAGGATTAAATTTGATTAGGCCTACTTGCTGAGCATCTGCCTGGACCAAAGTCCAGTTAGTTCAAACAGGAGGAGTGCATCCGTCAGCTAATGAAGACGATAGTGGAGCCAGTGAGGCCAGTTCACCTTTTTCATGCTACTTCTTGCAACGTCTTCTTGCTACTTCTGACAGTTCAAAAATAGTCTTCAGATATGGTAGCAAGTTCAGAACAAAGAAATGCAGTTTACTTCATACCATGTGAATAAACCGCAAGACCTCACAAGACAGGAGGTTGTGAAGGCAAAAAAGTCAGACTTGAAAAGCAATTAGTCACATTAATGTAACTTCCTTCCATTAAGGCATAGATACAGAAATCCCTTGGCCATAAATTGCTGGAAACCTGGAGGGTACACAGAGGAGAAGAGCACTTGTTCTTTTCCTTTTTTCTTCAAGCACTTGCTCCTAGCCTCTCTTTTGCCAGATGAAGCGAAACAGCTCTGCCCGTTTGCATAGTCTCCTAATGTGGAAGTTCCCCAAAGCCTAGTGCTCTAAACACGAGTAACTGGTGATGAACTGGCAAAGTGATAAACACTGGAAAATGAAAAGGAGTCCCTGTGCCCTTGAGCTGAGGGAGATTTTTCGTTCATGCCTTCTGCAGCCGAAAGCTTTGACCACTAGAGAGCCTGTCCTGCAGTGCTCTTCTCTGTGCGTTTAGCTTTCCTGAAGTAAATCCTCAGCTCTGCCCTGAGAGATTAAATGATCTGGGCCTTGGATCAGAAGAAGTTTTTAGGATGTTGCCTCTTTCGACTCCTCACTCCCACAGGGATCTGGTAGGAATTAGGTTCCTAGATGCTGTTTGAGGATCTGGACCGAAGATGATAATAGATGCTCTGTCCTGTTCGGCCTTACCAGTGCCCAAAAGCCTGTTTTGGTATCCACTGACCCCTGCAAGAAACCCTTTTGCTGAGCTCTGTGGGCTCCAGGTCAGGTTTTCTGTGTTTATAGCAATACTGGTATAGAATAGCAATGAGGTAATGTTACTTGGTTTCTAATCTTGGAAGTTTAGTGTGTATCAGAGTTTTGTGCCTTTAATTGCTTCACGATTCTCACCAGTAATTTTCTCCTCGGTGGTGTATGTAACTATTAACTAGATTAAGGATACTGGCTTTCTTTGATCTAGTAATGACACTGTCTCACGTTACTAGAGAGCATTTCAAAGACAGGGGAAATGAGGGTGTATAGCAAAAATAAACATCCTGCTTTTAGCATCCTCTTATGTAAAAAGGGTAGAACAAGTAAATCAATACTGAGTATAGAAGCAAAGCTTTTAAACGTGTAGCTACAGGGAGTGCTAAACACTTGTCATATTTGTTTCAATTAAAGGTAGAATCATAAAATGTTATTTTTGTACATCAATCAGAAAGTCTTTTCCCACCTTTTAGACACTTGAATGTAGTTTAGAGAACATCTGTGTTTTTTCCTTGCTCTGTTGCATGAGCTTATCTTTAATAGCTCATCCAGTTGCTGGAAAAGTTATTGTTTTTCCTCAAAGCAGGGATTACTAACGTAGGCTTAGAGATCAGAGAGGGATCAGATGAACTCATTAAATAAAAATCTTGTTCTCATCCTGATATCCTCCTAAGTAGAAAATAGATGAGTGAAAGAGAGCATCAGGGAAATTAAAAATAATTTAAAAGCACATTTCTCTTAACTAGGAGAGTTTCCTCAGACTCCTTGGAGATATTGGATGTTCTCTCTGGCTCTGATTCAGAAAACTGTTCCTGCTCAAGTGCTTAAGGACACACTTATCTCCTCTTGAACCTAATGGTGCTGGAGTCTGGGGAGGCCTCTGCCTACACTTGCAATGGAGGGCACTGCACGGGGCTACAGGAGACTGCGCTGCATGCTGAATCTCTGCACATTTCATTGAACGTGGGAAAGAAGCTTAGTCCAAGTAGACCCAGAGAACGCTTGTTGCCTGCACTACTTATCTCTCACCGCAGCATGCCTGTAAGTGTGTTACTAAATTGCATTCTCGAGTGAAGATGCAAAGCTGGTATGGTCCAGCTTGAAGATTTATCTGAAGGATGATCTTTGTTGGGAATATTGTTTCCTTATTCAAGCAGTCTGTTGATTTTTGGTGCCAAATAAATAAATTCTTGAGAGGAGGTGCTGTGACAGTGACTTCCCTTCCAATACATTTTTAAGTTGTAAAGATCCTCAGCCACATCCAGGTTCACACCAGGTTCAGGTGTCATCAGTGTAGCCTCAATGTGATCGGCTGGAGGACACTGCTCAACATCTGTCCCTCTCTGAGTAATGCTCTCAATGACAGCTTAAATCAACATTCACAGCAGTCCACTTAGTAAGGAACTCATAAACAGACTTTTCCTCCCATGTAACAGACCAGTCGTACAAATAGTGCTGTGCAAATCATTGATTTCTTTGATGTGGCTGGTGAGCTAAAATATAAACTAGAAGGATGTCTGTGTTTCTATTACACTCCTAACTGATACTAGCCGAGATACTTGTAGATCTAAACAAACAGATTTGGGTAGAACAAGCTACAACATTTCGTTTTGGAAAACTGACAGTTTTTTCTGAAAGGAAAAGGTGCGATTCACAGAACTGCTGCTCTGGGTTTTGTACTCCTAATCCAGCTTTCAACAAGCTTTAGCCTATCTCTACAGACATCTAAGTATTTTGTTTTAAATTTGCTGATTTCTTTTAAATGAGACCCTTACTATAATAAAACTCTCCAGAAAAAAAAAATATTTCCCAAATGAAAGGGTATGGTTATGGAGCAGTAAGTCTTTAAATTCCACTTTATTTCTATGCTTCTCCTACTTTTCTGCTTTCCTCAAGCCTCCTGTTGAATACTGAACCCTTCTGTCTCATCTGCCTGAAGTGAGTAAATAGGACATTTATTTAGTCTCCTCTGGAAGGTCAGTTTGGCATAATGGAGCATTTTACACAGCATGCTTTCTGCTTTTCTGCACTCAGCTGAACTTGCTGACCCCATGTGAACAGCTGACAGGATTTTAGTAGGAAATCTTTGATTAATTGCTTGCTTGACACTGGTAGCATGTTGTTAGAATCCAACACGAGATCAAAACTTTTTAAATCCTGTGTTAAGAATAAAAGTGTTCTAGATGCTTGTATAAACCATAGCCAAATTTTTTTACCAAGCTTGTATTTATCAGCAAGTCTTAAGTTGACTGTCATGTTGCAGATAGATCTGTTGTACTCTTTAGTGAGTAACAGTGTCCTATACAAACCTCAGTTGCTATTACCAGTTTCAAAGCAAACCAATATTACACTTGGATGAATGAGGTAGCACGTAATTTTGTGTATGGAGGGAGAACGAGAAAGAAACGGTTGCAAGCCAAAGCAGATGTCAGCTCCTCAGACACACCACCAGGAAAAGCAGTAGAAGTTCTTATAAAAACAAAAGCTAAAGAGTAAAAAGTAGCAAAGGCTTAGTAAAAAATAAGAATGATAATGTGTTTTTTTTTTAAGAGGTCAGCTACTCCATTCCTGTGTTCCACTGTAGGGAGTAAGACTAACACTGGAACAGAAGTTGGAATAGCTGTAGGAGTCACTTTTGTCACTTCTTTACCTCTGTACCACTGCTACAAGGTATTAGTAGGGAAGCTTGTCAGTCAAAGGATTGCCAAGGATAAATAGTGAAATTATTTTAAACCCATAAGAGGCTTGAAAAATTAAAAAAAGGGAAACTTGCAAAGAGAGTTCACTTTGTCATCATATACAATATATTGTCCCTAAAAATTCTAAGAGTAATATTTTCAGGTGATTTATCATCTCCATTATGCAGTAGTCACTGTAGGTTCCCATACAAGAGACTCCTGAAATAAATCAAGCACAGCGTCATCTCATAAAGGACTTGGACAGCACAGCTTCTCCTTATCCAATATACTCTATAGCAGTACTCAGCCATGAACTGCCCACTCAAAACTGTATGTTAAACTGTGCTCAAGAACCATGGTGAATAAACAGATAGCAAACAGCAGAGAGAATATGGTGCTCTATGCTAGTCTGATGTGTTCAGAAATTAGAATTATCGCAAGCAAGACAGAGAAGGGTCTAACCAGAGGGCTATTTTGTGTTTGGAGGAACAGAGAGGAAAGAACATTCATTTACATCATGATTGAGGATATACTTTTTATTTATAACAGGAATTATGTGGAATGCTGGAGTACAGCTACTGCAGGGATTTCTCCCTCTCTCTCTGTCTCTGGGAAAAAAAAAGAAAAAGAAGTAGTATTTGTGTGGGGAATCCAATTGTATAGAAGGAATTTATAAAAGCTGCCCAAAAAACTCTCTGGGGTGTTACTGCTGGTTTTTAGTAAATCTTAGAACAGCATGGGATTTCCAAAGAAGATAAATGAAGAAAGTTAGTGTTGCACCAAACTCTTGGAAAGGTTAACAGGCTAGCCAGGATAATTAGAGCCTACACTATAACAAGTAGATTAATGAAGCCTCAGACAACAAAGAAGAGTAATGTAATTCCACCAATCAACACAGGTTTGTGGAGGTTAGATATTGCAAAGCAAATGTAATTTCTTCTGCTTTAATGAAAGCTTTGGTCAATAACAAAGATGTAATACTGAGCTGCTGAAAAGTATCTGATGTAGTAGCTTGCAACATTTATTTGTGTTTGCAGTTTTCTAGTTTCTTAGTATAGGTGGATTAAGAATTGGATTATAGTTGACCTTAACACTTGGCTATAACTCGGTGAGGAGTCACAATTGCAATTTGTATTTTAACCCTGTGGTATATTAATATCCTACCAGGAAGTAAAAAATAATATTGCTACTGATAAAAGTAGCTGATGACATGAAGATTGGGGCATGGGGAAGAAGAAGATGGATGATGGAGGGTGCTGTGGACTGATTTATAACTGATTGCAAAGAAATACCATGTGTTTTAATGCAACAAACTTTAAAATCTTTCCTCTGAGAAAAAAAGAACCATGTCTCTGAAGAGAAAAGTCATATCTTTAAAAAAAAGGATTCTCTCTTGTGGAATGGCAGCATGAAAAAAATAGTTGAGTATCATGGTGGGCAGCCTCCTTGTCATGAGTTCTCAGCACAACTCTGCATCCCAAGTGATGCATGCTGTCTTTGAGTGTGCCAGCAGAATTGGGGAAATTTATACCACCTCTGTCCTTAGAACCTGCCGCAAGTGTGATTGGAATGCTGTGACTGGTTTTAACTGCGAGCAGCTTAGAGCCATTTCCTAGAAAAGCTACTGAAGCTACTAAAGAAAATGTCTTCTGATGAAGGGAGGAGGAAAAAAAGAAAAAAAAGGCCGGGGGGGGGAAGAAGCAGTGTCTCGGTTTCCTCAGTTCAGAATGGAGTTAGGGTTTAGCCTTTGGACAGCCTTTCTACCAGGCTAGAAAGACCACAAATAGTTTTATCTGCACCTCACAAATATTTTCAGATGTCTGTAGTATTTGCTTGTGCTTTTGAGGTTTCAGTGTTGCAATATCCAGAAAATGAGGTCTCTCTCAAGTTGTAGATACCTGGCAGTCAGTGTATATTTCTCTCCTAGGCAAGACAAGCTTACTGATCACGTCTCAGGAAAGACCTGAGGGAAAAATGTGAAACTTAGCTTAACTTCTATGACACTCCTAAAACGTTTATAATTACAGATCACATGAAAATATAGTAGAATAACTTACATAAAATACACTTTTTCCATTAAAAATAATTCTTGTGTAATGAACAGTTCTAGCTTGGGTTTACTTTAGCCAATGGATGTCACTGTTGTTCCATTGCATGTCAGATATGGTACATATCTGCTAGTACTGAAAAATGCATCTATGCTGAAATAAAACAAAGCTGAACAGAAGCTGCAGGTTGGACATTCCGCTGGTAGAGACAAGGAGGTAGTTTAACATACGGCTTAGAAAAGTCTACCTCATCAGCCAGGAAATTTCTGCTGCTTCCTCAGGAAAGCTCTTTTATTACTATCCAAGTGTTGATTGCATACAATTGTTGCAGTCTGATGTAAAACTGTAAGACAGGTTTAGGAGAACAGGATTGGCAGGGGAGGAAAGAAGGCCTTGTGTTACATCCCAGGAAACTTTGTATTTGCTCTGGAGCCCAGGAAGAAGTAAGAGAGGAATGCCACCTGGCTCACAGGAAAGAAAAGAATGACAAGTTAGTTGCTGTTGAATTTAACCCTACCAAACTAGCATAATAGGGTGGTGAGGCTAATGGTGTTAGTAACTAATGGTAGAATGGAAAGGATCAGCTGATACTGGTGACTGCCTGGAAAGCAATGCTAAGGACAAAACCCAGAAGGAAAACGACTTTTTTGGTTTTTTTCTTATGAATGTGGAGGAAACTGTTGGAGTGGATTATGCTGGAGTTGATCCTACTAGGGAGGAATATCTGAAAATGGAAGAAAATTTTAGGAGGAGGAAGAGAAAAAGATGGAGTTATGGGAGCTGAGGAGAGGAGAAAGCAGGGCAGCAGAGCAAGGGCAAGTCACTCTGCCTCTTCCCATCAGTTATACCCTCACCAGTAAATTAAAATGGGCTAGGACTCCATCTTGAATATAAGAATATGAGTACATGCAGACCCTGTCCACCCACATTGCCCCAGAAAACCTCAGTGGCCTTGTCTGTACTGCCTGTCGGCACAAGAGGAGGACTGCTCCCATTGCGTGAAGTGCTGGGGCAATACTGGCTGGCATAGGCCAGAACTATGTCAAGAGCTATGTTAACAATTACACTGTAGTTGCATGTCAGGGCTTGAGCCTTAAAACCTTGCCAGGTTTAGTTTATTAGGATAAACTCATACGTTAAGGCCAATGAGGGTAAGGCTTGCCAGTCTTTGAGGTCAACAGTATATTGAAGAGTCATGCCAGCCCTGACCCAGTATACGCTTTGGTCAAGTCCAAAGCAAAACTTGAACTTGTACTGTGGGAGCCCTGCTGTGAACATATTTGACTACTCTGCCCTCCAAATGCAGAAGACCCCAGCAAACTTAGGGAGCTGGTTAGTCAGATCTGGATGGATCTTGAAAAGTTTCTGGAGGAAAGGTATGGGGTTGCTGATAAATCCTGAAGGGGCCTAGGTTAATGACTGCACAACATGGTGTTTTAGAGTGGCTTTCTGCAAAGATTTCCAAAGAGGCTGATGTTGGATGCTAGATCCTGGCTGGACTTGGCATGGTCTGCTACAGAGTGCCATCCCAGATGGAGATATTGGAGCAACTGCTGCACATCTCACTCAGCCAGGTGAGGGGGGGCCTCCTTGGGCCATCTCTCTCCTTCACCTTACTGGTGACAAGCTCTTTGCAAGACCTTGTAAGTTAGTTCTCCTACAGCACCATGATGGCCATGTCCATGGGGACTTGCTGTGTGAAGTGCTAGATGGGAGAATAGAAAACATGCCTCCTTGTTAGCAGGCTGTAGTGATGCACTGTCTGCCTACAGCACTGATCAGCAGGGCCTTGCTTGCCCTGTGGTCCCAGGAGCTATGGGCTGGCAGGTGATAACAGTCTTCTGACTGTGTACATCTAGCACTGAGAAAAGTAGAGAGGCTGTGACATGGTGCTGCAGAGTGCGAGGGATAGAGGCCTGGCTTCAGCATGCCACAGGAAGAGCTTGCAGAAAGTCATGCTCAGCATGGGGAATGTGCTCATCCTGCTGGATCTGACCCTTCTTTCCTGGCTCTTGCTTTCTGCTTCCTCTCCTGGGCTGCATGAGCAGAGACGATAACATCATCCCTGTCTGGTTGATGTTGCAGAGCTGCTCGTCACGGAGTTGGTGGTGGTGGTATTTCCTGTCTGCAGGTACCAGTCTCTCTGGTCTGGGTTTGACAAGGTTTATTGAAGATTAGTGGTTTGCCACTGTGCTTTGGGACATAGGCTGCCCTGATGGAGAGACGCGTGCATGCGCACACATGTGTATGCTCCAGGAAAACAGAAGTTTTAGAAAGCGAATGCTGCTTGATTTTTGGAAGCAGCCCCTTTGCTGTGCTGGATGGAAGTGCATTGCTGTGTCTGAAGGCTGCAGGGAGCGGGGAGACTCGTAGGGTTTTTCTTGTTCACTGGTGATGAAGGTGTGTTTTTTATTTCCTGTCTGAGCACCTGAATTAGCACAGCACCATTTTGTGCTGTCCTGTGGAAGGAAGCCAGTGCTAACCCTGAGTGAGGAAGCCACCAAATTACCACCGTGTCTTACAGAGGCCCCATTTTCCCCCGAGACCCATTGCCAAGTGCTGTTTCAGCCAGACCTGCTGAGCTGAGGTAAAGTCTAATGGCTGAGCTGTGGCTTGAAGTGGTTAAGTAAGTGCAATGCTGAGAAGTCATCAACAGCTCTTATGTAAATGGTTTATGAGGGAGTGGGGAACCTTTAGCCATGTTAGATTTCTGTAAAGCCGATCTGAGCTGATAACTTCATACCACACTGTTCTCACAGATTATTTTCTTTCATAGAACAACAACAACAAAACAAGCCTTCCCCTCCCTTCCCCCAGCTGGGCACAGGGGTGGTAGGTTCTGGTGGCCTCCAGGGACGAGGGAGATATTCACATGCAGCTGAAGGGTTGAATTCAGCAGGCTGAACAGAGAGATCTGGACAAAGACCTGGTGTCACAAAGCAAATCACTGCAATCCCTGGCATAGGTCCTGCATTTGATGCACATGTGCTGGTGGCTAAAACTGTCTCATCATATTTGAGAGACTTAAATCAGTTACTGGTAGTCTCTAACAATTATTAGTAGTCTCTAACTGGTAACAAAAGCAGAAAGATGTCTTATTTAAAAAAAAACCAACCAAATAATGCAATTACTTTCTTGTTTAACTTGCGCTGTATGCAGTTTCCTGAGAGGAGCAAAAGGTATCTGCTCTTGCCCAACAAATTGGGCAAGTTACAAGAGAGAATTGAAGGCTGGTATGATGTACAGATACTTGAGACTGTCAGCCTTCCCAGGAATTATTTTAGAAATCTTGTCTTATTTTTTGCTTTACAAACTTCATTTCTAACATGGCTTATTTGCATGATTTGCATTCCTTTGCTTATAATACAAGACTGAGTTTTCATGGAGACATAGCTGTGGGAACAAAAATAGCTTTTTAAGAGCTAATTTTAGAAAACTTGAATTGTTTGTGTGTGAAAAGTCTTTTGGCAAATAGTTCAGGGAGGTAAGAAACTCAATGACTTCCCATGCAGGAGCCACAACTTGGGAAGTCTTAAGACAGGCTAGTTTCTTCTTGTAAATTTGAAATTAACCTGTTATACTATTGCTGTTTTTTTCTGTAGTCACAAAAACTTGCATTTTGTTATGAAAGTCAGAATGATTTCAAAATTCGAATTTATGTCCAGGTATAGTGGTAGTAATGAGTCAAAAAAAGTCAAATGTGGTAATTACCCTGGATTTCCTTCCTCCCCCCTCCCTCTTTTTGTTCAAAAGCACATGTATACCTGGTAACTCGTCCAGGAAGAAGAATGCTGTAGGACCTTGAATAGTAAAAGGTTCCTGTTCAACTTCAAAACACTATCCCAATTAAAGAACTGCAAACATCTCTGCTGAACACTAGCACATAGAGATGACTGAAGAAAACTTAAAACTGTAAAGCTAGAAATCCTGCTAGTGGATAAAGTTAAGCATGAAGTCTCAGGTAAGTATTGCTAACAACCTGAAAATTGTATACAACTAATTCAGTCTCTCAGTTATTTCACTGATCATTGTTTTTAATATGCTTATAGCCTCCTTGCTTTGTACCTACTAGCATTTTACTTCTTCCTTTGTATCCTTTTTCTCAGGTCTTTTTATTTTTCATTTTGGACACAGCTTGCTTTGTTTTCTGCCAGATCATTTCTGTTGTCCCTTCTTTTTCCTCCCTTCAGTTTCCTGCAGAATTGCAGGTGACAACTAGTTCTGTTCTTTAAACAGAAAGATCAGGAATCTGAACTAATCACTTGTTCTTATAAATGGTCTCTCCAGACCAGCTAAGTTAGTACATTAGTGGATGTTGGCACCTTGGCCTCGCAAACTAATGCAGATGATTCCCGCACTGCCTGCACACACAGAAACCCTAAAAAATTCCTCCAAAACCCCCACATCCATCAGCTGGGTTTGACTACAGCAGCCAAATACATCTGCATGCTCAGTTTATTTGCTTCACTTTAATTTAGTCAATAGCATCTGGCACTCTAGAAAACATCGGTTGCCCTGGGGTAAAAATGGGATTCTGGTAAATAAAAAATCCTGAAGCAGGGCAAATTCTGAGACATGCTTTACAGATGTGACTGTCTGTTCCATTGCAAAAGCTTGGACATCCGCTACCAAGCTATTGAAAACTCGGGTAGAAAGGCCTTCTTCCAAATGTCTGGAACAATTTCTTCCTAAAAATACTGTTTCTAGATGAGCACATTCAGCATGTCAGATGTAGTCCAGAAATGGAAATGCAACCGCCTTCAAGTCAAACCATAAATCATGATGTATTAAGGCCCAGACCCAAAAGCCTACAAGATCATCTTGGCAACTTATTTTGAATTCCCAGATACAGACAGCTATGGATTTATGCAGGGCTTTAGCTGCCTGCCTCTCCATAGCAATAGCCATTGCAATTGTCCTGGTTTCAGCTAGGACAGAGTTAATTTTCTTCCTAGTAGCTGGTGTAGCGCTGTGGTTTGGATTTAGTAGGAAAATAATGTTGATAACACACTGATGGTTTTAGTTGTTGCTAAGTAGTGTTTATACTAAGTCAAGGGTTTTTCAGCTTCTCGTGCCCAGCCAGCAAGAAGGCTGGAGGGGCACAAGAAGCTGGGAGGGGACACCGCCAGGACAGCTGACCCAAACTGGCCAAAGGGATATTCCATACCATATGACATCATGCCCAGTATATAAACTGGGGGAGTTGGCTGGGAGGGGCGGATCATGGCTCGGGAACTAACTGGGCATTGGTCAACGAGTGGTGAGCAATTGCGTTGTGCACCACTTGCTTTGTATAGTTTAATTCTTTTAGTATTACTACTGTCATATTATTATTATTATCATTATCATTGCTTTTCATTCCTTTCTGTCCTAGTAAACTGTCTTTATCTCAACTCACAAGGGTTTTTTTTTCTGATTCTCTCCCCCATTCCGGGGTGGGGGTGGGGAGTGAGTGAGCGGCTGCGTGGTGCTTAGCTGCCGGCTGGGGTTAAACCACGACAGCGATGCACAGTGGGACGCATCAGCACTTACAGCTATGAACATACAGCATAGTACCCCTTGCACATTTAGATCAGAGCTGTACCGTCCGCCCCCTATTTGAAGGTTAATATACCCAATATATTTATGATATGCTAATTACTGTAGAAACTGAGCATGTAATAAATGCGTAAGTCTAGTGCAATCTACTGATTGTTTCTCACTCCTTTGAAGCATGGTGACTTTTCATTCCCCCCGCCCCCATATTCTGTTAGTGTAGATAGTTCTTTTTCCATGTCTTTCATCATGTCACAGTGGCTGCCAAATTCACTGTTAATCACCTCTTAGTGGGAGATTTTCTGTTGACCAGGCCAAATGCAGAGATGATCCTATCTCATGAGACCACTACTGTCCTTGACAGTTTTACTGTTCATGATGAGCAGAGTTGTCACTGGCAGCTTCTTGTCCCAAGTAGAGAGCTGGAGAGGACACACAAAAAAAGGACTTGGTTCAGCTCTCACATTTCCTGCTACCTAAGGAGCCCACAGGGTGGACTTTGTTCTGTTCATCTTCAGCACATGGAAAGGGCTTAACTCTTTAGGATCCATTTGTTGAGCAGGGAGCTACCCAAATGAGGTAGGTACAAAATGCTGAACTAACTTAGTGCTTAGCTTCAGGGAAACTTGTGCCTTTAATTTGGTGTGCAGGAAACAAGTTAACCCCTTCGCAGCTGGCAACCCCCTTCGTGGGATAGCCAAGAAGCCAGAATGTCTCTCTGGAGGTGGCAGCTGCCCTTTTGTCTGAGCTCCCTACTGAGGAGCTCTGAGCATTGGCCTGTTGGATATTCTGGCATTTTCTTAGATCTTCTTGCTGAAGCACTATCCTTTTTGCATAGAATAATTGTCATTAGCCCAGATGACTGAGGCCATTAGGCTACAGCCTAATGTTTAGGGTATTGCTGTGAGTGGGCAGTATTTAGAGGGCCTAGTATTTAGACAATCTCCTGAGAACTATGGGACAGGGCTGGAGGAGTTATTTAGATTTAAATCTTCTGAAACCATGGTGAGTTCTATAAACACTGGTAGCAAACCATTGGGAGAGTGGAGGAAATATTAAACCAATTTTTATGCAATGTGAGTCCAGCAGCGCACCTTTCCCTCACTAAGCTGAAAAATCCCAGAATGAGATATAGGCAGTTCCAGAAATGCTTGGGAAATCTTACTGGTGGCTTCTGGAAGCTTTTTGTTCCTCCTCAGTTAGGATTACCATATGTAAGTAATAGTCTTTTTCACATCAATCGCATAGCTATTGTTAGCACTAGTACTAATAGTACTAGTTATTCAGCATACACTGTAGATACCAGCTTTATAGCTATAGTTTTTAGAAGCCTGTACATTAATATGCACAGCACATGACCGGAAAGTGACATCCAAATGTAAGTGTTGCTGTTGTCTATCATATATTTTGCAGGCTAAGTAAAGAATGGAGGTGCAAATAGTTTGGAGGGAGTCCCTTCCTCTGTCTACAGGTAGCCGAGAGGACTGGGTTAGATTAAGAACACCTCTGGCAAGCACCTGCTGACCTCAGCTGAGGTTGCAAGTGTTCAGCAGGTGTGGGAGCCCTCCTCTGCTGCTATCAAATAATTATCACTAGAGTTGGACCTAAAGTCAAGGAGCATGTGCTGCCAAGATAAATATCTGTTGTCCTCATTTAGTTTGGATTAGATTCCATAGGAGGAACTGGTGCACAGCTGAACTTTCAGGACATTTTCTGAGTAATCTACACAAAGTTAAACACTTGAGATAAAAGTTTCCTTCTACTATTCTTTGCTGCCCTTCCCTTCCTGTGTTCTAATCCATACTTCAGTTCTTTCCCTTAGTTCCTCTTTGTTTGCATACTTTAAACTTTTCTTGGTAATTTTCCACTGAGATCAACTGAAGCATTAGCAGAATATATGAAAGACTTTTTCTCTGTTTCTTTGAACAGAGCCTTTCACTCAAATCCCACTTGTATTGATCACATTGTAGTCAAAGTTAGTGTTGGGACTCTGGTCAGAATTTAAAAAGAAAAGTAAATGAAATGAGGAGATTCAGGGATATTTTGCAACTGTTTTCCCATTTAATTGATCAGATTTTCTTACACATTTGATGAATGACATTTTTTAAAAAACTAAAATTTACTTTGCTTTTTTGCTTTTCTCAAGTAATAACTTTATTTTCAAAGTAGATGTTTAATATTTCTTCAAATTCAGATTGAATTACCCATATCCTCTAAAGTGTCATAACCTGCAACTATCTCCAGGAGCTCTCCCTTCCACACACATTTTTTTCCCTGTGAACTAAAGCAATGTTAGGGTTTTTAGGGTTTTATTTACTTGCCACCTCCCCCCCTACCCCTGCCCCAAGTCAGGGTTGGGTATGCAATCCTTAAATTGATGACAAGTGTAAACACTTTAAACATGGGAGACTTATGTTCTAAACTTTCAAGCCAGAGCATGGAGAGGTGGGGGATCTGTAACCTCTCTTCCTTCCCAGCAAGTTCTGGTGGAGATTTCTCATGGCTCAATTATATTTTCCTTTGAGTGAGAAAACGGGAGCAACTATAGAGACTAGGGATCGGAGATTACCTAGCATGAGCCCTTTGTTCATTTTCTCTTTCATCAAAGATCTCATTTAAGGCAAATTATTTAATGCTTGTCCTTCTGTTAAGCACCTTGAGGTGCTTTCCTTTCAAGGTGCACAAGTTCAAAACCCCTGATATACATGAGAGAGATGAACCTGAGTCTCCGAAACACGTGTGCATGAGTCACCTAACCACTAGGGTATTGTATACACAAGGAGGGGAATTCCTTCTTATCCAGCTGTTTTATGTTGTGTTGCATCAAGCAAGTCTGCCAGATCAACTCTCCCAGAGCAAGATAAGCAGATGAATTCTTATTTTCTCTAATTGTGTCAAAATTTGGTCTAAGCTAGTTACCTGTCTGCTCAGGACTTGTTTGTAAATAGTGTGTGCACCAGACAGCAGCAGAAAGTGCGGGAGTGTGGCTGGCCAATGTGCCTTTTCAGCTGTGAAGGCTAATTGCATATTTGAGTGTGTTAGCAAGAGTGTAGCCAGCAGGTTGGAGGGGTGATTATTCCCCTTTATTCAGCAGTCCTGAGGCCACATTTGGAGTATTGTGCCCAGTTTTGGGCAACCAGTACGAGAAAGTTGTTGACAATCTGGAGAAAGTCTAGCAGATGGTCACCAGGATTTGGAGCATGATGTACAAGGAGAAGCTAAGGGAACAAGGTCTGCTTAGCCTGGAAGAGAGAGGGCTTGGTCAGGGGAACTGGAGCAAACTGCTCTGTTCAACTGGAGTTTATAGAGGAGATGGAGCCAAAATCTGCTCAGAGGTGCACAGCTATAGGACAAGAAGTAACAGTCACAAATTGAAGCAAGGGCATCCCATATGGATATAGGAAAAAATCTTCCCTTGAGGGTGGCTAAGCCCTGGACAGGTTCCCACAGAGGCTGTGGGATGTTCATCTTTGGCGATTTTTAAAATGCAACAGGACTACAGAGCAACATCATCTAACTTTGAAGCTGGGCCTAGTTTGAGAAGGGGTTGGATGAGATGACCCTGAGCCTCCCTTTTTGCCTGAATTATTCCAGGATTTTTACCAAGGAAATTTGTGTCTATGAAGTTAAGTGGGTTTTGAGTCTGCCATTCCTCAATAAATGCTGGTCATAGGCATTCAAACAGGTATTTGGGCACCAAAGTTCAGCTGTATATCTAGCCTTCCCAGACTAGGTTTTTTGACTATTTAGCGTTTATAAATGAAGGCCAGTTGTGGACTATTCTTTATGCCTTCCGGTATCATAAAGTCTGCTTTTGATTAACAGGCTGCGAGGTCCTGGCAACAGCAGCCAGCTATGCACAGGTCCAACAACTGATTTACTGCTTAAACACAGGAGAATCTGTGCAGCATCTCCACTCTTACTGCATATACAATGCAGAGTCTGTCTTGTTGCACGTGGGTGGTGGGTGCTGTACCCAGTGTAAAGTCATGCTATGCACTACATAGTTGGCTGTCCAAGAGTGCTGTGCATATGCAGGAACACTGCTCATAGCACAGTGATCCCTGAAGATGGACTTCTTTGCCGATAATCCAAAGTGAGCCAGCTGCAGACTAAAAGCCTTGTAGTTACATAAATCTGGAGTAGTGCCTCAACAGGGATTAGTTGTATTGCTTGTGTGCAGCAGGCACAGTATTCCTGGCATTCACCTTCTGTGCCATCTGTGGGTTGGTCTTTGAACTTCACACCTGGGATATAACCTTATAAATTGTGCTCTCTCCCTGTTAAATCTCTAATGGAATAGATCCAGTGGCGGGAAAGGATGATTAGGTCTAGTAATCTGGCCTCTTGCATAACGGAAGCACATATTTCAGTCATTCTCTCAGACCCTGAGATGTGAAATGTAAGTGTAGACTTGGGGGGGGCAGAAATCATATACTCAGATGTTGATGGCTCAGACTCTAAATTATACATTAACTTAACTGTGATTTCCATAAAAAAATTTACTAAGAGCTAATGATTAATTCTTGATTTATGATATTACATTGGTTCTAATTAAGTTCGTATTAATGGTCTTATTCATCATAAATTGAGGAATTTAGATGAGGTATGATTGCCTGAGAAGCTTATACCACAGTAACCCGTAAAGTTCTTTAGTCCAGGTTTTCACAGTTTAGTATTCCCAAAAAACTATTTTGTGGTTTTCTTTTTAAAATAAAACACATTTTTCTTCATTGTAATTTCACTCTTAACTATGCAGAGTTATTGACCTGATGCACCAAACCTTACACTTGCATGGTGCTTTTTTTGTTTATTTGTTCCTTTTCAAATAGTTCATAAAGTTAGGCATTATTTGTTGGCCTAGTACCATATGACTTTGGACAAAGTTTTTAATGTATTGGTATTGAATAATCCTCTGTAATTACAAATGCAAACACCAGCAACATTTCTGCTATGTTAACTCACGTCTCATGATTGCTGAATCTGGATTTTTTCTTAATTGAGCTCAGTTTAGTGATAGATGCATCAGGAATGAAATACCTGCATCTGTTGGAAATAAGTGTCAGCTGAGAACTTAATGTGTGTACCTATATGTATCTATAGTAATGCAGATAAAGCATTATATTGACTAGTGCAAGGACAGAAAAGATGCTTAAAACTGACCAGCTCTCTGGCCTGTTTCAAATTTAAGGGTTTGTGTCTGTTTCCATTACTGCTCGACTTGGCGTCTTGGCTGGAGTTCCTCAGTGTTATTGGTGATCGTTAGTTCCCTGGCCTTCATATGGGACTGTATTTTGCTGGTATTGGCAGCATTGACTATTATTGAGATGTATTAAACCTCCTTGTTACAATACTGTCGTCTTAGCTTACTTGCAACTTGGCCAAATATTAATCTTTTAGGCTAAAATTTACCATTAGATGATATTGGGCTCACTTAATTTTTTTTTTCCAGAAAGTTTCAGCCAAAACAATTTTGCCATTTCCAAGAAAATGCTGGAGAAAATACATTGTGTTGCAATGTTAAAACAACCCTGGCAACCTTTTCTTTGACTAACTGTGTACTGTCCATGCTTTGGAGCAAGGAGTTGAAATTTGGTCAGAGTGGTGTGGCCTTTCTGTCAGGAAAGTGCTCCTTCCTGTCCCCATGAAAAATTTTGACATAATGTTTTGGAAACTCTGAATCTACATGTGCAGAATTTTGGTTTCTTGGAACTGGGCAGCTAAAATCAACTTAAATGATAGTCTATCATGCTTTGACTGCATACATGCTCTGGGCATGCAATGTTTCACAAAACTGCTCTGTATACCTAGAAAATATATGCCTACACAGCAAAATTTCACCTTTACTGTTTCTTGTATGGGATGGCTGGTACAAAGTGAGCAAAGGGGAAGATAACTATTTCAGAGTGGAGGGGGACACAAAGACTGGAGAGAAATTGTTGAAACAAGATGGACAAGACCAAGATGGAAACAGGTTAAAGATAATGATCTTTAGGGGTGATTTGCAGAAGAGTCCGCATGTGCAAACAAAAACTGTGTGCTGAAGTCTAGGAGAGAATGCAAAGGAAGAATGCTTCAGAGACTCTCCGACAAAATGTTTCCCTCATGAACTTCAAGCCTGAGTGCAAAAGGGATTCATTTGAAACATCTTGCAGTCATGCTTTTGCCACCTTCAAGGTAAGTTTTCATCTCAACATTAGTTTCTGAATCTGTGTACTATTTGAGAGGACTCTGATTCATTCAGGACCACGTATTTTCACTGAAGGTTACAGAGCTCTGTTTTATTTGCTGTCCACTACTCAAGGTGGGTTTAGTATATCATGTAATTACAGAATGGTTGAAGTTGGAAGGGAACTCTTGAGGTCATCTCAGCCAACTGCCCCTGCTCAAACAGGTCACCTAGAGCAGGTTGTGCAGGACCATATCCAGATGTCTTCTGAAGATCTCCAAGGAAGGAGATTCCAACATCCCTCTAGGGAGCCTATTTCCATGCTCTGTCACCCTCACAATAAAAAAAAGTGTTTCCTTATGTTCAGCAGGAACCTCCTGTGTTTCAGTTTGTCCCTATTGTCTTTTGTCCTGTCACTAGGCACCACTGGAAAGAGCCTAGTTCTATCTATTTTACAGCCTCCCTGCAGATATTTGTCCATCTTGATGAGATGCCCCTTGAGCCTTCTCTTCTCCAGGCTAAACAACCCCAGCTCTCTCAGCCTTTCCTCCTATGGGAGATGTTCTAGTCCCTTCATCCTCTTACTGGTCCTGAATCCATGCTGACTACTCTCAATCACTTTCTTGTCCTCCATATGCCTTGAAGTGGTTCCCAGAATTAGCTGCTCCATCCCTTTCCCAGGGTGAGGCTGACTGGCCTGTAGTTTCCTGGGTCCTCCTTTCTGCCTTTTTTGAAGATATGAGTGACACTTGCTTTCTTCTGGTCTTCAGATACTTCTCCCAAATGCAGTGATCATTCAAAGATAATAAAAATGTCCTCACAGTGACTTCAGTCAGCTCCCTCAGCACTCATGGGTGCATCCTATCAAGGCCCCATGGATTTATGTATGTCCAGTTTGCTTAAGTATTCCGTAACGTGATCCTCTTCAACTAAGGGGAAGTCTTCCTTGCTTCAGACTTTCCCTGGTTTCCAGGGCTTTAGATTTCTGAAAGCTTTAGTAAAGACTGAGGTGAAGAAGGCACTCAGTACCTTAGCCTTTTCCATGTCCTGTGTTACCAAGGGACACTGCTCCATTCAGCAGCAGGCCCATGGTTTTTGTAGTCTTCCTTTTGCTACTTTAGTGCTTATAGAAACCCTTCTTGTCCTTGACATCACTCACCAGATTCAACTCCAGGTGGGCTTTGGCTTTCTTAACTGTATCTCTGCATGCTCGGACAGTGTCTCTGTATTCCCTCCAGGTTACCAGTCCCTGCTTCCACTTTCTGTATGCTTACTTTTTGTCTTTGAGTTTTGCCAGGAGCTCTTTATTCATCCATGCAGGCCTCCTGGCTTTTTTGCTTGACTTCCTGCTTGTTGGGATGTACTGTTCTTGAACTTGAAGAAAGTGATCCTTGACTATTATCCAGCTTTCCTGGGCCCCTCTTCCCTCTAGGGCCTTACCCCATGTGACCCTTTCAAGCAGATCTTTGAAGTGGCCAAAGTCTGCTCTCCTGAAGTCCAGGGCTGTGGTCCTGCTTTTTTGACCTGGTCCCTCCCCTCCACCATCTCATGGTCACTTCAGTCTTCACATACCCTAATAAGCCTTTCCTTGTATGAGGTCCAGCAGAGTCCCTCTCCTCATTGGCTTCTCTACTTGGGTCAGGAAGTTGTCATAGATGATCTCCAGGAACCTCCTGGACTGCTTATGCCTTGCTGTGTTGTCCCTCCAGCAGATATTGGTGTGGTTGAAGACCCCCATGAGGACCAGGGCCTGTGAATGTGAGGCTACTTCTAGCTGTCTTTAGAAGGCCTCATCCGCTTGTTCTTCCTGATCAGGTAACCTGTAGCGGACACCCAGTGCGATATCACACATATTTGTCTGCTCTTTAATCCTATCCATAAGCTCTCAGTTGGGTTACCCATCCCTACCCAGAGCTCCATGCACTCCTGCTGTTCTCTCACATAAAGGGCAACTACCCCGCCTCACCTTGCCAGCCTGTCCATCCTAGAGCCTGTATCTCACCATTGCAGCACTCTGGTCCTGCAAGTCATGCCACCATGTCTGCAGTAGCACCCAGATCTCTAATTCCTTGTGTTTTATTCTCCAGGATGCATGCATTAGTGTACAGGTACTTCAGAGAGACACCCAAGCATGCTGATTTCCCAAAAAGGGTCTGGGGGTTTCCCCATCATGGTGCCTTGCAGGCACTTCCTTGCTTACATGCAAATGTTTGAGGTGACTCCATTTAAGCCTTGTTTTGATTATGTGTTCCCTTTCACTTACAGCATCCTAGGCTCTTTGCTTGTACACCCTGCCCATCACTGCCTCCCAGGACTGCTGGTAGTTCCCTCCCTGTCATTCTAGTTTAAAGCACTTCTTACTGGCTCAGTAAAACAAATGTTTTGATCATTTACAAGGGCATTTACTTATGTCACTTTAAATTTTGAGTGCTGAGCTCTGCAACCTTAATGGTTTTTGCTCACTGTATGAAATTAATTTACAAAAGCCTTAAAAATGGAAGGTTCTGTACACGATTAAGTAAAAAAGAAGAAGCATTAATGTTTGTTTACATGGAAGACAGAGTGCC
Source organism: Gymnogyps californianus (assembly GCF_018139145.2). Classification (NCBI taxonomy): domain Eukaryota; kingdom Metazoa; phylum Chordata; class Aves; order Accipitriformes; family Cathartidae; genus Gymnogyps; species Gymnogyps californianus. The sequence goes on along the minus strand of NC_059500.1, from coordinate 69,630,215 downwards.
AGGAAGGGAGAAAAGACTTTACACTGCAGTTCTGCTTGTGTAGCAGACTTATATTAATATGTTTCGGGGGCTGTTGCCCAAAACTTCTTATTGCATTCTTAAAGCTCACTCTGTTTATGTTGTTTGGGGGATCCTCAGGAAAATGACTGTTTTGCTCAGATATAGCAATGTCTCATCGTTATGGTGGTTCTGAAGTGTTTCTACAGGGTGCAAGGAGTAGGACTTCTGACAGCCGTGTTGGGCCCAAGACACGCTTTGGAATTCTGCCCACTCTTCCTCTTTGCTGACACTGATAACGCTGGTCAGTTGTGAGTATCTGCATTTGGTGCAAATTTTAATTTCTCCTTTTTTTTCAGTTACCTTTTATTGTCAAGCTACAGGTACAGCTTGATGTTTTCCTATATCAACCCATACCCACCTAAACAATCACTTGAGGTAAATACTATCTGAACACTGATAATTTGCTTACACATTGTGCTTACACAAAATGTCTGAAAATACAAATAAGAAATGGAATCCTGAAGTTCTTGATTGCAGAAATGGCTCTTTTTATACAGATTCTAATTTGGATGGGAAACTTTGGAACAAAGTTTGAAGTCTTTTCTTGAGTGACCTAGAGAACATCACCTATGGGGACAGTTTGAGGGAGCTGGGCTTCGTTTTAATTTGGCAAGTAGGAGGCTAAGGGGCAAACTTATGGCAGCCAACAGCAACTTGAGGAAGTGTTATAAAGATAATTCAGCTGGACTCTTCCGAGAAGGGGCAGGCAGAATAACAAGGGACAGTGACCACATATTGCTGTTTGGGAGGCTGGCCATTAGGAAAAGGGGAGGTGGTGCAGCTCTGGAACGAGTTGCACACAGGGCCATGGAAATTCCATTCTTGGGGCTGTTGTGGCTTTGTGGAGCCAAGTCTCAACACCCTCCAATCTGGTGTTTTTCACAGACTGACTTCAAGCAGCTTGTCCTGGATGGCTTCCAGGGGTCCCTTCCAGCCAATATTTCTATGATTCTGTGTGTGTATCTGTGAGCTTCTGCTTTACATCTTCTAGATTTTTGACATGTGTAAGGCCAGAATGTCAAAGTTATTTAGATGCTTAACTTCTGTTGAACTCAATGGGTGGTATGGAGCCTTGAAGATGGAAGGGGAGGAAGACGAATAAATTTGCAAGATACTCTTTTCTTCATCTTAATTCAGTTAAACTAAATTCCATACAGTGACTGCTCAGATCCAACTAGTAAGGAGGGGGAGAACCTGGTGTTGTCCCTCAGCAGGAAATGGTCATAAAAAAGTACTGTGGAGTCAGTCATAGGAAGAAGGCCAGGCAGTAAGGTGGAAAATGTGTGAAGTGGCCACATGAAGTTAGTCATGGCTGGTGCCCTTTTACTCTTTCTGGTTAAGTGAAATGGAAGGTAATAATGAGAGATTACTGAGGTGACAGCTCAGTTTGCAGCAATTTCCCTTGAATGAGATTTGGAGATGAATAGCTCTTTATTTTTCTTCTAAACATGGAAACAACTGTTTACCTTTCCCCTGTTTACTTTCCCCTGGGAAAGAAGAGAATTATGCAATAGCAGTGAAACGAACAGTACTTTAAGAAAACTGGCTTTCTGCTATCTCTATCCCAAAACCCACATATTGCTAGGGAGTTTGTCTGTTCAGGCTTGAACTTCTCTGAATGGGAATATAGAAAGCAGGCCAAGGTTGATAACCTACAATAGCCTGAACGTCCATTGGAGAGGACTGGGTTTGCAGAAAACTGGACAGCCAAAGCCAGATAACTTCTGGTAAATCAGTTATGGGGTGGGAACAGGAGGATCCCAAAGTACCCAGAGATCCAGATACAAAAATTTAAGGACTGCACAGAGTAGTCTTAACCTTTAAACAATGAAAAATGTTGTCTTGTTTGGGAAGTTTCCTATCCTTTAAAATGAAGATCCTTTAAAATAAAGAAGATGAAGGCTCTCAAAGTTTATTTGAATTTCTGTGTGTATGCACACACATCAATGTTTCACAAACATATCCTCCTCTTAGTAGATTTGCAAGGTGTTCTTTAGAGACCCAATTTTAGAAGACTCATCTTTTCAGTTTTAAATGTCCTCTGTCTATTGTAGAATCAAATGGCATGTCTGGGCTTGAAATGTCATCGAGGGATGGCCAACTAACATCTGCAGAGCAAGTTGCTTACCATAAAATTAACTTTGTAGATTTTTTCAAAAACATTTGCTTATGGCACTAAAGTTTATTCTTAGTCAAGTTGCAGTGAGATTCTAGGCCAGGACAGCACAGTTGAAAGTGAAATGAAATATTTTAAAATATTTTCGTTTGCTAAGCTAGAAGTCATTTTTACAGGCAATGAGTCCTTTCCTATTTTTAATATTGGGAAAATAGGTTTGTTGTTAAGCAATGGTAATAGGCTTGCAACTAAAGCATTATGAATGTGGATGGGAACCGCACTCTATTTGAAGTGTATCCCAAGGTCAGACTTATGTTCGTTCTGAGGAAAAATACAAGTTGAGATGAAATAAAGAAACTCCAATAAGTGCATGGCTATTTTTCATTTCTGGGCGGAAGATACAACTGCTAGCTGCTCAAAAACTGGGGTCAAACCAAGAACCTCTATCCCTAGAGAACAGATTACTTGCAGTTGGTTCCCAGGATAGTTTTGCCAGGTTTCCCACTCTCCAAAATTGGCACAAAACTTTAACAACATCCTCAAAATTGCTAAATTAAATGTAGTTTCTTGTATACAGAATTCAGGGGGATTGTATGTGATAGCTTATCTGCATACTCACTTGAGAATCCAGGGAGAAAAGTTAGCATTATAGGCAAATAATAGTTCATATCAAATTATTTTCCTCTGCTCTTTTCCTAATGGTGATCAGGTTTTAGAATTTTCTTGTGATTAACTTTTGGAAACTGTTAGTTTATTAGCTTAAAGAGAAAACAAGTAGCTTTTATGGTGTTTGATAAACTTGCATTGTTTCTTAGCATATTGTCTGGGAGAGCTCAGAAATTACTTACAGTCTGATTTTGATTGTTATTGGTCCCATTCTATTTGAATTATGAAATTACTGTTATGATATTGACATGAACCAATTTCTACTGCTCTTGTGTTTTAATGCTTTCAAGGAACCAAAATAAGGTTATGGTTAAAGGGGAAAAGAAGAAAGCTGGACTGCTACATGCATTCTGAAGTGACAGTTTTCATCAAAATTGAGGTTTAGTAAGACTGTGGGTCTAAGTAACAGACTAAATTATTATACCTAACGAAAAAAATCTTGTTAGGCCTCAAGGATAGTCTTTAGTTTTATTAAATTTGGTTTTATTGCAATTCAGACCCAAACTATTAAAAGCCTTATCTTATAGAACTAAATTTAGGCGTATGGGAGAGTTGAGAGCAAATTCCGTCAAAAAACCCAGCACCTTTTTTCTGTTACCAACTCCTTGTCAATAGCCTTCAGAATTCTTACATTTCCCAGCATGAAAGAGAAAAACATCTATGTAAGAGTGAATTTAGCTTCTGTTGCCCAGATATTATAAACTGCATTATTTACAAAGGCCCTTTTGCAAAATCTGTATGAAAGGGACGTCCTACAAAAATTATTCACTGGACGGTGTCGCACAATCATATCGTGTCATCCTTAAAATGGGAATTTGTAGGGGAAAGTTGCTAATCACAGGAAACAGGGCTAGAGGGGACCTCAGGACTTCATTTAATTATCCCTCTGCCACAAGGCAGGATCAACTGTACTGAAATTATTACTGAGAGATGTCCTTAAAGACCCCCAAAGCCAGACTCCATAAGCTCCCACACAATCTGTTCCAAAGCTTCATTCTCCTTGCCATTAGAAACTTTCCCAGACTATCATGGTTTGGGTTTTTTGTCGATTTATCTCACTGCTGCTTTTTCTATCACAGTGAATATAGGCAATATCAAACTTTTTTTTTCTTTATTTTTAAAGGTAATCAAAGTAAACTCCTTTCTATATGAGTGTATTTTATCTGTGTCAAGACAGGAACAATGATTCCAAAGCCAGGATAACTCTGTTTCACTGACTGGTAAGAAAGTAGAGGTTACAGAATTATCTGTAAACTGAGAAAATGTAATCTGAAGTCAGTGGGAGAGGCTGCTTTTTTTCTGTTCTTTTTTTTTTTTTTTAAAAGACATATCACTTTTAGGCCTCATATTGTGTCCAGCTTTGTTCTTGTACAAGTTGAGAAAGTTTCTACCATTAAATTTGGTGAAACAAGTTCTAAGTACAAAGGTTTATTTTTTTTTATGGGCTCTGGGGAGACTACATGGCAGATTTCTGTAGCAAGGTTAAAGCAACAAATGCTGTACAAACCAACAATGCAAGTTTTTACTATTAGATAGTATATGGCTTTTGGAAGTTATGTAATTGTTAAATTTGCTAAGATGAGCAGGGTATCATAACTGCAATGTAACATTAGCATGCTTGACCAAATAAAATAACAACAAAACCAACAGATTATTTAGGTGTAAGCATAATATATGGATTTAGAAAGCTTTGAGTACAACCTCGCAGGTCAGCTGCAATTTAGTTGAAGGATGTAAAAAATGTTTTGTATGTCCAAGGTAACTCCAATGTTGGTGTCGTTTTTTAATATTCTTGACTTCTTTGTCCTTTGCTTTGTTAATAGAATGACAGGACTTTTTTGTACTATGTTAAAGTAATTTTGGATTTCATTTTTTTAACTTCATTATTAATATTCAAGTGTATAATAACTAACAATAATAAACCACTTCCCAGAGGAAGTGGGAAGTGGTTTCCTTAGTGTTCCTTAGTGGAACAAGAGCTCAGAGGATGAAGAAATAAAGATATCACATGATACATAATGTAAACCCAAACCAAGGCTCCTCAGCTAAATGTAAATAGCCAGCAGGGTGTCTTTTACAACAGTTTTGTCAAAATAAGGCTAATACAGTCCTTAATGTTGTTCTTGCTCTTTTTGTTGTTTTTGGGAAATCACGAGTTCAGCTGTAGGAGCTTTAGACTGTCTAAACTTGTTGCAAGTGTACTGTACTGTAAAGAGCTGCATTCCAAGTTTTCAGTCACGCAAAAAAAGTTCCAGTAAGTATCTCTTTCAAGGTCAGCTTGCGTTCATCAGTGAGTCCAGATACCCAGACACGCTTAATACTAAAACCATTTAATATGACGAAAAGCCTTGGACACTTAATGCGTGAGACCTGGGGGCACCAAAGCCCAAATTCTAGATCTTCCGAACTACTTGCAACTTGAAGCTAGCCCAGGAGGCATCTGAAGTCCTGAGGTGCTTATATTTTTTCTGTTAAACGTTTTCTAAGGGCTTGATGGTCTGCTTCTGGGCAGGCTGGAATGGTTCAAATCTTGACAGTGCTGGACAGTCAAGCACCTAACTCATATCTAGTCTCCCTGTATTTTATAAGGAAGGTATTCTGCCCTTTACCTCCCTGTTGGATGCATCACAACCCAGTAACTGACCTTGACATGATAGCTAGGTGGCACCTCTAGCAATACTTTACAGCCACAAGTTCCTTCTTTTCACATTTCCATCTGTTGGTTGGAGCATTCATCCAAAGGCCCAGGGAGGGAACACGGACTTATTGCCCGGAGTCAGGAGTCAACAGGGAGGCCATGAAACTACACATGGGATACAACTGGGAATCTGTATCTTTTGTGAACTCCTTTTAATATGAAGAGTGCTGATTAGTGATCTCAAAGCATGACGTGTGAACCTGTGAAAATTTCTTTAGCTGCTAGTACATGTTGTACGCTCGCTGTTTTGGGAATCCTGGAGGTCTCTGTAAACACATTGCCTCCTTAGGTGTCTAACCATAAAAAGTGCAGTGGCTCTCAGAAGGAAGTTATTGAGTGGCCACTGGTTTTCCTAGAGGAACTGTTTGAGTGTAAAAACTGCAAACTCTTCTCTGCAGTGCAGTTATCCTCAGAAAGTTTATCTTAAAGCAGAAGTTTAGAGGAATAGTTATCCTCTGTGTAGAATGTGATAATACTAGGAAGAGCATGGTGCTTCCTAAAGACTTGCTTCTTTGTGTGAGGCATGGGCAGAGTGTGGGAGAGGAGGCAGAAGTAACCCAAGGAACTCCTGTGGGAGATTCCTGCGTTTTGGGCTGTCAATGCAATCACAACTCTGATAAATGGCTCAAATTCTTACTTTATCTGTATCCAGAAAGACGTTTGCAACCAAATGTCATTACCTCAGGTCATCTTTCTACTGATTGCTATTTTCTCTAAGTTCTCAAGTGAACAGTGAGGTTTCTTGTGTGTTCTTTTTTTAAACTATATCTGTCATGTCAAGGTTAAAAAGCTGTGGGTAAATAAACTTGCTGTTGGTATTAGGCAGAACAGCTAATCTAGAGTGAAGCTGATTTATATGTTCTAGTTGTAAAATACTGGAAATTCTCAAGCAGAGATCAAGGCTGTGATAGCACAGTTGCACTTATGTTGCATAAAGATGAAGATCTTTAAGCTAATGTAAAGAATATGACTTTTCTTATTGGTTCGTTAACAATCAGCATTTAACCAAATCTCCTAAGAGTCAAGCTCATCCTGAATGTAGCACAGTCATAAACTCTGGAATTACAGGACATATGAACCTGGCCCAATAAATTTCTCTCTGACAGTTCACTCTATTTCAATTTGATTTCTCTCATGAAAGGTAAGGGGAAAAGGAAGCTCTGAAGCATTTGCAGGGTATCATGTGAAAGTAGTTGCCAAGTTTACAGCTAGATTTATCCTTTGCTGACATCAGTGGGAACTCCTCTCTAGAATCTCTTTGGAATTTGGATAAAACTTTTTTACTTTTAAGTGAACAGTTGAGCAAAAACTCATGACTTTTATCACATCCTTTCATAGCAGAGGGAGAAGGCAGACTAACACACTAGTCAGGAATACTTCTATTTGGATGACATCTTAAAAGTAGTACCTTGCATTGTTTCCTCCATGTGTCATGATAGATATTTTTAAATGTAAGCACCCTATACTGTGGGTGATGTTCTTATAATCAGTTTCATTATCTTCACGTTTTATGTAAGAAATCATATGTGTGCGTATATGTGTATGTATGTATATACGTATGCAAGCCCAAGGATAGAACCTGTATTGTTTTTATCCAACAACAAAAGTTAAGGTATTTCTCAGCTTATTCACTTTCTGAACATAGAATCTCATATTTAAAGAAGAAAAAAACAATAAAGCAACCATATTGTTAAAGACAGATGGGTGCACTTGTCTCATTCAGTGACCATGTTCATCCAGAAATAATTAAAAGACAGCCGTGAAGGTAATATAGTCTATACAGCCTGTTGTAGAATTCCCTGTGCAGAATAATCCTTAAACTGGTAAGATCACTGGTGTGATTCCTCTCTCCTAGTTTGAGTGAAGTCCAATTCCATTAAATAGATATTTCAGGAGAGATTCTGATACATGAGTGAAAGGGATGACTTCAGCCTCCTCTAGAGCATTGACTAGTATGCTTCTAGGTAAGTTACAACTGGGTAAGAAGTCTGGTAACAAATTATGGACCTTTTTTTTCATTTTTAACCCATGTCGGGGTTTTTGCCATCCTTGTTCCTGATCTGCTATGTACTGTCTATGGTGTTTTTGGAGAAATCCCAGTAGGTGATACCAGGGCCTGGATGAGGTGATGAGGATGTATAGCAGGTGGGTGAACCTAAGAATTAAGATGCGTGTGCAAAAGCTCACTCTCACTTGCAGAGCTTGGGTGGCTGAGGCAGTTGGGCTGAATGGTTAGGGCCCTAGTTGAGACTCCTCAGTTTTAACGCTTGCCTTTTCATTTGCCATCTTTATGTGGCCTTGCAGTAGGGATTTAATCTCAGGTTTGTCACATCGTGTGACATCCCCAGCATGTACGGGTGCATGGGCTTGTTCATCCCCAGGAGAAGAAGCCTCAACCAGGCCTTGGACACCCCTACCCTGGTGCTTGGAAGGGGAAGGCTGGGAGAGTATAAAAGAGGTCTGCTCTGTTGCAGCATTTATGTTAAATAAAATTACCACGCGCCCCAGGAAATTTTCCCCTCTGGATTTCCTATGTTTTTGAGACAATGTTGGAAAGTATTCGCAGAAATGGGTTGTTCTTTGGTTTTGAAAAAACACCCCATGAAAAGCAACTGGACGTTTATTGGCCTCTCCGAAAGGAGAGCTTCACGTGCAGGGGTGGCAGCGCCAGCGTGCCGATGTGGACATAGGCTCCATCCCCAGGGCTGACCATGCGCTCCCCTGTGCTCAGTGGGGTTCGCACCCAAGAAGCGTTGGGTACAGGAGCCTGCTGGGAGGTGGTGTTTGGGAGCCCTGGAGCTCTGTCACCCCTCAATGCTCGGTTGCTCCCCACAGGCCTCCTCCTCCCAGCTGGGATCCCGTTGTTCATGGCATATCGGGACAGGACGTAGCGCCGACGCGGGGATCTGCTCCGGGACCTCTCCCTGGCCGCGTTCCTCTGGCGGCAGGCAGGAGAGCCAACTCTGTCCTCTTCCTCCTCGCCATCTGCCGGCAGCACCCGCAGGACACGATCAAAAGGCCTCCTGCAGAGTGGGCACACAGCTCTCATCGCGGCCCACCGCTGGATGCAGCCAAAGCAGAAGCGATGAAAGCACAAGGCCACGCAGGCTGTGTTGTTGACTTTTCCCAGACAGATGGGGCATGGGTGGTCATCTTCTGATGCCTCTGACTGCCCTGCCTGCTGCAGCTGGCTCCCACTGGCCATCATGGCAGAGCCACTCTCCTCCAGACCTTCCTCAGCAGCCAACACCATGTCGTGCAGAGAAAGACGTGCGATGTGCCTGAGCTTTCCTCACACTAGGAAGAGGAAAGCAAAGAAAACTCAAGCAAGCAGTGTGAGAGGGTCTCCCAAAGGGTCTTTTCGAGGGCTGAAAAGCAGCAGCAGCAGCCCTGTGGGGCAGCCAGACCCATGGTCTGCCCTCCACACCTGCCCCCTCGGCTCCCTGGAAGGCATCACTTCCAGACCCCCAGACCCCAACATTAGCTCCCAGACAGACAGCACGGCTTGAGCTAGCAGAGGGTACCTGAAGCAGAAGGTGGTCAGAACACAGGAACTCGCCAGGAGTCTTCAGTGAGGCCTGTGGCTCCAGCACAAATTCTATGCAGAACCCCACAACCAGGCAGTGATGAGAGGAGCAACAGAAGGAGCAGCCTTAGCTCAGTGCTCAGCGGGCTGCTCTCCCCAAAGCCAAGTCTCAAACCCAAGCCCACAGTCCTGCTCAAGTCTGCACACAGCGTGTGTGTGCCTGCAGGAGCCCTGGGCAAAATGTGCCAGGACAGAGCCTGTGGCTGCTAAAGAGCAGTGAGGTCAGCGCAGTCACAGCTGCCCCATAGTGACATCACAAGGGTCTCTGGGGCTGCTCCCACTACTGTCACCCAGTGAAGATAGCAAATGGCCCAAAGGGAGAGAGCTTTTGCTTTACAGGACATTGACCATCTTTGTGTGGCCTCACAGGGCGGGAAGGCCTCAGGCTTGTCAGGTCCTGTGATGAGAGGCTGGTGCCCCTGAGCACAAAGCCCTAGCAATGGGCAGCAGAGAAATGCAAGTAGGGGAATCCTGGTGACCTCTTCAGCACCAACAGTACACCCTGACTCTGCTCCTCCAAGGGCTGTCAGAGGAGAAGGACTTGCACCTTGTACGTTATTACCCGGCCGTCACAGAATGGTTGAGGTTGGAAGGGACCCCTGCAGGTCACCTTGGCCACTGCCCCTGCTCAAGCAGGTCTACAAGACCTGGTTGCCCAGGACCACATCCAGACAGCTTTTGAAGATCTCCAAGGATGGAGGCTCCACCACCTCTCTAGGCAACCTGTGCCAGGGCTATGTCATCCTCACAGTAAAAAAGTGTTTTCTCATGTTCAGGATGAACCTCTGTTCCCTGGACTCTCTCCAGGATCTCCATTTCTCTGTTGTGCTGGAGGGCCCAGAACTGGATGCAGTACTCCAGATGTGGCCTCACCAGTGCTGAGGGAAAGCATCACCTTCCTCAGCCTCTCGGCAACACCCCTCCTAATGCAGCCCAGGATACCATTAGCCTTGAGGGCAGAGTGCTGGCTCATGTTCAGCTTGGCTTCCACCTGGACTCCAAGGTCTTTTTCTGCAAAGTTGCTTTCCAGAACATCAGCTCCTATTTTCTGTCTGTGCCTGGAGTACTGGTGCAGAACTTTGCACTTCCCCTTGCTGAACTTCGTGAGGCTTCTGTCAGCCCATTTCTCCAGCCTGTCGAGGTCCCTCTGGATGGCAGCACAACCCTCTGGTGTAGCAGCCACTCCTCTCGGTGTTACAAAATACGATTAAAAATGTGAAAACCTAGTTCATAGCTCGTTTCAAGCTGGTCCATACTTTGTTTCATGTAGTTGTCTGGAGCTGTGGCATTCTCCTCCTAGTACTTCTTTAATTGACCCCTTCTCAAGGTTTGTGGTAAATATGCCTTGGATTTCCACATGTACAAATTTGAAGACTACTAGGTTGTTTCCTTCCTGTGATGTATTTAAATTGGATGGAGATAAGGATGGGGTTTTTTTGTTTTTTGGTTTCGTTTTCTAGAGAAGAATAAAGCATAAATGCAATTTTAGACTAGTGTTTTAAAGCATCCAGAGAACAGACTAAGCAAGGAAGTGCTGTGGTCACTACCCTCACACAAGGGACACAAATGTGACAAACACATACGTTTGTTCTTTTGTTTCTCTAGAAAAGGAAATAGTTTGTTGTCATGTCAAACTGGCAAAAGACATCTGGAGCAATAGTGCTGCACAACATGACAGCCAGGGATAAAGTATTTGGCTGTTTCCTGGAAGATGTGTTTATTCATTTTATATACAAAGAGAGACTTTATTAAGTTTTTTGTAACTGCTAAATATTTTACAGTTACAGTGGCTGAATTTCTTTACAACGTTTTTCTATAATGAGGCATCAGGCATAAATTTGATAAAAAGATGGGTAACACAACCATCAATTACTTTATAAGCTTTTTCTCTATTTCTGTCCAAAATCACCCCTGTCTTGGTGATTTGCCTACACTAAAACTATTTTATTACCAGTTTGATATTTTTGATTGGTGATTGCCGTTACTGGTGTGTGAAACTTGATGTGTCAATCTCATATCTCCGAATCTCCTTAGCTGGCTAATTTCCCTTTAAACAAATACTTTTGAGAACAACAACTTGAGAAAGAAGTGCAAACAAAACAAAAATTTACCTAATAGCAGAGGTGAGACCAGAGAGTGAGTGGTTTCTAAGCTGCTGTATGATCTGTCAGACTATGTGGCTTCTTACCCTTACGTGCCAGAGCAACTCAGCTCTGCTGCGTTCTCACCTAAGACTTCCCTGTCAGTTCAACAATATTGTCTTCCTGCTCAGACCATCTTCCCACCTAGCATACCATTTTGATTTGCTCTGCTTATGCTCAGTTATCCAGAAAGCTAAGTTATTTTCATCTCCTCCTCTGAACTTTGAAAGATCATAGCCTTTGCTGCCTAATCACTTGTTTCTCTATATCCTCTCATCAAAATATTGAATAATTTACGTAACACCTGGGTTGAAATTAATCTTTGAAGTGTCACCGCTCCAGCTGTCCTGTCTTATTGTAGACATATGTAAGGAAGATAGTCTGTGGTCTTCTGTGTCAATCAGCAAAGTTAACTAACTGTAAATGAAGACACTGTTGTTTCTTCAAACCCTAAATATAAATATTTCTAGCCAAGGATAACTATGCATTATCTGCAGTTAGGTATATAGAAATGAAGGAGAAGCTGCAGAAGAAAACAGAAAATTCCTCTGACATGTTGGGAACAGTTAATCCATAAGGAAAGAGGAAATTACAGAGGATCAGAGAAGTTGTATTAGCTATATAGTATGTCATCATACATTTCAGCTGAAATAAAAATATTTGCTGAAATGGAGTAAAGTTTCTCATGCTATTCAGCCTGTGTTGAGGGAACAAAAAATTTACTTGTTTTCAGAATAAAACATTTTGGGTTTCTTCTGTGATAGTTTTGACAGATTTTTTTTTTTTTTTAAATCTGTACTATAATGCAGATTTCAAAAATCCTGAAGATTTCTATTCTGTGGCAGCCTGAAAATTCTAAACCAAAATGTCTTTATTTGCAGAGTATTTTTAGATTTGTAGTTTTCATTTCAAAGAAAGGATGTCTAAATCTCTAAATCTTATGTCTAAATGTCTAAGTATGTCTAAATGTCTAAATCTCAGACACATGTGAAATAATATTTCCTTCAGTATAATCCTGGTAAAAAGCCTTACCAGCAGTATTTTAAGGGTATCTGGTTGAACATATTTGCAGCAGCTTCTCTTTCTTATGAGGTAATGTGTTTTCAAATAATATCACAGAAGAGAAAGTATGTAGTGTTGCATGAAAGTCATATACTATCATTTGCTCTTGTACTTTATTGAGCCATCTTGCTATAATGTAGTTATGACTTTTGTAGTAGAAGTGGAAAGGTTTTGATATTTCTTGGATTTTTGGTTGCTGTATTCATAACATGTATGTTTGCCTTACCCAACCCCAGCCAACCAAACAGTTTTTTGTGAGCTTTATATACTGTAAGAAAAAGAAAGATGATGTTGACTCCTCAAACTGTGGTTTAGAAGCATGATTTCTGTCAATTCCCAACAAGTAAACAAAAAACCTCTTTTTATGGAACATATATACTTTATAAATGGTATTTAAGTTGTATTTATTGTGCCTGTGACTGAAATACTTCAGAGAAAATTACATGTTTTCAATGTGATTTGAGAATACTTGGTTCCAGAAGATTTATTTTTAACATACTCCAGCCTGTGAATTTCTAATGTACAGGGGAAGATGGTTCTTCTACAAATGGCCCTTTGGATTTGAGCCTGTAGTTCATCCAAGGTTCAGATGCTTCATTACCACCAGGCAGGAAATAAGCAAGTTAGACTTTAGACCAATATTGCTCTGCAAATAGCAAGAGAATTTGCCGACTAACATCTGATCTCTGATTCATCACTTATAATTAACATTGTTGTTATTCCAGACAGCTAGAAGCATTGTAAACACCAGCAGTAAACATTTCATTTATATGCTAGATAGCCAAGACTGGGTATTGAGGCATGGGTAGAACTAGGTAAAGAGAAAAGATCAGGCAGATAAGAGGAAAGCGGGGGGGGGGGGGGGGGGGGGCTAGAAAGGAGATTATAGAAATCACATAATAGCTGTGTCATTACAATGTTAGTCATTTTTTAATTAACATACGGCAGCACTTTGGTATCTGATCAGGATTGAGACACATTTATGTCTCAACATAAATATTCCCATGATTTCTACTTCGAATTTACACCTTTAGTAGCATCTGCCTAGGTACTCAGCTTACAAATAAGACTTAGTTACTGAATCAGCATCTTCACTTTTTTGCCGGGTTCTAGCCAAGGTGACTTTATAGACCCTGGTCCTAGAAGAGTTAGATGGGAGGCAGAAGCATGAATCTCAAGGAACATGTAGCAAGCAAGAGATGCATGGCAGAAAGAAGTTCATATGAGAACAAACTAACTTTGACCTAGATGTTGTTTTCTTCCTTGTCCTGTAAAACGCTTCATCTGACTTGCACTATTAAAAGCTATTTACACAGTTTTGCACAAGAATAATTCTACTTAGTAAATCACTTTTTCTGTAAGAATCCAAATGAATACATAAACATCGCTTGTTCAAGTACAAAGTATGACAATTTATTTACCAAATAAAAGCAGGAGAAACTTTATTAATTTCTTATTTCTATGGTATTTTCTGTACAGATGCTTTGATAATTAATGCCAGCTTGATAAAATTCTACACTTATTCATCTAAAATTAGTTCTGGAGTGGCATTAACAAGTTTTCCATCTCTTTAAGTTAACTTGCTTTTATTCGTGTTCTACCATAACCTGCTTCTGACTGTTCTGGTGCTCAGGATGAACTCGATGTTCAATACAGACTCCTAAAGGTGTTTGAGTGACTGGAAATCAGTGGGTTGATGTGTAGGTCGAAGGACCCACCACAATACACTTGTCCATGGAATAATTATTGCCATTTTTATGATCTCAAGTACCGAACGAGAATAAAACCTGAAATTAATACCGATAAAGAGTTATCTGTACAAGGTAACTGTAATCTAGTTTGAATAGAGCTAGTTTTCTAGCTTTGTATATCTTAGATTTCAAATTGTACAATTAAGTAGAAGAGATGTAGACCATACATAAAAGATGAAGTCTGATTTTGGAAAGCTATGACACATTAAAAGAACTTGAGTGTTCTAGTGACTATTCAGCTGAATGTGACCTCCCAATGAAACGCTGTGATCAGATAGAAGAATATGATCCGGAAATGTGTGAACAGGAATCTCAAATGTCATACATATTCCTTCTGTATTTGGCAGTTGCAACACATAGTTTGTGAATGTTGTGTCCAGTTTTAGCATCAGTCTAAGAAGGCTCTCAATCAACAGACAAAAGCCATCATAATAATGATGGAATTGGAAAACTCATCTGCTACGGAAAAGCTCAGGAAGCTCTGTGCTTTATCTTTTAAAAAAGGTTGAATAATGAATAATTGACTAGTGTATATTAATAAGTATTTGATTCTGGAACATAAATTTGGTAATAAAGGGCTCTTCAATCTATTAGACACAGAATCCAAGTGCGGTAAATTGTATCTTCATATTTACAGAGAAAAAAAAATGTATTTTTGACTGAAAGCTTAAGTAAGCATTGGAAGAACTTGCTAATGGTGTTGGCAGGTCTTTGGCAATCAAGATTAGATGTCCTTTTTGTGGGAGAAAACCAAAAAGCTCTAGAAATTGGATTAAATTTAAGATATCTACCGTGTAAGAGATCAGATTTAGACAGTGTTCTCTTCTGGTCTCATTTTTCTATGATTTTTGTATATCATACAAGAATCATCTATATAATTACTTGTACTATATATAACACTAAATCAGGCTCAAGTTACCTTTCTGTTGTAGATTATACATGTAACTACATAATTGTTTTCCTGGAGACTTGTCTTTCCGTGAGTTCATTCCACTCAAAACACCATTTCCCGTATACCTAGACCTGGTGAACTCTTAAACTCAAGGGAATCCATCCTGAAGTCAGGAGATGTGTTTATGTACGTTGGTCATCATGATGTAACCTAGAAAAGTAGGGTCCAAAGGAGGAAGTGAAAAAGCTCATTTCCTCAATTACTATAAATAGCCCATTCTAAATGAAAGGATTTTTTAAGGCATACTTTAAGAACATCTAACAAAGCTGCTTTTCTGTTGCTACCTGTTTCCTATATACATGATTTCCTTAGCAAAATTTGTATGCAACTATTTGAAAGACAGGATGCAGTAGCAATATATTCTTTCCTATGTAAACTCTAGGAAATATTTTAGTTACTATGGGTTTTTTTAGTAACTGTAAAAAAATACATACATGAAAGTGATGAAAGTGAGCAATACTGAACAAGAAATATGTTATTTGTCATTTCACTTCTGTTCTACACAGCATCAGATATAAATAGTTTTTGGGAAGTGAGAAGGATTGTCAAAACTCTGCGAAAATTCATTTTGCTAGAAGCCTTAGGTTTTATTCATCTAGGTGCTTACTGTGACTGGCAGTAACACCTTATCTCTTCTTTCATCAGTCTTTCAGCACTCCCAGAAGCAGTGTGCATTCTGGGAAGAGCATAAGGAAAAAAAAATCAGACTACTCAAACCTGATACAAAACTAAGTGAGCACTCACCAGTTGCAGAGAAGTTAGAAAGCTGATTTATTCCCAAGATAGGCAGAATTAACAAGAGTAGTTATACTCAACATGGTAACTCGGAAGAGGAATTGAAATGTTGTTATTGCATCCCAGGGCCTCTATCATTAAAGTCCATATTCTCTCCTCCATTAATTTCAAGACTTGCATTGCCTTGGTGTCAGCAAATTCTGCCACCATCACCCTCGATATGCCGACTGTGGCAAGTCTTGAAAGAGTGGAAACAGGTCCTGGACATGTGATTCAGTTAGCTGAAGGTAAAAATCTCCAGTGGCACTTCAGATATCTTATTATTTTGTAGAGATTCATCTCAATTATCCTGCCCTCTTAAGAGTGCAAATACTGATCTCACTCAGAAGCAAAACTGCTGTATTGAGACGCTTTGAAAGCTGTCTGTACTGGTACTCCAATGCATGTGTCACATACACAGTTCCCACAGCTTAAGTATTTGATACCTGGTACATTACATCTTTTTTCTAAATGTCTGTGTGATATGTGGCCATCCATATGCCTCTGGGTTTAGTTCTGGCAGAATTGCAGCTACTTAGATGGGCACCTCCAAAATCACGTCTCTGGCCCATGATAAGTCTTGTTACTTGTTGCCATCACAGAGTACATCAACTAATTTCTTTGCTACTCCAGGAATTCCTTATATGGTTTTCCTTGCTGTTGCTCTTTACTGGGTCTGAGAGGGGGAACAGTCCTTAGGGGCTCTGGAAGAGAAGGTGACTTTGGAGAACAAGGACCTGTAGAGTCATACCCCGTCTGGGCAGCCCCTCGTAACCCTGGGGAGAGGTTGCTGCAGGCCAGAGGTATTTCAGGTGGCAGCTTAAGGAGACAAAACACTAAGAAATTTATGTTCTATGCTTAGTGCCTACAAGATGATGTCATGGCCAATTTATTCACTGAAGAAAGCAGGGCTGATAGAATGGTCTTCTTATTAATAAGTTATTAAAGGAGGCTAGATGGATAAGCAAACAAAGCTGGTATACGTACTCCCTCAAAATTCCTGTGAGTGAGGGTGAGAGAAAAACAAATGAGGGGAAAAAACCGTCTGCCATTAGGGCAGACTGTTCTCAATACCTGGTGAGGTTTTGGTAGAGGAGGCAACTGCCTGCATGCAGCCCTTGCACTTAGGGGAGATGTTATCAACATGTATAAATACCTGAAGGGAGGGTGCAAAGGCAACAGAGCCAGGCTCTTTCCAGTGGTGCACAGTGACTGGACAAGAGGCAATATTCAAAAGCCATCTGGACATGGTCCTGGGCAACCTTCTCTGGGTGGCCCTGCTTGAACAGGGGGGTTGGACAAGTTGACTTCCAGGGGTTCCTTCCAACCTCAACCATTCTGTGATTCTCTGTCAAGGCAACAGATATTTATTCTCCCTGACAGCAATAACAGCAATGGTGGTGAATGAAAGGAGGCACAGCCCCTATTTTTTTGATTTGAAGTGTGGCTGGAGGTCCCAAAGTCTCCACAGAGGCCAAGCAATAGGGCAGTGGCAGGCAAGGGTTTCCTGTTGTTTCATGCTTGTTCTGGAATCCTGGAGAGGAGATTCAAACCCAGAGTAGGACAGCACTTCTCCCTAATATGTCTGTCAGGGCTGCAGCATGGCAGGTCATGATAGGCATATCCTCCTGTGTGAGAATGCACAGAGGAACTGAAATAACTGGCATTTTCCTGGAGACACCAGCCGTCAGAAGAGATGCTGATGTATGAGGTGGTACTGGTTTCAGCCATGAATGTCCCCTGTCTGAGACAGCCAGACAGACCTGCTTTCTTGGGAATATTGGGCTAGCACAGTCTGACTCAAGTTATGAGCCTAAATTGTTGCTTGAATTTCATAAAACTGCCCATCCTGCTGCTATAAAAGAGTTCATTTTGTGACAACTATACTGATGAAACACACAGGAAATAAAAATATCGGCAGTGTTATTTCTGTTTTACCTAAGGTAGTGGGAAGAGTCCGGACCCTTTAGGTCAGCTGTTCCAGTGTGAGAAAACTCTCCACTGTCAAGACCTGACAGACATGTTTCAGTCCAGTCTGGCTGCCTCGTGGCTTCCCCAGGCTGCTATCTATAGGCTCTTTTTTGGTCTTCATTCTTCTGGGAGTAAGTTGGATTATTTGGTCTTTACTGATTGCCCTCACAGTATCTGCACTGCAGCCATCTGCCTGCAATTCGTCCTCCTTAGATGCTGTCCTACCTTAGGATTGCACATTTCTCCTGGCAATTTCTTTTTTATCTCTCTGGAGGAGGAGATGTCTCTATGCTGCTTAGGGGGCTTTGCTTCAAATGTTTGAATTCCTGCAGCTGTCTGCTCATGTTGCTGAAGTGCCACAGGAAAGCTGTGATGGCCACAAGGGCTTGTTTCCAGCACCTGCTCTGACTTTGGATTCAGGCTGACACAGAGCCAGATGTGCAGCAGAGCTCTGAATTGGTGCATGTAAATATGAGTGGGCCTGTTTTGTAAATAACCACCATATCATGCTTAAACAACTCAGGAAGGCAAATGGGACAGTATGGGACAGGTTCAAAGAGTAAAAAGAATCAAGATATCTATTAATAATTTGACAGCTGTGTCATTAGTGGTTTAATAACAACAGCAGAAAGCCATATCCAAACCGACAGGGAAGGAGCTAGAAGTAGCAGAAAAGGTTTCACAGTACCCAGCAGGGATGGAAACATCAGGAAGCCAAAAGCAGAACTCATGCACATACTGAAGAACAGAGATTAGTTTTCAACACCCCTAAAACGGAGAAGTTTAGCTGCAGAGGGAAAAGGTTTACCACATTACTTGACTGGAAAACATTCAGTACCGCAGAACCCAAGAGAAAGTGAAATAATTGACATGTGAGTTCAAAGAATTGACGAAAGCACTTAGCAGTAAGTCCTACGTGATTGAATGACCCTCCTCAAAGGTCAAGCAGATTTTTTCTGAAGTCACTTGATTTTTTTTTTAACAAGTTCCCTTTGCAGTGCTTGGGGATGATTTTATTGCCCTGGAAGTCTCCATTTTTTGTTTGAAGATTATTGTACTCAAGAACCAAAATCTTAGGAAAAGTAGTTTGATTGTAAGAATAATGTTTTGCTATATGAGATGGGAAGACATGATAAAGCCTGCATTTGGGGGCTGAGACAAGGAAAAGTTGCTCCTTACCGGAAGTTTGCTCTGATGTAACTAGAATTCTTGAAATATCATCAAAAGACAGGGAGGAACTGGGGAAGATGAACCCACTTGATTTTATGGATCTTGGTTATAGACTGACCCTACAGATGTTATCCAAACTAATAACTAATATAAAATTCTAGACACTAACCCTGGTAAGTCAGTGTGACTCATACCTCTATGTTATACAGAATGAGCATTCAACACTGCAAAACAGCTATGTTGGAACTTCTGCTTCAAGTGCCAGAAAGCCAAGCTTTTTAAAGAGTGTATGGATAATTTGTATTATTCAGAGAGTTACTGGCTAAATAGTAGTATGTGCAAAAAGGCCAAGACCAGAGCCTAACCTCTTCTTTGTACCACAAACCGCATGTGGAAAAGTAACGTTCCTCACAAAATAACCAACAGGAATGCTCTGCAGCTATGTTTGGATAATAGATGTTCTTGTTTTTCCCATGACTTTGTTACCCTTCACAATCCCATCTCCTCCCTGATATCATTAATGACTGGGTTCAGACTTGCCTTGCTTTTCCTGGACTATTTTCAAGAAGTAATTTTGTTTTATATTATTCCTTCCTGACCTATTTCTTCTGCATTGTAAACTCTTCTGTAAGTTTAATTAAACTTGCTTGGGGCTAATGATTTTTGTTTTTAAATATGGGCATGATGAATCTGTGGTTTTCCTAGGCTGTTGCTGATACATTCAAAAAACCAAGACAGTGAGGTTTTCAGGGAGTTTCTGGGTTTTTAGAAGGTTACAAAAATGAATCATTGCAGGCACCTGAAATCCAAATACATATATCTGACTTTCAAAAAAGCATTTCTGAAACTCTCTGCCACAAATTATGTTTTAATGAACTAATTAAAAAAACCCCAACAAAACAAAAAATCCCGTCATCCTAACAATTTTCCCTAAAGAAGCAAGTATAAACACCACCAAAATGCTTAGTTTATGTATCTGGAAGTGTTATGAGCTTTCTGGTTCTGAAAGATGTTGGTGTACTGCATAATGATGGCAATGCATGAGTCACCAGGCCAATGCAGGCAATCTTCTCAGGGGGCTGCTAGATTATGTTTTTCTTTCATAACTTCAACGTGAAACATGTGATTAGAAGTTGTATGGGCTACAAGAGGTAGCATGGCAAAGAATCCAGGTGATCATACTATCCATGGTACTTATCCTTTTGCAAAACAGCAGCTTGAAGCTCCCATCGTATTTGGGATTCAGGAGCTGTTGCTTCTCCCAGATGCCTCTCTTGGGATGTTGTTGCTTCCAGCCTTGCCTTGTGGCACTGAGAAGCTGATGTACTATGGTGAGTAGTATTTTCCCCCTCGTTGCCTGTGCTTGGACTGAGTAAACTTACTTGTGGTACAGGTTTGTGGATATTCTCACTTTCAGGTGGAAAAAAGAGCATTAAGGGAAGAGAAGCAGTTGCAGAATGTATGCTTTATTGTAGCAGTGGCAAGTAAACAAAGCTTATGGAGCTGCTCCCAGCTTTTCAGGAAAAAATGCTCCCTGTCATTTCAGGAAAATACATAAAGGTTTAAACTTTACACTTGCATAGCAGTTATGAAACTCAAACTAACTCAGCAAAGAAGACCGTTTGTGGAGGAGAAGAGGATTTCACCAATGTTAGCAGGAAGCAGAATTCACCCACTGGCTGCCATATACAGCTAAGCCTGGATAGTATGTTGTTTTCAGCTGCTTTTTCCTTTGGGCTCAACTACAAACTCCTTGGGACTGACATCAAAGTGGGAATCTTGAATGTCAGTGCTCTCCGGTAACTGGTATGAAGCAGCATGTCCAAACAGCTCCACCGCTGGCTGTTGCCTTCCCACCGGAGGGTATTTCCTCAGCTTTGTGACTGAGCTACCCTGTGCTTCTGTGGGTGCTCCTGAGCCCTGGGCACTGCGGAAGTGTTTCTACAGTGTGAGAAGGATTATTAAGCTGAAACTAGCAGGTAGCTGGCCTGGTCCACAGCTGGGAAACCAGCTGTGCAAACCACTGATTCCTTTTTTCCCATGAATGGCTTCATTTAAGGCTGCTGTCTGTGTTCAAATCCCCGTCAGTCCACTGGGGATGCTACGTCCACTGTTTGTGCTGTGATGCTGGAAATTGGGTAAATACCGTAGCTTGCATGGATATGTCAAATGTGCCACCACTGAACAGAAGCTCTTTTGTAAGCCAGTGGCCATATTGCTAAAGCAGGTTTGACTTCAGTATTTGGACCAGTAGCTGGAGGTACCATAGTAGAGGAGACCCCCTAAGAAACCACATCATGTGGACTTGGGTTCTACTAAAATGCCATATGGGGGTTTATTTCAAGATATACCCAGGGTAGGGAAATGTGACATGCCAACAAATTTCCGTCAGACCTGAAAAAGCTGTATGGGTAATGTTCCTCAAACTCATACAGCCAGGGCTCAATCCCTTGAGTATTAAGTCAGTAAGTGTAAAAGCAATGGCCAAATTTAGATGTGTGAAGTGGAATAAGTTTCAAGATATTTTATGGGGAAACAACGTTAGGGTAGCTTCTAACTCTGCATACCTGATCCATCATTCACGGTGTGTCCTAGCGCAACTCTTGGACTGTAGCCTGGGACTGATATAATAAATGGGTATTTCAGTGTAGGACAGGCAATGTTACCAAAGTGCTCTGGAGATCAAAGGGAGATCTGTGTGTGCATGTAAAGTGCTGATACATTTTTGCTGTATTGTTCCTGGATTTGTAGGTCTAACTCTATTTCTTACTGTTTACTGGACATATTTTGTATGTACAGCAATACTTGTTCATGTTCATCTTGGATAGAAAGAAGAAATGGAAAGATAAGACACCATTTAATTCTCTGTTACACACTGGAGATCATAAACTCTCTCTCAACAGTCACTGTCTCAAATGCATAGCAAGGATTAGTTACATTTCAGTCTCCATACTCTCTTTTGTTTAAAGAAAGATTAAGAAAGTACTATTTTCAGCATATTTGCCTCTTGGAACCAAGTGATGCATTAACCACTGAATTGGGACAATAAAAACAAGGAAAAAATGCATGCATACCATAAGATAGAAGCAATGAGAACTGAATTCCGTTTTATCGTTTATATTTTATTATTTACAGATTTGCAAAGCAGTAAGAGTGGATTCTTTGCACCATCTTTATCACTAAGTAGCAACAGTAGTAAGTAAACAGTATAATCACATGAACCTGAGCTTTTGCCACATTGTTACATGCATATCATCCACAGATAAAATGCAAGCACAGATAAAATACAGTACTGTACATCAACAATAACTTATGCAATAATTTACACTCTATTATTTAAATAAATATAACTTTTAAATTCCTGAGGCTTTTTATCAATTTGCACTTAATCACACTCATTGTTAGATAACAATTAAGAAAGGACCTGAGGATTTGGTTTGCAGTAATGGAATTTTACTTTATTTTCTGTCATGATAGGAATATTTTAAACTAATAGCAAAAACATGTCAAGTACAGAGATATTACCATTCCAGTCAAGCTAGATGTTTGGCTAAGAGAAAGGTTTTCATTGAGTCAGAAGTACTTACCAAGAAAGAAACGTTTGTTGAGCTTTGTCATCTTTTAATATGAGATTAGAATACTGAAATGTGTGTGAAAGATAAGGATGAATCAGAGAAATAAGTAGAATTACTAACACATTTCATTGAAGAAAGTTTGAGAGCCCTGGCAAAGCTGACAGACTCTGCCATAGTCACTTTCCTTATTTAGTTCCAATAAATGAAGGAAAAATACTCAGTTCAGCCTTTCTGTGATAGAGACTGATATTAAAACCTCATTAACCGTAAGCAGAAGGAACCTAAAAAATACAGAAACTCTATATAACTACTGTTAGAAGTGAGACTGTGAAAAAAACTTTGTGTAAATACTTATTGTACTTTCTGGCATCTGCACAAAAAGTACAGAGACCTCACTGAGGTGACACAGCCAGCAAATATTTTATTTCCTTTTCTATAGAAAAGTCACAGGCTGCTTAGGGCTTTGCTCAGTCCCCATTTCGTTTTGAGTGGAGCTGCTACTCAGCCCATCACTTCCCAGCCTGCACCAACGCACAGAGTAAGTCTGCCCCAGTGGCAGAGCTGTGCACCTTTTAACGTCACAAGGATTTGCTCAATCCAAAATTTTTTATGGTCTGTCTGTATTGATGCTTTGCTGTATTAAGTCAATTAATTGTGAGGGGGAAGGAAAAAGTCTTCAATGTTTTCTGTCTACTTTATTTAGGGTGACACGTCAACAGAAAAAAAGAAACAACACAGATGTGTGACTACATTTACTTTTTATGGTGATGGTATTATACCTATATGAGTACTACTCCTTTACAAAAGAGGACTTAATGTCAATGAGTTCAATTAAACAAAGTATGCTTAAAAAGAGGAAAGATTTTCAATAATGGTCTTATCTGAATTTCTCTTAGTACATAAAATCATAGCCATAAAAGTGAAAACTTCTGTTTTTTTAATAATGCCACACTGCCTTGCTCTGAGAGCATAGATGCTGGATACTTGATATGATAGATACAAAAAGAGGAAAAGAATGAAAATATCATACCAGTCTGTTCATTTTACATAGGTCTATCTTGACAATCATATCTCCAGTGGGCCTGCTCAGCCAAAGAGGTGTGTTCTATACAGTGTAAACAACATATGGATTTCCCCACTGTAATGTTTTTATCTTGGCAAAATTAAAGGCTGGAATGGTCCTGAAATACCTAATTGCCTTTCAGCTGCAAGAAGGATTTTGCTGTTAATGATCTAAGCTGCATATTCATTGTCTCTGGGTACAGGAATTAGATTGTGCTATATGGCAAATACTTAAACAGACATGTGTTTGAAAGCCTGTTATATAACCATGAGGTTAAACCATCCAGTGCTCTACCTAATCTATATCTGGCACACCTGGGGTGGGTAAGCATACCTTTGGTATATCTTTTTAACCTCTGGTTTACAAAGATGGGCTGGGAATGGGTCCAGTTTCCAATTCAAAATAGATTCGCTCAAATATTACTCAAACTTAGCCTCAGTGACAAAGCCCCAAAGATTTGTTCCAGTAATCAGGAATAACAGGCTTGGTGGAAAGGCTTGTCATTCCCCTGGCCACGCCACGGTGAGTCCCCTTCTTTGCAGACCACGTTTCCAGCGGCAACTCCCCTCCGCAATCACTCACGAGCTGTCCCCTCACAGGCAGTTCTTTTTACGCAAGAGCTGGAGTGAGCTCTGCCTGATGTCTGCACTCAGTGTGGGGACCAGAATACTTGTACGCTGAGAAAACAGAACAAAAAGTGAATCACGATTGTACAGACAGAGGGTGATTTAGTTGGTGCGCAGAGAGGGTCCGTGACATCCGTTATACGGAGTATTTCGCTAGGAATGTGGAATGGCTGGGAAATCATCTTTCATCTGTATTGTGAGGATATTCAGAACATGAGCTGAAAAATAAGCATACACTCACCTCTGTAGATAGTCCAAAATAACAGAAAGAAAAAAAGGAAATAGTTCCCACTGTCCTTATGTAGTGATGCCAACATTAAAGTCTGATCGTGGTGGTTGAAATGCAATTATTTTACTTCTGATCAAAGAAAGAGGAAGAACAGTCACATCGTGTAGATCCACATTGTCCAGTGCCATGATATTATCTTTGCAGAATTTAGATTGTGGACAAAAACTTTTCTCACCTTTGCCTGTCACTGTAGGATTTTTTTTTTTTTTTTTTTTTTGGTGGTGTACAAGCCAGGAATTTTTCTACAGTCTTATGGAAGGAAAAGACACATAACAATCCACCAAATTATATATGTACCCTAAGAAAATACTGTATCAAGATTCATACCTAATCTTAAACTGGGATTTTTCACAATGTTGTAATCTTTTTCCTTCCACACAGAGTAGTTTACCATTCAGTTCTGTATCTCCACAGTTGTTTTATTCCACTTAACAAGAATTCCTCCAGGAATTCCTGCTGTCAGGCAAAACTCCTGGCATATGGTAAAAAATTAAGGAGTTGGTGAAGAATACTGCCCAGAAACCAGTCATCCTGGACTGAGTATGGAACAGAAAAGGAAAGTTGTGAAAGAAATGGTGGAAGCAAGCAGATTGCTTCTATAAACTTCACTGATGGCATTAAATACAGGAAGGGGAAGACTGAGTAAAGGAGGATTTGGCATGAGGTAGAGGAATATTGAGGGACAGCAGAATGCACAGTAAAGAAAAAGAAGTGCTAATATCAAATGTCTTGGAAAATGCTGCAGTTAAGAAAGAAATATGTGTATCAATTTGGAATAGAAAATTGGGTGTAGTCAGTAAGAACCAAAACATTTACTAGTGCAAGGAGATGAAAGGAAAAAGGAAGGAGTTTGAATTAACTGAGAAAGAATACATTAACACTGAAAAGGCACCAAAGGCATGATAGCCTAGTGAAACTGTTATAGCTGGAAAATCAGCCCTGAATAGTACTGACCAGGAAAGACAGAAAGATAGATTGATATGATGGGGTAGTTTTGGAGAGAAAAAAAGTGTCAGTACAAATTATGACATCTGTTCCCCAGCAAGGATGTTTACAGCTCTGTTCCTGCTCTTCACTGATAGCCTCATCATTAAAACAATGCATTTAAATTGCTTCAGGTGAATAGTGATAGGCTAGAACAGCAAGCTAGGGAGTAGTATCTTGGGTCATGAGTAGATTCATGGAAAGAAACAAAATTAAATCTGCAGCAGAAGTTCTTGATTTCAGAAGGATCTAGTTTGCACCAACTATACTGAGGACTTCTAAGATGTGAATGTAAAAGTTGACTGTAATTTCTCTAAGTCAAAGGCACAAAAACTCTACAGAGCATGTATCTTAAGCAAGGGGAATACTTGAAAGTAAATGCTCCCAATCCAGATGAGTGAAGATGTACCTCAAAAGATCTACCTCCTTGCATTAAGCAAGGAGCTTACAAGCAATATGCAAAGGAGTAGGCTATGTTAATTTGGAGAAGGGTTGTAGCTAACGTGGCTGTACATCATTTGGACCAGATCTAGCTGGACAGACCAGACCTGGACCACAGCTATCCAATTTAGAACACAGGAAAATGAACTTGCATCTGTCTCCATTCGTCTGGTTACACATATCCTGCAATGCAAACAAGTAATATTCTAATATTAGCTCATCCTAATTCTTTACAAAACTGCATTTGAGTGCTGTCCTAGTGTAATACTTCAAAACAGAAAAGCACTCTGGTGGGAACTGCTGTGACTTCCCAAGCGACAGCCTCCATTATACATGGAGTTTTGCCTGCTGTTCCAGTGCTGTTCCTATTAATAATGCATTTTACTAACTAGACGTGCTTTTCTGTTTAGAGTTTTGTCTTCTCTGGTAACTACAGTCTGTGCTTTGGCAAACTTGTGCATAAGAAACTTCCCGCCTCACCGGCATGCTGTCAAAATATTACAAACTTCTTCTCTTTCTTTTGATTAGTCTTATGCTGATAAACCTGTGAATTAAAAAAAAAAGTAGGAAGTAATCTAGTTTATCTCTCAGCTTTTGAAAAACAAATTGCGTGCTTGTGTAACAATATATCCAGAAAGGGACTTTGCTGTGTTTTTTAAATTTGCTTTTTAATGATGGAAAAGACAGTTCATTATGTAACAGCTAGACATGCTTGTCAGCAACATTATAAAAAACAGTTTGGATGGAAAGAGCGACAGATGTATCCCTGATGTTAGCTGACTGTAAACAGTTCAGGAAGAATTTGACCCTTGGTTGCATATGGGATATTTCCCTGTCATCTCAGCTTGCTTTCCCCACTGAAGCAGCACTGAAGACCTCTCCACAACTCAGCAGAGATGCATGAGATAGTGGAAACAGCCCAAGTTGGGAATGGGATACAGTTTGGAGAGGTGGTATGGCACCATGGCTGAGCTAATTAGCCCAGCTGAGAGACAGAGATGAGTGGCTCAGCTGCAAGGCCATTCTGACATGGGTTTTGTGTTGTTCCTGGGTGGCCACTGTATTGCCTTGTCACAGCCTCAGAGCTTGCTCACAGTGTCACCATGTACCATCATTCTGCTTAAACCTGCCTGGTGCCATCTGCAGTTCTCAGTGACATAGTGATCATCCTTAGGATTTGTAAAAGTTTTTATTGAAGGTGTAGAACTTCACATTTTAAAAGCAGACCCTTGTTCTGGTGCGATGCCAGATCATGCCTGCCCAGAAGAAAAAGCCCCACTACAGAGCCTAAGGAAGGAGAAACCATGTTTTCCCTTCCTGCCTTTCTGTGGAGTGTTTCAAGGTGCTCTTGAATCTCCACAACTTGCATATCTCCAATTTTGCTGTATCTAGTCACTTCTTGTCCACTCTCTCAGCGGCTTTGTATAGAGCAAACATAATCAGACTTAGGTTTTTGGCAGGGGATCAGATGATTTCAATCTGAAGGACATGGCCTAAACCATTTCAGGATATTTCCATTTACTTTTTTTTTTTTTTTTTTAATTTGAAGCAGAACAGAGGTATTTTAAAACTGTCAATAGTATTGTCGTGGTTTAACCCCAGTCAGCAACCCAGCACCACGCAGCCGTTTCCCCCTCCCCCTCCCAGTGGGGTGAGGAGGAAGAAAGAAAAAAAGTAAAACTCGTGGGTTGAGATAAGAACAGTTTAATAACTAAAGTAAAATATAATACTAACAATAGTAATAATGAAATATAATAATAATAGTAATGAAAAGGAATACAACAAAAAAAGGAAGGGGGGGGGGGAGGAAAAAAAAACAGTGATGCACAATGCAATTGCTCACCACCCGCTGACAGATGCCCAGTTAGTTCCCGAACCGCGATCTGCGCCGCCCGGCCAGCTCCCCCCTGTTTATGTACTGGGCATGACATTCCATGGTATGGAATACCCCTTTGGCTAGTTCAGGTCAGCTGCCCCGGCTCTGCTCCCTCCCAGCTTCTTGCACACCTGCTTGCTGGCAGAGCATGGGAAACTGAAAAGTCCTTGGCTTAAGATAAGCGCTACTTAGCAACAACTAAAACATCAGTGTGTTATCAACATCATTCTCACACTAAATCCAAAACACAGCACTGTACCAGCTACTAAAAAGAAAGTTAACTCTGTCCCAGCCGAAACCAGGACAAGTATCGAATCTTAGAAGTCAAGCAGGCTATATATGGCTCCATCTCTATCTAGACACAAGAGATAGTCTTCTCTGGTTCTTTTAATAGTGGTGGTGCTTTATATGGAGCAATATTTTTTGCACTTTCCACATTCTGTATTGACTCTAAAAGTAAAAATAGGAAATATACCAGTGTCAACATTGACACTCATTTAATTTATAATGTGACACTGAGGAAGCTTGGAGATGTGTGGTGAGCTGGGGAACCACATTTCTTTACACAAGATTGTAATAATACTTTCAAGGCGTTTTTCCTCCAGCAATGGATTTTATGACCTTATTACATGTTGTGACCTGCCCAGGTAAGAAACTCTGAAATACATCAGTAAGTTTTGCCTTAGTCCCATATCCTGGCATAAAAGCCTGTTAGGGAGAGATCTGAGGGAGATGTTAGGAGCTGACTGATAGCCTTGTAAATGATTTTTGGCAGAAGCTCAGATGTTTTTTTACAGAGTAAATTGTACTATAGGCAGTATTTGGGGAATGTTTATTCTGAGGCAGCAGATATATAATTACCAAATATGGCACAATGTGATGGTTTTAGTGGGTGTCCCTTTCCCTCTTTGAGAATTTATGTTGAGAACCCACCCAAGTCCTGTGTCTTCTGCTAATCAGCTCCTTCGAGCAGGTGAAAGCAGTAAGCATGTGCATGGACAGGTAAAGGAAGGGGGACAAATTGTGCACATCTAGTCTGTAACATTTATCATATCTTAATTTCAATCTATTTCCAGCTTTAGCTAGTGGTCTGGCTATGCCAGACATTCCCATTATATCAGTCCTAAACCCAGAATAACCTTTTGGTTGCCAATAGTGTGACATCAGAGTAAATCTAGTTTAAGAGAGAAGATTGATTCTCCCAGTTAGAATGGTCTTCAATGCAGTTCTTGAAAAGAAAGCAAAATTCAGTTTGCCCTATAGATGCCAATGAAATTTCAGTTTGTCTCTTTTGGAAGGGGAGGCTGCAGAGCCCCAGTGCTTGGGGACTGAGCAGCTCTGGGTGTCTGGGAGACCAGGGGCTGGCAGAGCTGCCCTTTGGCTGTCTGGCTGAGTGGCAGGCAGACAGGCAGGCAGGCAGGCTGACACAGGTGACCTGCAGACCTGGCAGCCTGCTTGCACCACCAGTTCTAATGATACTCCAAATTTCCATGTTTCCAAAGAAATATGATGCATTTGGAAATACACTCCCAACACTACCTTTGTATTTGGCCAGAGTTTAGGCTGTAAAAAACATGGTTTCCATTTTGCTTGTGGCTGAACAAGGATGAAGATGCTGATTTGCTAAGACTTATGCCAGACTGACTTGGGCAAATGCTCTGTAGCGCTACTTGTGATAGACCAAAGTAGGATCTTTGGTGCTATTAGGAGCATAACTTTTTTTCCTAGGGTTAAGATAAATCTGCTGTTGCTGTATTTTCTGTTCTTCTCTTGTTGCGGGTTATTGCAACGTTAGAAAGAGTTCTCGTGAAACCAATGCGTGGATGACCTCCCAACAGTGACAGAGAGAATACACACAGAGTTCGCAAATTGTCAAAGAAATAGATAGGTATACTATTGAAATAGACAAACTGAGTGAAAGCATATAGTTTACAATGCAGAGAAGTGGGGGGGAGGGAGGAGAAAAGAAAAACAAAAATACTGAGTGTATTTCCCGATGGAAGGGAACTGATATGAAAATAAATAAAGTCTTGTTCAATTAACAACCAGCTTGAACATCTGCACAAAGATGTCTAATCTAACAGGAAAGATATGTACTGGTATTTGTGTCACGGAAGCACATCCTGCAGTGATGAGCATGATTGATAGGAAAAGATGTTCTCAACTTGACACGCTTCATATACAGCACTTAATTAAACATAACTGAGTCAAATTGCACCCACTAGTGTGGAGGCATGTCAGAGCTGAGACTCACTGTACTGGGGAGACCATGCAGATCATCATACAGAATTGTTTTCACATTGAAAGAACTCATCATGTTGAAATTGTTTTTTTGAGGTGGAGAAGTTTTTAATTTAAGCATCAGTAAAGATGTGGGCTATGTCTGTGTTTCTGTCCACGACCAGTCTTCAAAGCATCCAGGAGCAGAGGGAGCTCTGTCTATCACTTGTGAACAGCCCAAGGACTACCAGGGGACAGCCTGCCAGGTGTGGTTGGCAGTGTACTGGCCACCAGGCACTGGCTACAGAGGGTGTATCTGGCTGCACATACATCTGGTCCACCAGACCCACCCTTTGCACAGCCTGGGTGAATGATCCTTTCAGATTATGACCTTTGTGGCTGCCCCACTTCTGCAGCGTAGTCAAGACTGATGGGTTGCTGCCTTCCTAGTTCTCCAAGTGGAGCACCTGCTGGCAGCAGGAATTCTAGCTAAGCCTCCTGAGATAATTGGTAATTTTGTGACAAAATGCATTTTTTTTCACAAGATGACAAAGCATTAAAATGGTGGTTAACCTTCTCTGAAAATTCTCAGTGCTCTGGAGGCATCTCTGGTCAAAACTGCTGTACCTGTTACCCTGGCTAGGCAGACTGGTACTTACAACATTAATTTAGGCTGCGAGTGATAGAAGTTCAAGCTGCTCTTTTATTTCGCATAGAAACCACAGCTGTCATCTTTCTAGGATGGAGGTTACTGCACTAAGCTATGGGTTTGTAAGAGCATTTTCTTTGTTCTTTTCTGCATTCAAATCAGCAGGCATTTCTTAAAACAGAGGTCTGGTTGCAGGAAAATTGACCTTTGGCATGTTGAATCATTCTTTCTCTTAGTGAATAGTTAATGAACAGCTCTGGTAGACGTAGCTGGCCTACTGTGGCCTACTTTGGGATTTTCTTCAGAAATTTGGCACATGGGATCAGGCAAAGCCATGGCTTGGTTTCATTCTCTGAGTGCCAGCTGAGGGCACTCATGGCTAGGTTATTGTCCAAAAGAGCTGTTGCCTGCTTTGGCTGGATGCACTCCTCCTGTCATGTTCATTAAAATCTTCCAAAGGTTGTCATTTCATCATGCAGAAGAAAAGATGGCACAGGAGATATATCATGGAAATTCAAAATGTTTTCCCAGACAAGAAAATTAATTTACGTCCACCTCCAAGTAAAGTAGGCTCTTGCACTACAGAAATTACAAATCTTGTTTTCTAGAAATAGTATCATTTATTGTGAAATAGGTGGCCATTTCCATAAAACACTGGCTTGCTGCAAAGCTCTTTCTGTATTTACAGCATCTCTTTTTAGACATTAGATTAGAATTGGTTAATTAATTATAAGCCATAAAAAAAAGCTTTGATCCGTTGCCGAAGTAGCATAAATTATGTGACTCTTGATTTTAACATTTTACATCAGACCATGTCATAAGCTACAAACAAAAAACATTTTAAGAATGAGAGGCCTTGTCAGTAATTAGGTATAGATATTAATTATTAGTAAACAGTAAATATTTAAAGTAAGCCTCCTAACTTGTTCCTCCAAAAAGTTCCCTTTTACCAAAGGCGGGGGAGCAACCAACCAGTAACTCTCTGCAGGTACCATGTGGAACACCAAGCGATAGGTACTAATTACAAACAGTAAGAGCAAAGAATCAGAGCATTCAAGATGAGGAGACATGCGAGACGTTTGATATAGAACATATAATATGGCCAGAAGAGCAGAAAAAGTCTAGACTAAGAGAAACTATTTAAACCCAACTTTTCCCTATGGTAGATGAGTAATTGCATGATCTATTTCATCAGCTTGGCTGAGAGGTAATAGCTTTTCTCTGGCAAGGGAAATATTGTCACATTTATGTTTTAGTACAACCTTAATGAGCGATCCTCTTCTGATCCATTTGTTCAGCCTGATAGTCTCCGTTTTTTTATGTTATCATGCATTTTTGAGAGGACAAACTTTTGTGCTTGCTCAACCCTGCTATTTTTAATGAAGTCTATGAGACTGAATGAGATATCTATGAAAGACTTGATTCTGTTAGCTACTTACAGTATCCCACTTGCAATAAATTTGGATAATGATGATCTATACAAATTGTTCAGTAATGCATGTTTATGCAATTGCTAATGGAAGGACATCCAGAAAAAACACATGGAAAGAATAATCCCAGCAAGGGTATTCAGCTGGAGTCAACAGATCATCAACAGATAATCAAACACAGATGATGCATGTTTGCATATTAAATTCAGTCCTGATGCAAATGGATCCAAATATCACTAAGGCTAATGTGAGCTGCTGTCATAAAAAGGTGGAATCTGCCCATCTGCTTTTAAGAGAAGAAAAGCAAATAACCCAATCGGTAGCTCAATTGCTCAGACAGATTCACTGTTCTTCTACACGTGCACAGTCCATTAGTCTACCAGTCTCAAGCTCAGCTGATGAAAGATGTGGAGAAAAGTGGTAGGAAGGAAGTGATGAAGCATTGCCACTAATTGTATTAGACAGATGCTCTGGAGAGAAAAATAACTCCCTATGAATGACTTCATCTCTTGAAGCAGATTATTTTTAAAGGTTATGCACTATTCAATTAACAGTTTGTCTGCATCAGAGCGAAGGTGCCCAGACTGACATTTACCTTTATTGTAGTCCAGGGCAAGGCAGATCAATGAGGAAACTTGCCATCCCTTGATTCACCACAATGCTCCCTGGGGCTCAGATGCTGTTGGGGGAATGTTTAAGAGGAAGAA
Source organism: Gymnogyps californianus (assembly GCF_018139145.2). Classification (NCBI taxonomy): domain Eukaryota; kingdom Metazoa; phylum Chordata; class Aves; order Accipitriformes; family Cathartidae; genus Gymnogyps; species Gymnogyps californianus. Next base: position 69,597,408 of record NC_059500.1, on the reverse strand, counting down.
AAACCTGTTTCAGTCTTGTCCATACCATCTATTGGAAATGATCCCCTGTGGATGCTGTCCTCCAGACCTTTCCTGGACATTTTCTTGGTGAGTGCTAGTTGGCACGGGCCAAAATTCTGTTAACAACTATGATAACTAGCAGGATGGACCATCATGAATACAGTACTCCAGCTTGTTCCTTGTTCCTTTCTTGTTTAGTAGTATACACCTAGCCTGGTGCTTGCGGCAACCCCCGTGAAGCTTTCCAACCATGCAAAAAGAAAGACCACAAAAATATGTTACTGCTGTTGTCATTTTTTCTCACGTGTTTTCTCCTATATCCTGTGATATCTCAAGGTGATAGAGGACCTATTGTAATCTCCAAGAGTTTGGATACTAGGGTTCTTGAAAAGGATGGGAAGGTGTAGCAGAACTGCCCCCCATCATGACTGAAAGCTGCTGAGCACTCCAGTGAAAGAGAGCCTTTAACTTTGTTCCCACTCTTGACCACAGATTAAATAGCAAAACTAAATAAAGTTAAGTAAGCAAGCAGTTGGGTTTGCCTGATCAGTAATTTTGAAAATTTTGGACTCTAAGGCTGAGAGTAAAGGTGTTTCTAAATGTTAATGAGAAAAGCCCACCAAGTCTGGCTGCAGATATTGATGAGATGAAACTTTTTGTTCTTTCTTAACGGGGACCTGTAGAAAACTCTCTCTCTCATTACTTCTCAGTTTTACCCCTTCAATAAGGGATGCTAGAGTCTGAAATCCTGCTGTGATGTTCATCAGACAAGGGGACAAGGACCATTATTTCCTCATTATTATTCAGTGTAAGGTTTTCTCTTTTTAAAATGGTAGATGGCTCTCAAGTAATTGTAAAGGAACGAGTCAGTAGGGAGTGGCCTTTAAAGGTCACTTTAAGCCAGGGTAATGTAATTAAATGAACTACTCAGAAACATGTTTTAAAATCTCATTAACCACATTTATATCCGTCACAGGAAAGTTTACCCAGATACCAATAAGAAACACACTGAAGTAAGGTCAAAGTCTTCTTACAAGTGCATGCAAAAGGATATTTTATTTTTTTAATATGACACTAGGGAATGAAATGATCTCAGAGTTATTCTAGTTTAATCTGTATGGACAAAAACATTCAACATTTTAGTTTTATGTAAAAACTGAGTAGAATGGAAAAAAATGCATTCTATCCCCATTTCACCTCGTTACAGTCATGATATCTACAGGCATGTCGACAGGGCTGGTTGCAAACACTCCAACCTATTACACAGCTTCCTGGCTGAAGTTGGAGAATGAGAGATGCAGTGGGTCCTGTAATAGGAGGAAACAGTTTTTTCTGTATTTTAAATTATTTTTAATAATCCTGGGTCATGTACCATGCAGCTTCCTTAACTAATTTTTTCATGGATCATTACAAAAAACCATGCCACTGTATGATTCCTGTATTGTATCTGGTGTGTTCAAGTTTACTGTGTTCTCTGCATGTTGATAGACTGTTTTGACTTGCACCTCAGTTAGACTGCATGTCCACTGCAAAAGGTTTCGTGTTGTTTGATTTTCCAGGATGTGCCAAATGCACTGCTGACATTTTGCATTGTCCTCATTAGTTTTCATCAGAGTCGCAGACTGTCTTCTCCATATTGCAGTCAGATAGACTGAGGCAGAGAAGAAGTGAATTGTAGCTTGCCAGGAGGAAGCCAGGATGAGAGACAAAACTGACCTCAGCAATAGTTCTTCTGTGAGTCACTTTAGCAGTGTGTCCCACACTCACTATTCTATTGACATTCAGTGTGGATTTTCTTACAGTTCCATCTGTTTCCAGAGTCATGGGGGTTTTTTATGTGAGGAACTCAGCATTTACTTTCAATGATGGAAGCTGTTAGCCTTTATGATTTTAAAATAAAACTTGGAATCACATTTACATGAGGCAAACAAACAGCAAATAAAAAGTTTCCAAATTGTACCATTTTTAATATATAGCAATGACCTTATGATTCTTTGGGATATGAAATATGATTTTTTCAGTGTTTGGCACAGATGTACTGGTACAATGACAGCTTTGAGAAAGTAATCCTCAAATCTGTTAGGGATATATTATACGGAAATAAAATTATCAAGTGTTCTAGTGACAGCTCATATCTTGTTTGTTATATTGACATGTAGAAGTGCTGGCTACTGCTTAAGGGCTGTCACTAGTTTCCAGAGAATAAGGGAAGGATTTGCGTCAAATTTCCTCCCCTGGAGTTATAGGAATAGGTCTACAAGCAGCAGTACATGAAAAGGTACCCTGGTTAGTCCCTAGCATTAGGTAATTTCGGTTAAGTGCTTTCTTTGCTTTATATTGCTGTAACACACTTCCCTGCTAAGCAGACCTGTTGCTGCTGCAGCGTGTTTTTTTCTCACCAGAATTCTCACCAGCTTGCAGGTATTAGAAAGTGGACATATCTAATCAGAAAAAGCATATAAATCAAAAGGTAATGAAGCTGTTTGGTTTTGTTGTTTTTTTCTGTTTGTTGGTTGGTTTTTTTAATGGCAGCTTAAAGTTGATGTTTGGAATAGATATGGATTATAAAATCACTCTGGAAGGTGGAGTTCCTTTGCCCAAATGACAGCTTCTATAAGTAGCCAATTTATGATCTTTTAATCTCTACCTCCTCTTCATTTCCTTAACTCTACAAATAGTCTCTAAAAGGCAAGGACATCAGTGGAGCTGGGCAAACTGAGTCAGTGTATAAGAAATTGAGGGAAAACAGAAAACCGTCACAATTTTTTTAATTAGTGTGATTTTTTTCTTGCTTTTTTCTTTTATAGCACCATGTAAGTCTTCTCCTCTCAAACACACGATGAACAGAAAGCAGAGAGAGCTGTAACCCTTGAGCCTCCCTTAATAAGGGGTGCTGGGAACTAGTGCTCCTCGCAATGTCTTCCTGAGTGAGGAAAAATGAAGTGATGAAACCTTGCCCACCCTGACTTTGAGTCCAGGTTGCTTAGGATGTTGGGAAGTATTGAAAGAGGATTTCTCCTTCCCTGAGCCACTGGAGAGCAGAGAAAGAAGTCTGATGTTATAAAAAAAAGGGAGGGATCAACAGCTGAGTCCCTGGGGAAGGACAAGAGTGATGACCCTGTCATGCTTGCCTGCGCAATGCCCTGGGAGTGTGTGCTGCGAGGCTGATGAGATCAGTTGTGCCTCTGTATGTGTATGGCAAGGTCAACAAAGCCCATTAATCACTCCTGGAGGAGGGAGTGATATACTGCTTCCAGTTCATTATGATAAACAAATTCTTAATCTTCTCTTTCCCAACCTATTCTGAAACAGAAGACAACTGGGAGAAGTTTGGTCTTAGTCCCATCATTACAAATGCCTTTTCCCTGGGTTGGATAAAGCACCTTGCCTGTGTCATGCAGGGGAACAGATATGCTACGTGAGCTACTCAAAGGGGAGGACACCTACAAGCCAGACCCATCCTGTTCCCTCTGACATTCAAAAGGGTTCCGATGACGCCTGCTCTATTTTGGACATCCCTTTACACATATGTATCTACCAGCCATATGTCTAAAATACATCAGCAGAAGTTTTCAAAACTGTATTTTTCTATATGTAAGTTAATTTGCCCAACTTTACGTTAGTTTAAAGAGGTTCATCTAACAACTAAGATTAGTTTCACTCAGTCATTCCTAAAATTACTATGAATAGTTGGAAGAAAAATGAAATTAATGATTGAATTGTTGACTGCTTGTCTTCATGACCTATATTTCCTGTGTGTATTGATTCTTTAAGTGTATATTTTGTTCTTTAAGCACTGTTCCTGGTTCTCTAGGCTTTTGCCTCTAGTGCTATTGAAATTGGCTTTGTGTATGTGTTTGTGCATCTTCACTACTTATGAAATAGAATTAGGAAACCAAATCTAATCTTAAATTACGTGACTTATGAACTGGCTGTGAATAAATATGGCCAGGAAATAAGAGTGATTTTTGACATAGCATCTAAAGTAGCCTTCTACAGAAGGAGTAAAGATAATTTATTTACCAATTTTCAAGTGGAGCTTTAACAACTGTATGAACAAGATAGCATGGTATTACTGTCTGGAGCTACACAGATCCCTTCTTATCTTGCGTTCCTTAACCTAACTGTTGAATCAGCCTCAGATTTTGAGAACTAGAGGTGCTCAAGTCATTACAAACATAGAAATTCAAATCTATGAATTTGAAAAACCACTTTAAAAACTAGATTTCACATGCAGAAAACCATAAAAATACCATGAAGCTTCAGTTTCACTATCTGTCTGATTGTCAACACAAAATGTAATCTAGAAACTCCAAGGTTGTTAAACCCTTGGCTCTATAATACATTTTCCGTTTAGTAAATTACAATGCAAAATGCATTGTGTTCAGTGGTAAAGTTTCTTAACTGCTAGTACCAAGGGTTCACTTGGGGTAAAGTCACTGAAATTACACACTTCAATTGTGCTTGATATTTCACTAATTAAAGAGGAAAGCGTGCTGTGAGAGACAACTGCTGCTGTCTCTCTTCTCAGACTATCTCTCTGCCACTGAGCTAATGGAGCAATTCTGTGTTTCAGTCCAGAAGCAGACATTCTTGTAATTGTCTGCAGTCTCATACTAAATGCTTCATCCAATAAATAATTTTTAGCTTTAACTCATTTCCTCCACTTCAATACACTGTGTGTTCAAAGATGTAATTAAAAACTAGTGCTGTTGTCTAACATCAGTTTAGCCTAGCAAACAATCATTCACCATCTGGAGGCTAGGCTATAAAAAAAGATAATCTAAAAAGAAAAACATACTCGTATTTGATTTCCCCTGAAATATATAGCCTTCATTTTCATTTGTTTGCTGTAAATCAGGAGGAACTCAACTGTATATTTATCATCATAATTGTATATTAATGTATGCTTGTATATGAATGTGACTTACATGAGCCTGGCTGTGCAGAAGAGAGGAAAAATAAAAAGCAAGAAAGAGAGAAAACCCCAAGACCTTATCCCTGCTCTTTTGAACTGCTTTCTACAGAAGCATTTGTTCTGGCCAAATGATAATAGGAGGTAAAACTTTCTTCAGCCTGATGTAATTGCGTCAGGACAGCACCAAAAAACATTTGGTTTGCTTCATCCAATGGAAAACAATGTAGAGCAGAAAGAGCATTCTTGTAAACTATGTGTTTTATCATAGGTCTCATGATATTTAGCTTGATCCTAAAAAAAAAAAGCCAACAAAATCTCTGGTTTCTCAAGGCTTGTGAAAATCTTGCCTTTGTTTTTTTGTGTGTTTTTATTAGGTCATTCCTGATGTTGGTAGAAAAACCCCAACTGGTAGAATGAAAAGCACATTCTCAGAAGGCCAATAAAAGAATGCATGATTTTAGAATCTCTTTAATTTTTAGCCTAGATTGTGATTTTAGGTCATGGTAGAGGAAGTGATATATGACTTTTACACACTTTGGTCTGGCCTTACTGAAGTATGCAACTCCAGAGTTAAAGCCCCTGGGGAGGTGATTAGGTGTTACAGCTGGGCCAACCGTATGGCTCACTGCTGCCAAGAGGCAAAAGCCCCTCCCTGTTTCCCGTTCCCCTCGCTCCTGCTGTGCAGCCCTGTCCTTGTCTTTGCACAGATTTTAGCACGTGGCTGGCCACACGGTGAGCTGATTTAGCTTACTAACACAGGAGCAAAGATTTCACCCCCTTTGCATTGGATTAGCTTTCTGACACATTAGCAAGCTGAACTAGCTCACCATGAGGGCTAACCAGTACAAGAGTGGGTGCCAGGGAAGGAGTGGGAACATTTGGTTTGAACTAGGGGGTAAAGTTGTAAGAAAAGGAGCTTTCTGGTTTTGATGGTAGAAAGCCATTAGATTCAGTTGTAATAGCTAACTTCACCTTGAGAAGCACAAGTGATCTGACTTGAACAGAGTAGTAAGATTAATAAACCCTTGATGCCTGCTGGTAATAAGGGCATTGGTAATTTGGGGCTCTGGGGCTTTTCTGGCTCCTTCTGAATTTTCTCCTTTTTTAATGAGCCTTCTGATGCTTTTTCTGCCTGTTCATGTATATCCCTCAGTGAACCTGCTTGTAGAGCTGCTGACCAGTTTCTCTGTGGTGCGGATGGTTTTCTTTTCTGGTGCCCTTTCTATATCCAGCTTTCATGGTAGCTGTATTGTTAGTAGAACTGTTGCAAGAGAAACTTGCTGTAGGGTTATTAGTGTTTGTTCCCATCAAAACATAGTTCTGCTGAAAAAAAAGATTTGTAAGTACTAAATAGGGAAGTCTAAGGAAACATCTTGCAGTGCCAAGACATCTTTTCATTTTGAAACAAGACTATTCATGCAAAGGAAAAGAAAATTTGCAATAGATTTTACATGCTCCCAGGCAAAAACTCTGTCAGATATAGAAACTGTATATCTCTCTCAGTTCACCACTTAGCATTTTATTTCCTCTCTATATTTTTCCTCAGAGAGAATCCTCTAAGTGTGGGGGATAACTTTGGAGATGGACTTTTCATTTCAAGAAATAAGAAATGCACACTTTTAAACATTTGAGTGACCTTGAAAATACTTTGATAAAAGGAGAGCATGTACTAATCACTGCTCTTTGAGGGTTTATTTTCAGCTGCCGTGTCAAGTTGGGAATTGCAACCACTAAAGCAGCAGCACAGTTTCAGATCTCATTTCAAAGACATTCAAATGAAGAACTACCAGTTGTGACACATGCCCTTTTATTATCCTAAAAGCGATTGATATCTTGCTGGAGGCAACAGTACCTGTGAAATATGCATCTTTTAAACAATTCCTGCTGTCTCTGCTTTAAATAGTATGGTACTTACAATGGAAAATGGCCAAGGAACAAATGACTTGTTTTTCTAATCTATCATTCCTAGATACGTGGATGCTGTGGAGGTCTCTTGAGGATGTACTGCACATACAAACATATGTGTATACATATAAAAATATGTGTATATACATATGTATGTAAGGTTGTCTAAAAACAGCTCTGTAATGACACATGCATTATAGAGCCTGACTTAGAACAGATTTTTTTAAAAAATGCTGTAAAGAGATAAAAGAAAAACCTGGACAATAGGTCCGAAAGGAATCTTGCCTCTGATATCCCTGATCATACTACTGGGGAAATATGAGGGAATGAACCACTGGCAGCAGTTAGGCTCATATGTTCTTCCTAAATAGCATCTCCTATTGTCACTGTCAGAGGGAGAACATTGGATGTAAATGGATCATTGATCTGACACAATAAGATGTTTCTTATGGTGGGAATTGAACCAAGACTGTAGCTGGCTGTATGGGATAGGAACTTAAAAATCAGGCTGTGGCAATTACTTTGTAGCACAGTGCACATTTTTATTTGGCGTCTCAGTTTTCCTGTCTTAATAAGATACTTTGCAAATGGTTGTCTGTAAGAATTTACTTCCTGAACTGAGAAAGATCAAAAAGGATTTGAAAAATTAATATTCTTAAGTTTTTTTCCATATAAAATTATGGAGGGAAGGATCTTCTGGCAATGTTGTCCACGTTGAGGCTAGGACAAATTTGCAATATCTCCTTGCCTACATGTGAAACTCAGATTTCAGATAAATACCATACAAAGATTACTCCTGTTATTATTCTTCCATAAAAATTATTGCCAATCATACTGTGCTTAATCACATTGCCCTGCCATTTGGCTTGGATCCATATTTGCCTACCGTAGTAGCCCTCCTCTTTTTTTAAGTCCTTTTCACTATCAATCACTGCGATCTTTCAAATATTCTAGAGATTAGCAAGAAAGCTAAAAAAATGGTAAAGCTGGCAAACCACATTATCTCATTTAAACACTTATTAGGAAAAAAAGATTTTATTTCAGTGGAAGAGATCCATCTTCCAATGACAAAGTGAATGAACTCAAGAGCTCATTTAATTTTGACCAGTTGAAGCTGGGACTCCCTTCCCTGCTCTGTCCTCAGTTGAGTCAAATGAACCTATGTCTCTCACCTTGTAAGAGATCAATGTGAAGGAGTGTGTTTCCATTTTCCCAGGAAAAATACTTTGCAATATTGCAACCAGTTCCGGGACTATTGAAATCTGATTTTTTTCAAAGTGTATGATTCCTCAGTACTTTTTCATTTATTCCGGATAATATATCCATAAATGTCTTTCCAAAATTAAGTTCTTCAATGAAGTTTCACTATTAATGTATACTTGAGTCTGAAATCATACCTAATAAACACAGGATTAGTTCAGTTCTGACTAATACAGTTGCTCTTTTGCCAGAGAATTAATATAAGAAAAATGCTTGATGGGCTGTACTGTTTAATGGTGTTGGCCTTTACCATCCCTGCCAAATTAAAGGCCATTTTACAGTCTGTGCTTCTAACCCAGAACACACTTGGTGGCCTAAACTTTCTTGAGCCAAGAAAATGTCTTCAAGATGATTTGGTTTGATTTTAAGAGCAAAAGTGGATGCTTAATGTTTACCACATGATAATTTCTTAAACAATTACAAGCAAAAATGATGGAAAGCTGGCTCAGGCTGTGCTCCATTCTTTGTTGAAGCATGTTTTATTGAATGGGAAAGTGTTTGGAGATCTTCCACTAGAAAATAGAGGTCTTGAAACATGGGGCTCTTGAAAGTAGAAAATTACAGTGGTTTGAAGTGCCACTGACTATACATTTGCACCAGTGAGAACATTCCTTGCTTTGATTCTGTGTCAATGCTGAAAATCAAGGCAGAGCAAAAAGGAGTGACATGGGAGGAAATCATGGTCACATGAAAATTGTTTACATTGAGGTAACCAGTGCTAGTTGCACTGTATTGTCTGTAAAATATTCTTTGACAGATATTTGTGAACAAGCGAGTTCATGGCAAGAATATGGAGTTCAGTGCTGACTCATTTATAACCTTGCTCCAGATGAATCTTTTGGTGAAATCAGGCTGCTTTTGCTCTCTGTACTATCATTTTTAATACTGGCTTTAGTGACAACAGACAATGCTGCTGTCAATGGTTAAGAAGCACCCTCAGTTTTCAGACAGAATGATAGTTTAAAGATTTAGTTGAAAGTTATGTGTGCTCTTGTATAAATGGGTCTCTTCAGCTTCCTCATGTCATTGTAAAGCTTCACCTCAAAGATCAAGGTCTTGTAGATGAGGTCTCTTCACAAAGATAATTTGTTTTATATACAATTGTCTAGTGAATGAACAGTGGAGAGGTAACCGAATGACTTCTATTGGGAAAAGAAGAACAAAAAATGGTTAATTCTGCTGCATGTGAACACTCAGGGGTAAGGCTGAAGCAATCAATTTTACCTTAATAAACTGTCTTTGATAACTATTTTTAGTTCTACCCCATAGGCGAAGTAGATAGATAGAAACACACTTAGAACAGAAATATTTCCTGCAGGTATAAGGCAAATACCAGTCCTGTGAGAACCTGTTTAGAATTGGCTGGAAAGTTTATACATAATGTGCCTGTGCAATTACTTTTTTACTGCATTTTGGAAGATGAGCTGAAAATGAATTTTCAACAAAAACTCATGGAATATTCCATCCCTTTTTATCAGCTCTTCTAGTCAGTTTTGTTGATAGGCACTCTCCAAAACAGTCTCTTCGCTATTCCAGAACAGCTGATTGATAAGTAAGTGAGATCTGTGTTGCAGACAGCGTGACTGACATGGGCCTCACTGAACCTAGAGGGATGCTCTGTGCGTATATCGTGGGCATTTGAACTGTCAAACTTCTAGAAAGCTGCTAGATCACTGCACAGCGCTACAGCCAACAACCAAACCACTGTGATGGGCAGGTCTGAAAACGCAAACCTGTGTGCAGAACTAGGCAGGTTCCTCCATGTGGCAAGCTGGTGAAGGATAGACCTGTGAGACTGATCAGATGTGAAGGGTGAAGAGTGTTGAAACAAGAGAATGGTAATGGGACAGATAAGGAGCTACAGAATGGAAGGAGGCACAAAACTTTCATTAGGATGGGGGGAAATGGGTTACAGCCCTAACGCGTTTAAAACCAGATTTCTCCAAAGTATGAGTTATTTCCTTTTCTCCTTTTTTATAATGAATTCTTGCTTTCCGACACCGTACAGAACAGCGGTAACAAAGAACTATTTAGAAATACTATGTGTGCCTTATATAGAAAACCCCATTTGCAACTACTACTGGTGTTAGAATTGTGGGATCAGACCAATCAGTCCACAGCAGTAATTTTCAAATGGTGGTCTAGTGTTACCTTCTGTCTGCCACTTAACCAGAGAGCAGACATAAAATGTAGACAAAAGTGTACACTTATCTTTGCCACAACATCAACCAAAGTCCTAAAGAATTTTGACCTTATGTAGTATCCATGTGATGTAAAAAAAATTCAACAAGGAACATAAGACACCCAACTGCAGAATCATGTTTTATGTTGTATAGTGCAATTTGAACATTTTCAAGGTGCTCATATTATTCTGAAACTGCATTATATTCAGGATCAGGAAGCTGGTGTTATCAAAGTTATACAAATGGATAGTGTAACTCCAAACTTCATGGACCTTCCTGTGAGATCAGTAACGTATTTCAGTATGGTAGTCAGTCAAACTGCCTGCTCGGTTGCTAATAAAGATGAATAAACATTTCTGCTGAACTGTCATGGTTTAACCCCAGCTGGCAACTGAGCATCACACAGCCGCTCGCTCACTCCCCCCCGGTGGGATGGGGGAGGGAATCAGAAGAGTAAAAGTGAGAAAACTTGTGGGTTGAGATAAAGACAATTTAATAAGTGAAGCAAAAGCTGTGCATGCAAGCAAAGCAAAACAAGGAATTCATTCACTACTTCCCATCAGCAGGCAGGTATTCAGCCATCTCCAGGAAAGCAGGGCTCCATCACGCGTAACGGTCACTTGGGAAGACAAACGCCATCACTCCAAACGTCCCCACATTCCTTCTTCTTCCCCCAGCTTTATATGCTGAGCATGACATCATATGGTATGGAATATTCCTTTGGTCAGTTGGAGTCAGCTGTCCTGGCTGTGTCCCCTCCCAGCTTCTTGTGCACCCCCAGCCTCCTCGCTGGTGGGCTGGTGAGAGAAGCAGAAGAGGCCTTGACTCTGTGTAAGCACCGCTCAACAGTAACTAAAACATCCCTGAATTATCAACACTGTTTCCAGCACAAATCCAAAGCATAGCCCCATACTAGCTACTATGAAGAAAACTATCTCTATCCCACCCAAAACCAGCATATGAACATAGCACCCTACTGTCGTGACCAAGAAATTAGGCTTATATTTAAGTTATATACCAGGTTTCCACCCTCTCTGCCTGCATCATCTAAGACAAGGGTGCATATCTTTGCTAGTGGCTTGTTTAAGATATTCAAGTTGAAAATGCAATCTGTTGCCAAATAAAGATGAAAACAATCCCTACTGTCTTAGTGACCAGATATGTTTTTTGCAGGAATGGAAGGGGGTTAGAGTTTCTTTTTGGGGTGGTGAAAATGCTCCAAAGAACTGAAGAAAGTGATCAGTTTTGCTTATGATCATTACCCATAACTGTCTTGGAAACAAGGTAGAGGTAACATAAGGTTTCTGAGTATCTATCTCTATCCCAGCCAAAACCAGGACAGAGGTGCTACCTTCTGATACAGTTGAAGCTTCTTCAAGTAGCCAGACTGTCCTGTGTCTATATAAAGGTCTTGTCTAAGCTTTTAAAAATAGAATGGTTAGACACTGTCCTGAGGAGCTGAAAAAAAATATAGGCTTAACATGCCTCCACGATTTTTCCCAAAGCCTCTGGTTTGTGTCCAATAGCTTTTTGTGTCCAATAGCTTTTATAGCTTTTTTCTCTAGTATTAAGATTCCAGATTGCCTTTGCCTACATAAACTCCATTACGATTTTCTCTGCTAACACATCTCAAGTCACTCTAGCTTCTCCCAGTTAATTTTCAAAGCCTCAATTTGTCTCCACTTCAGGTTTATGATAGAAGGGTGGGACTTTGAGGCCGTATTGTAAATATATGCATGTTCATACAAATACAATATGTATATAGTATCAGAAGATCCTTCAGGAATTTAGTATTATTTCCAAATTTGGGGTCAAAGCATATTATCATAATCTTCCAAGATCAGATAATGAATAATTAATAAATTAATGAATAAATTTAAAGCTGTCTTGGTTTTGGCTGGGACAGAGTTAACTCTCTTCTTAGTAGCTGGTACAGTGCTGCGTTTTGGATTTAGTGTGAGAATACTGTTGATAACACACTGATGTTTTGGTTGTTGCTAAGTAGGACTTATCTTAAGCCAAGGATTTTTCAGTTTCCCATGCTCTGCCAGCAAGCAGGTGTGCAAGAAGCTGGGAGGGAGCAGAGCCGGGGCAGCTGACCTGAACTAGCCAAAGGGGTATTCCATACCATGGAATGTCATGCCCAGTATATAAACAGGGGGGAGTTGGCCGGGCGGCGTTGATTGCTGCTCAGGCATCGGTCAGTGGGTGGTGAGCAATTGCATTGTGCATCACTTGTCTTTTCTTGGGTGTTATTTCTTTTTTTTGTTGTATTCCTTTTCATTACAATTATTAGTATTCTTAGTTAGTAGTGTGTTTTATTTTTACTTTAGTTATTAAACTGTTCTTCTCTCAACCTATGAGTTTTACTTTTTTTTCTTTCTTCCTCCCCACCCCACTGGGAGGGGGGAGGGGGAAGCGGCTGCGTGCTGCTTAGTTGCTGGCTGGGGTTAAACCACGACAAAGCCCAAGTATGCATGGGTAAATAGTCTATTAGGCAATATCCTGTTCTTCATCGCTGAGGTGACAAGCAACTGCCATCATGGATACCAACATTTATCACTCTTCTGAAAGTATAGATATACCCAGATACCTCTGGTACTCTGCAATCTTCTTTTGAGATTATGCCATTTAGAGTCATACCTTCTGATGTTTTTCACCTAAAAAGGAAGCATTTGCTTCTCTAACAGGGAAATAGGAGTCTCCAGCCCTTAATAGGCAGCCAGACAGAAACTGTGATCAGTTCTTTGGAGAACAGTGACTGAAACAATGCTCACAGCTCTTTCTCACAGCGGATCTAGTGCTCTCTCTGTGTTCTTCGTGGGGAGAGATGGGCAGGAAGGAGCTTTCTTCAGGATCTACAGTTTAAAAGGAGCATGTCTACTCCTGGTTTGCTATCCAGTGTTGTGTTTAGGGAACATTGACATTTGGATCTGTTTGGGGATTGTGGGCAGAATATAACAAAGCAGAAGCAGGTAAAATCTCCTTGACTGAGTGTTCAAATCTGAAGCCTACCACTGCACTTTAACAGAGGCCCAAAGGATCAGCTGAACATTGCAAAACCCAGGTAATGTTAGACAGACTCATGCAGACCTACAAGACAACCTTTTGGAGGCTGTCAGTAGCTGGAGACATGGGGGCTCTGGCTGGGAACCCAGGGCATTGCAGGAGAGCCCCAGGAGCGGGGAGGAGGGACTACTGCCTTTACTGTAATTCCCAGACTTGCAAGAGTTGTTTTTATACTATAGATTTTTTTTTATTATTATTATTTTTAACAGGAATTTGATTGGCTTCAAAGAGTTTAGTTTGTCTACTTTCCAGGCAGTTAAACTTTCCCATGGCCCGGCCTTACATTCACTGCAATTGAATGTTTTGTTTTAGTTGCAGAAGCCACTGCTCTGTGAGGCTGCAGCAATAGCACACAAATATTCGTCTGTCTTAGTTTTTGAGAATTCACCCAGTGCCTCCTTGGATAATGAGCATTTTATATGGCTGTCCTAATGAAGACAAAATGAACACAAAACCCACAATTTTGGGAGTTTTTCTGGAGTGGAGGAGGAGAAGATCAAAGAACAAGCAGTAGAAGTCTTTTAGGGGTTAGTTCTCCAAGGATTAGTTCATTTCCCCTTTGACCTCCATAGTGCTTGGACAAATAAACTTTTTAGTTTTGGAGTCTAGAAGCAGATTAGCATGTTCATTAGGCTCAAGCCAAGTCATTTAGGCCATCAGTTTCAGTTTCAAAAAGTGCTGTTGCCCTAACAAAGGTTTATGCATAGGACCATAAGTTTGGGACAGACTGCTGTAAAGCCAGGGCAACCTACGTGGTGAAAAGCAGGGGTTCATATCCACTGTGTGTGTTGGAAAAGCTGTTAAGTCTGCATGATTTTCCAAGCACAGAATGAAGGAGAGAAGCGAGGGGTTTTGAACCCTGTCACAGCATGCTGCAGCCAAAGAGTTGTTGAAGGAAGGAGATAGATGATGGCAGTGCAAAATTCTCTATAGGGTGGTGAGGATGGCTGCACAGGGCAACATTCATCATCACTTTTGAGTTGGTTTAATAGAATAATCCATAAAATTTCTGCAGGGAAATATTGCAGTATTTAAAATTAGAGCTGTGGGAACTCAGTGGGGAAAAATCCACCTGGCAAGAAACTTGCATTTGTTTTGGTGGTGTATTTTTTCTTTAAGAAATTGAAAATCTCTTTCAACTTTGTGAAGCTGAGCACAGCCACAATAAAGCTCACAGAGAATTCAGATGCCAAAGAAAAATATCAAAACTAGTGGTTGCAGAGTCAAACAGTGGGTCTTCGTCATTGCAAAATGGATCATGTGCAGTAGAAGGAATGTGGGCATTACAAGTCATGACCTTTGAGCTTACTTGCCAGTTCAGTTTTTTCTAGCACAAATTTGGAACTATCTCTGTAAAGGTCACGGTTTCATGTGATATCAGCCAAGGCTAAGTGGAGAATGTGGAAGAAGGTTTTCTTGCTGGTGAGTGAATTTTTCAAAACAATTGCCCACTTCCACGGAGTTGTTGCTGTGTTGAGCACTTTTTCATCAAGAGACTTAATTTAATTACATCGTTTAAACTATTGAATTCTATTAAACATTGAATCTTTGCCAAATAAGGATGCCGGTGCTGCATATAAAATAATTCAATAGTTTCAGTATCAGAACCTCACGGATTTCTCAGTCTTTAAAGTCCATTCACAGCCTTTGTAGTGATAGGACAAGGGGTAATGGTTTCAAACTAAAAGGGGATAGATTCAGACTAGATATAAGGAAGAAATTTTTTACGATGAGAGTGGGGAAACAGTAGAACAGGTTGCCCAGATAGGTGATAGATGCCCCATCCCTGCAAACATTCAAGATCAGGTTGGATGGGCTTTGAGCCACCTAATCTAGTTGAAGAAGTCCCTTCTGACTGCCGGGGTGTTGGATTAGGTGACCTTTAAAGGTCCCTTCCAACGCAAACCATTCTACAATTCTATGATTTTCCAACCACGGGAATCTAGCTGCAGAAGCCAACATATTTCATAAAGGCAGGTAGCAAATAAAGCTTATCCCGTATTTTCTTCTTTTAAATGGGGGAAGAGGAGAGCAGAGAAACAGAGGTTTTGTTCAAAGTCACAAAACTAATAAAAAATGGGTAGAATCACTAGCAGCATGTAAGCGTCCTGAATCCCACAGCCCAAGAAGGCTAAGGAGTGAGCGTGCTGGAACGAGTTAGATATTTCTCAAAAAGGAGCAATGGGTTTGTGGTGTGTACACTTGGTAATTCCAGTTGCAGAACAAGCACAGGTATCCACCTTGGGTGTGCATCACACAACCTTTATGAATTTACCTTCCTAGGTAATGGAGCAATCTGAAAAATTCGTTTCCTTGATACCTCTTTCCATTGGTTAAAGATTTATAGGAATATTTCAGAAAACCCCTACAAGGTCCCAAAGAGTCACATGAGCAAAAATGCTGTATTTATACAGCAGTGATGGGGTGCATCCTACTCAGGCAGAGCCCTGGCCATGGTATCTTGAGCATCTGTGACTGTCAAACTGGCCTTCGAAACTCCTAGTATTATGGTTCACAACACAGCAAGTAGTCTGGTCAGTGAGAGAGACAGAGAGTCATGCACATTTTCCCCTGTGGCTGTCCCTACTGGCTTACAGAATTACAGGAATGCGGCCCTTTGAAATCTCTGTCCTTGTGTTCAGGTCTCTGCATTGACTCCGATGAAATGAGATTTTGCATTCAAGACAATGATCTCCTACAGTGTGAAACAGGATGAAAGTCAAACTCTCACAGTCATAATAGTCTGATAGTTTCTGATCACCTCCAAACCAGGCATATCTAGGGAAATATTCTTAAACTGATGTTCTTATATAAAAATAAGAACCAATGAGAGCTGAGCATTGTGGTGAAATTTGATTTAGTTTTATAAAGAGGTGTTATAACAGCATCTTTAAAAAGTGATAAATATTTTTTGCATCTTCAGATGCCTTTAGATGAATCACAGTTCAGATTTTTATGACTTTGGAAAACACAAAGTGTGAACTAGAACCTAGAGAAACACTTTCAGAAAAGCATTTCTGTAACTATAATATCTCAAACATTTTTTGAAGAATTGATAGACCTTCATGTCATGTAAATATATAAAAGTCCAGAATAAGGTGGGTCACCATAAGCAGCTTGGGTGTTGTGGTCTTGTACACCATTCACAGTGCTAGAACAAGCAGCATGTGCTCAGTGAATGCTGTTTTTTCCCCACTTTCAATTGTTGATAAATAGCTCAACTCCAACAAGTTCTCAGAGATCCATCACTTATGACAGATAAGCACTATAGAAAAAACAGAAAATAAAAAGTGGAATTTTGGGCACTTTTATTTATAATGCTACATGCTAACAAGCTCTAAATCATCTTCTAAATAATTTTTGGTAAATTGACTGTCAATATTCAATAAACTTTGTTTTCTCTCACAATTAAGTAGCATATTATGATATTCACAAGAGGCAGGATGAGTTTGCCAAAGAGACAGACACTCAACTGCAGCCTTTCTTGGGCCATGTTTCTGAAGGGTGTTTCTGCTAGAGGAATAGATTTGGCGTTGTTTTGACAGATCCACACTAATGTAAAAAATCTGGCTCATGGAACCATGGTGCTTGCTTCCTTAACGCCTAGTATGGCTTCCTAGCAGTAGATTAAAAATAGCAGAACTTGGCTTTATATACGGAAATACAAATTGCCATGATGGAGGGAAATCTTTCTGCGTTGGCGGTGTTATTTTGAACAGATTCTTTTATTAGTGTTTTTTTATCACAGCATGAACCTCAAAAAGGCGTTGGCCTTTTATTTCAAGGGGAGGAACTGAAATGTAAGTGGTGATACCATCTAAAACTGCTGCAAGCTGTCTGCTAAGTGAAGGCCAAAACTGCATATGCAGGGTTCTAAAGTTAGGCATATACATTCTCATCTCTGTTTTGGTGTTTTCGTAAGCGTACCCACATTCAAAGTGCTGAGAGCCTCCTGATTGCACTAAGATAAATGGAAGCTGCATTTCTGAATATCAGTGCTTACATGCCAAAATGCAGTTGTCCTGTCCTGGCTATGTGCAGACAGAAAACTAAGGTGGATGATCTCTTGGCAGTACTTGAAAATAAACTTATTTTGCTGACAGAAGCATTCAGCTGTGCTCATGTAATCTGTTGCCTGTGTTGCATATGCATGAGTCCAGTAGGTAGTTTTGAATCTAATTTTCACTCACAGTATTGGGGCCTGGAACAAAATGAAATTTACACTGTGTTCTTGGAGAATGAATTATATTCCCTTGCAGCCTCAGAAAACTTCTAGTGTAGTAAAAACCTCTATAAAATTTTTCTAACCTCTAAAAATAACTGACTGCTACCTAATGCAAAAATCATTAACTGATTTATTACAGATCTAGCCCCTTCATAATACGTTGACCTAATTAAAATATATCAGCATCCTCTAAGACAAAAGAAGCATAATGTGGCTATATTAATCATTGTGAATGTTGTTCAAATGCATTTCTGTCAAATAAAGATGTTAAAGAACTGCAGCAATACCCTGGGATTTCATGTTTGCTATTAAGCTCTGCAGAATAAATATTCAGGTAGTGAAAAGAGAAATCAAACACTTCTCCTACCTTATAACGTCCTAGCTTTAAAATGAGAATGCATTTTGCTAAGTTTAGCAGATCAGCAGTTCTATTTCCATCCTATAGAAAGATCTCGGGAAGAAATATGCAAATATCCTGATTTCCATATTCATAAAAGCTCCCAGGCATGGAAAGTGGCTCTTTCTGCCATCAGCTTCCTGTTTTGTGGTCTACCACCAGCTAAATCACAGATACGTTTTACCTCAGCCCTCTGAATAAACATTCTCTGCACGCTTGGTGGGAAGAAGTGCCAAAGAGACAACATGAGACTGGTGTTCATGGGGGCTGGGAGATAGTGAAGAGACACATTCATAGCCAGTAAGGGGAACGTACAGTCTCTAACTTAGAGGACCAAGTTAAGAAGAGGATTCCTTGGTCTCCTGAGTATGTACCAGATCCAAACAGGTTCCGTCAGGTGATTCAAACAGATTTGACCACCTAACTGTCCCAAATTGCCTTCTAGATAGTTCAACCACTTCCCGTTGACTCTATATGAAGAAACTTGCTATCTACATGCCCTCTCTACCCCACTGAAGGTTTGTTGGGGGAGTGCTGAATATTACTGGTTTTAAAATCTTCCAAGGATTTTTTGATATCCCTTTAGAGCATTTTTATAAAGATGCACAGGAGGTATTTTGGGGTGGCAAAGGAAATTTGTTCACTTCAAACTAGGGCCTTCAAAGAAAATATGAACAGACTAAATTGATATGTGTCTCCTGGGCAATATTCTGCATGGCTGAAACTGTAGCATCTAGCAGGCTTAACACAGTTACAACAAATAACCACAAGAAAGACAAAGTATTTCCATTGGTACATCTTTTTACAATCTCCTTGTCCTCTATCATCTCACCATTGTCATACAAACGTTAGATTTTTAAATAAAATGTTATAACATGTAAGACTTAATACTAGCTATGCCCACGCTGAGAAAATAGGCATTAAAAGTAACCTTTGACCTTTTGAAAATGGTTCTTTCATTATACTTGTACAGCCTAATAAATTACTCTCTATCAGGCAATTGCATTTTGGCATAGAAACAATGACCTTGGAGACCACTCTACATAAATTAAGGCTTGAGAGTAGTTTTCAAACCCAGTCTTCTGCTGTACCCAGTTTATACCTCTGATCAGGAGATAACAATGCAGCCGTTCCAGGCAAGCACAAGAGAATAGTGGAAAATCTCTGCTTGGTTCACAGCAGTAGCAACAGATTGTACCACTAAGTAGAGCAGGATGTTTTGAGATTGAGTGGGTTGTTCCTGAGGCATATATGAGTCGAGACAGAGACTCTAAGAACAGCAGAAGTAGGAGGGGTGTAAGAAAAGAAAATGAGCTGTGGAAAAGCACAAGAGATTCTTTAATATATGCAATAGATGATACCACTTTTCTGTGTTATTGTATGATACACTATACTTTAAGGAGGTCATTGGGCAGCAGACTGGAAGGTGTCTAGACTAGGAGGCTCTCTTCCCAGCTGCTAGAGCATATCCATGTCATCTGGGTGGGGAGGGGGACCCGTTATAGTCCAGAGCATAGGAGATGTTACCAACAGGGACCCTACAGTTTACAGCCTGAATACAGTCCAAAACATCCTGAGTTCATTCTACAAATGTGCAGGATAGGAACAAATTACACTCCAAGAGGACCACCTTCTGCTCTCTCCCCAGAGCACAGTCTGGCCCTTTCAGTTTCTTGAACTGCTCTTCATTTTCAGAACATAATTCCCTCATTCCCATGCAACCCTTTGTAGAAGATCCAACCATGTAACTTGTTTTCAGGGAGTGGTAAAACTTTGTTGTCCACAAATGGGTCCCCAGTGTAGCAGAAATGTTCATCCACCATGTCTGCTCTTGTGTCCTGAAAGATTTCTGCATTAAGATATGCTTTAGTAAAGTGAAAAATGTTAGCAATAAAACTCATTAGATATGTTCCTACATGTCACAGAAACCTTTAAGAGGAGCATAGGCATTCTGCAGATATCTCCGTATTGTTCCCAGAATAGAATCCAAGATATTAGTAGATAAACAGTAAATATATATCCCTCATATCACTTTTCAAGGGTGTTTCTGCAATTATGATCAGAAAACATGCATACTCATAGCATTCCAAAACATTCTGATTTAAGGTGTAATTCTCCATACTTAGTCCTTGCGTCTCATGAACTCATACCTGGTTATATTTGAGCTGAGAGGTCAACCCTGACATTATGATGCAGTACATGGAAAACAGTTATCTACTGGTCTGGGAGAATGCAGAAGAGTGTAATTCCCTGTTTCCCATCACCAACCAGGAAAAGCAAAGCTAGAGCTGCATGGGTGATGTCAGGAGTGGATAACCAATGGTTTCAAATGCTGTAGAGAAATCTCCTAGGATGAAGCTGGGGTATGTTTCCTCTGCCTCTAGAAAAGAGCAACTTCTGTGGTTAGCTCTTCCAAGTTCAAACTCATGAAAGGGAAGTTACAGCTAAGTAGTTCACAGGGTCCATGGTGTTCAGCCATTTGGATGGATTTGAATTCTGGGAGTTTTTGTGTTGTTGCTGTTGTTTGTGTAATGCTCTATCACTTCTGGCATACCTTCGGAGCACACAGCTAGTTCTGAACTTAACAGAAACAGGAAATGCATAATTTTTGGATACAGTAGTTTAAACATGGTCTGCTTAGTGCTCAAATTCCTCTGTATAGTATGTGTTCCATCTTGCAGTGTAGGATGTTATTGTATATCATCTATCAAGACAGCACCAATTAGAATTATTTTAGTTTTGAAACTACTGTTATAAATTTAGAGGCTGCTGGATGTCAGAAGAACTTTTTTTTTGCGGAAGTAGTTGTCCCCTAAGGGACAATTTAAAGAAGATATCTGGAAGAAAACATGAGCGTGTTAGCATGCTTATCCAAAGGCACTCTGAGTTCTCCACTTGGCAGTTACTATGATCGAAGAAAAACTGGAGGACAAGTTACCAAATGCCAGGTCTTGTATAAAGCTGAATCTTGAAGGCAATTTCTTGTCTTTGGTTGAAATTATTATTTTGAAAGTGAATCTTGAAGTTCATTTTTGCAACTGACTCAGAGATACCTGTCTAGAAGCAAAAGTTCAGATTCTATTTTCATTAAGTAAGCAAAATAGTCACCAAGAGAAACATGCAGATGCACTGTTTGCTAACAAATCAGTGAAAGTTTTGCTCTCTTAAGGATCTATTTTTAATTTAAAATAAAAAGGGCAACTATGTAATCTATTATGTAGCCATTATAGTCACTGCAGAGCTTATCCTATCACACTGCTGTCTTTACTGCTTTGTTAAAATCAGTTCACGAATGGAAAGAAGCTGGGAGAACTGAGCCTGAGCAAATTGCATTACATTGGTGC
Source organism: Gymnogyps californianus (assembly GCF_018139145.2). Classification (NCBI taxonomy): domain Eukaryota; kingdom Metazoa; phylum Chordata; class Aves; order Accipitriformes; family Cathartidae; genus Gymnogyps; species Gymnogyps californianus. The sequence continues at coordinate 69,576,107 of NC_059500.1, read as the reverse complement.
AGCGGGCAGGGAAAACATAGAGGAGAATTGGCAGCTAAATAGTTTTCTCCTTTGGTGGAAATGCTTGCCCCTGCTTGGTCTGTTCAGCCCAGACTTCACAAATTCTCTGGGACTATTGCAGGACACAAAGCCCTTATATAACTCTGTTAATGAGTAGAGCAATACGGCATCTTTCCCTGGTTAGACAATGACCCATTCTGGCTCTCAGTGATCCCTCCTCATTTATTCACGTTTCCATCACATCTTGGCTATTTTACAGCGGTTGTGATACACTGCAGTAAGACCTTCCAGCTTCCTGTAGGAAGCTCCATCTAATCAAGAAAGTTTGTAGCTTGTCTTCTCAAAAACAGAGGTATGGATCATAGGTTCTGTTGTTTCATAGTTGTGTTACTAGAAAAATACTTACCTGCTTCTTCTCGAGCAAAGGCATGTTTAATGAAGTCTATCAGCATCTTCTACCCTAACAAAATGAATGTGATAATGATAAATGGACAGCAAATTATTACTGGAAAATAATAATTTCCAGCATATAATCACCCTTAATGAAGAGTTTTTTCCCAAATATATATAATGGGAATTTCCTATGCTGCAACTTATGTCCATTTCCCGTCCTTTCACCATACACATCTGAGAAGAGTCTGACTCAATCTTCTCTATAATGACCGATTAGGTAGCTGAAGACAGAAATTAGATTAGCTCAGGCTGAACAAACCCAGCCTTTTCTCTCAGTCTTTTCTTGTACATCAAATGAGGGAGTATGGGTGCGTTGGAAAGGTGCCTGTACAGCTGATGAGGGGGCAGAGTCCCTAGGCACATGACATAGTACACCAAAATATATACCTAGGTGCAGCCAGAAGTTAATATAACTAACAATTCATGGTGGTAGTAGTAGTTTATAAAACTCCAACTCCTCCTTGCTTTTCACACACAAGTGATCACTGAGTTTGTCTCTGCAAGTAAGGATTTTTCTGATAAAGCAGGTAAAGAGGGTAAACATGAGCAAATAATATTGATAGAAATGGCAGGTAAGTGACTGTATAAATTACGTACAATAGCAAAACTGCCTGTGAGTGCTTTATGAAGTCCCTCTCCATGCCAAAAAATAGCAGATGAGACTCTACTGAAGCACAGGCTACATCCAAGCAGCTGGTATTGTGAACTCTGTAGATTTCCAGCCCAGTTCCTAGGGTGTGGACCATGATGGCAACCATCACAAAAGCATGGTGGAGACTTTGGGAACAGGAAAACCCCAAAGAGACTCAATGGTGAGATTCTTTCCATAGGAATTCAATTCATGGGTCACTTGTAACCAAGCAATGAAGAAATACGTTTCTTGCCCTAGGTTATAGGGAAGCCCTCCTGTGTTGGGCTTGTTTACTTGGATTTTGCATGTTGGAATGGATTTAGCCTTTAGATGCTGAGTCACTGTAACAGATGTTCTTTTGATCCTGCAAAATGAGAACTGCCAAAACAAAGAAAAGCTATCAGAAAACACTAGTACTGCTAATAATATGCTTTATGTGCTGTAAATGATAGGAAAATCAAACAATGAAAAATGTAAACACCTAGAATTTTGCCCAGTATATTCTGAAGTGTGTCTTCAATGATTAAGAGATTTTACACTTTTAGGGCAAAGTAGGACATATTTCCTAAAGGAGAAATGCTCAATCTGTCAACTTGCTTTTAACATTTTCTTTTGCATCCGTTTGAGTGGTGAGACTTCTCTGATGACAGCTATGTTTTGACAAACAGCGGGCACTAAATACTAGCTCTGAGTTAAAAGTAGTATGTTAGAAAATTGAGATAGGCATCATAATGTTTGTTTGATTCTCTTTTAGAATGAAAAAGTTCCAAACAATCTAAAAGTGAATTTATACTGATCACAACCAACTTTTAAAAAACTCTGTTTTCAAGAAACACTTCCCCCACCAAACCCAAACAAGTTTTTTACATTTGAGCTAATATGTTGTGTCAGGCTCTGGTCCAAAGTAAATTCGGTCAAGTTAAAAGCCCTCTGTAAGGGGCTTAGTAACAAACACTGACAGAGCCAGGTATCATTATATTTAACTCTCAGGCATTAAATAACATCAAAAGGAATACCTGGATTCTTCAACAGAGGCTTTGTTTAAAAAATACATATTATACATATGTTTAGTGCAATCTTTTATCAGTCCTCAAAAACACCACTTTGGCTTTGGAGGAATATTTGGCAGGATATTTTATTGGTTTAAATGCATACACAACTGACATAAATTACAATAATAAATGTTCCATCATTTTCCCTCTGGTTATAGGAGAAAGAACCAATATCTGTGTTCCTCTGTTGCATTATATAAAAAAGTCGGATATTCAAAAATGGATGTTGGAACAGTTCGCAGTACTGGTGCAAGGGCTTTCAGTACTGTGCTGCCTTGCATGCTTGGATTCCCTGCAGTGGCTTTAGGGCAAGGTTTGGTATGTGAGGGCTACAGAAAAGAGCCCCCTCATTTATTCCCCTCCACAATTACCAATAAGTGACAGGCATATTAGGTGTTAATGGTAAGGGGTTGCCCTGAGAGATGCTGAGCTCCCTGGACTTGTTTCAGCCATGTGCCTACAGTCAGGCTGAGGAGTAGGCTCATTGAATTCAGCTTAACTAACCTAACGAGCAGGACAGAGCACCCACAGAGCTCAGGTAACTTGGACAAATTAGATCTTCAATAAAATAATTATGAAAAAACCCAGGAGCAATCAGGAAGAAAACTGAACAGGGGACAGGAAATAAGCTGAGATTTGGCTGATGTATAGCAGGACTGAACATAGCTCTGATCTGAGAAGGGGCAATTGCTGGGGAAGACACTGGGAAACGGTTGGTACAACCATGCAATGTGAATTGTGAATGCAAATGTGGAGTTGCTTATATCTGAATACATGATGCCTGTATATGTGACAAAGTACAAATGATCAAAATGATGGGAAAGGAAGCAGATTGACAGCCACTCCTGTGACAGATGAGGGAGCGCTGACAACTCACTTTTTATCTGCATTTTGTTAAGGCAGACTATGTTGAAAAGGAAAGTATGTTTATACTTGTATTTCCATAGAATAAATTTACTGTAAATTTTAATGAGAACAAAACTTGACTAGCTTCCCTGGTATTTAGGACACATTTGATTTCTGGGGTGTTGGCTCAGTTGTTTCATGGGGGAAGAGCTTACAGGCAAGGCTGGATGTGTATGATAGGAATAGTAAACACACAAATAGTAGCACCAGATATAGTCTCATGCAACTACACAGTCAGCTTGTTCAGGTAGTTCAAGTGGCTGAAAAGTAGCCCAACAACAATAAAAAAAGAATCAAATCAACACCTTAACTTGGTTTATGTTGCAACTGCATGAATGCTGTTGCTGACATGCAGGAAGGGTGCAGACATATGGCAGCCCAGGCTTGGCTTGGCTTTTACACTGTTCTGTAATGGCAATAGCTTCAGAGACAAACGTGGTCAAAATAACAGATATTCATAGCATCACGATCATCTGCAGAGATAAAAAGATGAATTTCAGAAATGTAGACATTTATTTGGATGTGCATTGAATTAATAATGCACAGTGATCGATAAAAAATGTATATCATGCCTTATAATGGACACTAGACATTCAAGAGGCAATATAAAGATTTTCTAATGAGATGCTTTCTTATGAACGCACAGTACTCGAGGTGGTTGGAAACTAGAATTTCCATTCTGTGGATAATTCAGACACTACAAAAATGTTTGTTCCAATATAAATTAGAAAAGAAAGTAAAGTTTTGCAGTGGAGTAAAACCTTTCAAACATTAAAATTTATGACTCATGGAGCATTTGATGTTGAGAATATCAGATGATGATGATGATGATGAACAATAAAATTTCAGGAGGATACAAGCTGTTCATGTTCATTGTTCAGATGAATTAAATTCTACACTGTGGGTTTTTTTCAATATTAAGGCAATACAAATATTAACCAGTAGTCAACTTGAAATATTTATACTGTCAGACTTAGGTATTGTCCTTTGCTGAAACAGCAACATCATTGTGACAGGATTAGATTGAAAGTATCAATCAACATGTTCCAGTGTAATGTTTCATTTTCAATGAAACTGCACTTTCCTGGGGGCAGAAATTCTTTCACTGAATTTCTGATCATCTGTACATAACAGAAAGCAGCTGGAGCATTCACTAGCAGGTGTGCCCTCATTGCAGACACTGCCAAAAGGAGCAATGCTCCAAAGCAGGACATTTAATGGCCTTTTAGTAGCTGTTTTATTGTTACCTTTTAGCGCTTCTATTAGGTTGAAACTCTTAAGATGATATTGCTCAGTCAAGGTTGTGGATTTCTGCAGGAAAGTTAAGAAGGCACCAACTTAGTGGTCTACCTTTCAAAACTCAAATAATTATCTTATTTTAAAACTGGGAAATACATGAATGGCAATTCACAAAGGTAGCAGATCACGAACCAGAATATATCTTGAATTGAAGAAAACAGTGGACAAAAGACATGGAATAACTGTATTAGCATAGCCAATCTCCTAAGTCCCAGAGAAGTGTGCCTTTTAGTGCTACAAAAACATTTTTTTTAATTTTTCATCTCAAAGCTAGTGAGAACAGGGAGCCATTTCAGCACCTCAGCTGCTACATTCCCGTTTGGTCTTTGCTCTTAAAAAATATATGTGAACAAGGTGGAGACTCCCAAGACCACCCTCACTTCATTTGAGTTATGAAAAAAACTGAAATATGAAGAAAAAATGGAAGGAAGTAGGATTGTTTAATGTAGGGAGGAGAAGACTGAGAGAAAATATAAGAAGTGTTCTGAAATATGTAGAAGATTGGGGGGGGGGGGGGGGGGGGGGGGGGGGGGAGAGAAGATACTCTTCCAAGTAGCCTTGGGGACCTGATTGGATGTGATAGGCCTAAACTGCAGCAAAGGAGATTTGTATTACACACTGGGAAAAGCTTTTGGAGAACAGCGCAAAGCAGTGGAAAGCTTTTTGTGGGGAAACTGCAGAGATTCCGTGATTGAAGGTTTGTAGGAAAAAGGTTGGGCAAACATCTGGCCAGATGCCATGGACAGGACCAGGCGATCTCTGCAGGACCCTTCCATTCCTTATCTCCATCTGTAATTCTGTGATGCCAAACTGTAGGGGTGGCTTCTCCTAACCTTGGGAATGACCAATGCACTGAGGCCTTTCTCTTTCACTGTTCTCAGTCTAGCTCTTCAGTCTCCTAGAAAACAAGACAGGGCCCAGTCAGAGACAGATTTTGATGCAGAGATCAGTTTTAAAGGGCATATGAAAGAAAAAGAAAGAAGATAGGAGAGAGCAGAGTAAATCAAAGCTCAAGCTTGCTAGATGCAAGACTGGGAAAGGATAACATCAACTTGCATGTTTCACCAGCAGCAGCTATAGCAGGAGCATCAGGACTGATAGTTGAGCATGGTTGCAGTCAATGTACTTCTGCAGCTTTCATGAGCTGCTGTTGCTGCTCATACTTTGATTTGGGCTCTGAACCAAATCAGTGGGCAGATGGCCACCCCTCTTTGGGCTTATCACTGTGTCTTGCCAGCCTGTGTCCATATAGCTCACGGTGTATGGAAAGCAGGTGTGCAGCTGGTCTTACCCACTGGTTTTGATGTGCCCTGCCTGTATAATCCCATTACAAACCAGATGCTGTGGCCAGAATTTTCTTTAGTTGTAGGGTATTTTTCCTGATTCTGGGGGACAGCAAGATTTCTGTTTAGGAGATTCATCATCTGTTAAATTCCTAGCATGAAGGGATTTGTAAAATGTTGTTACTGTTATCTTGGGTGCTTCACTGTGAGCTGGGTTGTAGCTTTGGCTTTAGGAGGCTGGTATTTTAGGCAAGTCAAGTTATTTTTTTACTTCAGTTTCACATCGTTTTCTCTACTACGTACTGGCCCTGTAAAATAGAATAAAATAATCTTTGTAAAGCATTCTACAAAGTGTAGAAAAGTTCCTTACAAGATTTTTTTTTTCATTTTATTACTTGGAATATATCCCCTTTAGCAAGAATGCAAGATTTTATGGAGAGTATGAGAGAAGGAATGCTTTAGTTTGACTTCATAATGGTCATACAAGATGAAAATTTCCACTTAGTACTTGGTAATTAGATAGACAGACCCTTTAAAACGTGTTAGAACCACTATGGGAATGTAAAGATGCTCACATGGTGAAAATGAACCTCTCTCGAATTCAAGGAAGTCATGTGTAGGGGAAGGCCAGATTTGATTATTAATCAGAACAATTATGTTATAATAGCCACAGTCTAATAAAAGGAGCTGGATAGCTACTGAAGAAAATTCCTGGAGTCAGTCATCTGTATTCCAGGAAGGCTGGCTATTGGTCCAGAAATTGCAGTGGAAGTGCATATCTCTATCAAGATTAAGAGCCAAAAAGGCACATGTTTGTTACTTTAAAGCACCTAATCTTTATGCCAATATTTTGGAAATTACTGAAAGAATTAATTCTGGAGGAAATTATGCCAGACGTAATGATCTGGTGGCAAATGGGAAGAAAAATTTTAAGACTGCCAAATAGGTATATAGGACATACTTGCTAGACTGGTAAACAATCACTTGCTGCTCTCAACATAACCAGTTAAATCTTGATTAGCATTCATAGCCTATAAAGGAAAAATGCCTACAGGCTGGAATTTATGCTCTGAAAGCAGGAGAACTGTTCTAGGTGTTTGTGCAGCCATGTAGGTACCACTGCAACCAAGGGCTTTACAAACTGCTGCATCAGAGCACGGCTCAGTGAAAGGCTGTTGTGCTTCAGGGAGACCAGGGTGGGCCCAGATGACCATCTATCCATTCAGTGCAGCTGAGCCAAGCCAGTTTCTTTGCATTCCAGTCTTTTCATTGTTTTTAAATGCCTCCACAGAAGGCAGGAAGAATAACTGAATGTATTGTTCCTGATTGTACAAGCCAGCCTGATGAAGAGAATCTTATTAAATCATTAGAATAACATATAGAAGCTTAGCCACAATTCAGTCTCATCATAGTGATTTAAATAAACATCATTTTCCCATTTCTTGCGCTCCAGCAGTTGGGAGCAGGTGCTGGTTCTCTGCAGGGACTCGTAACCTCATTCCTTGTTGTTTTCTTTGTTTCTATTGGAACAAGGATCTGCTTTAATCCTGAAATAATCCGTACAAAGCTGGAGGCTGTTCTTTGAATGTACTGGGTCTGAAGATTGTCTGTGTTTTGCCTGATACTAATTATTTCTCAGTTTGTCTTGGCACTTTGCTGTGGTAATGAGTGTTTACCTTGAATTCCCTGCTGGCTATGCTGTGGAAGGAATAGGCACACAGACAAGATATCAGTAGCAAAGGAAATAGATCAAATTAACTACATTCCATCAGTAAATTAATTTCATTAGCATATTAAAATTACTGTGACTCAAATAGAAATTGGCCTGATGAATTTAGATCTGGTTTTTAACACCCCAATATTTATTGTTTCACAGACTGGATATTTTAGTTTATGTCCCATATTACGTGGTAGAGGTTGGAGTCATGCATGAAACCTGGATCATGTTTTGGTGCCAGATAGCCATATACAGCCCAATTTTACCAACCAGTTCCCTGGTTCTGATTTTTTCACTCACGTTTTTGCTTTGCTTATTTGAAGACAGAATACATGAATTGTTCAGTCATGACAGGTCTTCTTTTTCTCAGTCCATTATCTTGATGAAATAAGCATAAATAAGAAAAAGAACATGTATTAATATTCTTGAGAATTCATCATTTCTGTAGAAAAGTCATTGTATAAAACATTGTTGCTTGCATCAGAGCCTTCCCTTTTTAAAATAAAATTTATTACAGCTGTTGATACTGTTTTATGCTTAAATAAGAAGAGTAACATTCATCTTTAAAATACGGCGGTTTGTTCTTTCAAAGTAGGAAATGTCAGGCTCATCACGGATATTTTTTCCTGTATGCAATCAGTGTACTTCTCTAAATTACCTCCATTTATGTAGAACATCACTAGTTTATAACTGCAGTTTACAGATTGGATTATTACATTGAAATGAAAAGTGTCAAAGTAGGGCTTGTAAGATATTCTACGTTGTGGCAATGTTGTACAGAGAGTAATACCTAATATGATTTAAAACCTCAGTCAACAGACATGCTTCTTAGACCCCAGACGCAATTTATCTTATGCATAATGTAGCCCTATTCTTTATTCTGCTTGTAGAGTGCTGCTGCGGAAATACACATACTTTAAAGGCGGAGAGAGAAAACTTTATGTTTACTATGCTGCCACCTATTCAGCTATGAATAATTTGCACTAGACACTTAACAGAATGGCAGAGAGATGAAATGGCAAAGCCAGAACCAGAATCTGTGGTAAAATCACAGCCCTATCAAAGCCAAATGGAGCTTTACTGAATTTTGCCCCTTTTTCCTTGTTTTGTCTTGAGTGGCAAGGCATTTTGGTTGCCAATATAACTATGCCAGGCTAGAAAATTATCAGTCTTGTCCTCCAGAAACTACATCCAAGAAGGACTTTAACAGGAGAGAAGCTCAAGCACTCCAACCCTAAAGAGACAGTCGTCTTGCACACTCTGGACCATAGTCGTCTGTTGACTAACTACTTCAGGATGACATAAGGAGTGAGTTTGCCCTGGTGCATTTACGTCTACCAACAATCTTCTGGAGTAAATATCCTGCATATTTATTCCAAGTACTTCTCAAAAAGCAGAGTATGGCATTGCTTAGAGCCCCAGATGGAGCCAAACAGAGATTTGGAAACTGAACACCTAGCATCACCTCCTGAGCTCAGTACAGCCTCCCTAGGTCTTCCCAAACATAGAATGAAAAATGGAGGCAACCAAATACAGAGGCTGATTTCAGGCCACATCATAAGGTTTACTTAGCACCACCTGCATTGATTTGACTTGCTGCCTCTCTGTTGAATAGGGCATTACTTTATTTCAGTAGTAGAGGTGCTGATGGAGCCACATTTTCTCCACCATTTCATGTGGAGGAGCCGCATTATCGATCCTTATATTAAATATGGCTCAACGATAAAAAACAAATCATTGAAGAATTTGGTACAGCAGGCAGAAAATATGCATTAAAAGCACTGCATGTGCTTTCAAATTGCAGAATGATTCAGGTGGAAAAACATCTCCTGTAACGATGACTGCTCTATGAATACACAGAGATCTGAAAGCTGTTGAAAGAAAAATAATTAAGAAAATTTGCTTTCTCTGTTAAATTAAACAGAGTAATGGCACTAAATAAAAATATATTTTTCATAACATTTCTTCATAAATTGAGTTTTTCTAATCCGCATATTCACTGAAATACTCAAACTAGGAGCTGTAGCCAGACCACTGTGCAATTTTGAACTGTAATGTAATGTCTCACTTGCTAGATTTTGTATCTGAGTCCTTCATTTCAAATGCATTTGAAAGTGTGCATCTGTGTAAAATTAACTGATAAATAATCACTGGAGAAATGAAGGTAAAGTGGTTTAATCAACACCTGGGCAGAGGTCTGTAAGTTAGCTTAAGACTGAGGGAACAACAGTGGTGCAGTTTTGTCTCCCTCAAGCTAAAGTTCGTGATTTTTCAGCTGAATTTATGAATCCACTCACAGAGCAGCTGTGGCTGTTCATTGCGGGCCAGTTTGTTAACAGGATGATGCTACCTGACCTGAGACAGACCTGAGAAAGATCTTCTGAGTTTCAAGTAAAAACAGACAACGACCAGGTTTCTAAAATCGTGTCATCCAATATGAGATACTGAATGCCCTCTCTGTGGTACGCTGGACTGCATTTTTCCTGTTTTCCTATTTCTCTGTAGACTAAAATATTCCACCACAGTGCTCTATTCATGTTGGGCACTCACCTCCAGAACTGGGTTTCTGCTGTTGATTAGAGTTTTCGTGGCCTGTCTTCTGCTGCTCAGCATGTCTGAAAATTAACAGGAGGGTATTGGGGGGAAAACAAACCAACCAACCAGCCAACTTATTTTCAGAAACTGCTTGTATTACTATGTTTGTGGGATTATTAATCAACATTTGCACGTTAACTGCACCCAATTGTGTAGCAGGCAGTCAGATTGGAAAGCTTAAAATAACCTTTAAGTATTGCAGTTTCAATTACTAAAAAATATCCACTCTCTTTGGTACAATGGAAACACAGCCAGAAAAATTCATCCTAAGCCAGGATGACACTAAACTCAGAGAAGTGTTGGAGATATTTTCAAGACATTTTTCAAAACACTGTGGTCTGGAGGACTTTAGATTGTAAAACTGTGACTGGCTGTCTCTGGTTTGAAATGCACTGTATAATAAATGCTGTTACGTCTGATGCAAGAAATGCTTGATTATCTTTTTTTTTTGCTGAACTATGCAGCCGAGCTCAGGCAGAGCCGTGACTGTCTGGCAAAATAGCATGGCAAAATACCAATAATGACTTATACATTGATATTGAAGCGGATGTGCGTTTCAGGAGATATGGAAATAACGATCATACTGGTGGAACAGTATTGGCAGCTAGGGTTATGAAGGGGAAAAAAGCAGATAAAACTAAATCAGTCAAAATTGCTTTAGCAGGGATGTAGAAGAATTTCTACTGGAATAAATGTCTCTGCACTCAGAGACATGGCTCAAAATAATCCTCACATTCACGGAGGGAAGACAATGATTGCAAATGTCACTTTGGGAGGTCAAAACTGTAACCGTGGCGTATGTATTCGTTGGAACAACCTGTTCACTTGGTCTAGGTAAGTAAAGAAAACCTTATCTTGTCCTAGGAATCTTGGGCTGATTGAATATGAACTAATTTAGTTTAAACTAAATAGAGGATAAAAATCACGTTAGCTATGCATTTTTCACCTGTTCAGACAGACTGAAGCTTCAGCTGCTCACTCTGTGATGCCATTGAAAACGAGCCAGTTTCCATCTAGAAGCAGCATCACAAGGTTAGTGTGGCACAGCACTGGAGGCAGTAATCTCTACTGAGAACCTGTATAGTGTTGGACACACTATACTACTTGGGAAAGTAAGTTAAATAAACACTCTGAACCTTATCTGTGCATATGGCAATGCCAGCGTTGTCCACGAGGGACTCTGCTAGTTGCAGCCCAGACATTGATGAGGCTTTGTCTCTGCAGTCCCTGCTTTCATCCTTTCCTTTCTATTTCCTACCTTTTTCTTCACTTATCTCTTCACCTGCCCACTACATTTTTATCTGTCTTTCGTCTGCTCCTTTTTTCTTCTCACAGATCCAGTTTGCATGTTAACTCCATATTATTTGAGTTTGCAGTGAGGTTTCACCTCAGAATTTATTCCAAATAGAATCAAGAGTAGGCCAAAGCTGTGTAATAATCCAAAATGAAAAATTATGAGGGAAGGCTCTGAGGCATGCCACTCTCTGCTTCTGAAAACCTTCATGAGATTGTGGTGACTGAAGCAGACATTGCCCTGTCTCAGAGATGAGCATCTTCAGCATTTCTGTCCTTTCTATCAATACTTTAGCACTTTGCTGGTTCAGGAGGAGGAATACTCAAACCAAATTGGCTATGCCACGTATTTGGAATATTCTTTTAGCAAGTTACCTTTACCTTACTGACGTCTGAACACTAGCTGTAGTCTCGCCTATTGATAGACTGATCCCTGTTCCCATTATCACTGTGTATTCAAATACAGTGCTTGAAAACGTTTTTACTTAGTTTTGCATAGCCTGAGGAGTGGAATGATATTGGATTTACAACAAGACAGCAACTCAGTCATAGCTTCAGTTACAAGTGAGAAACGCAGAGTACACCACAAGCTATGTTAGTGTAGGAGTAAAGGAAGGACTCCAGCTCTGTAATTCATATGGGTACACCTCCAGCACTTTCCCAATAGTTTGATAAAAGATGGGGCAGTATGAAATGAATTTTCATACAGGAGAAAAGTGGGGAACACAGAACAGGTTGCTGTTGGCCTTATTTTTATGGATCCACAATCAAGATGTTTAAAGAGGGATTTACATCTGGTCTTGAGGAAAGCATGTTATTTCTTAAGAAAGATTTTATTTCAGATCAGTGGAAGGTGGCTATGATAATTTTCTCTTCAGCTCTAGAGGACAAAATCCAGTTCTCCAATCCAGGATTTGTTACGATTCCCTTCTGGGTTTTGGTTTTGTTGTTTGTTTTTCTTGATGGTGGAGGGGGTGTTTAATGGATGTCTTTTTTTTGCTTTAATAACCCTCTTCGGTGGCAAATGATGGTAAATCTGGACAACACTAGATGTTTAATCGCCCACTGGTAGGCACTGTCTTCCACAAATGCTTCTGGTGGCCTATAGGAAGCCATAGGAGAAACATACCTGTGTGGCACCACTGGGATGCTATTCCCTGTGGCACTCACGCAAGTAGACACAGACCAGCTGGAGCTCTCCTCAGCCTGGGAAGATGCCAAGTGGGTGAAGCTTCTGTTTCACCTCCTCCACAGATGCTCTCTGTGTGACTCATCTGGCACCAGGGTTGTATCTACAGTCATTTACGTCCAACTATATTATTCAGAAACAATGGGCATGCTGAAAAAGAATTTTAATCTTTTCTTCTAAAAATATAAAGATAGATATGTATCATGTAGTTAAAGGTTAATAAAATAGAGCTATATAGTGTATTTATAACTTTTGAACTGGTTTAGAGTAGAACTTAGTATCCTTTTACGCAGAGTATAAAGATTGGTTGATGGCATTGCATTCTTCTGCAAAAATACATGTCTTTTAAAATATTCTTCAGTTTCTTAATTTATTTCATTGCAGTTTTGTTATCTGCTGGCTGTTATTTCAAGACACAGAAAACAGTGTCGGGAACAAACTGTCTTTAGTGCAAATGTACTGAAGAAATATTTCCTAATTAGAACAGAATACTTCAGCATTAGTACAACTTTTAGGGAAAAAAACCCAAACAAACACCTATGTGTTTTCTTTTTAAAAACAGACAAAGCCTAGTGATGGTGATAGGAAAATAGTAACTTGTCTTTCATGACAACTGATGAGATTGCTTAAGAGTATATTCTTTTAACAATTAGTGATTTTGTTAATTGTTAGGCTGAGAATTCAAGTAGTGATAGGCAAGTTAAGTAACAGAGAATTCTCTTTTCAAAAGGGCTGAACTCTATAAATCTGAAAAGTGGGTATGAGCCTCTGCAGGCAGAGGTGAGATTTGGGCCAGAGCAGCCTCTGTGCTAGGGAATCCCGTATCCACTGAGTAAAGGCGAGAGCATGTCACAATGCTAATATTACAGTAGAAATTCCTTAAAAGACCAGAGATTTATTCTGAGGAACTCATATGGGGTGGGGGTATGAAGTAAATAACTGTTGATTCATTCATGGATTTAGAAAAACACAGCTGCTCCTCAGCAAAATAGGAAACATCCTGAACACAGAGAGGTGAAATATTTTTTAGTCCTCCCTCAGTGGTGGCTATTTAGAAAATAGGGATTCTAGAAAATAAAAGGATTCTCTGTTTTATTTATCCAGTCATGTAAACAGTGTTTCTGCCATCATGCGCGGAGGGAGTGGACCTGAGTTTCTGAGTGTGTCTCTCCTGTTAACAGTGACAGAGTCATTCCTCCAGCCAAGTCCTGTCCCCACTCCTGTCCATAGCAAAGTTCCCATTGCACAAGGTGCTGAAGAATAAGGTTGTCAGTAATTGTTTCTCTAGTTTATATGTTATGTCAACTTCTAAAGACAGGTCTCTCATTATCCAGCTGACAAGAATATGTGTATAGAGAGGGGGGGAGCATCTTTTTTATTGGCCTGTGTCCCCTAGAGCGAAGTAAAGAGCAGGTACAGCGCTTCCACTCCAAATCAGGAATGATTTAAATCTACTGCTGTGTATTCATCTCAGACCAATGAAATTTGTTTTCAAAAAAATAACTCCAAAAAGGTGTGTGATTTTGAACTAGAGCATTTCTGGTTCAGAATATGGCCGAGAATACAGATCAATTAATATGATTGAACAGGGAAAAAGAATGGAAGAAAAGACAAAACTGTACACTAGTTCTGCTTCCAAAGGCTTTTTAGTGTGGAATGGTATCCTAAAAAGCAAGCTAATTGAGAACTAAACCTCACATGGTAAATAAATGGCATCAGACCTCTTTCTATAAGGAATATCCATGAGCATTTATTTATAAAATACTGTGTGTGAATAATGATAATATCCAGGACATTTTCTAAATCTATCATGTCATCCATAACCTGAATGATGAATTATTACCATCTAGAGAAACACCACCTGTACTTAATCCACTATAAAATGAAAAAACATAAAAACAGGTGGATGCACTGTGATTACACCTGTCTGAGAAATACCTATTAGTAGAACCATAGCAAGATCAGGACAAATTTTATTCTGAGATACAAGGGCATAAACCTGTAGCAGTTGTTCTGTGAAAAATATAGGGAAGAATACATAAAAATATCATTTGCAGAAGAAATACTGAAAATTATTACGTTATGGATCATATGGAAATGACTACCAGCTGGATGGCCCAAAGTCAAATGATCTAAGTAAATCATCTTAATAGCAATATTTATAACTGTTAGAGATTGAAAGTTCACATGGTTATTATGATTACTAGAGATATATGGTACATTGATGAAGAGAGATTTTGTATTTCTCTATCCAATACAAAGATAGTTCAGGTGAAGATTTTTATCAATGCTTTGTAGGAAGGTTAGCTGATTTATTAAATGATAATGATTTTCTTGCAAAACACCACAAAATACATCCTCTATGTTTTCCTGTGGCCCCTTTCCTGCCCGATGTCTTTGTATTTTTCTATCTCAAGTTTTAAAACTGCTTAATTGCTTGTTAGTATGACAGTTCAAATGCCCTTAAAATATGCTGAGATGGTTGCAAAAATTAAAACAGGATATTGACTTTACTATATTCTTGCCTTTTCTCTATTGCATCTGGTTAATGTGACTTAAGTTGATTTTTCAGTGTTTAGAACCTGCACACTCCATTTTAAGTGATAAATTGGTAGATTATATTTATTTTCTATCGTGCTTTGAGAGGATATCCCAGGCTCAAAAACAGCTTGGTGCAGTCACGTGGTGAAATCTGTGTGGCACTCCACTGCATGGATTACATTAGTTATTAGCCATTCAAAGTAAAATTTAAAAACAAGCAAATACAAATCAATACATTTCAGATGGTTTTCCAATTGTAAAGTCTCCAAATATTTTATGTGTTAGCAATGACTGACTGAGTTAGAGCTGAAATTTGCTCTGGCAAGTGCATCCCACGCACACCATCACTGGCAGAGATAAAGGCTCAATGAAATTTTTTACCTTTATCAATTTGCACAGCCACATCTGCCTGTGGATAGAATAGAAACTACTGGCTTGCTTTGAAGAAGACAGAGGACACAGGATTTCCAGGCTTGTCCTTAGAAGAACACCTGCACTGGCTTGTTAAGTATCCTCACAGGCTACATGGCAAACTCCGCAAGGTCAGGGCACGAGCACCGCCATGATGTTATTCTTTCCATTAACGTGCTGCCTGGAATGGCAGTGGCTGGTAGCAGCGGTCCCTGACGATGTTGGCATACTGTTTGTGGGACAGCCTAAGCCCTGGTAATTCCCAGAATGGAAAAGGGGTCATATGTTTGGGTCAGGAAAAGAGCTTAGCCATACAGACATAAGCTGGTCAGTGTTTTGTTCAGAATTAATTCACTGGTGTAGGTGAATTCTAAGTGTATGTAGGTGTACAACTCTGCCCAAAGGATCCTGCTAAATAAAGGGTGCCAGGGAGCAGTCCCTGACCCTAAGGCTGAGTGGTGCAACTGCCTTGTATCCATGCAGTTTAGGGATAACACCTTCTGCAGCTGATACCCATGCCCATGCAACAAAAGCTCCGGATCTCTTCTGGGCCCTGTGTGACAGCTTTGCAGCCCAAGGCATTATTTAATGTGTGCTTTTCCAGTTCAAGCTGTCTGAGAGAATGTGAGAACTGTGTTGCAGGCCACCAGAGCGGTGATGTTACAGCACAAAAAATGACCTCACATTTTGCATACCTCTGGGCTGTGGCATAAAGGAACATGGGAGCTTTGAGGGTTCAAAATCTGCCCAGACGGAGTTGAAGGAGTGTGGATAGTGTGGTAGAGGGACCCAATCTCACAGTCTTCATGCAGCCTTGGAAGCAGTCCTTAGGGTGAGCTGTTATCAGAAAGCTTTCCAGGCTTTGCATGGGAGAGAACAAAAAGGGCTACCAGCTAATCAGCATGGACAAGCAAGGCTCAGTGTTTGATATCACCTCTGATTGACCAGCATAGATAAATCCAAAGTGACTTGTGTTGCAGCAGAATAATCATGTGTATTGAAAAAGGGGAAAGTGCTCTGTACACTCTTTTGTGTAACACTGCTTCCTTCACGTGGGATTACTCTTTTCCCAAGTAGAGTTGTCACGTGTCTGAGTTTCCCAAGACCTTTTTCCCCAGCAGACTTTGAAGTTTTCACTTAATTACTGAAGTGCACAGTGGTTGTGTCAGAGCAGTAACTTTTCCCTAGCTACCAAATGTCTGCCATTGTCATAAATATCCGCATCAGTTTGGCAATTCAGCTTACATAAAAGTGGAGTGAATTGGGTGCTTCCAGGAAACGCTGGCTCTGCAGCTGAAGTGCTGAATGTATTTGCATACACAGAGTCCTCCTGACAGGCCCCAACTTCCAGCGAGCACTGGAAACCTCAGTAAACCTCATGGCAACCCTGTTTTCCATGAGATGGAGCGGTGACTGATGAGCATGCCTGATGCCTTAATCTTTGCATATGTTGGCTGTTTTCTATTTATATTGATGTAATTTACCGAACAGTCCCCATATTAGTTCATTTAGTGTCATGAGAACTGGTATCTTCCTCTCGTATCAGTTGCAGCTGTCCTTTCCTGATTTTTCTCCAGTGCACATGCTGTACTTCTTGCAGTGACTCATATGCTGAAAAATGTCGTAACCACATGAAAACTCAGAATTGACCTAGAGAAAGCACACAGATGCATTCAGATATGCCAGTGGTAAGTAATACTTAACACAGACCAAAAGAGCATGGAAAGCCAAAAGGCCTCACTAACAGTGGAAATGAATGTGAGCAAGCTGAACTATTCATATTCATTAAGCATAAATGACCTGAAATATATAGATCCTTCTGGCTGCAAATTATTCTAGGAAGGAGTTTGTAGTGAGGCAGAAGACGTTCACAAGAGCTTGCAGCACAGCTCCTGTGAACGAAACTCAGACTTGGAATTGATTATAAAGCTTATGTTATCTGTTAGATGCTTAAAACTTTCCCTCTTCATTATCCATAGGAAATAATATACATTCCAGTGGCCCATGCACCATCAAAGATAAATCCGCCAAATTTTATCATCAGTTTATCTTGCCTGAAAAGTTCATTTGTATTTTCGTATAACAACAGGCATTTGTTTAGAAACTGAGGACTAGCAGGTGATATATTTCTGCCCCAAATGGCGAAACAGTCTCTCCACAGTCATTCAAACCTACTTGCAAATTCACATCTTGTGCCACTCAGCCTCCTGCAGCGTGAAACCTCATTACAAACTATAGAGGGCAGGTGAGGATTGTAAAGCTGTAGATGGACTTGTACACTCAGTGTTCGAGTGCCTGACACCAGGTCTTTTCTTATATAGACCTAAGCCAGCTGTTTCTTCCAGCCAGTGACTTGTGCTGTCTCCCTCTCTTGAGAGATGACTTCTTAATTTTCAAAAGCATTAAGGTGTTCTTAACTCAAGGTAAGAAAAAGGAAACATGGGTGAAAGTTGCTTTGTAGATGGAGGCTAACATCAAATATAAACAATGAAATTTATATAAAAGAAAGACTATTGTTTATGTTTCTCCCTTTCTTTTGTTTTCCTGCCACCAGAGTTGAACTTGTGTCAGCACTTCTCAAAGTATTAATAATTGAGCCATTCACTCCTGGCTGATGTATGGCATACAGTTTCTCTTGGTCTCACTGCACTGTATTGTGTTTTCTGGTGCTGCCTTCATATTTAAGGACTGCAAACTGCAGAGCTCTACAGGTAGGTGGAATTAGAGTGCTGAGTGGGAAAGCAGCAGTGTATACACTTACTCTGCTCTTTCCAAATGGCTAATGACAGTTATTTTGGAATAGTTACAAACATTGTATTCAGGGGAAGAGTGAAATCAGACTGATCATTCAGGTCTCATATAAGCATTTGGCAACATAACATTTAGTTCAGTAAATAACTTCTTTCCAGTATAGAGTTGGAAAAAAAAAAAAGAAAGCACAGATGTTTAGATCTTTTAGATAACACAGAAACTCTGATGCATAAACTAACTAGTGCAGTGGGTGGAACAAAATCCCAAAAGAGAGGAAAAAAGAAGTTAAAAATATACAACGGGATTTTTAAGCTGATATCAGAGGGAAGGTGGTAATGGTGTAGGAATGCAGGTTTATCCATTTTTCTTCTACTGCATGATGTCTTTTCAACAAAGGCCATAGCCAGGAAAAATCTGCCTGGTTTGGAATTATTTTAAAAACAGTAACTTTCTAAAAAGTTTGAGGAAGTTTAGGAAGGACTATAACCAGGTAAAAGGAAAGGTTTTCATCTACACTTTTGATTTGTCTAAACTAAAAATTAAATTTGGAAAAAAATCCTATATTCTTATTCTTTAACAGCCTTAAAAGGGGGAAGGAGGAGGGGAAACAGTAAGGAAATCTATTCTTTTCATGGTACCTAACCTTGGTTTTAAGATTTTTCAGCTATATAAGTAGAATAGAACATTGACCCAGGTAAGCGATCTTATAAAAATGTTTCCTTTCTTAATTTTTTAATTATTTCTCAAGTCAGTAATCATCAGATAACAGCCCCATTTTGTGATGAAAACATGAAGTGAATGACTATTTTATAAAGCATGATTTGATTTATTATCTTCACAGATACAGTCTAACCTTGCTAAGGTTTATCCTCAAAGGACAGCATTTTCATATCAAATGTGTGTCTGTTTGATGACTGCTACAGACAACATGTCGATAAATTAATAGCTTTATTTTCTAAGTACAGACCAATGCATTTCCAGATGTGTAAATGTAACCATGTATTTACTGCAGGTGGTAAATTCCCATGAGTGAATTCTCAAAATTACAAGGGGACGTATTAAATCTTCAGAACAGATGAGAACAAAGCCGGTTGCTTTCCCAGAGTTTTCCTCTCATTACTGAAGCTAAGACGCTGATCTCATGCACATGTCCGTTCCAGACATGGTACATATACAGAAAGTCCTAGTGCTTTGAGAAAAGACATTTGGCAGCTACTAATATGTTAATCAATTGAGTAGTGGATTTGACCAGCAGTTCCCTGGAGCAAGTGCATTACTGAGAATGGCAAGTCAATTGCCAGCTTACTTAATTTGCTTCTGTAAGAATTTCATAACCAACGCTATGAATATTTTTCTGCTATTTCTCTCAGAGAACTCATCAGTGCTCCAGGCTGAAGGCATCAGTTTACTGATAATTCATGGACCTAAGAGTATAGGCTTTTTTTATTAAACATAATTTATTTACAAGCAAGTCTGAAAATAACTTTTTCCCTCCTTAGGCTTTCCCCAAGAATTACAGATAATAGCCAGACTCAATTTTTAACCTCTGAGCTTACATTTTGTAATTGGTCTTTGTGTTTAATGCTTTAAATTCGTGAGTGCAAACAAAATTGTGAATAATGCAAACTAGAGCATTCAGAGTTCTTCCTGATACTATACCATCTGTAAAATTATCCAAAATTATCAGTTCTCTGGTTTGAAGATATATTAGAAATTATTTTTCATTTCTGAAGTATTCAGACACTAGTCAAGACAGCTTAATTTGGGCTGAACAACCAGGAGTGCAAGACAAGGATGTTATAGCTCCTCATCAGTGTCTGCTTTTGTTTTTAAAGTTCAGCAGCAAACACCCCAGGCTCTGAACTCATCAAGCAGTTTACATAGAAAACATTTTCTTTTTTTTCTATTGACATGTTATGAACATTTATTCCCTCTAACACCATCCTTCTCAGTTTTTTTTTTTCCTTTCAATGGCAAAAATTCACAAAGAGGAGGAGTTGAGAAGCCATGCTAAGCAGCACATGTGCAATATAGGACCACGTCAGCCCATATGCCTCACAGATTGAAACTACAGGCAGTTCCCTATCCACAGCTATGACCAAATAGCATTTTTCTGGTTGGGGAAGAAAAGCTTCTTTCTTGAGAGTATATCCTCTGCTCCTGCAGCCAAAGGGAGCAGTGAGCTCTAAGCACAGCTGCAATTCACAAGCACAGTTTGGGAAATCAGCTTCAAACTTGTATTTCTGTGATAGTATAGTGAGTAAAGTACAACGTATCCCAAAGCCAGAGTTTTACTTGGTCTGGACGTTTTCCTGGCCAGAAAGCATGGATGAAAGGCAGAAGCAGGGGCTTAGCTTTTTCTTGAAGTAGACTGTTAATTTGGTTTATCTCATTTTAGGGAATTCTAATGATAATATGACCTCTTTGCTCTGAAAACTGGGTTAAAAACTCACAGGAAAACACCCTTGTTTAACCTATTTCAGTAGTGCTTCTGATTGTAATTAAAGGAATGTAAGCATTGAATTGACAATAATTTAAATGCTATGGTTATTTTCATACCTTGAAATCACTTAATTTAATTTTTGTTCGAGGAATTAGATCAGTTCTTCCTGCTTTCGTTTTTATCCAGGAAGATTAGTTTATC
This sequence comes from Gymnogyps californianus, assembly GCF_018139145.2. Taxonomy (NCBI): domain Eukaryota; kingdom Metazoa; phylum Chordata; class Aves; order Accipitriformes; family Cathartidae; genus Gymnogyps; species Gymnogyps californianus. Next base: position 69,555,342 of record NC_059500.1, on the reverse strand, counting down.
CCTAATAGAGCTACAGTTATGACAAGCCGGTGGAAAATTGCCTTAAGAAACACCGATGCAGCGTTTTAGAGTAAACCCTACACTACACTCTCTGTCCTTGGGTTTTCTACTAGTGTAGGCAACATTACCTTCATTTTCTATTTCTTGGTGAGCAAGATAGATAGTATTTGTTTTTGTAGCTTTCTGGATCACTTTAAGATTTTAAAGGATCAAAGTAGTGTCCAGTGTTACTCTATGTATGCATCGATCTGATTTTCTTTACACAGAAACAAACCAGAAATTACTCCTTTGAAATCCCTGAGGTTGTCTCTGTATGGAAAACAGACCAGAACCAACCCTCGAGGTTATCAAGATTGCTGATGGGGAGTGGAACAAAACACTATCTTGTTTAGTGTTAGCTTTTGGCTGACTAGCTAAGAGATGAGTCAAAGTAAACTTCTAAATACTTGGGCGCTTCCTTTGACGTATTTGCTGTAGCATACTATTGAGCAGCAAAGTAAAAAATTTCCCTGTTGCCCAAACCATTGAAAAGTGCCTGTCTTTATGATAGACAAGAGTTAGCAATTCTTTCAACCTCAGGGCTGGGGAGCAAGCCAAGATGGGGGTGAAAATGGAGACGTACAGTTGAAGGCATAGAAATGTTCTTTCCTTCCCATGAAGGAAGTCTGCAATGGATTGGGACTCTTTGAACCTCCTTACCTGCATTTTGGGGGAGTGAAGGAAAACCAAAAAAAGTCTAGGCAATTACGATAAAGCCAGATTGTGCTGGCTAGTGCCCATAAACAAAAGTAATGCTGTAGTTGTTTATTGTTGTAAATGATGCTTTAATACATGGATCCAACAAAAACTTGGTTTGAATTAGCAGTGTTTATCTAAAAAGCAATGAAACATGATGTTTACATCTGAGATAAGCAGGGAATTATGCTTAAATGGTTGTATAATTTTTTATGGACACTTGAGTGGCAAAAGTTGCCAACATAATAGGGTTTTTATAAATGAAATAATGAGGAAATCTCTGCTAAGACGTGCTTAATTCAATTGAGAGGCAGAATTTCTAATTGGTGCAGAAGCCTCAAAGCTCCCATGATGGATTACGTAAAACTGACACACATAAAAAAAAAATAGGGAAACAGGCAGCAGGGAAGGTTAGAAATGTACAGACAAGTACTAACAGAGAATTAAAATGTAGATCTGACAGATCATGAGGGCTTAGGATGTTTTCTTTATAACATCTGACTGACAAACTGAATTCCCAGAATGAGGATCTGTTAGGGAGAGAAGTACCATCCAATGAGTATCAGTCCTCAGGCTGGCCAGCCACATCATTGCTGAGTTACTAATAGATTTGTGCCCAATGGCACAGAACCTGAGACAATGAAAATTGGCGTGTCAGGAGGGAAAGGTTCTCTGTGTCTGCTCCTTATGTATTTTAATTAGGAAGGATCAGATTCTGTACTTTGTTCACACCAATCAGCATTTTACTCCACAAGCAGATGTCAGTGGGACTGCATGGGAATAAAGCTTCAGGCAATAAGCAGAACTGCTGAGCAGCATGGTACTCCCTGTCATTAGGTCAGTGATCCCTTTAAATAAATGAGTTGTTTTACAGGGCATGCATTTGTTTTACCCTGTTGCCTATTAAAGTTGTGTTTTTAAGAAGTCTATCCTTCTTGTTCAGCCTCCTCAAATCAAGCATGACTTCATAAGTTTGCAGAAAAAAGGTGAATGTATTAACCTGAAAATTCCATTAACAGTTTTCTACTTCAAATGAACTAATATAAAACAGGAAGTAATTTTTAAAGTGTCAGAGGGAGGTTTATTAGGCATAGGCCCACGCTGCAAATGACAGAGATAGGCCATGTCTGACCACCTTCTTTTTTTCAGTCTACCTTTTTACTTCCAGCTGAGAGCAAGGGTGAGCTGTAATAGTGCTGTCACCATAGACTTTGTCTCCTAAGGAGTTTGAATTGCAAGTGAAAATTACATAGTACCTGTCTGGTGAAAAGCTCATTTTGTGTTGTGGTCTGCCCTTATTCTCAAATGTTATCTGGGAGCTTGGTGCCAATATATTGTATCTTCAGAGAAATCACCAAATCTAAGACACCAATAGATATTTAAAACTATTTTGCAGTAGCATTGAGATGCCATAGGTGATATGAGGGAAAACTGAGGAGGGCAAGGGGAGGCATTATGCTTTTCAGTGTTGAAAGTGAAGAGCAGCCATTTTACTTCAGATCTTAAAAGTGAGGTTAAAAACCAAGGAAATTAGAAATTACTTATCATCTCTATCTTCAAAATGGGGAAGTAGACAGAGGTAGAATCAGATTTTCAGAGGTGCAAAAAATAGCTATGTCTCCAAATGTCAATGATAGCTGATGAATCTCGAATATTTAATTTCCATGTCTGCTTCAGAAACTGCCTCCCTAAATTACTTCCCTGACTGTGTATGGCCATGACAGATCCAAGAATCAAGACAAAACTCTTGGAGACTGTGATTAGATTAGCTTTTTTGTCAACACCTTACTGTTAGTCTAGATTAAAGCTCTGCTAGACTTTGCTAACCCCAAGCAGAGAAGAGGAGGAGAGATGTGACACCAAGCTGCTAGGTAAAGGCTATGTTGCACTTGTATGACTGGCAGGCCTCTTTTTAGGGAAAACTTCTCTGGGGAAATTTCTTGGCATGCTGATGTCCCCCACATGCCAAAACTTACTCTATCTATCTCTGCACCCCACCCCACCCCCGAAAAACATAAAACTAAAACTTTCAAAATGTCTTAGACAAAATAAAAAATAATTTAAGAAAAAGGACAACCTCCAAGCACTTTTAAATCCCAAAGGGATTTTCACAGGTGCCAGTCTCTGAGTTTGTGAGTTTCAGAGATTCCAGAAAGGAACTATTCCTTTTAACTGCTAAAATCTTATAAAATACAGAGATACCCACAATAAGACCTAGGATGTGTCCACCAAGTCCTATTTCAGAAATAGGTTTTTATTCAGCATCCCAGGCTTTTTATTTTGCTGTGATCTGAAAGATACTAAGACATTTTAGCCTTATTGATTTACTGATTTATTTTCAGTGATCTTTCCTGTAACACATTAAGGAAGACACTTTTTTTCAGTCATGAGATAAAGGCAGTCCCTGCTGTGGCAAGCCTACAATCAATTAAGGAAAGAGTAAGGAGAAGGAAAAGACTCTGGGAAGACAGAGCATTTAGCTTTTTTGCTTTGGACCCTCAGAACACACTCTAAAAACATGCAAAGAGATTAAAACCAAGTATTGAGACAACCAAGTCCTACCCAGCCCTGGATAGAAACCTGAGTCAATAGTCAAGCCTTGCACTGTAACTGGAGAATTAGTAAATTTTGGCTCTGTCAAATTTTGGCGCCAGTGAATCCCAGGTTAAGGGAACACTGCTGTCAGTCCTTTGCTTCCCAGCTGCACGTAGCTCACTGCACAGGCTCTACCCTGAGAAAATGTGACTAATCATAGTTGCTGTGGTGCCTGAAAAAGGCAAAGTCGTTTCTCAAATAGCTAAGCTACAAAGAAACTGAAGAGCTACAGATCAAGGTCAACAACTCAGTTGCTACGAAGTATGATTGTTTTATGCACTAATACCAGATATCTCTATCTTTTCCACGTAGACACAATGACATTTTTGCGCTGGTAATTACATGGAGCCGGAAGGATGCTTGTTTTTATATCCCTACTTAAACACCAGCCTTTCAATCTCTCAGCTCCTTGTGGAAGGAAAAGCAGACCTGTGAGGAAATGTAGAAATCTCCTGCTAGCAATCAGGACACTTAGCAATTGGTGCTGAGCCAAGCTGGTTTAGAGAAGTTCATGCTGATTCAGATGGGGGCTGGGAGGTGGGAGTGATGTGAGCCCCAGATCTGACTCATTACTGAAGAATTTCTGAGACTTCGTGAAGTTACTGATAGTAGAAGTGTGCTCATGGCTGGACAGCTTGGATGTAGAAATGAACCACTCTCAAGTTTCTTGACAGTCTGCAGCAAGCGACAGAGACTGTTTTCTTTAGTCAGGTTGGGTTTACATGAGCATATGTAAAATAACCCCAAAGACAACTGTGGAACATTTTAGAGTGTCAAAAAGTGGTGGGTTTGTGTTTACAGATAAAACCGCTATCCTCTAAAGTCATAAGAGAGAGATTTGAGGACTTACATTGCTCTGGAAGTACGAAGTGGATGGACTGTGGCCTGGAGTCACTTCATTTAATATGATCCGTGGAGGGTTAGTGCTGCCTCCTGTAATGTTCCCCCTATAGCCTTAGGCAGATGGACATATTGAGACATGTTTGCAGAAGTGACTGAAGTGGATTGCAAAACAAACTGCCTGTTGCCTACTTGTGCATAGCCTTTGGATTAGTTGATATGCGCTGTCTGGGATGCTTGCACTCTTATGAACTTACTCTGTGGACAATGAGATGATTTCAGTAAGAGGGGAAGCAAATTCAGAGGATAGGGTGAGGTCTTTCATGTTCAGCTCTAAAAATGTTAAGTTGGCAAGTGTATGTCTGAATTCTATTTCTGTATAATTATTTCAGGGAGCAATCACACAGACAATTCCCTGATGTTAATTGCCTTTGGTGGGTCAAGATCATGTCAGGCTCAGGGTCAGGTTGTATCCCAGTGTGCCTTCCCAGTCAGCAGTTCACTTCCAGGTTCCCTCCTGGCTGGGAGCTGGAAATGAGTTAAAAACTAACTACTTGGTTTTGCTGTGCAGTCTGCGGTGTTTCTGAAAGGCATTCTGCCAGCACTTTATCCAAAGTCTTTGAATATAAAACTTCACAGGAAAATTCTGTTAATATTCTGAGGCTGCGTGTGTTTGTCCAATTGGGTTGCTAACTTGTCAAGCAGCTCAATACATGTTAATGCTTTTTTTTTTTCGTTCAGGGTTCATTAATGAGTGAAAGGATCTCTTGTATAATAATTGTTACGCTACATCCATTTCTTTTTGTGCATTTAAAGAGAGTAGATAATTGTTTTCTTTTCACTGTTAGCACTACAAAAGAATCGGAGAAAAGCAGTATGTGTCAGATGCGGTAAGTGACTTCTTGAGGGCTGTTCCTGTAATGAAGTTCACATATCAAACTGTGGAAAATTAAGTTTGAAACTTTCCACATTCCCTAACCTTTAGAAATTAACAGGGATTGATATGTTCTGAAGACAGATAAGTCAAATAGAAGGTTATACTTAGCTTTTCGAATGCGGAGTTCTTTGCTCTTTTTTATGTTGTTGTTCAGACTCTTTTAGCTGTTGTAAAACTTCTCTCATTTGCCCTCCAGTGGGTCCTAGCATGCAAGGGAGTCAACAGGGAACAGGAGAATCAGCTAATTTATTTTCAAACTTAAACAAAAACGTTCTCCTCTAATAACAACTGGAGAGAAGAAACAGCACTGCCAAGGCAGTGCTTATAGTGCACTGCATTTTGCAAGAAGTGTTTAGAGTGCAAGTTTGGCAGAGAGATCTACTATATATATATAGAACTGTGACAGGGTAGTCAGCTTTGATTAATGGGAGGCTCTGAGCTTAAGACATATTTTAGCGGGGATTTTTCTTGATACACGTCTGTAGTCAGGTGATCATGAGAGAATCTAGGTTTGTTTGCTTAAGTGTTTCCAGCTCTTGCTGTTACAACACTGAGAGCTTGAACTATGTGCACTCCAAAGGTTCAAAATAAAAGTTCACAACAGGACAGTTCTTAAATATACTAGACAGTCCTTAAAAGTACTATTGTTTTTTAAATCAAATTATTTTCTGAATACTTGGAGTTGAGTATACTGGATGAGTGTTTCATAGAAATCTTGCTGATACATGTAGGCTCTATTCCTTAGAAGATGCTGTCTATTATATGACTTAAACTACAATTGTCATCGAACACTAATGTTCCCATGTGTATATTTGGTTTCACCTCCCAAAAGAGGGAACTAGAGCACTGAATAGCCAAGGCTTCCAGCCTTTCTCCTCCGCTGCTGTCCCATGTCCCAGTCTTAGTTTGTCCCCAAGGCAACGAGGAGTGGTGACAATTGCAAGCTGGCCATTACCTCCTGCAACATGACTGTGCCAGGTCACCAGGAGCACATGTCACCCTTCCCTGAACAGTGCGGAAAGCCAACCCTGCCTCCTCTGCTTGCTTTGCAGTCCCAGTGCAGGGAGAGCTCTGCTCAGCATCGGCAGAAATACAGCCTATGAGAAGCACAACACTGGGTTCCCAGAGCACTCCCTCCTTTGTATACGATCAGCACAACATAAAGTCCAGACGACTTTTTCCCATCTGTCTTCTCTAAAAGGCATATAGGCATTTCCAAGCAAGTAGAAGCTACTTTGTTTCTAAATACCAGCAATACTTCATAGAAGGCAGATGCTTTTGTTGAATCCAGCTGGCACAGTGTGTCTTTCAACATTCTCTGGGAAGGGGTTGCAGTAGGAACAAGCAAGCACTGTCACCTATAGTAAAACTATGGTAAAGAGTCTTACCTATGGTAAATGAAAGCTCTTATGTAGGGAGCCTGTGGAGCAACACTAGAACTGTCCTTTGAACGTGCTTTGTGCCTTTACCCCTTGCACAACTTTGATTAAGGTTCAAGGTTGATTTATATAGCATACCACCAAGTCAGCAAAGATATTCGCTGGGTGCCAAAAGCCAGGGCACTGCTGTTCCCAGGTTAATACACCTCATTTCTAAAGAAAGCTAAATTTCCTGGACACAGTGCCACAGAGACATGGCTGGTTGTAAGTCTAGCCAGAGCTGGCTCAGACTTGAGACACCCCATGGCAAGGCGTGGTGGTAGCATGTCCTTGAGCAACTGTAGGTGCTGCAGTGCATGTGTTTTACAAACCTGGACTTCAAACAGAGAATACAAAACACAATATGCAGGAGCTTTGGCTCTATAAAGAGTGCCTAAAAATGATGGTGTGGCCTAAGATAGTAATATAAGAAATCTAATGCAGTGAAGGCATCTGGTTACAGTGAGATAGCAGGAATCACATCTAGGGCATCTCCCACCTCTCAGAGCTAGCTGTCTGAGCCATCAGTATAATGGAGACAATGACATCCATTAGGATTTTGGCCTTCAACTCATCCCAGAGAGTAAGCTTCGCCAGTGCCTTTTGAAAGACCCGGGCTTTTTTCAAGAGGCAGTAGCAGTGTGACTGGCCGTATCTAGTATAATAATTGCTGAGTCAAAATGCTTGCCTGGCAAGCAGGAAGCCAGAGTCCCAGTCTCTCACAGCTGGATGGATATGTAAGCCCAGCTCTCACCCCTCGTTGCTTGGCGCTGGAGCTCACCCTCTGAGCAAGGAGTTCTCAGCAGCAGGAGCAGGGGGCTCTGTCTAGTTTGTAGCTGCAGCTTGAGGCATATTAATGCAAAGTACAGAGTGAAACCCAATTTTCTTAGAGCTTCGTTAGACTGACTACCCTAATCACCACCTTTTTTGTCACATATGAATTCAATGAAGAGAGTGATTTCCATGTAGCAATTAAGTAAGGCATCCATTTTCAGGAAAAGGTCCAGGACGCAGGGATACCCAACCTGGAGCGAGGTACCAAAGCCCCGGAGAGACCCAGTGCCTCTCCTTTATGCAGAGCCTGGGCAGAACGTGCTCCATCTGAACAGATCTCAAGAAGCTCCCTGACCCCCACAATGGCTGTCATGAAGCCCATTTTGAGATTCTTTCCAGGCTTTGCATAAAGCCCACCACAGCAGCAGGGAGTGGATTCTCCTTGGGAGGGGCGAAGGGGGAAATCCACTAGGACTTTGGCATTACAAGGCATGACTTTCAGAAATGTGTATTGGTGATGTGAAAAAATATATTACATCAGGATCTCACTACTTCATTCTGAAAGCATTTGTATCCACTTGAAGGTACAGACATGAAATTCTCATCTGTTATCCCAGGCTGTCAGTGTAAGGCTTTTCACAAATGTTCCTGTTAGACTGAGCAATGAAAAATAACCCATCATTTATTTCATATTATATCACTGTCGAAGAACTATTTAATAAAGAGATGAAATCTTTTCATGGAGTCACCTCAAGATAGTTTTTGTTTATCAGGAAATGTATTTGATTACAGGCCTTCTAGAAGAAGTCTATTATAGGGTATTTTGTTAGTCATAATAGGCTTTAGCCGTTTCAGAATAATGCACTAATTGATCCCAGGTGGCAAAAATAAATGGTCTGACTGGTGGTGGCAAGATTCCTGTTCACAGATATTAACCTTGTGAAATAGACAAGGAAATGTAAGGCAAGTGAGTTCAAAAGAGCATAGATTATTTGGGGGCCTGGGTGAAATGTAAACAGATGCCACATAGTCTGGGAGCTAGAGGAGACAAGGTGAATCAAAGAGTGCTCAGAAAAAGGAGGCAGAGGTTATTTTAAGGAAAAAATCTGAAACTTTCTTTCCCATAAAAGCAGGCAAATAAGGATATAGCTTAAATTAGCTGAGATTTTGTGGTTGCAAATGGTCTTTAGTTTGAGTTCATCTGTAATACTGGGGGACATTCTTGATCACTGTAGAGTATTCCTGAGTCCATAAATGTCCAGGAGATCCTGTAACTCTTATTCAATGTGTGCAAAGACCAAATACATGCTCAGCCTGACAATCCCTGAAAGAAAGTCTGCCAGAAACAGCCAGTCGCCAGAAAGTGGGAACCATTCTGAGCACAGCCTGAATGTGGGCATTTCAGTAACTTCCCCATTTTTTGACCAGACAATTTTGTCTAGATGATCACAAAACCATGGTGTTTTCTTGCAATCCCCTTACTCCAATACCCCTTCTTACCCGACACTGAATCTCTTGGTATACTTAGACCGTAAACTGTGCTGGGCAAGGACTGCCGGCTCAGCAGATATTGTATAAGCTCAGCACAGCATACCCCATCTTGGCATCCTACAACAACAAGATCTAGAGCTTAGGTGAGCTGATTTTGTTTTCCATTAGAGGATTTATAAAAAAGCAGTGAGGTTGTGCATGCCCGGATGGAAAGTAGTATTTATTCACATTAGAAAACAAATTACCTACTGGAAAATTTGAAATTAAATATTGGTGATCCAGGCCCTGATACAAACCTTTTGTTGTTTGAGAAATTAGTTGATTTATGTTTTGTTTACCCTTGTGACATTTTTAATATGGGTTAAATAATCACCTCCCCCCAAATTGTGAAGGTTTACTTACGAGATCTAGTTTCAAGTGCTTCAGTCAGCACATGAAGTAAAGATTCCCAGGTTATGTATTTTAATATATAACATAAATTGACTGCTTAAAATGCAGAAAGAAAAAAAAAAGACATTTAGAAGCCACACTAATTTGACATTGGAGAAGTCTGGAGAAAGTAAAAAAGAAAGAAAAAGAGAACAAGGTAAATCATGAAGAGGGGACAAATGGTGGGAATTTTTCTTGCTCCTCCGGTTCCTAATGTTCTTACGTGACACCTCATTAAAACATATTTACTTCCTTATATCACATTTGGTATTAATGCTGGTGCTTGTTTACTAAAGACTTGAACAAGCACCTTGTTATTGGCCAAGTTCTTATTCTTAAACAAATAAAGGGGATCCAAGGGTTTTGAAACAGAGAGCGATTCATGGACAAAAAAAGAGCAGGTAGGGTGCAAGATATGATCCTCAGCATGATAATTTCAACATAATCTGGCATTATCCTGACAGTCAACTTTTTCACCAGCCAGACATATTTTTAATTACCTCACAAGAAAAAAAGTCCTGTGAAGTGACAAGCCAGAAAACCAAGTAGAAGACAATCAGTCTAAAAGTGATGTGCTAATCACCAAAACAGTCTGATTTACCATAAGCCATTAAAATGTTTTTAGAGCGAAGGTTGTTTGTGGGAAAAATCTCTCTTAGCAGGGCAGCCTTGGTGCCCCCGTGGTTGAAATCAGGAAACAGAATGTTTCTGCCTTTCGTTATGGGACTGGAAAAAGGAAAGTTATTATCATTGACACAACAACTTCTGCTACTTTAGCACAAGATGTTCTTAAATGAAACAAAAAATTATGTTTACTATGCCTACAACAGGAAGCTTTTATCGTTGCAGTTCCAAATTATTTTATTTCTGTGGTTGGGAGATATGTATTTCAAATGGAAACTTTTTGTTTTTTATTTTGCCTTTTACTTTGTCATTTGTAAAATCAGCAGAATTGAAGTTGCTGTTATGCTAATGTGTTGTTTTCTTAATAGCAGTTATTGCCAAGAATTTTTTCCAGTATACTTTAGACTGAAGTTTCCCAAACCAAGAGAATTCAAAACGATAGCTGGGATGACAGAATATCATGATTTCATAGAACAGAACCTGCCACGAGGCTTTTACAGCAGAAATTTTTTTTGGTCCTTTTTGCAGCCTGATCATTTTGTTAACATCCTTGCTGTTTATAAAGAAAGGTAAAACCAGTATTAGCTTTTCTTTCAAGTCTTTACATCTGCTGTGTCATTGTAGCTGATAGGCAGAATGTATATGCAAGGCAGAATGTATATGCAAGGCAGCCAGGATGATTACCTTGCCCAGCTCTTAGAAATCTGATGCAGAAATAGCTCGTTCACAGACCCAGGGGAGATCTGAATACAGGGGAATATTGTATGTGTAACAGCAGAAGTATCAGATGACGTGTTGGCAATCTGTTCAGATCACAGTAATATCCTTTCATTAAATACATTTCAAATTGCCGGTGTCTTCCGAGAGAATTAAATAACAGCACTACCTAATGTCTAGCTCCCATTGAACTAACTAAAGACATAGTATATGACTGCCTAATTTTAATATTTCTGGATTTTACATGGTTTAAATTGTTTAACGTGTACATTAAACTGCATCTTCTACACATAACACAATACTCAGATAAGTCAAGCACCTTCATTTTTTAGAACTGGTCTTTAACACCTGCCGAGAAGCTGATTTAAATATTTTGCCTACAAACACTGGAAAATTTCCAGATGAATTTGATTTGCTGTGTTGAGGAAGACATAATAACTAGTACAGTGTGATACAACTCAGGTATTCAGATCAGCAGTTGGTGACAGGTGTCTGGTTATAGAGCAAAATACCATGCAAAGATAGCTGCGTACCGCCTTATCACAATTACACAGATGCTGGAAAACGTCAGCAATAGGCTGAAGTTCAAGGCTGCCATCGATAATGTTTTCAATTAATAAACCATTACTTAAATAGAAAACTACACCCCTTTTTTTGTACTAAACCAGCTTTTTTTTTTTCACTGTATGTTCTTTTATTTATTTACCCATGACATTCTGATTGATATGATAATGCAGAAATAGCCTAGTCAGGTGGCCACAGAACCATTTTCTTTAAGGAGAACTCAGTGACAAAGCATGGGAAATTTATCTCCTGACAACAGAAAAGCTATACTTGGGCAGGGACTGACTTCTACTACAAAGCATTTTAGTAGAAATCTGTGAAACAAAAAATTGAGGGTTTGTTTTAGGGTATTACTGGGTGATGTAATGGAAGTGTTACTGATAGAGCTGTTAAAAATCAGGCATGATTGAAATGAGAAACTACACTACATTTGAGGAATACATGCTTTCGGGACAAGGCAACGAACTAGATGGCTTAGCAGCCTCTTTGCAGAGAATTTCCATCTCTAATGCATATACTCAGTCAGTGTTGAAGAACATTTATTTCTTCTAGTCATGTACTTACCCAGGCTAATGTAAGGAGAGTACATAACTAACACAGGAGCTGGGTTGAAGTTATATCAGTGCTTGTTTATAAAATGCTCTGAGATACTCAGAAGGGAGAAACTGCAGAAGAGCAAAGCATTTCTATATATGAGGATGATTTGGGAAACATCCTTTGCCTGCTTCTGCTTTGGTTTTGATACAATGCATGTCAGTAAACACCCACCGGCAAAGTATTTGAACCCTGGAACTAAACAGAGTAAGATTTTTCAGAACAGTTGCTGCAGTGTTTAACAAAGTTTTACTTTAAAGATTAACAACGTCACATTTTAAAATGTTTACTTGTTAAAAGGGCCAGGTGCCTTCTTCAAGCACAGGTGACAGACTTGGAAATGAAGGGGATAAAAAATGAAGCTCTCTGCTTCCACTTGCTGCAGCTGTGTTGCAAATAGGTGTTCAGATTAGCAGAGTTCTCCTTGAAAGTGATGAAGATAGCAACCAGAGCAGTTTCTTTGGAGGGCTGATGGCTGTTGCTTGTAGCACATATTGCCTGTGAGCAGTAGGCTTCCGGCATCTGGGCATTGCACATGGAATTCATCAGAAGGTTTCTTTGTATGAAACAACCGTTACCTTGGCTGATGTGCTGGGGTTTGGAGTAGGACCTCTAGACCTAAGCTACTGGAAGAGTTGAACTGTCCTCCTGGAGTAGCAATAGACCATGTTCCATGTAGAGTAACACAGGGAGAGAGCTGGACTGGTGGTGAGTGCTCTAAGGCCCAGTGAAACCCCAGACTAAAACCGGTATGATCTTGGTATGGCCCTACTAAGAAAGGAACTGGATTCTTCTTTCCCTCTCTCCCACTCCCAGCAAACCTCCACCTGTCCACTCATCTAGGAATAGGTCTCCAAAAGCGGTGATCAGATAGCAGTCAAAAATTATGTAACTATTCTTTATTTAATTTTCTTTTAAGGAAAACTTGAAAAAATATGTTCATTTCTAAAAACTTTAAGGAGTTTTCCTCAGAAGTATGGACCCTAGCTATCTGGTAATCCCTTGAACCTACATGGTCTTCCCCCCAATAATCCCATTTATCTAAAGCATAAACACTTCTATAACAAAAAAAATATGGTGATGTCTGTTTATTTATAGGGCTCAACCTTCTCTCTTTGATGCCCATGAGGATTTCCTTTTGGCTTCAACAGGATGGGGACTGTAGCCCTTAGGCGAATCACCTGTCCTCTCAGGTTTTGCAGAAGGTATGCTCAAGGCTGCACGAGGAAAGGGGTACTTAGACCTGTTGTTTGTCTTTGCTCATTCTCCTGATAAGTACATCTTTCTCTCTGTCTGCAGGTGCCTGCCTTTGTGGAGGAAGGCCAGGAGAGAGTTCCAGCTCCTCCTTCCATAGTTCTCTAACCAGCTGCTATTTAAACTAACTGCAATTCAAAGTTTCTAACTAAAGCCCTGGTTGGGAGAGAGATCTGAAGGCACCAATTTACTGTTGTCAGCAACAACTCCACTACAACAGAGCAAAACCGCGAAGTCCCACTGTTAAAATGACAGGCTTTATTTCTATGGTATTGATTTCTTCTGGTCTTACAAGCTCAGCTGAGTTGCTTTCCACTTTCAAAACAGCCAGAGAGAAACAGGATGTCCCTCATTTCTCTTGCCTGCAAAATGAGGCCTCTGCATAGTTAAAAAAAATTCAGCAAAAACCACAGACCACAGTTAGTAGCAATGAATTACTGACCCAGAAAATACTTGCAGAGCTGACAGTGGTTTTTGCGTTAACAAGTACTTATTATCAATTACGTCCATCTAAACTATGATAATCTTTATGCTACATCTAACAATCATGTTTCCTTACATTGATCATGATTCTTCAGGTGTTCGCAAGATATGCTTATCTGTATGCACACAAGTTGGCTCAGGAAAAGCTATGATACTGTGCTTAAAGATAACCTTGCAAGCAGTCAGGTATTTGATTTTAAATTACAGTTTTAATAGTTCAACACAGACATGCAGGATATTTTTGCATGGTAGAGAAGTCCCCGTTAAGTGGACTCATTAAAGACACAGTTTGTTACCCACGGCGTTTAGCTGTAAATCTGAAGGTGTTAATTTTTAACGTTACCCTTTTGCAACGTAACAACAGTGTTCACACTATAACTTTATACTGTGACAGGAAAGTGACTAGGGTCTTACTGTTTTCTCAGACCAAAACCCACACTGCTTCCAAGAACTGTCTTATTTCTTCTCATTAGAGGTGAAAGCAATATTTCTACCTCTCAGCTGATGACACAAACTTTGGACACATTGAGCATAATTATCCCTGTTGATAAGTGCGGTAAAAAGACATTCAGAGAAATGAAGCAACTTGTACAAGGACAGATTGGCCAGATGATTTCTGGTCTTTCTGAAAGAAGATGATTTATTCTGTTTTCTGATACCTGACTTAGTGCAATAAAGGGGGTTAACTGTGTCCTGTATAAATGATCATACCCTTGGCTATACAAAACCTGACAGCTGCTCATAAACGTAAGGTATACCCAAACTTAAGATGTCTCACAATTACAAGAGATTGAGGGATCACTCAAGAAGAGATTATTCCTAAAAGACATCCCAACATTTTAGGCAAGTAAAACCTTTTGCATTTTCTTTTTTTACAGACTCAGGTTTCAAACAAATAATCACGCTGCCCTTGTTCCCTCTTGTTATTATCCGTTTTACAAATTAAAGTGTCTGTTGAAGAGGTTTATCAGTAGTTGTATGATTCTCATAGAGTAAGAGAAAACAAAGGTGTGAAAAGAGGGCTGAGGAAGATTTCAAGAGGTCATCTTTCTGTCCTGAGGCGGGACCAGCTATTTCTAAACCATTCCTGATATAGTCATAAAACATCCCTGACTCTGTTCTTACAGTTGTTGACAGAGAAGTTTGGCAAACTCCTGAGATAACCTGTTCCTAACTGTCTTCACTGTTACAGAATATGTCTTTGTGTGTAACTTAGATGTACTAGTTGGCAATTTAAGCCCATTATTTTTTGCTCTATCCACAGTAGACATTATTACCTCCCCTTTTGCAACAGCCTTTTGCATATTTGAAGGCTGTTATCATGTCTCCCCACAGTCTTTCTTCTCTTTAAGAATAAACAAATACTGTTCTTTCCTCACAGGTCATGTTCTCTAGACCTCTGACCTATTTGTAGCTCTCCTCCGCACTCTCTCCACTTGATCTGCATTTCCCTTGGGAAACGGCTGAGAACTTGCCTGCAGCCCAAGAATTGAAAGGATTATTCCCTCTGCCTCAGATATGAAACTTCTGTTTGGACATATCAGTAAGTTTGGGGGTTTCCTCTGCTTTGTGTACAGTTTATGATATGTTTTAATAACCAATGCCTTGTCTGAAAACCTGCAGCCTACCGTTCACTTCCCAATTATCTCTAGTATAGTATTGCACAGTATTTTGTAACTTACTCACATAAATCCATTTGTCAAGAACATGTTGAATTTGAATCCTGGTTCTCAAAATAACTGAAACACTGGCTGGTGTTAAATCCAAGGCAGACTTTTTTGAAATCCTACCTCATACATAACTACACAGTGTAACAGTAAGTCTGTGATAACTACACTCTAGGCCTTCCAATTAACACCAGCCCTTGCCTAACAAATACTGGATCTAAGCTTTTCACTAATGTAGGTGGTGCAGACAGAAGAGGTCTTCCCCAAGTTAGCGTGGTGTGCACCTTTCCTTTTCTCAAAAGCTGTTATTTTGTCACAGGTGCAAATAAGATTTGTTTGATTGTTCTTGACAAATCAGCACTCGCTGTTATTTATTTCTGTGTTATCTTTGGGATGCTTATGATGGATCAATTTTTTATTTTAGCATTTTCCAAAGAATTTATGTTAGGCTGACCAGTCACCAGTCTCCTAGCTGCTCCCATCCCATTTTTCAAAACTGGCCATTTGCTCTTTTCCATCATCTGGAACCTCACCCAGCCATAAATTGTTCCCTGAGTGCCCTGGGATGACTTCATTCCCGCTCGGCCCAATTCAACCATGTAAGCCATATAAACAGCCTCTTCTTTTCCTGATCCAGGCTGACTTTCTCCCCCTTTGTCATTCATCTTAATTGTATCAGCTTTCTTATCCTGTCAGTCTTCTTACCGAAGGCATAACATATGTTGGCCTTCATTGTGTTCACTGTTGTTAGCTTTCCCTTCTTTCTTCTTACCAAAAATGTGATTACAGAAATTTCCTATTTGCCCTTTAAATTTCTGGTGCTTGATTTTGTCCCCACATGCGTGAACTATTTCTTGAAATACATCCTCTGGTTTTTTTACATACTTTTTGCTTATGTATTCTTTATCCTGAGCTTTAGGTAGAAAGATGGTCTCTTGCTATGCTTCCCATATTTTCTCTGTGATTGGTAGTTTGCACTTTCATTCTTACTTTTATCGAGAAACTACCAATCTCTCATTCATGTCTAGAAGTCTTGAGATAGAGCTAGTTTTATAAGTGTAATTAGTATGCATGCTGGTTCCTGCAGTGAGGTTGATCTCCACTGGCATTTGCCTTGCTTCCCTCATGCTGGGGTCTGATGCCCCAGAGATTTAGGCAAAGTGGTAGGAAGACTGTTTTCTTTCCCCTTCTCTTCCTCCACTTTCCCCCACCCCAAGCTCTTTCCCATCCTGAATCTCTTCTGCAATATTACCTCTCATCCTACAGTAGCAGTTGACATGTCTTGAATATACCTGCCCCATTCTTGCACACCTGTTCTCACTCAGTCCTTGCTTTAGCTCTGCAATCCATCCTGTTCACCTGCGCAGACTGATTCTGAAATAATAGGATCAAAGAGTAAAAGGAGGGCTCTGGAGGGTTCTAATCCAACCTGTTGTTCAGAGCAGGGCCCACTACAGTCAGATCAGTCTGTTTAGGGCCTTGTCTAGCTTTGAAAATCTCAAGGGATGGAGTTTCTGCAGCTTCTGTGGGCAGCTGGTTCTGGTGCTGAACCACTCTTATTGTGAAACATTTTTTCCTTATATCTGGTTGGAATTTCCCTTGCTGCCATCTGTGACCATGGCCTCTTACCCTTTCTCTGTACAAATGCCAGCAGAAGAGACCTGATTAACTCTTATTGTGTGTTGAGGAGTGTTGAAGCTGTAAGGATATGCAGAATCCAGGCCTGGTCTGTGTGGACTTGTTAATGATCATTTTTTCCCGCTCTGTACTTTGGATAGTATTGCCTTAAGTATGGTGATTGTTTCAACCAACCCATTAATTTGGAAAAAAGTAAAAAGTGAGGAGACATGATGTGGTGATACTTCTGGCTAGTGCAAATACTGCTCTGAAGGTGCAGAGGCAGAAGGAAAAAAGTAGCCTTTCACTCTAAAAGCAAAGATACGCAATTTTCCAGCTGAAGGTTTCCCCAAAACTCCAAGCAGACGTAACAGCAAAGCATACAAAAAAAAAAAAAATAGAGACCTGTAATCAGTTAATGCATTACGCAGGTTGGATAATTTCTCTGGAAATCTTATTTCCAGTCTTTGGCAAGGAACAGAGCTAGCAGAAGTGAGATTCAGAGAGTAGAGACGAAAAAAGAACCCAGCGTGCTGGAAAGCAGCGAACTAACTCACCTTTTCCTTCTATGAATATATCTCTCATTATGAGACTGTTCCTTTTTTTCTGTCCACACATGTTTGAACAGCAAGTACTGATGATAAAGGCTGCTTTAGTTAGACGAGAGACTCTGAGTTTTAGAAAGGAGACTTCATGGCATTGTGTCAGAACTAAGGTTAGGTTAAGAGGATAGTCATGCTTTCTGTTGAATGGCAGTGTATTAAGAGATGATAACTACCACCTGGCAGGACAATGAGGGTGAACCTCAGTGGCACTTCTCAGACACACTATCCTTCTTGTCCCTCCGCTGAGGAATAAGAATGCCCTGCAGTAAAGTGGTTTTTGATTTTCAGTTAATTTACTAGATAGTAGGTTAAAATACCATTTACAAATATTAACGACAAGTGATGAGTATATCCCAGAGACAAATAACACGCAGTCATTGTCTTTCAGTAAACATAGCAAGCTCTGAGGAGTTGCAGAGCTGTATTGATGGGCTCTTTTAAGAAAGCCTTTCTGTGGAGAGTCTCCTATTGGCTCAACACTACTCCAGACATAAATCAGAACATTTCATGGGTCCTTAGGCTCTTCTGTAGCTGTTTAGTCCAGTTGCCTAATAACTCAGACTCTACAACTCCATACATGGCAGAACATACATATGTGTGCGTACAAATACATATAGCCACCGTCAGAGGGTACTCACTGAGGCCACCACTTATGGCTTATGAGCAGATTGAATGCAATTTCTATGCATTAGGAAGCCCTTGAGCATCAGGAAGCTGTGCTCCCTCAGGGACAATCATGTAATCCGTACCCCTTGCTGTGGAAAAAAAAGAGCAAATAAGGGCTGCTGAAATCCAGATCACAAGGTTGCCTTGGCTCCCATTTAGCCCAACCCTGTCTCAGCAGTATAATATCTAGGAGAACTGTTATCAACTTTCATCACTACCAGTGCTTGCCTTTGTGACTCTTCAGGGCGTGTGCTGTGTGTCTTGGAGCTCTTCGCCGTGAGGTATTGGTGTGCAGCATGTACCATCAGGAATCTGTATTTGGTGTAAATCCCCAGTGACATTTTTGAAGGCATTGCATAGGATGCACCAGGTTTCAAGAAGATAAATGCAAGGGTAAAATAGCCATGGAACTCCCTTTAAATCATATCATCCAAGCTGCTATGTACTACAAGCTTTTGAAATATGGGATTTCTGAGTATTTATATGGTGCCAATAGGGTACTGGTTGATAACAAATAGCCAAATCTTGGAATAAGAAATTCCCTTCTGATTCAAATAGGTATAAAAAAAGCAATGTTTCCGTGAAATATTTTTGAAAAATTGCTGAAACTTACTGTTTCGGTAAGGTCAAAGCACATGATTTTGATTTTACTGCTAGTCCTGATTATTCCAAGTGCTCATTTGGGTTGCTTCCATGGAAAATTCAACAAACAACGAAAACACTTAATTTCATATTTTCTGATGAAAGACCTTTTAAAACACATATAGCCAAATCCAGTTGAATTTTAAAGTAAAATAACATAAGAGCACTTGGAATTGTTTAGTCATGCCATGGTCTTGTTTTTAAAACTTACCACAAAGGCTTGGAAGAAGAATAAATAGACTGAATTATAGTTATATCATCTGTGATCTATCACAGGTAAATAGCTATCTAGAGAAGTAATTAATCAGAAGTTTTTACAGTGTACCAAAACCGGTTGTTTTGATGCAGAAATAATGGCAGTTTAAACTGCTTCCAGTAAACGGAGAAGATATTTCAGCATACATCTTCAGGATAAAGGTATGTATAAGGAATATATAAAACCTGTAAGATTTATGATCTTCCCAAACTAAATGTTAGTAGTTAAAGTGTCTGCCTGATATAATAAAAAACAATCCCAGTCTGCCTGGTAATTTTTTGCTAAGCATATTTGATATGAAGCCAGACTATCGAAATGCCAGCAAATTTCTGAGCGCTGTTGCCCAGACTCCTGATATCTAACTGAAGATAGGCGTGCTCAAAAGTGTGTGTGGACGTGTATATCTGCACACACAAATGATTCTTGTGGAAGTGTGGCACTTTGTTTGACATTAATCTCAAAACAAGGATATCTGCTTCATTTCTACAAACCTGGTTATCGAGCCTTTCAACTTACTTTCTATTTCAAACAACATGTCAGATGTTGCTCCTTTCCTGCTGGAAATGGAAGAGACCTCGTACCTCGTTAGCTACTTCGGAAAAGTGAGTGTGTTCTTTTCTCATAAGCTGCATTTTCAACAGTGGCCGTTACTTACATTGTCCTAACATGAAAAAGATCTCAGTGTGTAGGTCTGTTCTTTGTACTCAGGTGTCACTGAATGACTACCATTTTCTGTGGCATGAATTCACCCCAGAGCATTTCAGCTTGTACTGGCCAGGATCAGAATAACTATGATATTCCCACTCCTGTCTCTATCTGCGTTGCTCCCACAGAGTTTCTGAGGAATTCAGATTGCTGTTCACTGATGTAATTCTCAAAGGATGGTGGATATGGAAATCACCCCTTGCACTCTCAGAACTACACAGAAACACAGGTTATTTACATGAAAAACTGGAATGTAGTTTCCGGTTTTAGTTAGGAGTGTCTTCTCCACACTTGCTTGTCTTCTTATTAACGCAGACATTTACTTGTAAAAGTCTGCCTTAGGAGACACTCTAAGGAGGAAAAAGAATTAAAAAGAATTAAAAAGAATTAAAAAGAATTAAAAAAGTAAATGCTAAACCCTTTGGAGGGATGGAGGAGCTATGACAGGTCTTGAGAAAAAAAAAGAGGAAAAACAGGTCCAGAAAGGCAGCAGGAAATCATTGGACAAAAAAACCAAGCTAGAAGAGAGAACTAAATGAAAAGCAAGCTGCAAAGTTCGGGAAGGGTTAAAAGAAGGTGAAGACTTCTTCAGCAAACAGTAGTTTGTGCAGATAGGGGAATCATGGAGAAGATCTGCTTTGGCCTAAGATAAATGCAAGAAAGAAGGAAATAAAATGCCAAAAACTTTGCCAAAATGTTGCTCAACTTCTTGTAATTTGGGGACTTGACTTGCAAAATATCAGGTCAGTTGAACAACATTTTTTTTCCCCTCCAAGAACTGTATAAAGGAACCACAGCAAAAAGCAATGAATAGAGCTTAACTCTAGAGTTTGGATACAAATCAGGATGTGGTGAGGTCTGTTTATCAGAGTCTCGGATGTCTGATGTTCTCCTATTACATTAAGGATATACTTGAAGTAGCTACCACGTAAGGATTGTGCAATGACTCGTATGAAGTGACCTTGGCAATCTCCATCCCGTTCCTGTTAGGCCTTTGTCAAAAACTCCCTTTGTCCCATTTGGCACTTAGTGGAACCAGCTTGGGATTTCTCATGTCAATCCAGCCTCCTCTAGTGTCAAACGTGGGCAAGCCGCTTTTGAAAAGGGCATTACCTTGGGCATAGATTGATACCTGCTCATTTTGCATGGACATATTGAAGGAGGTGTAAGGAAGTGGCAAGTGAGACTCCTGTTAGGAGAAGGTATCAGAGAAAGTAGCAGTGATATGATGATGATGAGGCCAGGTACAAATTCTCTTTCTTATTCTCAGCCTACTTAGAAAGTAAAGAAGATAGACAACTTAAAATGCTTTTCTGTGGTTTGCCATATCCTTCCTTTTTGATCAAGATAATATTGGAATCAGGCACGCTAACTAAAAAGAAATGTTGTTTTCAGAGATTTGTGGGTTTTGTTGAGAATAGTTCCTTTCCAATTGAACACGACGGCTGTTATTTTAACCTAATGAACAGCACTGTTAACAGAGGAACATTTCTGGTTTGCGCAAAATGCTTCCTGCCTCTTCACTAGAAAATCTCAAGAAAAAGTTTCTGAAAGCACGTCCAAAGAAAGGTGGATAAACTTGTTGGCTGACTTAAAACTAGAGAGAATAAAGGAAGAAACAGAAGTTAGCAAAAACTTTTAACTGTTTTGCTGCTTGACTTAAAAGACCATTGTTTCTATGGCAAACAAAAAAGACGGTTCTGGCCTTTAGTTCATACAAGAATAGATTTACATGGGGAGTTAGACAGCTTCTGTTGCAAAATTTCTGTCTGGATATTTATAATGCTATGAGCTCTGTAGGGTCTCAGAACTTCATCATGCTAATAAATTTATCCCCCCAAATCCACTTTGGCAATAAGATTTAGTATTATTCCTGTTTTACAGATATCACAGATTATGTGATCTAACCTAACTCACACAGCATATCTGAAAGTGATCAAGAAGCAGGCTCTGAGTGCTTTGACATAGATCAATCATTCTACTCTTCCTCAGTGCAAAAAGTTTATTTGGAATAGGCTGTAATAGCACAAAACACTCTTGAAAAAAGACAGTAATTTGTCATGGAAGCCATAACGTGGGCGCTGAAAGACAAGGAAATGCAAAGTGAGCCACTGTATCTAATATGCAATGGTTTCCTGCACTGGAGGCTGATCCATGTCAGATCTACATCTGCCAACTAGTCTGTATAAGAGCAGACTGCAGTTTCATTAGTTTATAAATGAACAGTTTATTTTTAGAAGCTGTCAGCAGTCAGTCAGAATAGCAACAAATATGACCAAATGTGGTATGGTTAGTAAAAGTCATTATTTGGAGTCCACCTGTTTCTCAGTGGTTTCCTTCATATATTGTTTCATAAAGAACAGAAAGACCCTAGCACATAACTTATAGGTCCTGGGCTTGACAAAGTCCCAGAGCAAGGAGGACACTGGCTTCCTCCTGGGAAATAGCTGAAGTCTGTGCAGCTCAGTCTGTAACTGACAGTTCATGACTCTCCATTTCTAATGAGATATATATACACACACACAGTTTTATATATATAAAAAACTATCTATCTCTCTATCTATCGATCTCTCTCCATCTCTCTCTCTCTCTCGGTATTCTCAGTCTTTCCTGTCTCCCACATGAAACTAAAATTGAAACCTGATCTGTGAAGAGCCTGAACAACCCAGCAGGTTTATCTCTTCTCTGGTAATTTAGCAGAAAATGTAATAGAAATCCTGGGTTAAGAATTGTTTTCTGTATTTGAATAACATTGTCTTGCCTTACTGTGTTAAATAACAGGGTTACAACAAAGCCCAAGATACTATTGCTTTTCTCACGCTTCAGTATTCAGGATGTTCCCACCATTTTTAAACCCTTTTTACCTGTCAAATGGCAGTTGATAAATCCCTGGTGGATTAGCGCCATGCTCTACACAGGCAACTTTCTAAGCACTGTACACAGAACAAGTCTTAAATTCTCATGAGGAAGAAAGAGTTTTGATTACTGAAGGATTAAAGAATAAGAATCTTCTGTAGAACTGACTGCACTATCTGGGGAAGCCAAATGTCAAACTGAGATGTAACTGTATGGATACTATATGCTATAAGTTTTGTAATGCATGTGATTTGAGCCACACGCTATGCAGTATCAGGAAAAGTGAATACTAGGTATTCAAGTAATTATCTAACTGAAAGTGTCAAAAAATTGTTAAGAAATCATCACTGAGTAGAGGGATGCTCCAAGTGGGACTACAGAGAGTCAGGTGTTAGTTGTAGCATTATTCCAGACATACACCAATGAGGTGGAAGTACGCATGGAAATCATAGAAAATAAGTCATGATCTCTCAAGAGATCATCACTTCCAAGCCCAAACCAGTGTGTTCATGCTGCTCCCTACAGCTACTGTCCAACCTGCTCTTAACACAGGCACCCTCCTCCGCTCAGCACATCCTCAGCCTCCATAGACAACATGCTCCAGCACTGCAGGAGGTTCTTGACGCTTGGTCCTATCTAAAGTCAATGTAGAAAATACATTATTTCCCTCCTGCTGACTTTTCCGTATCTGAAGACTGTTACCACTTAGTCCTCCAGTGCTCTCATTTCTAGACTGAATACTGTTGACACTTTCAGCTTCTGCACATAGGTCATATTTCTAGATATTTTTGTGTTCTAGTCTTTTTTTTTTTCTTCTCTGGATTCTCTTCACTTGCTCCACAGCTGTTTGAAAAGGGGAGGAAAGAGGAGGAAGAAGGAAATTCCCTAGATTTCCCCAATACAGACAAGATACTTGAGGTGGAGTTTTACCAAGGCCAAGTAAAATTACTTTGTGAGACTTACTGTCTTCCTGTTCAAACAGCCACTGTTTGCCTTTTTCACAAAAGTGTGACACTGTTGATTCATGTCTGTTTATGATCTTTTGTAACGTCCAGACCCTTTTCTTCTGAACTGTTCCCTAGACTACTGTAATCCACCTTGAACTGATACAGTTGATTGTCCTTGACAAAGGAAGTCTTATATTTGGGCTAAGTTCATTGTATCTGATTTTCTTTTCTCAGGACATATTACTTTAATTTACCAAGATAATTTTGCATTCTAAGACTGTCCTTAAATGCACTGGCAGTCGCTCCTCGCTGTGTACATGGCCAGTTCGCTCTGGACCTCATGAGGTCTTGATGAGAATAGAATAATTTATAAGGCAGAGCACAGTGTTATATTCTTTGGGGTTTGTTTTTCACATCTATATGAATAAATTAAACACATGCAGGACTTTTGTCTAGCACAGACACCAACTGCATAGACTCTGTCTGTATTACTGAACTCCAACACACGGTACCTACATCTAAACTGTGTGTTTATTGGGCCTGACTCTGTATTAGCTACTGACCGGTATCTGGGGATCATCTGAGAGGGTAATCTTTATCCCACCCAGAACTGTGCCAGAATTATTTACTTGGGTAATAAGTCCCACTGCCTGGGAACCTCCACTGGTTTTCTGTTTAATTTAGTATTGACTTTGCCACAGTGTTAACAGTTAGGCAAATCTAACCAAAGGTGTTACCCAGGCATCTGGAAACTGATGGCAGGGTCGCTGCTGCGTGCAAGTCTGTAAGCACTGATGCTTGTGTTTGAAGAGAGTCATCAATATAAGGAGAGTTCCACTTTAGCATTGTAAAGGGAATGTCTACCTACCTGCCTGCTGATGTAAAGCAGTAAATTACCTTTTAGGCTTAATCCAAACCAAAAGATTTCCTGAATGAATGGTTTAAAAATAGGTAAAAATCTAACAGAAAGTTACATGAAGAAGGACTGCTCCAGCTGAATGGCTCACTGATCCCAATTACAGCACACATGCAGGGTATTGGCATGCTCGGAAAGTGTTTCAGTTATTCAGAAGAGTCTGTACCAAGGAAGAGCTGAACTCCCAGGGCCAATGAGAAAGAATGGTTTACGCTTTGGTGTATCTCGTTGGATATGTTCTTCCTACTAGATGTGCCACTTATTTCTGAAAGATTACATTAGTGTTTGTCAGCTGAAGGACAGCATAATGTTTCTTCTTTCCCTTATGACCAATCATTCATCAATGCTTTAAATGCAGGACAAGACTGGGCATGAACCTCCAACACAGTGTTTGGCACCAACAGGGCAGTTCCGTTTGTTGGTTCGTTAGAGACAGAGGACTGCTCTGTTTATCCAAGTTCTTGTACTGGAGCCTATCCTGGAACATTTCAGGTTATGCAAGTACTTATAGGCTGAACAAGGCAGCATTTGATAAACATGTATTTGTAGCCTATGCAAAAGGCTTTAGCATCCACCTGCCCCCATGGTGCCCAGGGCCAAACTCTAGATTCTGAAAATACCATTTGGCAACCATGAGACCTTGAAAGTGTATAAAGATTATGGCGTTTAGGAAGCACCAAGAACCATGTGAGGGCTGGGAAAGCTCCAAGATTTTCCTTCAGCCTTACATAGATCCTTTCATGATCATGCAATACAATGTATGTTATGGATGATTTGACTAGGTTGAGCATGGTGCACAACCAGGCAGCAACTCGTGTCACCTATCATACACCCAAGAGTCAATATAGGGCTTCACAGCTGTTGATGCTTACGTTATCTCATGGAGAACAGGATTCTGGAAAGCTCTGCCTCTGAACAAAG
Source organism: Gymnogyps californianus (assembly GCF_018139145.2). Lineage (NCBI taxonomy): Eukaryota > Metazoa > Chordata > Aves > Accipitriformes > Cathartidae > Gymnogyps > Gymnogyps californianus. The sequence continues at coordinate 69,530,089 of NC_059500.1, read as the reverse complement.
CTTAAAGGTGACAGTCTCCCACGCTCTCAGCCAAAACCACGTGCAAGCTCTCTGGGGCTCACAGGGAGTGTTGACAAATTCCACCTCTCCTACACATTGTAGCTGGCAGGTGTTTGTGAACTCCTCAATTCTATTCTTTACAGCAGGGCTGTTCAGTGATTTCTGCTTAGATTATTTTATTCCTCATCCAAACACTCTTTCTTTCTAGGGACCTAGGAGCTGAAGAGTTCTGATGCTGAGGGACCATCTGTCTGCAGGAAAGCTAGCCAGGCCTTCAGGGTATGGGATACCCAGCTGCAAGCTACTGCTCATCTCTCCTCTTGCTATAGATTCAACTCCAACTGTTTTTTTCTTTAAATGAATGCCTTTACAGCTATGATATAGTAATTCTTTTTTATTTTGGCTCAATTCAAATTTCTTTTCTAGATGGAAAAGGCAGCAAGTTCAACAGGACAGATGGAAGGAAACCAATTCTGCCACAGTTCTGTCATAGTAGGGGGGAAAATAAAGTCTTCATGGCGATATTAGTGCAGATCCACCCAGGCAGTGGGAGAATGTGGACCTACCTCTCTACACCCTGTGTAAGATGTCTAACTACTGCCTATTGCCCAGAATGGGACTGTCAGCCACTTCCTTCTCCATTATATGAGAAAGAGCTTCCTTGGTTACTTAATTCTGGGCTGGAGGTCAGGACATTGAAGCTTACAGAGTAGGGAAAGAGAACAAAACAGCGTAACGCAGCATAGGGATCCACACACAACCTATAGGATGGGCAGTAGGACAATCATGTCTTCACAGTGTGTCCAAGCCTGCTAGTATGTCCATACTTTGCTCCACATGGTCTGCTTTTCAAGGACCTGGCAGCTTGCTTGGAGCTTGTTTAGTATACTCTGCAGCCTGGTCTGCTCTGGGTGGTGAAATCATCCACTTCTAAACATTTCCTATTGGTTTGCATGGGTGATGGATTGTTTCCATTTCACTGGATGTTACAGTGAGATAGCTATTGTTATCCATATGATGTACAGTGAGTTCTAACAATCACATGAAATGTAGCTAGTGCTATATTACTCAAACATCTCACACATATACATACAGACTGACAGCATATTCTGGAGGGAAGAAACCCTGACTGGGGTCAAGATTTGAACATGCCTTGCATTTAAGCACTGGAGTGAATCCATTAATTTTGTTTATTACCAGTTAATAAACTGATTTTTGTCTGAGTCTGTTTTCAAGGCTCATAAAGAAAAGCGTTCACTGTGTAGCAGAGTGGGTCACATATTTTCTAATGGGCTTGTTTTCTGTTGAAAAACTCTGGAGAACATCAATGTCTACATGTCAATTCATGCCAACTAACAGAAGGGCCAGTTTCCCTGTCTGATCTTCTGTTGCTCAGTTACCCATGAGCACCATCGATTATTTGCTGTTTAGGGAGTCAAAACGTGTGGCAGCAGACCAATAAATTCATTTCTTACTCTCTCAGAATCTTCTTGCCACCATTTTTGGTTGTGGTTTCTATTTTTTTGTTTCTATCTGGAGACATTTTCCCAGCTATATTTTGGTTTCTTTCCCAGGAGAAAACTATGCTTTCTGTCCACCTCTGCTATTTACCTGCAAAGTAATCAAGAGACAGGAACATGCTGGACCAGACTCGTATCATGAAAAACATGAGCCAGGCTTTAAAGGAAACAAGAAAATATTAAAATAAAATTCATAGTTGGCCCTTTTTTTTTTTCTTCCATGTTGTTGCTCACATACGAATACCTTTGCAGAAGCTGGTTTGGAATGTATTTTAAAATGAAATGTTTTGATTCTCCCAAAGCAGGATTACTTCAGGAGGCTATATATAAATCAAGAAATATGCAATTAACACAATATAATACAGGTTTTCCATATTTGTTTCTTCATTCCAGTAAACAAGTGAACTTTTACTTCACTGAAACTAAAGCAGACAGTGACAAAGGTTGAGTTGACTGCTTAGTGTTGCTCATGTTCTGCCACTCTTCAGGGTCCTGCTTGTGCCCAGGGTTTTTTGTGCCCTCTGGAAAAAAGGAATATCCAGAACGTTTTACATGTCAGATGTAACCATTTTCTCCCACTGTCTTGTCTGAAGGGAGAGAAACCTGTATGAATTCCTTTTGCCAGTTCGTTCTTTTTTCCTTGCTTCTTCCACTGCTCACAGCTGACTGCTCATTAGCTCTCTCACCTGGTGCTTCATTAGAGAGGGTGTGAATTCTTCACTTTGCAAAAAAGAATAAAATGTTCACATTAAGAAAGCTCTCTTCTAACCTGGGCCAGATTGAACTTCATGTAAGATTCCTAACCTGTGCATTAAATGAATTGTGTTTCTAAATCTGTGTTTGTGGCTGCTTTAGTGCAGAATCAACCACGTGGTCATATGAACCCATTGGCAGCTTCATTTGTTTCCCAGGTGAAGTTTCATTTGTTTATTGTTATTTTCAGAGTGAACTGAAAAGGCATCCAAACAGACAGAAGTTTCAGTACATTCTTGGAGAGAATTGTAAATGATACCTGAGGCATGAAAAGTTTACTTTAATCTGGAACACTGATTTTAATAAACTAATTGGATGCTGCTTGTTTTTCTGTTCTAACCCTCAGAGCTACTTCAATGCACAATTATGAGGAGAGAAATCTCAACACCATAGCTGTACTGTAGATAGCATAGCAAGTAAAATGCAAACGTTCAGGAACATTTTTAGGTTGTCCTTTGTAACCAATAAATAACTGAGTGTAACAACTTGTAGAACAGGAACAAGGAACTAATTAAATTTAGGTTAACCTGCAGTGAGCTTTTTTGCATCTGTACTTTAGTTAGATAGTTGTTGAATGAAAGAAAACAAAGAAAAACTATATAAATTACTCTCTTAACTTTGGGTCTCATCACGTGTACACAGATAGTATGACTGTGGAGTTTATTTGCAAACCTCTGCTGATGCTTGTAAACTACTCCAAAATACAGAAGTACTTGCAAATGGAAGATGTTGAATCAATGACTCAGCACAAAGAGGTTTGTTAGTTGTTTGTTTATTTTTTCCAGCTGGTAGCACCTATAACTGTTCTGATATAGTTTGTAGGGGGGTAAATTTTCATCTCTCATTTGCAAGTATGTGTGAGAGCACTACAGGGAGGTAGATATGCAGAGATTGCCCATCTGGGTTTTGCAAGAAATTCCCTTCACGTGTTTCTCCAGAGAGAGGGAGGAAGGGGGATTCTCCTATTCAGAGGTGTAGGAAAAGTGGGGCTGTACCTGGAGGTAGTGGGAGGGATATGTTTGTGTTTATAATGGTGCTGCTGAGATACCTTGCAACCTGGGTTGGTTTTCTTTGCTTATGCTTAGAACAGTTGTCAGATTTGTTTTTAATTTCTAAGTTTTCCCCAGGTCCAAAAGTCAAGGATCACTGAATTTGGAGTTTGTGTTCACTTGTTTCCCCTTTGTTTGTCATATAGAATATGGTCTGTATGACAGGTTTATCAGGGCACATTTCATCTGGGTTTTCTTCTCTATTATTGCAGAGGTCCAGGATTTTGTGGACTTTTTTGTGAACTGATAACAAATTTTGAGGTCTGGGAGAGGGGTTGAAATATTCCGTATATTCCCTATAAAATTATGTCCGGTATTTTGGGGCTTGCTGTCTGCGGGAGTTGAGTGAGGTGGATTGTCAGTGACCCTTCTTGACTTAGCACAGTTATCTGCAATTGTGGGGTCTAGACTTGGTGACTCTGGTGCCACCTTCAGTTGTACATGCCAAAGCACAATGGTAAGCATGGGAATTGCCCGTCACAGGGCTCCCACTGTATGGACAAAGGCATGGGCTGAAGTGGAGCAGTGCTTTGGGTGCTCAGGCTCAGGCCTTCAGTCTCTCACCATTGAGATGAAACATTTTGCATCTGGTAGGCTGGACAGGGATGCCCTGTTGGACAGAGGCTGGGCTGCGCCCAGGACTCCTGGGACACATCCTGCCAGGACCTCATTGCCAGTGACAAACTGGTGCATTCCCTAACCTCCTTTTCCCTTCCTCCTTCCATATGGAAAAAAAGACTTGAAATTACCCCCTGAAAGAGTCAGTTAAGGAGAAATGATTTGACATTTTTAAAAACTTAGGTTTCTTTGTAGTCAATTTTGTAGTGGAAAACTTTTTTTCAGCCCTGTGCTAATAAACTCACAAAACTTTTGGAGCCAGACAAATACGTATGTGTCTAGACTTCCAGTGCATTTTCCCCTTTATGTTCACTTCATTTCTAGATAGACATTGCTCAAACAGGGTATGCATGTGCATGCACATGCAGTGCTGCAGCGCATTTGTATTCCCAGTATAGTCAGTATGTTCTGACTATAAGTCCCTCCATCTGTGTTCAGAGCAGCAGCGTGTAGCCCAGCAACATCAGAGGGTTTTGTCTGGAATGGGGAGGAAAAAGTAAAAGTATTCTCTCTGTTGGGAGTGGTAGTCAGAGAGAAAGATAATGGATGGGCCAGCTGGCCAATATGTTTTTAGATAAATCAAATTGCTGCTGTATGCTTAGGGACAGTAACTAATCCTGTCTCTGGGATTTCAACTTGTTGCCTTTTGGAAGAACTGGGAAAAACATTACCCTTGTCAGCAGACTGGAGTAGGTTACAGATTTGTCAGGATACGTTATTCCATTCTTTACTTCTCCAAAACAGATTGAGGGCCCTAAAGAAAACAGAAATGCAGATTAGGAGAATTAGGTTCAAGCTGCCATAAATTATCTCACTCCAGGTATCTGGTTCCAGTCTGGCTCTGTGGTGAACTGAGGATGGGTGAAGACATTCCTTTGAAAGGCTGGGGAATGGGAGAGGACAACCTTCTTCTGTCTCCTCATCAGGGAATGTGGTGAGTATGTCAGTGTATTTTGCATGAATAGCCTCTGAAAGCTGCTGCAGACAAGCCTGCATAGAAAAAAATTATTACCAGTATGTTTTGTACAGATTTGTAATTGCTTGTACATCAAACCAAACAGAGAAAACTGTTTTTCCATGGATATCTGTGAAAAACAACAGCTTGCTAGCCTTTTTATGCTTTAATAATGCTAAGCTTTTGATCACTGGAAGAGCTAAAATAGTTTTGCTTCTTTCCCTTATTCTGTAGAGTCCCTTTTATTTACTTTAATAACCTGCTCCACTGACATTTGGCATGGCCAACCTCAAGTGCTGGTGGCCCAGGTCAACACATGCAGGTGTGAGGGTAAGCAGCCGGTCTAATGCAGTGAGCTGACTGCTCAGGCATGGTACAGCTCCACGCTGTATTTTTAGACTATGGTACCTCTATGTTATTGCTACATGATACGTTTTCTCTTTTATTGCTATTTCTAGAATGAGGAGCAGAGTTGAGTATACACACTAACTTGGTATATCAGCTTGCTGCAGGGGTTTGATCAGAGGACACTACAAAACTGTTATTAATCTGTCAGTACCTGGTTAGGTTTGTTAACCTATTGTGACACTACTTCATGACTAATTGTTTATCCCCTAGTTGATAATTTTGAACAAACCAGTGAGTAAAAAATCTGTCCTGTGCCTTTTAATATAAAGATTTTTTCTTACTACCTTCCTAATCTGCGGTTGTGATGAATGTGCTGAACTTCATTTTGCAAGCCAAATCGTCCCATTTATTTAAAGTGCTTTTAAATTAAGAGCTTACCTCTGTTAAAATGTATTAAATTTCTTAAAAATAAATTTTGTAAGAGAATTTCAGTTTTCTGAGATTGCCTAAATACTGAATGCATTAAACTGAAAACACCTACAGGGGCTTCCCACAGACAGTACAGTAGTGTACACCACACATCCCCTGTGTATTCCCTCCAGCACACCAGTCCCCTCAAACTGGCTGTCTAGCCGCAGGTCCCCAGCTGTGGCCAACTGAAAGAAGTGACTCACCAGATAAGAACACGCTGAAAAATATAAACCTCCCCCCAGTCAAAGCCTATCAAGTAAGATAATTCAGGAACGTTATTTACATTACCAATGTATCTGAACAAAAATCTCTACTTTGAACATCTGTAATTGGGACTTAAAATCTATGTTTGGATTCAGATTTGAGTGTCTCATTGTTAGTCATGAGCCATGAAGTTAACTCTTTCCTTTCACTCTGTGGCTTGTGTCCATCTCTGCTCTTGCAAGTTAGACCTATTTGATTGGGTTACTTCCTGAAGAGATTTCTAACCTATGTGCTGTTATTCATCAGTTGAAAATGGCTCTGGGATATTTTATCTGAAAGCTTTAAGTGCTGGTTTCCACATGTCTGTGGATCGTTCTTAGGATTAGGGTAAACCTATTGTATTCAGAAATTCCTTGTATCTATGCACCTGGTACTTTAATACTTGAAAGCAGTGGTTTTCAATCATGGGAGAAGAAATGTGAAGTTTGTCCACTGGAATCTACAGAAAAAGATATGCAAAATAATGGGATAGTTTCTTCCCACCATTGAATCCAAAGACCTTTATAGTCATCATTTTGGGTCAACAGCAAAAATATGAATCATCATTTCCAGCTTCAAAAATATTTAAAGTCAAAGTATTTTCAATAACACTTATCAGGTTCATATTTGGCTATATCTTTTGGAGTATCAACCTGCATCTCAGCCTCAGTAATATCAAGTTAGGACTAAATATTATGAGAAGCTTGTATTTGAGCATTTCCAATTAAAAAAAAAAGCCAAGCAATGAAAAATGTGGAATGGCTTTATTATGCATTACTCCCTAAACATAAATATTGCTCAAGTTCTTTGCCAACTCCTTTGGCAAGTTAAGTTATTCCAAACAATAATAAATGCATACCGGTAGCTTTCCACTTTATTTGTGTTGAATGACCACTTATTAAATATTTTTTCCTGACAGTTTCTTTCCAAGAATGCTTAAAATATCTTTAACTATATGGGAAATAGTGAATTGACGGCAGGCTGACAGAATCTACTTCTCCGAGAGATGTATGACTAGACTACTTCCAAGAAATGTGACACTTTAGTTAATGAGGTGACTTGCTGTGTTTTTGAAGGGGTCAGTTCACTGAGAAAGCAGGCACCTGAGTGTTTGGGAGCGTCAGATAACAACTCTTAGTGCTATATCCGTAACTTGCTACAGAAGCAGGACAGAGCTGATCTGAAAAGCAGTTAATTTGATTTCTATATTCATTAGGAGGAAATACTTTAATGTGATGCTGAGAACAAAGATACAGCCAACTTCACTAGTGTAACACTAATGCTGACAGTGAATACAAGATTAAATAGCGACAAGTAATTAAGTTGTATGTAGGGATGGAAAATGTAGTGGGGAAAGCATATGCAGGGTCTGAATGAAAAAATGCAGAATGTTAAGGGGGAGCATACATTTTTAAGCCATAAAATGATCTAGATGAAATATGTACATGTTTATAGTCTGGCATCTGGCATGTGTTACATGGCTAGCTTTGTTTGAAGAAACTCTACCAGTCCTGCATTAAGCCAAGTCCCTCCCTATTAATAAGATCTGTAGTTCATAAAAAGGCAGCCTACATGCTGCCAGTTCAAGTGCTCTGAGAAATGTCCTCCAAAATGTCAACAGTTCAGATTGCTTCCCTTGTGCTAGTGTTACCCACACAGGGGAAATCTTTCCCCATTTGTCTGGGCATGCCTGTGGCACATTGTCAACTGCCAGCATCGCAGTCAATTTGTCAGGGATGTCGTCCCAGAACTCGTACCCTCATCTGCCTACTGTGAGTTTTCTCTTGGATTTTTATGTACATGTGAGAACAGTCATTAAGAGTAATATTAATTCTAACTTGAGGCTTCACCTTGGCTGTAAATGTAATCTGTACTGCACAGTTCAATTTGATTTAAAACAGTACTACATCAAAACTGATATTCCCCCCCTCCACTCCTCTCTCACCGTACTGCTTTTATGAATTTTTCTCACCTGAGGTTTGAAAAGGATATATTCTTTCTTCGTACTTTACTGCTAATAATAACTTGCTACTCCATTTCTTGGGTCAGCATCCAGATTCAAAATTAAGCAGTCTCTCCTACCTCTGAGTGTGACCATCTATAGCAAGAATTGTCTTGCATACTAATGGATATGTTCCCTCAAGTCCTGATTTCAAATTGCCATATACTCTCTTTCATGTATGAAAAGCAAGTTCTGTAATAGGATTTTCTGCAGCAAATGAGGCTCTAAGGGGAGTTACTAATATTTATAATAGTTCATGTTTTCTTGAGAACTTTAGCTGTTTGAGGAAGGAAGGGTCAAGAGGTTACATTTTTCTGCATTTCTCCCTCTCTAACTATTAGATACAGTGTATAATTTATGATTCATCTGAATATGGACCTAGACCTTTCCTATAACCATCCTCTCTTGGGGGAGGTTTGGGACAGCCCAAACAGTTATTTTTATCAACTCCTCCACTCTTTAAGATTCTGTTTTTAAAAGTGCTGGAGATAAAGGCTTTCAACATACTAATCCCAAAACTGAAATTGTAAGCAATGTGCCTTCCCAGCTTGATATGAACATGACATAACATGATTGAAAAGGAGCACCCAGGGAATTAAAGTCTTGACATTTCTGGTCTCCTCTTAAAAATTGTTTATTAAAATAAAACAGCTATGAGAAGACTCCATGTTCTGTAATAGACATTTAGCAACTCTGCTGAGATAAAGCACTTCTCCCGAGTTCAGGACAATTCACTAGGCAAAATTACCATGTGTGGTCTGAAAATAATCTTTGGCACAGTAATGTATATTCCTCCACCACACTCTGTAGTGCTGACCTGGGAACTTCTCCTAAGCACTTGGATAAGGATAGAAATCGTAGCACTAACTTTCCTGGGATCCGGATTAAGGCTGTAAACCTTAAACTGGTTTTTAAAAGAGCACACAAATAAGATGCAGTCACATCCTTCCTTATTTGTCTGAAATTGAAGGATAGCTCTTCTCAAAGGGTTCTCCAAAATAAACTTTCTTTTTCTCTCAATCCAACAAAACAACATGGTCATTCATACTCTGTTCTGTCAGTCATTTGTATACCACTTTTCATGTTCTGTTGTACAAAACAATTTATATAATTAAACTAAATAGTACCTTTAGGCTTGAATACACAATCTGGGAGCAGGTCTGAACTAGAAATTTTGTTCCAGTATCTCTTCATAAGCAGTAAACTTACAGTGTCCTCACATGCCACTGAGCAAGCTACTTGCTCTGCTGGCATGCCTGCCGCAGAGTTGGGGCACTGAAGGTTTTGCTGCTCTTTCCCTTCTTCTGAGGGTGTCCCCAAAGCCTCTCATTTTTACCCATCCCTGATTACTAACCTGGACAGTGTTTCCGGCCAGGTAAGTCTCCTGTAATCTCTTGTCCTCTGTGCTCCCATGACCAGCAACTGCTTGAAATAACCCCACAACTTTTTTTAAACAGAAATATTTTTTTTCTCCTGATGATTCCCATCAAGCAGCAGAAGAGCCCAAAACAGCAAAAGGCCCATATATCTGTGTCTTAGTTTAACATTATGATTTACTTGGAAGTTTGTGATAAATTCCACTTCTCCTGCACTGGTACCTCTGATACAGAGTAGATGGGCAACCCCCACACAACTCTCATAGCACCTCTCTGCCAGACATGCATTAGCTTCAGTTTGCCTGTTCTTCTATTCTTCTCAGCGGATTTCTTTTAATAGTACAGCATGCCCTTTGATCGTGGCTTTGGCCTTGGAAGAAATAAAAATCTTACATGCTTCTGACAGCCAGGTGAGGGGATGTCCCTTATAACAGGACTCCCTTGCACATACAAGTCCAACAAAGCCAATGTGTAAAATATGCTGTGGTATGAATGCACAGCATAACTTCTATTTCACAGTTATTGCTTATCCTTATGCTATTACCCCTTAGCAGCTGCAAGGTAATTCACCCCTCTTTCATGGCCATACTTAGGGCATTTGTACAGTCTACATGTGAAATCAGCCTGATGTTAGTTCCTGCTGTGCCACTGGCTTCTGTGATATGTTCTAAGTAATACCATCTGATGATCTGATCCAAACCTCTCTTAGGTGAGAGGTTATCATCAGTCATTTAGGTCTTGTATTTTTGCCCCCGAGTTGTTTCCTTAGTTATATCACTGATATCCTTCTTTGGAAAAGTTTTGTATGTATTTCGCATAGCTAACTTGCTTTAACCATCTTTTCTTTCTCCTAACTGGGACTGTGCTGTCTCCTTACATTGCCTTATAGGCTTCAAGATGGTCCAGAGTTTCTGCGGTGTTGTGTGAATTGGTCCTGCCTCTGACATGCCTTGGCCCCAGGATACACTGCACACACCCTTTGCCTGGCTTGAGAGGTCTTCACTGAAAGGGTGGCTCATGGCAGCCTTCCATATTGCTTGCACTAACATATCCTTCTCGTAAGAGGTGGGATTTTAGGGCTCCTTTTATTGTTCTCATTCTTCTGCCTTGTGTGAGAAGGCTGGGCTGGTGAAAGGCTGTCATTCTCCATGCTGCGGTACTGATGCTGGCTGTAAAGTCAATGCTTAGCTGGTGTCATCACAGAGTTCTGTAAGGGGGCTGCAATTGCTCTGCATCATCTGCTAATGCCACCTAAAACTCAGAGCACAGCTCACCAAAAAGAACAAAACCAGCCACAGGGGACTTGCGAAGTGAGTGGAAGGGATTGTTTAGTTTGCTTAGGACAGTAGTGGATAATGAAGCATGAAACAGATGTTGAAGGCTAAAAAGACGGTTCTGTTTACCAGTTTTCCAATAACACAAAGTGCTTTTTTGTATAAGGTCCCATTGTACAAAAGCTAAATACACAATTCAAAAAATATTGTGCACTTAACCAATACTAATGCCATCCTCCTTAATCTAGTTACAACTGTCTGTCTCTGTGCTTCCAGGGATAGAAATTTTCTCCTGAGGCATTAATGACTGAACAAAAGCAACTTCTGGAGCTTATCACATTCTTCTGAAATACTGACTAATTTGTCTGCTGCCAAAGGGAAGAGAGTGAATGGAAATGGCTTTTGTCTGGTCCCAGAGGCTGGGTGCAAAGCACTGCTGTTAAAAACTCATTCCAAAATCGACAAAGATATGTACCTCACTGCTCAACAGATGCTTAAAAACATTAGGATTAAAGTGATCATAAACAGTTTTAGACTGAAAAGTATGTGAAATACTGTAAAAGTAGATCATAAGGAAATTATTTTGAAAAATCACCTTCCTTTAATACAAAGCTTTCCAAATCAACTCGTGTCATCACCTATTCATAAGGAATTTGGTAGGCATGTACCAATCCAGCTGGTATTTTTTTATAAGGCGAAACAAAACAGCCAGTACCTTTTGATAGTCTAGTCTATGGCTAACCAAAAGCTATGGAAAACCAGGGTTAAATCTTCCTTTTCTTCTCCTTCCCCACCACTCCCAGAAAGCTTCATGGCTCTAAACCAGCATTTCAGCAAAATTTAAGTGCCATAGCCCTAACCTGTGATTTTATAGCCAACCCACTCAGCATCTGTAGCGCCTCTGAGCATGTCCAGAACTGCCCTGCATCTTGACAGGGCTGAGATGGCTGGCACCACCATCATACCTAATCCTAGCCACATCCCAAACTTGGCCTCCTTCCCACAGAGCTCCCCACAGGCCCAAACCCAGGCAGCTTTCCCAGGCAGCACCTGAGATGCACTGATGGGATCAGGCTCCCTACGAAATGTATTGAGGGCAGACGTCTTCTTTTGGTTTTTTATGGTACTTGCAAAAGGAGAAGTGTTCATGGTGTCCCCTTCTGTTTTACTCCTCATTAAGATAATAGTCTAGTAACTGAAGGATTCATGTAGGAAGGAGGGGAGGGCCCTAGATTCAACATCTACTCAGGGTGAAGGTGTTAAAATTCACATCTCCAAGTATGACAGGACAGTTGGTTTGAGAATCTTTTTGTAGAAAGCAAATGCAACGACCAGCACTTCTAATGGTATCAGGGTATCAACTACAGTTCCCAGGAAGCATGAATCGAAACGTTTTTCTAGTAATCACCCATTTGTAGCGACAACTTCATGTCTTTAGGAGCCAGATAAGATACCTTAAAATAGGTCTTTTCCATTGCTAATTGCTCTCATTGCAGACAGAATGAATCCCAACAAACGTCATCAAAGAAAAATCATATTTAAGTGTGTAGGATGGCAGCTGATATCTCTAACATTATTATTCTTCCTCTGCTTTCACCGCATTCTGGTCTTGTTTGCCTTAGTGAGGCAGCCATAGCTGTATGGGAAAATACTTCATCAGTGCTCTGTTATTTTGGAAACTGAAATCTTTGAGTCAAAAATATTTCCACTGAAAACCAAGAATTTCTATTTGGGAAGGCTGCCCAGCTGCCTGTTGCCCAAGCAATCTGCTTGTCCCATGCCACAGTACTTGTGTATCTCTTGGGAGGGGAGGGGATGAGGTTCACAAGTTAGCACAAGGCAACAAAAAGAGGCAACAAATGCATGTTCTTGCATCTTCCTCTGTTGTCTGACCAAACTCCACAGAAAGGTGGAGTGGTTCACAACGAAACATGAAGCAAACTGCATCAGCCTCCACCCTCTCAATTCCACCTGCCACTGTTCAACGCTTGCTGCACGGCCCACCGAAAATCATGAAGGGCTTGATAAAATGCATGCAGTTCGAGGCTATCTCCTCTTTCAGGTCAGAGCTGCTTCTCACCTTTTGAGCATGGTCCAGGGAAAGGAATGAAGCCATGGAAGGAGGCTTGCCCTAGTTTATTGTCAGCACATCAGTGAGGTTAGAGAGAAAAAACATTGTGTCTTAGGCAGGAGGAAGTTTTAAAACATCAGTGAAAAATGCCATAGTCACTTTAAGTATTTTTCGTAATGTAAGACACACCTTTATAGTTTACAGAAGTTATTGCTTAAACTCACAGCTCTGTCAGCAAGTGAAGAGCTAAAGAAAAGTCAGAAAAGATCTGCTAGTATAGCAGCACTGCTAACATTTGGACCTAGGTTTCCCCAACAGCTTGCCCCTTTTAATCTTGGAATACAATTGAGGTTTTGCGATTTATTTTGACAGACCTAGAATCTGGCCTTCAGATACATAGTACTTGTCCTACTTGTTCCAGAGAGACTATATATCATTTTGATCAACACTCAAAGTTAAAGTTCCCCCCAGAGCCAAGAAAATGACATTTACTGAGCAATAGCCCATCAAATATTTATGAATCATATCACATTAAATAAAAATAGAAAAAGAAACTGTGAGAGAAAATAATGTTTAGATTTATTTCCCTCTGTTTAATTCCCATCTGAAGTGAGTTCTTCTGAAGATCTGCTTAAATACGATCCATGCTTTTTTCCACACAAAACAAGCCCATTTCAAAATAGTTGTAAGACATTGCAGTGTGCAGCATATGGGATGTGCAAGGCAAAACTGATGACTAACGCTGTAGGCATTATTTATTAACTTTAATTCATACTATCTCATATCCTCCTGTCAGCTCACTCCTCCTCCTCCTCCTTTTTTATTATAGATGAATGAAAACTGATGTTTTTGCATTCTTTTTAAACCATTAAAATATGTTAATTATTTACGGTAAGGCATCACAACGAATAACGAGACACGTCCCTGAAGTTTTCAGCTTCCTGTTGCAGCAGTTTCTTGGCTTAGGCATTGTTTAAAGCAAAACACATGAAATGATCCCAAACAAAAAAACCCCCACACTTTTCTTCAGAATTTTACAGGGCCAAATTTAAGGGAATCAGAGATTGTCAACACTGATACTCGGGCCAGTCTTCTGAAACAGTACTACACTCGTGTATTCTAGCGTTACATGTCCAAATGTGCTTTCAAAAGCTGTTTTATCACAAGAAAAAAGTACGGGAAATGGGAAGGGACTGTCTTTTGATATAGGATCAGAATGCAACACTGATTTCAATGTGAAGTCTGCATGAAAATAATTATTGTGAATATCTTTAGCTACAGTAACTAAAAACGTTAGATTCAAATAGATGTTGCAGGCCTGAACCTTTAGGCCTTTTTTTGCTAAAGCTAAACACCAAACTTAGAGGCCGGGACCCAATAAATCAGCATATGCAGCCCTGTGGCTGCTGAGAGCACCTGCCTGCTCCAGGCCAGGTCAGGAGCTCTGATTACCTGGGATCACGAGCTGTCACAGTGCTCGTGACAATAGTCACAGTGTCTTTAACATTTTATAACAAAGCAAAGCCTTAGAGCCTTCATTTTGCAGTGGGGAAGATCCAGCTTCAACTCTGGTCTTGGTCTATGGGAGCTGAAACCCATTGCCTGCATCCCCAGGAGGGATGTTGGACACTGGTTGGGGAGGAGTATTTGTTACCTCTCACTCCTCTTGAGGATGTGCCATAGTGAGCAAAGGGTTGATGGTTCAAAATGTCAGAGAAGGAGAAGAGCGTGAGGCTGGCTGTGACCCTGCAGCTCCCTGACTTGGGTGGTCAGGATGAGCAGGTATGGGATTGCAGACTGTCCTAGAAGGACTGCAGCAGTATTTTAGCACTTCCATGTCTATCATCTATCCTTTCCGTAACATTGCAGCACAATGAAGTGGCCATAGCTTCAGCTGCAAAGAGAATCAACACCTCTTGCTGTGAGGGCAACTGAGATCTGTATGTAACCTGAATTAAGTGAAGCTTTTCAAGGAAGCCTCCATGATTACCCAGGCCGGATACAGGTATCACTGTGCAGATGCAGCCTATGCACCTATCACTGGTTCCCCATACAGAAGCACATTGGGTGTATAAGAATTGCAAGACTAATCCCTTAAGGCTTAGACTTTTTGTAGAACACAACTACTAGTTATCAGGTTTTTAATTTCTGTGGAACAATCCACATCATTTTGTGACGACCGAAGTAGGCTGAAAAACTGTTTCTTCTGTTGTTTCTGATACTTATAGTCAGCCTAAAGGACTGCTTTTATCTCTTTAGAATGAATGAACTAGAGCAAAAGAAATGGAATTATTTGGATCTGAAAGTTATGAATCAACTCTTTGATGTAGAATGACTGGTTCTTGTCAGTGTTGGACCCTGTCATAGTTTTCTTTGCATTTGCATAATGCAAGTTATGTTAGCATTATGCAACAAAGATGGATGAGGATGTACCATATCCCCTTCCAATTACATGGCAAGTTGTGAGAGATGTGATTCATGTCTATAAGGTACTAGATGACACAGCAAAGAAATTAAAAACAGACCTTCTGTATCTCTAACAGAAACAAGGATGGAATCCTGCAGCTTTAAAAGTATAATTATGTGCAGATGTAACAAAAAAAGTTTAATAGTCTTAAAAATAAATATTGTGGAAATCTCTGACTTGAAGAGGATAGAAATTAAGGCTAGGAGGGGTTACTCTGGGGTAAAGAATTTTCATGTTGTTGTTTTTAATCCCTGGAAAGAACTCCTATCCCAACCATCTACTTTGTGGGTATCGTCAAGTACATCTCCAGCTGCAGAGCTAAGGACATAGCTATATTAATCTTATAGTGATAAATCCATGAAACAAGGAGAAGTGGGGTCCTGATTTTGAAGGAAATGTCTTCACACTTCCAAGCCACTGCATTTCAGGAAAAGGTTGTCCTCTCCACGGTGTCCTGAGGAGCAAAGTTCCCATGCTGTGATGCATCTTGACCGGAGGAGAGGACCTCGCCCTGCACTGTGTGCCAACAGTGGCCCCCGCTGCAGCCCACATCTGCCATGGAGCAGCATACACCAGTCTGTTCTGGGCCTGAGTTACCTTCATTCAGCTGCAAAGGGACAAGATAGAGCTCAGCTTTGGCTAACAGCTTTCCAAAACTTCAGTCCAGTCTTTTACATGAGTCTCAACCAAATCTATTTTGAGTTTTGAGGAATGCAAGTATCAGAGTGAATAATTTCTGAAATGAGGAAAATGTCACTTTCCTATCCTACATTTTGTAGTTGCAGTAAGAACTGGGCATAGATGTAGCTGAAAACTCTGACGGAAGCTGCTGTGACAATATTTCCAGGCCAGTAAAATACAGGAAATATCAAAAATCTTTGGGGGATTGAGGATGATGAGATTAGCACATTAGTTTTATCTATTTGTAGAATTCAGAGAATTTGGGAAAGGCTTTGTTGAGCTGGTTGGGGAAAACTGAATCTTTAAACCTCTGGAAATCCCACTGTAGGTTCTCATGAGCCGAACTGCCAGGGCTCTCTGGCGGGAGAGAGTTATTATACATCTGGGAAGAGCATGTGATAGTTTCCAACTTCCTTCTTAACAACAACAAAAAATCTTTCACTTCACTAAATGATTAGGAAACAAAATGGCTTAGGCTACAAGACTTTTTCTTTGCATTGCCTTTCTTATAGCAAACTTTGAGTAAATTTAACTGGTAAAATTTTTGAGAAATAGTTTGGGGAACTCATAGCTGTTCATTACACAGCCCTTTCTTAAACAGGGTACCCTTGGGAAAAAGTATTGCCCAGAAACTGGAGCAAATACATATACCATTATATCACAAAGTTAATGCTTAGCTGAATAAACTCAATTTTTAAACAATAAATATTTGTGAATAATGTTATTATTAGGAGCTACAGACATACTTCTTCAAATTTCTGGGAGTTTAGCAGGTTAGTAGGCTGTTCAATCCATTTGCTTGTTTCCTTGTTTATTAATAGTAGTTAGCAGCTAACAGAAAATCATCAAGTGCCTCTTTGATGATTTCATTTGGTTTGGACTTCTTGTTTTTTACCAGGAAGGCTTCCTTAAATTCTCTAGCAAAGTAACAGATTTCATCTGGTCTTGTGGTCACTGCACATCTTTGGTTGCATTACATCACATGACTACATGGATCAGAAGAAAAAAGGGGCATTTTTGTCTCTCTGTGATGAGTCTTGTCAGGTCTCTGGGTCAAAACACCTAAAGCTTTAAACTTGTATTCTACAGATTCTCTAGTGACTCTCATCACATGAGTTGTGTCAGGTGGCACTTCACCTATGGAGACTTGGAGTCACCTACGGAGATAGAGAGTCCAGAGAGCCATCAAACCCCTGTTCAGAAAATCATTCAGAAACGAGGTGAACATGCGCCAGTTGGCAAATGGCGTACACACGCACTCAGAGCAAAGAAATGCAATGGTCCCAACATTTGTTAGCTCAGCTGATTTGCCTCTCCAGCTCCCTTGATTGTGCAAAGTTTCTTTGTATCTGTGAGATGTTAGTGGGACTGTTTGTGTCAGTAAGAGCTCACCACAGCAGCAAGTGTTGCGAAATCTGTTCCCCTCCTGGGGAAAGCGGGGAGGAGGGTGTTTGAGCCTCTGTGTGGGGAGCAGAGGGCAGGGAGGGGAAGGGAAGTCACCACTGGCAAAATATCTAGAATTTAGTTTTCCTCTTTTACAACTTCTCCCTTCTCATTTATTATTATTATTCAATGTCTCTGCAGTTTTTTTGGTTTCATTGGGCCCTTTTCCCTGTTATTTTTTCTTGAAAGTGAAAAAGACCATGTGCCAAATTTTGAGTGAAGGCAATTCAGTATGGAGCCACTGAATGCTTTACACTAGCTAAAGTTCTCTGTCCCTGCTAGGTGCAGGTTGTCCTCACTTCTACACTAAAGCAAGTTTTTTTCGCTGGTGGGATTCCCGACATTTTTTCCAGCCAGGCACTGAAGCTCCATGTGCTGTAGCAGAACTGGGGTCTGAAGGGCAGAGGGGATATTTCACAAGCTAGGACACATTTGCACAAGCTGCTCTCACTTCTTGTTCTGGCGGTGCTCTCAAGTGACTTCACCGGGCAGGCATCCCTCTCAGAAGACTTGAGGATTGTTATCCTGAAACTTGCGGTGCAGTAGTAAAATTCAGCTGCCGTACCTCAAAGTTAACAATTTAGTTACAGGATTTGAGGGGTTTTAGAAATATAATAGAAGGGATTGTTCAGTTCCTGGAGAAGAAATGGCTTAATAATTTTGGGGTTAATAATGGGTTTTTCATTGGAAGAATCTATGAATGAACGCTGCAAAGCCAGAGAGGTGTAATCTAGACTGAGGGAAAGGAATAAATGATAATGAAAGAGGGAACTTCTCAGAAAGAGATAATACGTTGATGATCATAAGGATTTCAGTTGTCTTTTCTAGAAGGGTAGCAAGAGTTGTGGCTTTTGTGCAAATTTCCCCAGACTGCTCCTTGGCCTTGGTGAATCTCTTCTTGCAGAAGAGGTGTGCCAGCTGATGCTCTTCCTCTGATGGACATGCCCAGCCTGTGCATGTGTTGGGTCTCAACATCTGTTTTTTGCAACTCCATACAACTGAGGTAGAGGTGAAGGTCATTGTGTCATTTAAAAGCACTAATTTTCAAATTAATTAATTTGTAAAAAAAAAAAAGTAGTCAGATTGCTTCCTCAATTATCACCAGCATATTCAGCCTCTGGAAACCTATACCTTGCATGCAGGATAACCACATTTTCTTCATTTCTATCCTTATCAACACTTCTACAAAGTCCTCACTGGTCTTGTCAGGAAAGTGGTGCTGTAGACCTATTGTAAACAAACAAAACGTACTTGCATTCTGAGCTATATCCGAGTCTTTGTGTATATGTTGCATTTGCGGACTGTTGTATTTGCCTCTTTCTCAGTTGCTTAAGAGTTGGGGTAAGAAACTAATTTAAGACTACTAAATACAAGGGGCAGGTATTTACTCTTCCTTAACTTGCTCCCTTTTTCAGTGGAGTTGATCCTATTTTTGCTGCTGTGTGATCACATAGAGTTGTCTTCCTGATTTCTATACGTAGAGAGGGATTAAAAATCTTTGCTTGGGAACGGTGCATGAAACATACTTAACTCTATAGTTTTGATTTCTCTGTTTGAGTGACCACTTAGATTACTGACACTTTCATAGTAAAAGTAGCTAAAGATGATAGTGAGGAATCCTGTAGCTGGCAGATACTCTTGTTTTTTTCATTGCTTCACAGTGCTTTCTTAATAGCTGGATGATCTTGCCTCTTTTAAAAATGCATTTTTAAATCAAGTTTGTACCCATCTACCAAGATGATTCATATCTACAAGAATTGCTACAGTAGAGCAGCTTGAGAGTATGACCACAACCATTCAGACTCATTTTGTATTCATTCATTTATTAAATTTTCCTAGCACCCGGACGAGTTTTTGCTATCAAAGTTTATTTACTGAAAAATGCCGAAAGGTAGCGACGTGGAGCTGAATCTTCCACTGTAAGGTCTTTAATGAATACAAGCTTCTTGGCAAAAGTCAGACCTGATTCCCTCACAGATCACTGCTATTTCAGCAGACCCATTTTGAATTTTAAATAAACGTGAATATGGAAAGGTAAGTTTGGTTTTGTATCAAAACTATCAGCATCTTTCCCCTTTTTTTAAGCCTCAAACATAGCAAAAATTGTTTGCATTTTATTTGATCACCCAGAGTCAAGGGCCTTAGTTATAATCATCCTGAATTTTTATATTAACCTGTAATCCTTTGCCAGGCTTATCAGTTCCTGATGCTGCCATTCTTAGCATGGAAGTGGCTTCTGCTCTGGTAGATGCTCCCTTCCCGCCAGCTGCTCTTTGCTCCACTGGCAGCTCTGACAAACTATTCCAGCTTTCCTCACGCATTCTGTTATTTTAGCTCTTAGAAAGAATGTAACATTATGAACTGAGACACTTTGTTGCACACAGGATGACCTTAAGTAAATTCTTCTAAATCTTTGCCCTCATGAGACACTTAAAAAGGTTTTTGTACTTCAGATCTTACAAGAGACCAAGTCTTGTGTATTTTTTCTTTTTCTAAGCTATCAACTTTTGCATCTTTTGTGCTAAAAGCTATTGCTTTGTATTAGGATGATACACTATATATTGGCTATACTGGTCCAGTTTTCTATATGCTGTTACAACTAGAAACATCTCTCCAATTTATGGTATGTCTCTTTTCTAACCAAAAAATCATAATAAATCAGCATGTTAAATGAACATGTCACAACCTTGCCCCTTAATTCTTAACATTTAATCTCCGTTTCTATCAGATGTCAACTGATTGACAGGATCTTCACCACCTTCCTCCCATTTGATCTCCCTTCTGTTTCAAAAATCTCTAGAGGGTAAGTTGTAGTGAGTGTTTTGTTCTGCTTTAGGCTGTAAGCATCATACTTCAGAACCAATCTTATTCATTTCCATGGGTTTGCCAGGGAAAAAACAAACAGTGGAACATGGTCAAAAGAACATTTTACTTATGAAAATGTGCAGGTTTGGGTAGAGCACAATTACTAGTGAATTTGTCTCAAATTTGGCAGCATCAGCCAAAAGTAAAAGGACATTTTGGTTTGCTTTCACAAGCAGTTCTAAATGGTTTCCCTGGTTTCTGTACCCAAACTAGTACACTGGGTTTGTGGGGACAAGATAAGTTTGCAAGGACAATTCAGTGTCTGAGAATGGGGTCCCCAAAGGGCAATACATTCAATAAGGTAAGAGCTACTGACAATAGGTCACAGAAAGAAAAAGCCAAAAGAAGAGTAATTCAGACCCCTGAGGCACTCATCTGCGAAGTGGGAGCCCTGGATGCTGCTTTTTACATGCAGATATTATATGCCGAAGTCAGTAGCTCTGATGCATAAGGGGTAGCTGAAAATCAGCACCAGCACCTACTTGTAGTCCTCTATTTAAAACCAAAATATTTTCTGAGTTAGTTTAAGCACCTGTAGGATTCAGCACATCCCTGCAGAGGATCCCTGGGTTCCTTTCGATTCCTTTCCGGACTCCGTGAGCCATTTGGTTGGCAGCACAACAAGCACCAGCAGGCGTATAGAAAATACCCTGGCCAAGGCAGCCTCACAGACTGCTGTAGAACATTCTTCTGAGGTGCAGGACAGCAGGCTCGAGCCCCTTGGGTCCACTAACAGGACAGATACCCCCAGACAGTCTCCTGTTACAGAAAAGATGGGTGCAGGTGCTGCTGGCATGCTTTAGTGCTTTCAAAGAATAACTGTAGGTGTTTCCTCAGAAGATAATGCTATGGTCTGCATCCCACAGGGAGGAAGATCTTGGACTCTACAGCCACTTTAGATACCAGAGGCTGGTGTTTAACACCAGAAGGCTGGGGTGATCAGGCACAGCCCTATCCTCAGCCTTTCCTGCTGGCCACCTCTGGGCAGCTACCTGCTCAAAGCACAGATTTTTGTATTGCTGTCCTGAGGCAATGTAAACATTCTGTTTACAGAATGTTCTTGCTGTAAACACCAGGTGTTGAATCTGGGACCTTAGACTGCACACCAAGAACTCTGTACCTAAACCAGGGGTGCTTGTGTTCTGGTTTGGATATGGCCTCTAGTTTCCATATTGATCTTAGCTCAGGATGCCCAACACACGGAAGATCAGCATCGTAATGATTACCTTACACCTCATCATTCAGTTGGTTGTATATTCACACCACATATACATATATACATGATGAATACACATCCTATCCACAAAGTTTCCTATAATTTTTTGATTCACATCGTAATTCACAATATGTTTTTTAGACCTAGAATGCCGATATCAGCTAAACATTAGATTTGCAGACAAACACTGAAAAAAATTGGAGTGGAGGAATTAGCAGCTATTCATTGTGTTCCTGTATAATTAAAGTTTACTGTGACATTTTCCTGCAAATGAATGAAATTCCTTGTTACCTACTGATCAGCTTTGAGCTGACTGCCACAACAATAAATCAGCCAGGCACTTTGACATTATACCAAGACATGTAGGATGTTAACATCCTCCTGATTGTGCAAATAATTTCTATTAAAAAAGCAAACCTTGAACTGAAGAATAAAATTATAAAAAAAAAAAACAACTGATGAGTGGTATTGTTTCCAACACCAGTGCAATCTGACTGACAACATCATCCTGTCTTTTCTCGTACACCTTTTTAAAGAACTAACTAGGAAGTGAAACTAGTAACAAAACTGGAACAGATTCAGAGGTGTAACTGACTGTAGCAGAAAGTTCACTCCCTGGTGAAGCTTGATATTGCTTTATTTATTTGTGTACACAAGAAAAAAACAGTATTTGCTGAGTCATGTTACTCCAAAAATTCCAATGAGGGGCATCACGAAAATGAGATCTAAAACAGCTGTTAGAGAGCTACACACAGAAACCCAAAGTAAAGTCAGTCTACTCTTCTCCAAACATAGCCTTAGCATCCAAAGGCAGAGATATCTGTGACAGCTCTGTGCATTATAGTCCAACATGCTCCCTGTGGGCATGGAGATAGGACATATGGAAATGGGACATTGAGGGAATCGTAGGAGTAGGACATGCACAAGTCTAGCAGGGCATTTTGGGAGCTAGTTTCACCCTTCAGCCTCATAGCACATATCTCGACAACTCATCACAGCCAAGAGCTTTCTTTGGCCAAGGAACAAAAAAAATATTTGGGCCTCATGTTCCCCTGCTTCAGCAGTGTAACCTGCAGCCCATTCCTGCACATGTTATACCCTCACATCTTCGCCTCCCTAGCCATGTTTCCCTTCGTCCCTTGTATTTCTCCGATACGGGCAACAGTGACAGCAGCTGCAAACACTATGGAAGGCTGGAGGAAGCTCAAGGGGCACCAGCAAATCTGCAAGGAGGCAGTGTGAGAGGTGTCTGCCCTGAGCACCATGTGGGGGTCAAGGCAACACAGGGGCACATATTTTCAAGGCCACCAGATATTACTGCTATTGCCTAAGGGAAGGTAGAGATCCCACAGTACTTCCTTTCCCCAGCATGGCTGTCAGAATCTTGTAACGACATCAGTCCTGCTCTGTCCTCTTCTTGGCAAGAATAGGCTGCTTCTCCCTCCACTTGCCTCACCTGCCTCTTGCTGGCTGAAATGCTCACAGGTGGGTCTGCAAGCAGCCTGCTCCCAGGTGGCACTAGGCTTAGGAGAAGATGACAGGACAGGGCAGAGACTAAGAGAGCCATCCCCCTGTCTTTCAGAGTGAAACTGCAGGAGGTCTGTTCTCTGGGCGTCAGGGAGGGATTTCCTCCTCCGATCTGCTTTGTGTCCATCACTGCCCCCTGAGCACCTCTTGCAGGCAACAGTGGGCTGTGAGCCTCTCAAACAGAAAGACAGAATCACAGAATCACAGAATATCTCAAGTTGAAAGGGACCCATGAGGATCATCAAGTCCAACTCCCTGCTCCTCGCAGGACTGCGTGAAACCAAACCGTATGACTAAGATCATCATCCAGACTCTCCTTGAACTCTGACAGGCTGGGTGCCATGACCACTTCCCTGGGGAGCCTGTTCCAGGGACTGACCATCCTCTCAGTGAAGAACTTTTTCCTAATGTGCCATCTGAACTTCTCCTGACATAGCTTGATTCTATTTCCTCATATCCTGTCGCTGGTCACCAGAGAGAAGAGGTCAACACCTCCCTCTCCACTGTCCCCCGTGAGGAAGGTGTATACTATCATGAGGGCACCCCTCAGCCTTCACTTCTCCAAGCTGAACAAGCCAAGTGACCTCAGACGCTCCTTCTAAGTCTTGGCCTCAAGGCCTTTCACCATCTCCGTTGCCCTCCTCTGGACACACTCTAATAGTCTGATGTCCTTCTTACACTGAGGCGCCCAAAACTGCACACAGGACTCAAGGTGGGGCTGCACCAATGCAGTGCTCAGTGGGACAGTCACCTCCCTCGACTGGCTAGCTATGCTGTGCTTGATGCACCCCAGGACACAGCTGGCCCTTTTGGCTGCCAGGGCACACTGTTGACTCATATTCAACTTGCCATCAATTCAAACCGCCCAGTCCCTTTCTGTGGGGCTGCTCTCCAGCCTCTTGTCCCCCAGTTTGTACGTATAACCAGGATTACCCTGTCCCAGGTGGAGAATCCTGAGCTTGATCTTGTTAAACTCCATACAGTTGGTGATTGCCCAGCTCTCTAGTCTATCCAGATAGAATCATAGAATTATTTAGGTTGGAAAAGACCATTAAGATCGTCGAGTCCAATCATTAACCTAACACTGCCAATTCCAGCACTAAAACATGTCCCTAAGCACCACGTCTACAAGTCTTTTAAATACCTCCAGGGATGGTGACTCCACCGCTTCCCTGGGCAGCCTGTTGCAGTGCTTGACAACTGTAAGGCCTCTCTACTGTCGAGGGAGTCCACAGCTCCTCCTAGTTTAGTATCATCGGTGAACTTACTTAATGTACATTCAATTCCTGCATCCAGATCATTTATAAAAACATTAAAAAGCACATCAGCCAATTGCTCACCCAACTTATTATGGACCTGTCTAGCTGTGTGCTGGACATTTTGTCCAGAAGGATACTGTGACAGACAGTATCAAAAGCTTTGTTAAAACCCAAAATGATCACATCTACTGGCTTCCCTTGGTCAACTAGATGGGTGACCTTACATAAAAGGAAATTAAGCTGGTTAAGCAGGACTTGCCCCTCGTGAATCTGTGCTGGCTATGACCAATGGTTGTGTTGTCTCTCAAGTGTTTTCCAGTAACTCCCAGAGTAACTTTCTCCATAATTTTACCAGCACTGAAGTGAGTCTGACAGGCCTGTAATTACCAGGGTCTTCCTTCTTACCCTTCTTGAAAACTGGGACAACACTGGCCAGCTTCCAGTTGACTGGGACCTCTCCAGACTCCCAAGACCATTGAAAAATAATGGAGGGAGGTCCCACGATGACATCAGCCAGCTCTTTTAGTACCCTGGGATGAATCCCATCAGGCCCCATAAACTTACGTGCATCCAGCTGGAGCAGATGATCAAATCTGTCTTGCACAGGAGCAATGACAAATTATATGAAGGTCTTGAAGGTCCTACTCATAGGGTTGCAATTGTTCACACAGGTTGTGTCATCGTTGACAGGGATGGGAACATTAGGCAGTTCTCTTCAATGTTGCTGTCAAAAGTATTTCCTTCCTGACTAACAGCTGTGGCCGTTCTGCTCGTGCCACTATCGCACACGTGTCGGGGTTAGGGTGGCGTGAGCAGCTGAAATTCTGACACAGACAGACAGGCAGCTGTTGAGGCTGCACATAGCAACAGAGGAGAGTCAGAGGCAAGTAGGATGTGTCTCTGCTGGCTCTCCATCACCTCTGAAGGAGATCACTGGTTCTGCACAGGATGGGCCTCCAAATGTGCAAGCAATAAATGAAAAGCTAAAGCTTAATGAAACTCCTTAACAACAAATGAAGCGAAGACCTTTTATACTGCTGTTCCTTCATTCCTAGTTCTGGCAATTTAACAGAAAACTGAAAGTCTCAAGTTTCATTTGGGAAGGATTAGGGAAAAGCAGAATTTGTTCGTTCTTTGTTCTCCTAGTTTTTTGCCGTAACACAGTTTTCTTGCCTTATTAATTGCCACATATCAAGTTCAGAATGTGTCTTCAGATGTCCCTTAACCTCTTCAAAATTTTGACACAAAATTTTGCTAATAACACCTTGAATGTTTATAAGCATAGATTATAAAGTCCCTAATGGTAACTGGGAGTATATTTAACTGTATCTTCAGGGTGTTTTCTGTTTTGCTAATACCTAGATTTCTGTGTATTTTAGTTTTACTGGATGTGTATAATAAAAATGCCTGTATGGCACATCTTTCACTTGGCTTACACATAACAGGTTTTTCTCTGTTATTGGGACCTCTGGGATAAAATAGCTAATTCTTTTTCCTCCATATCCAATAATCATTATTTATACAGTACCATGCTTAATAGGTGAAATGTGTGAAAAACATGCATCCCTGATTTTATGATACTTTCTTCAAAGGCAAGTTTACTGTCAATTACAGTAGAGAGTGTGGCCTTCCTCACAGATGTCTGAGCAGCTAGTCCTGCATCCCATTAACCTGTTTTGATCATGAGATATGTTCAAAATACATCATTAGGATTGCTTTCATGATGTTGATACCATGTCAGATGCACATATAGCCAAAATAGTAGTCATATAACTCTGAAAATATTCACTATGATTTCTGCATCATCAGAGCCAAAAACAAGCCTACCTCATTTCAGTTGATCCCAGTTCATTTTAATTTTGCTGAAAGAATATCTACAAGAGGAAAACCTGCAATGAACAAAAAAACTTCACACCTGGAAAAGATTAAGCAAATAACTGGATTAATCAAAAGGCAGAGACAAACAGCATGTTTTGTTTAGTTCTTATATTGATTTCTTTTTTTACTTGAGTTAACATAGTTGATATTGTCTCATAATCCATACTATGGTTTATTTAATGCAAGTGCTCTCTAAGAGATAGAGTGTCAAGAAGAGACTGCAAATGTAATCTCGTAGATTTGGGCTACACATGATGTTAATCTAATTGGGTCTTAGTCTATTCTCCTGTAGCTAAAGAAAAGGCACCATAATATTACTTTATTTGATTGCAAGCTCTTCAGTATCTTTCCCTGTGTTTGTACGCTGTCTAGTGCCATGGAGACTTCTCCCCAGTTAAGGCCTGTGGGTGCTGCTGCAATATAAATAAATGAGAATAAGGGGAGTGAAATGAAAGAAGAGATTGCTATAGTCATTCTGTATGTGAAGCTGATGTTCTCCCCTTCTAGCAAAAACCAATCCAGATAGAAATGTAGACGTTTCCTCAGAAAATATTAGTGCTGAGGAATAATCACCCTTGTAGCTGATCTTGCTTTAGGAGAGAACTAGAACAGAATTAGGCTGAGAAACTTGCTTATAGGTGAGAACACTCCAGGAACGTTTTTATGGCATGAGCTTGCCCTTTTGTCTAAAAAGCAATAAACAACTATCATGAGAAATGGCAGAGTCAAGGAGGGTTTAAAGGTTGGAATTTATTGGAAATGTTTCCTCATACCTAGTACTAAACTTTCCTCCACTGAATGTTCATTTCATTTCATTTCCTTGTTGGAAACAACGAGAATTGCTCTCAAAAAACCACCTGTCTCATCCCACTGTCTTGTTTAGAAGTTTCCTGCAGAGCCAAACCTCATATCCTTCATCTGGAGTTGTGGACATGGGGAAACATTCATCTGCAAATGATAATATAAATGGGACAAAAGTGTACGTTAGTTCAAAAACCTATTTAGTTACTTTGAAAAACTATGGGGGAACCAGACTCTGAGGTCTATTTACAGAGGTTTGTAAACAAGATCCAAGATTTCAAAATAGAAAACTTGGAAATACACTTTTCAGCATCATACTCTTGTTCTTGGGCTTTGAGTGTAGCTCTAGTCTGCACCCACCCTTAAAAGCCACGTGGGTCAGAGAGCTGAGCCGAGTGTGGCGAGGTAACACAGCCAAGCGGCATGGCTCTGATTTTTGTGGTCCCCTTGAAATCACCCAGCGCACTCCCTCCTAAAGGAGGCCCCATGGGAATAGAAACACTTGAATTCTGTTTGCTCTAAGTAGTCTTGAGTAATCTTTGCAGACATATCACACTATCAATGTTATTTAAACATCCCTTGTGTTCCACAATCTGCTCCTAACACATGTGGAAAGAAGGCCTGAAGGAGCTCCCCAAAACCCACAGTGGGTGTGTGGCAGACCTTGCTTTAAAGTTGGATCTCTTTTCACCCCCAGACCTGCATTTCACCCCACACAGTAGGATCCCCTCCATTTTATTTCATGTAATATGCTGGCTGGCCTTAGGACAGCTGGAAAGAAGCACCTGAGCAGCTTCTCAGGTTGCAAACCACTTTTTGCCCAAACAAATAAATAATTCAACCAGAGCAAGGAAGGGACGAATGATTTTCCTCCTACACAGCTCCTCCAAAATGCAAAGTGTGTTATTCAGCAATAGTCCTGTGACACCTAGTTTACATTTTCATACCACTGTGTAAATATACTCCTCCTCCCCATGCCCCTGTGGGGTAGGGGAGTAAATGTTTGATTTCCTCTTCACAGCCAGGAAAGCTGGCACAACCGGTGCGTGACAGTGAGGCACAGCTCTGAGCTGCTTTGCGAGAGCAAAAATCACAGTTGTAGAAATGTTTGTTGGCAGGGAGCTCTGAAGAACATTTAGTCCAAGCTCCTGCTCTAAGCAGGACTATTTCCAGCACAAGATCAGCTCACTCGTGGCTCTATAAATATCAAGTAACCACTAGGAGTAGGAGATATTCTTCAAAATGTTACAAAATATCCATAGTCTATAATTTTGGACTGCTGGGATTTTTTTCCCCAAATGACAGATATTTGTTTTAAAAATACAGTGGAAACAATCAATCTTTATTTTGCTGCCACACATCAGAGAAGCTATCGAACATTGTTCTTTGGTAGATTAAATCCTATTTATTTTCTGGCTGAACGAACTTAGAGGCACGTAGAAGCACTTTCAGCAACCTCCTGTAACCTGAGCACATCATTTCTTCTCATCCCACACACCGTGCCAGGTTGAGAGACCGGTGAGCAGTGAGAATCACTGTAAACATGTATCTTCTCTGCCTAATGGAATATGTCAACTAATAATTTTAACTAATCACTTTTTTCTTCCAATAGTACTTTTGTCAGTTTTAAGTAATATGTGTACTTCCAGACCACAGGACTAACAGCGGATTCCCACACTGACCGTGAAATGGTTATTTTCTTGAGGAATTCCCTGAGCATTGCATGGAAGTGAGTCAATGAACGTGGTGTTACTGTAAAGTAATCATCCTCCAGACTTGAAGTGAGCAGCACTGAGAATGGTTAGCAGGAAAAGGGCTGATACATTATCTAAGCCACAGGCTCATTGCCCATGAATATAGTTTTATGCTGTCAGTGAGATACCTGGAATTCCTTGGCAGTCCTCTGCAGCCCTGGTGAACATGCTCCTTCACCCTTTCTCATCCCAAGAAGGTCAAAGTCAACAGATCGTTTTACAAGTTGCCTATTGCTCCTTTGAGAAATCAGGAATAACAATGGTAGTGGAGGAGGAGCCAGGGTCATATCAGAGGTGGCAGGGTCAAGAGGACTGCTCGCTCTCACTGGACAGCTGACCTCCCGAAACCCTTACAAGAGAAGGTATTTCCATTAACCACAAAGAAGATAAATTAGATTTGGGTTTTTTGGCAGCAGCACGAAGGACAGTCATGTAGCTGCGACAGCAGGAGTGAAGGAAGCTGTAAAGCTGCCTGGCTGGCTGGATGCAGCACAGGATCACGAGTCTGTCAGACATGTAAAATATGTGAAGAGGATTCTTCCTGTTTTAGAGGCTAATTTACAGTGCAGAGTTTTCACACTGACTCAGTTACTCTTATCTAGCCATGTCTAACCACCTCACACTGCCTCTCCTGCTCAGACTTTATTGCCATCTGTGAGACAAAATCTCTCTGCTCACCTGAGAGGCTCTTGATCTCACTGCTATCCCAGGCACCTTTGGAAAGCCAAACATATTCAAGTGACAACACAGGCAGATTTTGCTCCATCTAGAATACAAGGCACCCTTGATAATTGCTGCTTTTTTCAAAGAAGACAGCCTGATGCTCCACATGTGGTAGCACATGCAGCCATTAACAAATCCTTTATCAAATCCATTTTGTACCGATTTTACACAGATTTCACCATGCAAGTCAATGAAGGTTCCTGTGCCTCCATTTGCTGTTTTATTCCACTGCCACTGAATTCAGTAGAGAAGCTCCTGCTTTATACTGCAACTATAATATGTCACAGTCATTGTTATAAAGTAATAATTTTTTTTTTTTTTTTGGCTAATTTACCATACGGTTATTTTCGTCTTCCAGTAAGCAAAAGAGAAGAGACAAAATAATTTATGGAAGCGCATAGGGGTGAAAACAGTAGCAAATTATAATTTCTGAGTCTGCAGTCTGCTTACCTGCAGCTTTATGTCATGTCTAACTGGTCAAGGGATGTTTCTGCACTTATGAAAAGATAGAACTTCCTTTCATAAACACGCATGAGAAAGTGTACAGGAAATGGCACCCTATTAAACTTTATGGCACTTAGATAATACTGAAGCCTACAGTAAGCTGACTAATAAATTATCAAGCCAAATAATACAAAGCATCGTACAAATAAATGACGTCTCTTGCTGGCATCATAAATGGTAGAATATTGACCATCAATAGCCCCAATATAAATTCGAGCCAAAAAAAGCTCAGTATCAAGAATGAGAACAAGGAAGTTCACAGTCTGTTGTCTGGCATGAAGGATCCTGGTCTTTAAGAGACGTTACAAAACAAAAGGTTGCGTGAGTCCTACTACTACCTGTCCTTTTGAAAATTGAAATGTATTTCCCCCCATGAAAACAGAGATTTTAAAAAATCCACATTAAAGAAAGAGGAACAGACTTTGCAAGTGGAAAGCTCTGTCACACTACAAGTGATCTGATTTTCCAAAGCTGAGCACACTAGAACAGCATATCTTATGGGCATTCACAGGAACATGCAGGTCTTTTACAAAGCTGAAATTTCCACTATGCAATTAACCAGAGCTGAAACACACTGTGGAGTGATGCACTGAAAATATTCAGTCAACAGGTCCAGTTTGTTCCAGGTAGACATCTTTCATCCTTCTGGCCAATTCCTATTGGCCTTCTCTTTCTCCATCGTTTCTATTCTTTCAGGAGAGGAGAGGAGGGAGAAAAAGGGAGGGGAAAGAAGAGAAAAAGCAAAGGAGAGTTTCCTGAAAAAAATGCAGCCACTCTACCTTCCCACCCTACTTCCCAAATTAATTTCCTTTCAAAACCTCTAGAATTAAAATTACTTTGACACATTTCTTGTAAATTTTGTGTGTGTGATTGGAACAAGTTCAGCTTCCATCTGTAACTGCACTGAATAGGTGAATAACAAAATCCATAGGATATGAGCTATGAGCTAGCCTGACCACAGGAGATGATGGGCCTTTGTCACTTAAAAGCTGGACTGCAATTTCACAATACACCCTCAAGAGGAAATATGGAGCTCAACAGCAAGATAACAACAGACTTTTAGCATTTATGCAGTGTCAAAATTTTGTTCTCACTTTCTTCTTTTTCCAAACAAGAAGAAAATTGAAGTACACAAACAGCTGCTATAACCTTCACCATTTTACACAGAGCTTGTGACAAATATCTTTGCATTTTTCTGCTCTGAGCCATTTCTATACCAATATGCTACAGAGGAACAGCTCTTATTATACTGAGGGAGCAGTGCTTGAGTAAATTATCTTAAAATTACTTTTCACTGTCACTGAAAAAAAGACATTGCCCAACCCTGGAATCCATGGAATGTAAATTGGTTGTTGGGGTTTGGATTTTTTTGAAACATTGGATAGCATTTAAATACATTTTCAGTGTGAAGGATTTTTCCCTGCTTTCTAGCTGCAGTTTTTGATTCACTAATTACTTGATTTTTGCCTCTAACTTTAGTAATAATAATGTTTCAACTAAGGAATGTTAAATCTTTTCAACTCTTCATCTCTGTTCAGTTATTATCTGGCCAATTCAGCAAATGCAGGGTGTTTTGCTTTTCAACCTCTACCTTTTTTTTTCCATGTGGGATTTCACCTTTTTTTTTTTTTTTTTTTCCATATTTCTGCTCAGATCCACTGCCAGCTGAGTGGAAGCAGAAATGTTTTGTCCATTTGCTTCTTTTGTTGCCAAGATGTTCAAGAATTCCCTGACTTTCAGCACAGTTCTCCTGGCAATAAACCAAACATTTTCAGAAAGAAAAGAAGAGCAGAGCTGCTTCCTAAATTCCTGAATATTCAGAATTACTCGGCATGCAGTAGGCCACTCAGCATATTGCATAGGACAGCCTCCAATAAGGTTTTAAATTTTAAATGTAAAAAAACCAATTACTGAACTTTAATACTAATATAGCAACGAATCCAGCTTAGGAAGCACTGGTAGTTTGGAGCTGCATCCATGTAAAAACTCTGCTGTGTGGATACCCTTCACTATTCTGACAAAGACCTTCTGAGATAGCTCTGTACCATCTACATGACATACTAGGATATCTATACCAATAAATCAAAAAGGTCCAGAAAGTGACCTGAAACACTGGCCTAAAACAAGTGCCATTCCCTCTGCTTCTCTTCTTACTCAGCCCCAAATTTTGGCAGGCTGGCTCCACTCTGTAATGCCCTGAGTGCTTTGACAGGGACCAAGGCAATGTGCATTCAAGGTGTTCCTGCCTCCAGGCCACGACTGTATATGTCACCCTTTTAATTCTCTGAATTCTTTCTAACTAAACACAGTAAAAAAGGGTGCATATACACTATTTCAGACTAATGCATTCCATCCAGGAACTTCATTACTTGAGTTGTCTTCTAACTTTGGTATTCAAACGATTCCCCCAAATACCTGAAATCCTTCAGAGTTGCATTAGGCAAGCACTAAAGGTTTAATTTATTTGGCTGGTTTGTTGTTCTTGGGTTTTTTTCCAATTTACATGTGAGCCACTAAGTTAATTATCTGGAGAGCAGAAAGACTTGTAAAAGGCACTGCTCCCAGAGCAGCTAGAGATGTGAAGCACTGTCTTCAACGATTGCCAGCAAAGAAACCAAATCCTGAAGTATGTCCTGTCAGAGAAAAACAGCTTTCAGTTCACTTTTAGGGAATAATGTTATGAGGTGAAATAAAACAAGTAATTTCCCTGTGTGCCAGCAGGATTTCTTACCCTCTTAAAACATCTACACGAATAAACTTGTAACATACTGGCGACCTCTTCACTCTTTCCATCACCACAAGGGATGCTGCCAATGTGTCGAAATCACAAATGTGCAAAGCTAGGTGAGATTTTTAACGTATTCAGCATTGGCTTACTTCTCTGTCCCTGGATGTCAGTGGGCTTTTGCAGGCTGCAGTGGAGCAGCTAGGGCAGAATTTTCTGTACTTTAGAAAACTCCACCTGTTTCTTTCTCTCTCTGAGGAATTGGCAAGTTTTGTTATGTTTTTCTGCAGCACAAAATGATTTTCAACGTGCAGCGAGCAGTGATAAATGTCGCCTGAAAATGTTTACATACAATCTGAGCAAACAGTCTGCTCTCCCTACTGGTGGTCTTAGAAGAAAAATATATTAAATTTACCATTGTCATTTCACGCAGCACCATATTATTCACCACAAGTAACTCTCAAGTACACCTAGTGGTTTTTCCATAGTAGTCCAATTGCTTTTCTGATTGATATGAATGTGAAACTGATTGAACAAATGCAAATTTTGGTTCAAAAGTCAGCCAAAAATTCCAAGTCTTTCTTGATTTCAAGAAAAAATGTGTAAAACTGGTAAGTTTCATGTGCTGATTGCCAAAAAAACATGAATTAGTTTATGAGTCTTAGAAACACTGTTCTATTTGAAGCTTTCCAAGAAGTAGTGCTTATTCATTGTAAACAAATAAGAACTGCAAATCTGAGACTGTCTGGACTGAATTTCAGGTTTGTGTCAAACTTGAAAGAAGGCAAGCCTCATTTGTTTTCAAAGTTAGTGTTATGATAACTTCAGTAGCTCTTTTACTTTATGATACCTCAAATTCTTTGAAAGTCCAGCACTTTAGTGCATGTTAACATTGCACATACTGATGTCCATGTAAATTGGCAAGTTTATTGAATGAGAAAAATTTTACAGAGGTAAAAGCTGAACTGCTATTGTCTTTAGGATTTGGCACTTAAAGTTTACACAGTGCTAAAGGAAGGCAGCAGACAACTAGAAATAGCAAATCCTAATATTAAAAAAAAGATGGAGAAATGTTAACATTCTTGGATCTCCACATAAATCGACCCTCTACATACGCACAATGAGTCACCAGAACCGTCCAGACTCCTGCTAGTCCCTTGGGCATGCTAGTCAGCTGTGTTCAGTGTTTCATTGACTCAAACATATCAGTTCACTGCTTTATATGCTTTCCTATTTTGCCAAGTTGCCTCCTTTCTGATATCCTTTTTCCCTGATGGTCAATTTGGGAATCACTGTCGTTTAGTGTTCGTACACTGAGATAGCGCTTAGTCATCTCTGTGATGGCGTTCTTATAACTACGTGAACTTAGTTTCTGGGAATACAGTCATTTTGCTCTGCTGTTCAGATAACTGTGAAAAGCACACTAACTTGTCACAGTTTGAGTTTATTTGATTTTTTTTTTGTTTATTTGTTTGACTTAGCCTCTCTTTTCTCAAGATAACATTTGCTCCTATTTATGCAACACAGACAAGTTCAGATGACAATGGGATCTCGCCCTGGATTGGGAAGTATTTGCATCTAGTTCAGTTAAGCTTGGAAAGCTAGGAATTTACTTATTTGTATTATTTAGTATGCTCTATGCACTTTTTAAAAAAAACAATGGCTAATTTGAGCTAATCACAGATCTTAGGATGGAGGATTGGAGGATGCCTGTGTTTTCTAGTCCAGCTCTCTGCAACTCCACAACCACTTGAACAGGCACACGCCAGATACAGCCATGTGCCAGGAACCATGCCTAACATTGCCAATGAAATTTAAGACCCCAAAGCTAAAAATACTATATGACATAGGTAAAGAGCTGGAGAGACCAAGAATTTTGTTTCTCTCTTAGGTCCCTGTTACAGAAGGGAATTCATTACATGAAAATGCCCTGGCTGGCACAAATAAATGTTGGCTTTGGGGAATGAGATAGAGAAATGATAGCAACACTATGACTTCCCCATCAATTCAGTGTATAGTCCCACTGGTAAGCTCTGTCATGCATAGATTTAGGTTTCTGCTGGGATCAGTGCTTTCTTGGACATCCAGACAGATTCAGAGGCCCAACAGCAATATGTGTAAATGAAATAATCCTCACAAGGGAAAGTGTTATTTGGAAAAAAAAAAAAAAAATCAAATTTGTGGTTTATCATCAGAAGATAGAAAAGTCAGCCAAAAAAATAAAATAAAATAAAATTATCTTTAATGTTAGAGGGAACTAACTAATTAAAGCAGAACAGCTGGCTGATCTGAGACTACACAGTGGGGTTTAATGCTCTGTTAACATCCCAGAAGGGGAATGTGTGGTCTGATTTACAGAGGTGTCAAGTGCCTGAGGCACTTCACTTCAGAGTAGGGAACTAATGCTCGGTATACTTGAAAACAAGATTAGTGATTTTAACCAGGATTAAAAGCCCTGTAGCTAGTTCTGACAGTGACATTTATTTGGGTGATTCCCTCTCACTCCCTTCTGGACTTGGCATTTCCAGCTTGAAATTCTTTATAA
This sequence comes from Gymnogyps californianus, assembly GCF_018139145.2. Lineage (NCBI taxonomy): Eukaryota > Metazoa > Chordata > Aves > Accipitriformes > Cathartidae > Gymnogyps > Gymnogyps californianus. Next base: position 69,495,021 of record NC_059500.1, on the reverse strand, counting down.
AAGTTGGTATTCCGACACCTCTTCAAATAAAACAGACATTTACAGATGTATAAAATGAAACATTCTGTGAAATATGAGGCCAACATATGTAAATACAACTGCATTGACTGCGGTGGGAGTTCAACCTGCTTACTCAGAGGTCGGACATGACCCAAAGAAAAGCTGGGACTTGCCCAGGATCATGGTGAAGAGTCAGTGTCAGAGTTCCCAGCACCTGAGTCATGTACTTGGCTGAGTCATCCACACCTCTGTCAGTACATGGCTTCATCCACAATGCATCATGCCTTCTTCCTTTCACTCACCCTTGGTTTGCTCCTAGTTTAAACTGAGTGATCCTAACATTTATCCTGGGTTCAGATTCATGTGTGTGCATGTGTCTCAGTCACCTTGGTTGTCTCCCTCTGTGTTCCCCTTTCCCATTGTTCTGTCCCATCCAGGATTTGTGTCAGTGGCTCAGCCCTTTCTCCCAGTTTCTATAAGGAGCGTGGACATGGAGCACATCTCCCTTATCATCCATTCCCCACCCTTCACTTACCCTGCCTAGGAGACTGAAGACAGCAGGACCACTCCTGACCTCTGTCCATGGAGGAGGACTACGATGCTTTTCACTGATCAAACCAAACAAAATATTTCCAAAATTGTAATCATGACATTGTTTTGTGCGGTCAGGAAAAGAATCACTGTGTTTACAGCCTGTGGCTGTCTTCGTTAGTAAATTAGCATAACGTATAGGTAGCTCAATCATTGTTGTTTAACCTGGCCCCTGTCTCCATACAAAACTCTATTGCTGTCAGCTTGCACAGGTTTTACCTGTAAATAGCACAATGTCTGTCTGCAACCAGAGCCAATCTTGTGATGCCATGGGTCAGAAACAAGAAAGTAATGGGAGAAGAAGTGTATTCTTCAAAAATAATCCTATGATCCGTAAGTTGTCTCACAACTTGGGAGACATATTGCTATAGCCGTGCTATTGCTGACAGAATGGCAATGTCAACTGCAGCTGCATTAGTTAGAGATGGGAGCATGTTCAATGGTCCATATGCAGCTATATACACTGTATTTTACCACCAAATACAGGAAGGAAGGTAACAGTGATACCAAGCAGTTCATTGACACCTGACAATGCTCTCTTTCTCTTTTTGATATTCTTTGGAGTTTTTTGACTGCCATAGCTCTATTTTGGGGTAACATCAGTTAAAAGTTGCAATGCCTAACTCATGTTTTATAACAAAACAGCACTGCCTGTTTGGAAAAATTACGATAAGTGTATTATTTTGACAACAGTCTTCTGCTTTGTGTGTTCCAAACAATTACAAGGGAAAATTTAACACAGGCATAAGGTATTTAATATTCTCAGATTTAAAATTCATGCTACCAGGAGTGCCATCCAACTGCAGTGATTGCTACTCATCATTTATACCCATGGTCACAATATTAAAAAATCCTATCATCAAGTCGGGTAATGCTGTAGTATAACTACAACACCTGGTCCTCTATGAGGGAAGTCTTTACTTAAGTTTTTACCTGGTTTGACTGACTAGCATTTAAATCAAGGCTGTTGGTATCTCTGTGTGGACATGCCCAAAACAAATGGACGTGCCTCTTAATGGGCAAAGAGCAAACATGTCTTTACAAAAAGAAAAAGAAAAACAACCAGCCAAACCTCTTGAGCTGCTCAGATAATCTTTGGAAAAATTACAAGAATGGATATTTAATATATTGAAGTTCATGTAAATGAGTCTTCGACACCACCAGCTGCTGAATCAGGATTATCCCTACGTATGAAGCAGGCACAAGAATCATCAAAGCTTCCTCATCTCTCTCTCTTAACCTGTGGTAATTTTGATTTATAATTAAAAGTCCTTAATGTTCACACACGAACAGCAATTTACTGGATGGAGCAATTTAGATTCTCGGAGGTCATTAAGGCTCTGTCCAGTTAAGCAAAAGAAAAAAAATAAAAATAGGTGGGGTAGCTTTTAAGTACATCGACCAGCAGCTCTGCGAAGTGCCCAGCTGCTGCGGGGCACGGGCAGAGCTGGAAGCCTTGGAAGTACGATGCAAAGCCCTGCGTACCGAGTGGGGCTCTGCCAGGGCTGGCAGCAGAAACCGCTGAGCACAAGGGATACGTCCAGCACCACGTCCTGCCCTCAGCCTGAGACACTTCACACAGGCTGCACGTTCAGCTGCTCGGAGGCTGCAGCCCTGACTCCTCTTGTGAAGGCTGGTGCTGATAATTTTCATTCAAAGGACTACATGGGATGTGCTATTTTGTTTGCGAACAGTCAGAAATAGCCCGTGCTTTGCATGATAGCCGAGTCCTTGCAGCACCTGGGGAACTGGGAAGCCTGAACCGATTGCCTTCCCAGCCTGGGGAGATTTAAGCCCATCCCTCTCACCTCCAGCTGATCAGCGCAGCCACCCCTATCCCTCCCCATCCATCTCTGCCGCATTCAGTAGCCATGGGATGCTACAGGAGCCACCTTGGGAAGCACCAAAACTCACCTTCTCACCTCCTGCTCTGTGTTGAAACTACCAGCCGGGAGGCTCATGCATTTTGTCCCTCACTCTGCACAGGGGCACCACTCCTGCGGGAGGTTTGAAAACCGCCTTTACACTGTTTTTTGAATCCCTGTTAGGCTTAGGCACCAGCCTGCCCAGTGTGGGAAAGCTCTGCACAGGCACAAGAGCAGGACTGGGGCACTTTGGGAAGGGCCACGTTGTACAGGAAAGCACTGTGTGAACTCAGGTCCTGATAATGTTGAGTGTCCACTAAGCAGAGGGGGACTGTGGCTGGTATTGCGATTAGATGCTTCAGGTCCACCAAAGTCCTGCCTTGGATTTGTAAATCCTTAATTGGGTCCAGTGCTGAATTTGCAGACTTTCTGGCAATAAAAAACATGGATAAATCATAGCTTGAGTCCATCAAAAGATAATGTATGTATCCAAAGTGTTTGGCAGTATAAATAATTTTAATAAATCCAGGCCCTCCTAAACTGACCTTGTTAGACCATACCATCAAATGGAGTTTTATAGTGATATGTAATAGCAAACACATTTAATTAAAACATCCCATTTTGATAAAATACAGCACTTTCACATGTCTTATCACACTGAATTCTCCCTTAATAATAAGAAACAATAAAAAGAAACGTATTCATATGTTCCTTAACAGTAAAGTAACAGTATTTGCCAGCTCTCTGTGTGCAGCTTTTGTCAGACTGCAGCACTTTTTTCCCAACAAGCCTAGTGCTCTCTTCTACCTGCCAAGGGGCAAAATACAATCACATAGCCAAATGTCAAAACAGATTAGTCACTCCTCCTCCAACATTTTCTAACTCTTTTCATCTACAGATGGAACAGCAAATTAGAGGAAGGATGAAAGGATGTGAAGTTGTGGGAGGTCAACAGTTAGATCTTCGTTATTTCATTCAGCTGTTAACTTCAGCAAATCTTGTAACTTTTACACTTGTAAAGCATTTCTATTTTGTCACAAATTCCACTGCAGAGTACGGCGTATTGCAGGTGAGATGCTCAAATAGATGGAGACAATGGAAATATATAAAATACAGAGTGTAAAGCTCTTAATGTAAGGCTTAATTGTTAAGAGAGAGAGCAAAATGATCAATGACTACAAATTACCTACCTGAAGAAATAAAAATCATCAGAAATCATCTGTTTTCTTCATGACAAAAGAAAAGAGGGATGCCTAAAGATATGTGCCAGACAGGTCTGGGCATGATTTCAATGCTGATTAGGGAAGGAGTTGCACAGCTTCTCCTCCAGTCTGCGATGACAGATTATACTGGGTAGTTGCACTAAGGGGGATTTAGTCCTATTAGCCTTCTTCCCTCTGCCTCATAAATCTTCTACTGCTAGCAACAGATTTACTTAGCACATATCTCAGTGATTTACTAAAGGTAATGAACAATGAAATGGTTTGATTTGCAGCCAAACTACATTACTGATATCTTTAATGTGTTCACAGCCTGGCCTCTGTTGGAAGAGCACTTTGTACAGCAGTTATCAGAACAAAGCTGAGCTTCCTCAGTCTGCTCAGGTCGTATTGCTCATATGAGTTACCCTCAGAAAGGTCTTCAAGCTTTGCTTTGCAGCTTGCAAATTTGCATATATGTGAATCTGAACAGGTAATTATACTGACCCTGGCAGGGTTTCTACATCGATTTTTACTTTTTCAGCATTACATCAACTGGCAAATGGCTCTATGGGTCAGATTTTCAAATGCCCTTCACCTTGCATACTTATTTACATTATAGCAAAATATACCCATTCTGGTCAGAAAATGTCCAGCAGCCTCACGAACCTCATAACTCCCTCTGGTAAAGCAGGCTGTGCAATCGTGTTCTGCAAGTTTTCTCACACAGAAGGCCTGATTCCTACTTAGATGAGACTGAGACAGAGAAATAAACTAATCACAGGGGAATATGATTATAATAATAGATCATTTTATGACTCTGTGATTGCAAGTCAAAAGAAGCTCAGGGTTTTGTCTCACTAGAAAGGACAAGTGATGTAAAAATCTAATTTAAAAAAAACATGTTTTTAAAAGAGAAGCTATTAGTGAAAACCAGAACCATCTGCTTTCTTGTACGACATCTGAGAAAAATCGATGCCTAAAACTTGCATTCAGAACAGGCAATGTACTGAATTTTATTCTCAGAGAGCAGTCACCTTGATTAAGCATGTGATGAAAACTGCTGAGGTCAAGATGCTCCTCAGCAGATTTTCTCAGAAGTGTCCCAATCCATGTACATTCACAGCCCAGATGCCCTCCCAGTGTAGGCACCACTAGCCTTTTTCCAAATGTCAAGCAGTATTTACTCTGCTGTTTTCCAGTGCAACATTCAGAAAAATTCTTATATGCCTTTGTTCACAATACAATAAATTGTCCATATTTTGCCAGTATTGCCACATGGATTACATAAGTGGTAAAATACTCAAATAAAAGCAGACAGTGGAACTGGACACATTGAATATTGTTGACCAATCAGCCTTATTGTAACAGCATTGCAACTGCTGCAAGAGGGGTTTGTTCCGTGTTTCTCTTATCTTGTCACCTTTACCAAACATCCTAGTAACAGATGAAACATGGGTCTGAAATGCCTAGGGGTTGCCTGAGGGTCTTCAGCTCTACATATTCAACTGTCCAGGAATATGCCCTAACCAAAGGCTACCAATTTCTTCTGGAGCAGGAGTGAAGGACACTTCCTGGTGAGGCTGTGCAAATCTGGGGGGGGGAAAAAAAAAACCCCAAACATACACCACTGGTGACTGTAAAAATGTGTGTGTGTGTATGTGTGTGAGAGCAAGAGGGACTGTCTTGCTTAACAGAACATTCAGTCAAGAACAGAAGACCTGAATTTCAAACACAGTGAGGTCTTACAGTGACAATCTCAGATAGCTTTGTCAGGTGTCCAGTTCAGTTGCTGTCCAAATGCCTCCTGGATCAATCCATTCAAGGCCTCAAAGAAGATAAATGCTTCACTTTGGGATGCATATTAAGCTTGGATATTAATTAAGTTCCAAATACTTAGGGCTGTGGACACAACTGCAGTGTTATGAATGAACAGAACTGCAATTCTAGGCATCTGGAGAATGTTAAGGTCAAAATTAAGATAACTGCACAGTTAAAAACATTTTACTTCAGATGGCAATTAAATGAAGAGTTTCCAGACCATGATGCCGTATGTAGCTATCTAATTCTGCTTTAGTCCTACTTTGGGAATCCATGTCTTTTTTGGCACTGTGTATTTTAATGTCCAAGTTAGTTTGGTCATGGAAACTGAATGGAAAAAGTGCTTTAAAAGTGCCATTTAAATTCCTTGGAAAAAGATTTAACATTCACATAGGCAGTACTTCAAATAATTTCTTTTGGGATTTAAAGAAGAATATACATACCAAGGGGAGTGGGGTGAAGCTTAGCGGTATGCATAGGCAGCAAACCAGAAGCCTTGCTCAATCAAATGCCTTCAAGAGAGCAACAGGCTGGTTTCGTTTCCAGATGGGAAGCTGAATCCATAACCTTATTAGGATCTAACCGCATTTCAAGTTCGGTTTGAAATGATCATGGATTAAGCTGATTAGCTAAAAGATTGCAATAACTATGGGCTTAAACAAACATTGATGTGTCTATTAACATCATTATAATTAGCTTTTTGTTCACTGATTACAAAATAATTCCAAACTAAGCTATGAAAATCATTTATATAGCTACTATCTTCTCCATGCGTAGTGCTGTGTGACATTCCTGAACATTAAGCAGATGCAACGAAGACTTTGTGTATTTCTTTTTTCATTCTTTTCATATATACACATTTCCTATATGGTTTATATCCATATATATGAACATATGTATGATTTCTATACCTTATATGTTGTAACGTTGATAATGTGGTAGATCTTTTACAATTTATGCATATCGTAGCCTATGACGTCATTTAGTCACATACTGCAATAAGCAGGACTTAAACCACCACAGATTCTGAATGGGTATTGGCAAAAGAATGATCTTGTTTCTAAAAGTCTGCATAATATTTAGGCAGCTCCTGAACATGATTTACTCCCTTGTTCGGGCATTACTGCTTAAGAGTCCCATACACCCATGGCCCTACCAGCCATGTCTTAATGGCCACGAACCCAAGACAAATTTTGCCCTCCACGTACGCAGGAGGAGGGGTGCTGTTGGTGTTGCTGACAGCACCTCCCAGCAAGCCCTGCACTTAGCCGGGGGATACTGTGGGGGCCATAGGACAGCTCATACCCAGAGTAACCCCGCTGTGTTTGCCTCAGCAGATCTGGTGGGATCATCTTCTGCCACTGCCAAGGGTTTTGATTCCTCAGCAGCATCTATGCCAGACCTACCGTTTGTCTTGTGGTGTAACCCTGGCTTGAACACCAGTCAAACTGCTCACCAGCCCCTTGTGACTCAGAAGCCATAACCCCTCTGAGCCAGCGTGCACAACTGGCACAGCAGGACAGCCACCACCCAGAGAGCTCCTGATCTGTGTCACCTCCTGGCTCCAACCTGTGTCATCCTTAACCACTACTAATCCTTCAGCACAGTCCCCCCTCCCCAAATGTATTAAACAGTCACAAGACAAAGACACGAGAGAATGATTTGCAATTATACAGTCAGTCCTTTGATTTGAAACCTTCTCTTTCCTGCCCTGATTTAGAGCCACCAGAAATGAAGTAAAGTTAAACCAAGTATCATCTGGATAGGAAGGACAAACTGAACTCTTGCTGAGCTGATACTACTGCATGGGATTTTTTTAAAATAGATTAAAAATGCTAAGCATATTAGCAATGACTTAATCACATGATATTTGGAAGGCAATGATTTAAAGGCCTGTCAGTGGAAATTGAAATAGCATGTTTGAATTCAGAATGTATAATTTTAATCCAAGCTTTCTATGTGTTAATATGTTATATTCTACATATTCCTGAGGATTCTTTTCCTCCTGTTCCAGGTAAGTCCACCAGTCCTCCCTGCTATATGCTCCAGCATGAGGCAGGGAGGGGGACTGATTACATCTCTTTCCAGGAAGAGCTATGGCCTCTGTGGTCCTCCCCTAGCTCTCTTTCAACACCAGGCAGTCTTCTCTCCTCCACAAACATTTTTCAAGGAGGATCTTGGCACTACCCTGCTTTCAAGCCTGGCCTGGGTTGGTACAGCCATTACACTCCTAATTTACGCGACTTTATGACAGAGTTGATATTGCTTGTCTGTACCAGCTGTAAACATTAAAATACTTTCTTCAGAACTGAGATTTTGGGTTCGGTGGTGGTAGCTACTGCCATCTAAACTCTGTCAATTAATATCTTAAATGCCTTTCTTTGGCTTGAGCATTTTCATTATATGGGAGCTGGTTCTTAGTGAGATGTTATCTCTGAGCATGGGGTGTATGCTTTTTTTGAAATGCACTATAAAATACAAGTGAGAACTGTCTTATGGTATTTTTATGTGTACAAAGATGCAGCAACATGACTGCTAGCATCTGCTAGCAATGTCAGCCATGGAAAAATGGCTAACTGGTGTTGTCAGTTGCAGCTAAATACAGAAATTAGTCTAAATCCAGCCTGGTGATGGAATTCCCTAGGGCCCAACCTCCACGAGGTACCAGCAATCTTTCCACAAGCATAACTTAATCAAATAAGAGTGTATTAGCTTCATGCTGTGCTGCTCAGTGGTTTGCTCTTACCAGAAAGTGATTTGTAGCTCATATGGGCAGCAACAACTCCAACCTCTCTCTCAAACATATTCCCACTGGCCAGATGCCACCCAGATACATCTCTTTGCCTTGTAGCAGTGAGCTCGCAAAGGACTGTGTGGCTCACCTCAGCTCCTCACAGATTGAAATTATATCTTCCTATTCTGTAGGATGGACAAAATCAAATACTTCATGTGGTTTACACAAGCACACCACCTACAACATGTGTGTTGAAAGAGAACTGCTAATAACCCACCTTACACTTCCCATTCTCAGGCTAAGCCCTGGGAAGGACTGTGCAATTCACTAAATGCATTAAAATATGTCTGATATGTGATGAAGGTCCATTTCAAAGTATTGTTGGTCTAAAAAATGTGAAGTCTAATCATTGCTACTAATTACATAAACGCATACAAAGAAGGCTACAAATTTCAAAGGGAAACATTAATGCTCAAAGTAGCCACAAGAGTATGCGGTTAGAAAGAACAGCTGAGGTTTGATTCCCTTAATGTCTTTGAATTAAAGGATGAAAAGGAAATGATTCTGAAGTTCTGGTTCTTGTAAAATGCTCTGTAGAGCTGCTGCTGAGGCTGTGAGCTGTTGCTGTGATCACACTGAAACTTGTATTCCTCTTCATGTATCTTCCTTTGGTACCGTGACTGGGGTCAAAAGAACAATGGGATTCAAAGAAAGACCATGATTTATATACAAGATGTGAACACCATCAACCTCAGTTGAGGGGATTAATTCCAAACAATAATTTAAAAAGCTGTTACGCCTCACACTTGAGGGTATAAGGCCACCTCTGATTAGAAAGTCTAGGAAGAAATTTCTGTGGTGGCAGGCAGCCTTGCACTTCTGAAGCATTTGGTAGCAGATACATGCAGAGACAAGATGATAAATTACTCGGATCTCCGTGCAGATTGAGTATTGATATCCTGTACCCCAGGTTTGAAAACAAAGGAGATAGATATCCCCCAGCAAAGAGCATGAAGGAATGGTTGCATGGGGTCAGCCAAGTGCTTACTTAGCTTTCTGCTATTTCAGTCAGAGGCCAACAATAGCTGCCAAGGGAAAGGTACAAGAAATGAAGTATGCAGCCTTTTGGTTTTTTTTTTAAGTGCTAGGAATTACAGAGGGAGAAAGTCTCACTGATTAGGTTTAGGCACCTAATTTAGACTCCCAAATTAGGAGGGAGTCTCCCCAGGTTCCTGGATCCCCTGCGGACAGAGGTCTCCTCCACTCATGGACTACAAAGGTGTACCCGAGGACAGCAACATCCTCACTATGAGATGTTCAGCTGGAGTTTCGGTACAGTGCTATGGACCTCCTGTTTGCATGATGACACCTGCACGCTGGCATGAGACCCCTGAGTGCCATTATGCACAGCAAACACCACGGGGCTCTGCCACCACCAAGGGCAGCACCAGATCGTGGGTCTTACAGCTGAATCCGCTCATAAGGACACCATGCTCCTTAGGTCGTTGCTTAAAAGTGATCAGAAATATGAAAAATTACATATGCTGCCTGGCTAAAGTTGTTTGACATCATGAGGAGCATTCAAACTGTTGGAACGTATTAGCAGAAAGCTTTCTTCTTTACAGGAAGGTGCTGAGCGGGTGTACCTAATGGTGAGCATATTTCAGTGACTAACTTAGTGTGGTTAATGGCTTCTGATCTATTAGAAAGAATAAGCACTTTAGCAGTGCTAAAGAAAGTCATAAAATAAGCTTCTCACCATGCTGTCATTATATTTGAGCAGTATCATCCCTATGTGGGAAAAGTTGATGATAAAAGCATTCATATTTTGGCCAAATAAGTGAATGGAAATTATGAACTATGTTTGTGCTACCCAGATGTGTCCACCCTTTCCTTAAAGTAGAAAAGGATTCTAAGTTTATAATTTTTAGGTCATTAATTTAAAGTCCTAGCCCAAGATGCTGTAACACTTAGCGATTGCCATTTTATAAGCATAATCACTGAGATTTTGCAGGTTACTTTGTCTTAGAAGTCACTAGAAAACTTGGTGACATATACTTTTACTTTTTATTTTATTTTTATTGAATTATAATGTTTTGCCAAGGCCTGCATTTTGCAGAGGTGTCACTGGGTCACTACAGTTTTCAACAGCAGCCAAGGCTCATTTTCATTGAAAAAGAAAAAGAAATTAAGAAAACAGACCTTTTCAATTTAAAAAGGAGTGTTTCGACAGAATTCCTTTCCAAAATGCTTGCATGGTTTCTTTTTTCATTCTAACCCAGAATAAAAACAAATTTTGAAACTTCAACATTTTGTTATGTACTGGAACTGCTGCCCACTGGCCAACTCCACTTTTTTATTGAATCCTCGTGTTCCAACTAATAAGCGCTTTGTACTGTTTGTTCCCAAGTCAGAGATGACAGAAAATCTGACTACTCTTTTGAATATATATTTCTTTATAGGCATTTTCTATGGAGTTCATAGATGGGAGCAACCCCTCTGTGGATTGGATTACCAAAGTACAGTTTTAGAGTTTTCAAAAAAATCCCACAATTCAAAAAAAATACCTGAAAAAGAAAATAGTTCAGCAATGATAGTGCTTAATTACAATTTGCTTCCTGTTCTAGTGTTTCTATTTGTGTATAAAGGTTTTAGCATGGTGGCAATATGTTTATAAAACCTAATTAAAACATATATATAGGTGATATAAGTATATATAGATAAAATCATAATGTGGAAGTCTTAAAAAACTTTTTAATTTCTCTAGAATCTCTAAAAAAGCCCTTTTTAAAATCTAAATTTAAACATGACTTTTTCTAACATGCTTGTAAACTGCACATACAAATTACCAAACTGCATCTCACTATTTGGGGTTTTGGTTTACAGATCTCTAGTTTGGGGACAGTTTAATAAACAAGGATTGGGAAATCCTAATTACGTCTGTATGCCATTTATGAAGTCAGTAGATCTACTTGTATAATGTTTGGCCTAATCATGCGAATTTCATTCTGCCCAAAGTATTACACTCATTTATATAACCACCCCCTTCATTTCCTGTTTCTGTATTCAGTGTAGAAATAATGAAGCTCTTGAGACTGCTTAGCTTGGACTCTTTCTTGTGATTGCCAATGAATGGATTTGGTTATGTAGATTTTTCTGATGTATATTTGCAGACAATTATAGCTCACTTCCATACTTGTATTATAGAGAGAATTTCTTGAAGATAAAAAAGAGACATTTAGTTACCTGTAGCATCATTTTTATCATCCCGTTTGAACAATGACAATACCAGCAAGAAAAATTTTAAATTTCTTTTCTTGTTAACTTTATTTAGGAATTGTGATAAGCATGACTTTTCTAGAATCAAGGACGATAAACAATACGGACTGTAGACCAACAGGGATTAAACAGAAATAAAACGTGTCTTGTGAGCATTAGGTACAAGAATAAATTACGAAAGTGATTGCACTATTATAATTCATAACAGTATCATATAGCAAAACAATGTAAATAACATTTAATTGAAAAGGTATGGTTTAAGAAAGCATTTTAAAATACAATAACATACACTCCATATAAAGTATCAACTATAAGTACTCTGAAGAACTGAAATTGCATTATTTTAATGTATTGTTAAGTTTTATGAGAAAATGTATACTGCTCAAAAGCAGAAAATGTACTGCTCAAAGAGTCCCATTCAATGAAATGTGCACTTGCATTTTATGTTCCATTTGTTTCATTGTCTGTAGTGTGTTACTTAATATGTTTACAGGTAAAAACATAAGCATGTACTCTAGTGAATCACGGTCAAAATGCTTGTGCTTTCCAGGATGCAGAATTTCTGTGAACAGAATAATGTAGCCCCACTGAAATGCCAAATTTTTTCATATCCAGTTGGACAATTCGTTCCCATATTTCCAAAATAAGATAGCATACCTTATGAAATCATATTTCCTTAATGTTTGTCATCCAGGAAACAGAAGGGCTGGACTTATTTGAATAAATACAGGTTTCTCATTTCCCTAATTATTAACTAATATTGTCCTCCCTCCATCATTACAAATTCATTTCTGAAATCATAATTAAATGACTAATAAATATAATGTTTTGTACTTAGTAAAGGAAATAACTAGGCAATTTCCTACATTTGATGCCATTCTGGTCTATAAACATCATATGATCTCATGCTTCCTGATGCTGGCATCAAAGCCTTCTTTGCAGCTGTACGTGTGAACAAAGGGCAAAACTCTGCAAATTTTTTGTATGTGAGAAGTTTGATTGGCTAAACTTACAGCCAAAAAATTGTTCAAAATGCACTTAAGAATCATTTTCCTCTGAAAAAGAGGGAACGCAAAGGAGAGGGGGAGAGTCATAGCGATAAGGTCCTTCTGCAGTTGAAGAAACAGCAAAACTCAGAATATTTGATCCAAAACTTTACCAGCAGTCGAGATGAATTGTTACTGAAAAGTTTTTTGCATTTCTGATCAGTTGATTACCAGTGAGGAGTGTGATTATACCTTTTCTTCTTCTTTATATGAGCTGTTATAGGAATTCATACATAGAAGAAAGGTCATTATGTGTAAACACTAGTCGGGTATTGTGGAAAGCTTCTATTCTAATGACAGAGGGGAAATGCAATTGTGTGCATAATCTGAAATGCTACTTCTTGGTAGTGTTAGTAGATGAAGAGTTGAAAGAGATGAGTGTTATTGGTAGGCACTTTTATTTCCTTTATGTGGTTTGGAGGAAAACAAGAAATGCTGAGCCGGTACTGGGAATCAGGTTCTGAACTCCTCTTGAAGTCACATTAAAAACATTATAGATTTAGAAAGGATGGAGATTTTTAAGCTGTATTAAACTCTCTTTCTCAAACTAGGGAATAATAGAGGGTGTTTTGAGGGACCTTCTTTAATTTTGGCGTTTAATGTTTTGAACCTTCGGGCAGTGACTGCATTTGTACATTAAATTTCTGCAGAAAGTACTGTAAGTGCCAGTACCAATAACTAAAGTCTCAGATGCTACTGTTCAGCAAGTGACTGATCTACACATGAATGTACTATTTAAAGATATTTACATGTGCATCTGTGTTCACATGAGTACATTAGAAGTTTTCCTTTTGTGAACTGACAGTGAGACAAGGGAGTCTAAAACTATATTCAGTGTGGTAAGATATAAAATAAGCAATACTCTCATCCAAGAAGGAAAAGAAAATACATCTCATAGCTTAGGGGCCACTTTTCAGAAGTGAAACATCTGGACGAAGTACCACACATCCCGCCCACCTCCATGCAGGCAGTGCAGGAGGTCTGGTGGGGGAAGGCCTAGCCTATGTCCCTCATGCCGTATCCATGCTTACAGAGCTCTCTTTACCCAGGAGAAGAGCAAAAGGTGGAGAGTCACAGCAGCCCCCCAGGGTTAAAGCTGCTTCCTGGGATGTGCCTGGAAAGGAGCGGCCATTTGCCTGGGCCAGGCACATTGTGAGGTTGTGGAGTTGAGCAGTGCAGAGAGCACGTGGTTGAAGGTAATGGGACAGTTGAAATCTTCCCTACACGACTATCCTTGTGACGAGCCCAGGCAAGAGACTAACAGGACACCTAATACAACTAACTACTGAGCTCTGAGATTTTATTTTCCCACACTATCAGCACAGATGAAAAAGGAAGTGGATAAGCTGGCCAGCCAAATAAAAAGCCCAAATCTGCAGGAAGTCTGCATATAATAGACTATGGCTCATTCAGCAGGGCCTTCGGGAATTCATTGCCAGCATGTTCTCTACATGCTATTTACGAAGAAGTTAATTCTCCTAACAAGAACACACTCAGACAAAAAAATCTACTTAAGAATAAAAAGCGTAAAGGAACCATGGCCAAGGAAAGCTCAGAACTGTCCTCTGTTTGTTGCGGAAAGAGCTGACTTCTGTGAAAAGCTAAAAGTCTGACCTTGACATACTCCTGAGCTCAGTGCAAAGGACTGCTGCTCCAGATCAGAAAAGTTGGTTCAGCAGAATTAAAGGCTGTTACAATATGTTCCTTCTAACCTATCTTCAGAGAAAGGACAATCAAGGAAGGACCTACACAAGAGATTATGTAGGTCTGTGTCCTACAGGTGAAGTGCTAGGCAGAGATTTCTCAAGCTACTGCCAACCTGTGCTAGTAAATCTTCCCAGAATAGTACAAAAGACCAGTTTATGTACACCTGCAACAAAGCCTATTTGTGCACTTTTGTGGACTTCTGTGCCAAACCTAATGAACTGGGGGGGTGGGGGGAGCCGGGGGATTAATAAGCCTTCAAAGAACAGGCACAGAGTCCCAAGATCATATCTACACTGTTTTAAATCAAAGGTGGCTTGCACAGAGACAGGTTGGGTTTCTCTACACTTCTAATACAGATGCATCCAGAGAGAGTGAGAGCAGGTGGGTTTCATTTGCAAACATCTCTTGGGTTGGAGAAGGATTAACCCTCTGTAGTCAACTGAGAGAAATAGATGCTTCCAGCCCCTGATTCACTTGACCTATTTCAGATTGCCTATTTTAGGATGAAATTAATTGTTCCCAAGAAGTGCCTGATTCCCCTCTGAGCATAGTCTAAACAACAGCTTTAGAGGTAGATATTTTTGCTGGAAATGTCCAACATATGAAAAACAAACCCTACCTTCTGCATCTTTCCATAGTTTGCTGAGTTCTAATAAGGGCTTTTGAAGAAGGCAACAGACTTGGGTCTCAAAGAGACATGCTAGGAAGATGAAAAGGAAAAGTATTAAGGATTGTTCTGACCATGGAAGAGAATTTTATTTCAATTTTCAGTATCCCATCAAAGGTAGAGTCTTTTGGTCTCAGCAGAAAGCAAACATCCCTCATGAGTGAAAGGGAAACTGAGTCTGCCAAAAAGCCATGCCAGAAACTGGAAGCCAGCAGATGCAGGTTACTGGAAGATGCTGGTGTAGGACCCAATGAACAAAAAAACTATTAAGATTGTCTTATTGCCTCACATCCAAACTTATGCAAGTATTTAATTACTCTGTATTTTTGTCTAGTTACAGGCTGCTGTTTCATGACTTCTTTGGATATGAGCACACAGCACTGTGGTCTATCAGCAGGGCCTCCCAGCTCAGTCTCTGCAAATGCAGTTGTATGGTGGCCAGCCCCCGGCTAGCAGAGCCACACTGTGCTTGTATTGAGTCGTTGGACATACAGCTCTGGTCTCTGCTGGCTGAAAGAGTCATGGCACCACACAGCTTTCCTGCAGGCCTTTTGTGGCCTGTTTTGAGAAATCTGCTGTGATTTTCAGAGTTGTAATGCAGTATAAAACCAAGCCAGTTTCATACAGTTTCAGGTTTCATTGCTAACCTTCCAGGCAACTCCCTGAGTAAGATGCAGGCAAGCATTTCATGACCTTAACTTCCCATATGGTTGACTCATTATTCTACCTCCTGCAGTCAACTCTTGATTTCTTAATGTATTTTCCTTTCATCTTCTGCTCATGGCTGTCACATTGGTTAGAAGATGTTGCTGCTATTAACGCTAGAAGTACTGAGGTAGCAGCATTCCCTTTCTCAAGGCAACTGGGAAATTTTTGGGAATGATCAGTGTATCGCATGTATGTACCATATTTTCTTATGTCCATAGACATATACATAAATAAGTAAATTACTTTCATCTCTCTTATTTACAAATTCCACTATAAAAATGCCAGATATCTGCTTATATGTGGGTGACTACATGTGCTCCCAAGTGTATACTTTCAGCACAGCTACAGCTACAACAGAGGTACTTTGGGCCCCTGTGCCTTGCATTTCACTTCTTCCTTCTGAGGCACATGGAGCCACAGTCCCAGCTGCTGCATGACACCAGCTTCCTTCCAGTGCCCCCAGTCAGAAGGGACTGGTCAGTAGATAAGGATGTGCTTCTTCTTCAAGTCCCATCCCCATTTTGGGGCCGCTCATATCATGTTAATTCCTCTCCAGACCAGCAGCATCCCCACCTTTCCTACCAAAAAGCATTACCTTTGCTTACAGCTTCCATCATTATTTAGACTTGGTGTAACGACAGCACTTAAGAGCCATAGCCACCAACAGGAACCCCCATGCCAGACACCGCATTAAGCAGAAAAAAAGATGACTACCCAC
The DNA here is from genome assembly GCF_018139145.2 of Gymnogyps californianus. NCBI lineage: Eukaryota > Metazoa > Chordata > Aves > Accipitriformes > Cathartidae > Gymnogyps > Gymnogyps californianus. The sequence continues at coordinate 69,478,686 of NC_059500.1, read as the reverse complement.
CCAGAAAGGTTTACAGTGACATCAGCCCTGGTTCCTGGCATGATGGTTTTCTCAGAGGGAAAATAAAATTACAATGGCCACCTGTCATTTTTGTTAGCAGATTGTGAGACTGAAAAATGTAAGAATTGTGTCCAGTTATTTTGTAGGCTTTAATTGGCCTCTTTGAATAGAATAGCACTATTAGAAACATTAAAGGAACAGATAATGGATTCTCAGTCTGGGGGCTGTGAAACCAGTCATGTGGATCGGCAGCATTAACTAAAGAGAAAGAAGGGTCTTTAAATTCTTCCCTCTACTTCTCCATAAGTGACTGATAATATAACATGTCTAGTTCCCTGAAAGAAGACTCATAGCTCAGGACTTCCTCACAATCGTAGAAGTCACATTCCAGAAAAGTAACTAATAAATCATGTTGTGAAGTAGAGCTATGATGTTACCATACAGAAGTAAATGTGACATCTGGCAAAAGGGAACGCTTGTTTTTATGCTAATTATCCGCAGCCATTACTGCAACGATTTTCTACTTTGGAAAGACTGCATTGGTATCAGTTTCAATTAAGTTCAAAGCTTGAACCAGTTGTGATTAAGGTGTCTACAGAAGGATTTTGGCACCAAGTATCTTGATCTGGACTTCAAACTCTGTGTGACTTCTGTAAAATTAGTGAAAATTGTATTCCATGCATTACAGGAGTTATATGCAATTAAATTAAACAGACAGTGAGAGGATTTGAACAATGCAGTGTCAGGAACATGTATGTGCCTCAAATACATCAAATAGATTGCATGAGTGGAGTGGGAATGGTCATTCACTGGAAATAAGTGGGAAGAGTTTGTCTCAAGAAAAAAAAAAGCCTAGGAAGCCTTGAGAAAGGCCTGAGAGATAACAAGAAATATACACCAGGGAGATTTTTCAGGCACAGTATTTATTCTAAAAGGGATGAGAAGACTAAGAGATGGTATACCAATGATGCAGTAAAAAATGAACAGAACAGGTCATAAACTTTCATGCAACACAATACTCGCCAGCTGCTCTCAAACATGCAACATTTTCTGGAAGCAAAGATATTTTCTGCTGAAGTAAGTAACATTCATTTTGAAAAATGAGAATGACTTCTGTTTTACTCAGCTATAAAACTTCCTGAGTCAGAATAAAATTGCTTAGAACTATATTTTTATTTAAACTTAAGTATAACTGTGTACTGTGAGACTTTTGAAGTATCATGCACTACACACTCCATGACCCAACACACTAGATAAGAAGGAGGATTTTTTTCTTGTGGGGCAATGCCTAAATTCCTTTATCCTTTTTTCTTTTGCTAACTGCCCTGTGAACTCAAGAAGTCTGATGGCCTAGTGGTGAATTATTATTCTGTGATTATGGCTTCATAATTATAGGGAATGACATAAGCTCATTGTGATGCAGACTTGGAAATTATTCAAAGAGGTTTTATCCTTTTTACTTATTCTTTTTATAGCTACACAGATCCATTTTATAACTGTATTAAGGCACTCTGGGGCTTGCATTACCAAGCCATTATAACACTTCTCAAGTGCCTGACAGTGCACTGCCTCTCACTTTCTGTCTTACAAAAAGAAAACCTTTTGTGAAGATCACAGAGAGTATTCTTGGGTTTCTTTCTCTGTGGCAGTCCCATACATTTTGCAGCATGCCTTTCAAAGTGGGAATTCTGCAAAGTTACAAATTTCAATATAGAATTTTTTTTTCCTAAAGTTTGGTCCAGGAGGCAAATTGAAGTGATCTAGTTCTTAGCAAACAGAATTTTAATGAAAAATCCAAGCACCCTAATGTCATGCATATGAGATCATTTTACATAGCTCCACTGTGTAATATATATTTTAGGGTGTTTTGTCTACCAGTGACAGATGAAAAGCTGCACTAATTTTTCTGACTTGGCTGAACTGAGAGAAACGAGAGTCTTACATTTAAAGAGACTGTGAAATGAGGAAGAAAAAAGGGAGAGAGGAAAAGTAATCTAATGAAAATCTATATCTAATAGCATACAGTGTAGTAAACTTGGCCAACACGTTTGAGATAGTAATGCAATATGTAGAACAAATTTCTTGTTATGATAAAAAACACATCATGACTCCTTCCTACTTTTTGTTTCATCTCATGCTGGAAAATTCCAATGGATTTATGTTGATTTGCATTTTGGAAATCCGAAAATTATCTGAAGATTTCTGCATGCCTCCAGAGGTATTTGTCTTTCTGTAGACTTCTTTTTCTTTACTTCCAACCTTTCCAGTACCAGCCATTCCTAATATTGGCAAGATTAACAATACCACAACTGCAAGGAAATATAGAAAATGAACAGAGAAAACAAATCTTAGGCAACAGCCAAGTGAAGCTATTGATTAGTTAAACATCAGTGAACCCACAGCTCCTGCTGTGTATGTGACGTAGCTCCATACCCCTAGCCACTGCAACAAGAAATAAGGACATCAGGGAACAATGCATGGCTCACTTTCCGGAGCAAGGCTGCATAATCTTTTGTTTGGTAGATGTAAGCAGAAAGATAGTACAACCAGATGCGTGCTAAGGTAGGAATTCTTTTTTAAGACAAGGAACTCACTAAAGCAGCATACATGTTTGGATTGGATCATACATATCTAGGTATGGGTGATAGGAAAACACCGTGAACTTTCAATTACAATACCAACTTCCCAGAATCTAAATGAAGAGTGATATTTATCATATGCATAGTGAATTAAGGTGCTGGATGAAATTACGCTCACCTGTGACTGTTGCTCTCACCAGGCAGTAGCTGGGTAACAGCAGGCCAACAACAAACATGAAAGTCCCAGGTTTACGTAACAAGTCACTTTGATTTGTTTTGTGTTTTATCTGTAACAGATTTGTTATGAGATTAATCAGCTGCTGTCTTTGTCAACACGCTGTGGCACTGCATATCAGTCCTAGGACCTGAAAGCCTCTCAAATGCATATATGAAAGTAGCACTTTTGTCCTGCTCATGGCTCTGAAAATTGCACTTTTTGTGTCAGGAGCATGAGGTTCATATTTACCAGGGAATGCAGTGACCATGCTTTTCTGGCAGTGCCACTCTCAGTGTTGTTCCCAGTGACGGTGCAGTGTCCAGAGGAGCAGCAGCAGCAGCACGGTGCCTTCGTGCTCCCAGGACTCTGTGGGCACCCCGTGCCAGCAGACAGGGAGCTGGGGAGCACTTTGCCCAGAGTGTGCCGGCAGCAAGCCCAGGGAAGGAGAGTGCTCTGAGGGCTTGCTAAGGATTACAAGGTACACGTATGCAGCCGCTCAACCCATCTCCACACAGAAACACTGTAGGGAGACCAGGAATATCATGATGTTAACTCAGTTGTTTTCTTGTATGTCACCAGCCATAGGTTAAGCTGTGTCTTAACTGCTGTCATGGGCTTATCAAGCCTTGGACAGAGCTTTGACATGTCAGATAAGTGCTGTTTCAATCAAAAAATGCCTTTTTTTAGTACATAAGTAAAATCCTACATAATAAAAGGAAATTATTGTATATAAGGACACTGCAGTCCAGACCAAAGGCATCACTGTAACCTGGTTATAAGGTATTTTATCGTTCAGGTCTGGTCAGTTTCCAGTGCCAGACATATTCTTCTCTTTCCAATGGTCTGATTCAGAAGTAAAATCTCAGAGTGGAAGCAAGCATTGGTCCAGTTGTGGCTATGCATAGAAACACAGCCATCAGCAATCAGATTTCACTGTCACTCTTTAGCAAGCTACCTTTTGCTGGCTGAGCTAGGGTAACAGTGCATGTGGTTGCTCCCTGCTCCAGGCTGAGGTGAAGTGATTCAAATTAGCTCAGCTTCAGTGAAAAGAACACCAAGCTCATATAAATTCCTGTGCTTTGCCACAGACAAGGAGCGTGCACATGGACATGACCATGACACAGCTGATGTGCAGTAATATGTCTGAGTGTGAGTCCTTCCTCTTACAAACCAAATTGCTATTAAACATCATTTTATAAAGGAAAGTCCTTTACCAGACCAATCTGGTCCTATTCCTCTTCCTGCCAATTGCAAAATGCTCATCAGCTTTATAGGAATAGCACCAAGTTCCTGTCATTTAACTTGACTGCCATTTAACTTGACTTTAAGCTAAGCACTTAACCACTTTCATTGAGGCCAATTAAAGCTGAATATTCTGTTCTCAGGACCTTAAAGAGGGAGCTTGCTATCTTTGAGGGATTCGGTAACACTTGATAATTTAGTTATCTAGGAGGGCATTACTAAAGAAAATCTTATGGTGGGCTGATATGTTATTGTTTTATTCCCAGCATTTGGAATTAGTAACATGGGGCAAAAATGTTTTTAATTTAAAAATGATACTTTAGTTAAGCATGGGGGGGAAAGGTCAAATGATCATACAACACAAATATGACCAGCCTTTCGATTGTGTTCTTTCTTGCGAGCAAATAATGGAAACAAACCTTGTTTCAGACCAAATGCACTTCGAAGTGGCTGCTCTTGGCAATACAGTTATACTTTTAACAGCCCTGCTGGTGGATCTACCTTTCTGAAATGCAGCCACTGTTAAAAATGGAGAACATCAAACATCTGTATTTCATTATGACTATCACAAAAAAAGGAATTTTATTTAATCTCTCAAAGCACCTCACCATTGTTAATAAAGGAGGCTAGAAAGATCACTAGGGTTTTGCACAAAGCTGTTTATACGTGAAATTGAAACAAGGAATGAAGGATAAAGCTGGTAATCTACATAAGCATGGTAATGCATACACAGAAACAACTCTCTACCCGCATAGTTAAAAATAAATTAATATTTCTAGCAAATATAGTCATGCAAATACACTAAAATAGCAATTTAATAGTAAATCTTCAGTCTGCAGAGTTCCTCCCTTTCCATTTTCTCACTGGTTACAGGGTTGTTTGGAATACTGAGTTTCCTTCATGAGTCGCTGCCCCCTGTACAGAGAGGCTCAACGTTAATTTGCAAACACTTATATTGAAATGACTCATTCTGATTAGTAAGATGAAGATTGTAAATTAGAATAACTCATGTCTCGCTAAGATGGCATGGTTGTGTATAGTAATAGAAGTCCACAGAGAGAGCTTTTCCATTAATTCATTCTCCTGTAATTTCCATTAATTCATAACTTTTTAATGTTCTTTACATATAGTCAGGAAAGTAAGAAAGAGGCGAGACGGAGTGGGAGGAGGTATGCATGCCCAGTTCCATACACACCAAGAAAGCGAATAATATTTTGGAAAGCGTATGTCATTCTTCATTGAGCAGTGCCATCTTTAAGGTCTTTCTCTCAACTTTTGGAATTTCTGACACTTTACAGTTATTTGATGATTACAGGAACACTTTTATTTGTAGCCTCTTTTAAACTGCCTTGCCTTTTCCATTTTATCTTCTCCATCTTCAGTAGTTTCATGCACCACATGGGCTCTCCTACTAGCCAAGGAATGAACATGGCTTGATCCCAAACCCATCATCAAAATTCCTGAGTCACCCAGAAGAGTGGCTGCTGGGCAGGTCAAAGCTGTCCCTCTCCCAGGCGGCAGTGAGCTGCCACCGCCTTCTCCCAGAGACTGACAAGATGTCATTTTCTAAAAGAGTCTCCTGACTACAGCATCATTTTTGCATTGGCTCCAAGTAGGTTAACATTTTCTGGTTCAAAAGCAATTGCAATTTCCCTTTAACAGAATTGTGCAAAAAGCAGGACCCTCCAAACTCAACGGAGAAAATATAGATTCCTGAAGAATCTGGACTGGTTCCTAAGTTTCTGTTAATATTTTTTCCCAAAAGACATCTGCTTCTATTTGTGCATTTCTTCAGATACTAAAGATAAAATTAGAATAGAGAGATTTTAGTGTTAAAATCGTAAGCGCAGATGTGTTGTAACCACTGCAGCCCTTTTAATGGTCATGCTTCAGAGAGAGACGCTGGGAGTGACTGGTAGAGATCAGCTTCCCGCTGCGAGCACAATTTTGAGGTTTTGAACTTCCAATATATCAGAAGACAGTGCCAGCCGCTGAAATATGCTGCTAAGTTTCTTAGCAGAGCTTCTAAAATTGTCACAGTAATTATTTTCAAGGTGTTTTCCAAATATGCCACTTTGGGCATCTGTTTCTGTGAACCCATTTCTGGGAAGGTCTTGCATAAATTCCAGGTACAAACAGTAAAAACAGTAAAACGCCCTAAAGTGTGCTGAGGTAAGCACTTTACTAGCTTTCCCTCTTTCTACAAAAACCAGCAAGGCAGATCACAAATTATTGCAGCATATGGTCCACCCTTCCAGGACTTCTCTTGCTCATACCTAATATATGACCTTAAAAAGCTACACAAGACCACATTTTTTGAAGTCAGGTGCCTCAGTTTGCCATTTTAATTGAATATACCAGTTCAAAGCTGCTATGGATATAAGGGATTCTCCTAAGCCTTCAACTGTTCTCTGAAAATCTGATCTTCTTAAATGGAGCAGTTAAAAAACAAACTCAGAGACCAGTTTTGAAAAATCTGGATTGTAACCCATGGACCTTTATTGCTTGATCTGGGAATCTGCAAAGTAGTGTGAGGTTTTAATCACAGTCAGCTGGAACTTGGCTTTCCAACATGGAAGGACAGTTCAGACTCCAACAGCAACAGTCCTACTCAAGGTCATGCAAAGTATCTCCATTGAACAGCCATTTGAAAATTCCCAGATTCCAGAAATCAGAACTATATTTCATTTCCATCTCTTTGAAAGGTTCAAAGCTTCTAAAGACTAAAGCGCAAGAGCCTGCAAATTCCTAGACCAGGTCCACAAGGCTGCTGAAATGCTAAGTTGTGAACTTGGGATCAGTGGGCTTTGGGACAATCTGGCTAAAGACAAGAGAACCTGGTGGTGCTTAGGAGCAGCATGACCACACCAAGATTTCCAAGATATGGCAAGAAATAGGTCAAGTTCAGATTTTTAAATAAACAGAAAGACTGACTGCTTTCCATCAGAGTCTGAACACATTCCCACAAAGTGCTTTCATTTTCACCAATAAATATACTGTAATTGAAAATAAAGGCATGCTGGTGAAAAATCCCCCAATTTTCTTTTTTTTAATCACATTTTTTGCTTCGTCTTTCAAAAACGAAATCTCTTTAATATGAAAGACCACAAAACAGCAAGTGGTAAACCAGCACGTAGTGATTGCCCTCAAAAACTATCCCAGTTCAATGAAGAAACTAATTCACATTTTAACTGCTCACTTATCTCCTCTGAATAAAGGGAGAAAACTGTGAGGAAGAAGTCTGCCAAAGTGCTTATTATATGAAATATGTTTTTCTTTTTAAAAAAAGTCTGACTAGAGTTTTCTTCTGTATTTCCACACAGTGCATGAACCAGTGACCTTGCTCTTATGTGGAACAGTGCTGAACGTTTAGGAAGAAAGAGATGAAGCTGAACAACGAGGAAATGTGCAAGCATGTTAATGTGCCACTGATTGAGACCATAGCCTGCAATCACTGCATCTCTTGAACAAAAGGCAAGATTCACAAGCTGTATTACAGTTTGTGGTATAGCAGATACTAAATATAGTCAAGCTATGTAAAGTGGAGCAGTGATGTTCTTTGGCACTTTTTCAGGAGCTGCACAGAGGAAAGGCCAGTTACTTTCAGTTCAGAGCAATATGAGTCATTTATCACTGAAAGACCCACTAAACACAAACAAGATCCTTCAGAAACCTGTAAGGAGTGAGAATGTTACTGAAAGCGTCAAAGCATCTGCCCCCTGTGAAACGCTCCTGAAAAGACCAGGACTTGAATACTGACTCTGGTTTTCAAGGCTGAATCTTGTCTTAAGAGGTAAGTGCATAAACACACTCTGGTCCTGTGTGTATGGCAAACCAGCCTAGGTTTGGTGTTGGTTTACCGTGAAACAGCACATGTGCAGGCAAAGCCTAAGGTGATTAAATGAGCTGGTTTTCGCTTACAGCAATGACTCTGTAGCAAAGGGGATTTTCTGCATGCTGAATACATTACTAAGGAGTCCACCTTGCCCTCCACCCTCTCACACATGTGAATTCAGCATCTTCTTGCTGCTGAGCATCACAAGTAGATATACCATAACTGGACCCTCACTCCTGTCCTGAGCAGAACTGTGGAGCAGCATCAACCTTTCTTCTGAATGACGCCTGCTTGTGGGGCTCCTCCATAACTTCTTGAAGCTGGGCAGACTAATCAGGGTGCTCCTGCTCCTGCACAAAGGGCCCAGGACAGAAATGTTATCCTAATTTTAAAAAAAAAAGAAGAAAAGGAAAAGGAAAAGGAAAAGGAAAAGAAAAGAGAAAGAGAAAGAGAAAAAAAAAAAGAAAAAGAAAAAGGAAAAGGAAAAGGAAAAGGAAAAGAAAAAGAAAGAGAAAGAGAAAGAGAAAGAGAAAGAGAAAGAGAAAGAGAAAAAGAAAGAAAAAGGAAAAGGAAAAGGAAAAGGAAAAGAAAAAGGAAAAGGAAAAGAAAAAGAAAAAGAAAAGAAAAAGAAAAAGAAAAAGAAAAAGAAAAGAAAAAGAAAAAGAAAAAGAAAAAGAAAAGAAAAAGAAAAAGAAAAAAGAAAAAAAAAGAAAAAGAAAAAGAAAGAGAAAAAGAAAGAGAAAAAGAAAGAGAAAGAGAAAAAGAAAAAGAAAGAAAAAGAAAAAGAGAAAGAAAAAGAAAGAAAAGAAAAAGAAAAAAGAAAAATGAAAACAAAATGAGAAAAAGGAAAAGGAAAAGAAAAAGGAAAAGGGAAAGGAAAAGGAAAAGGGAAATGAAAAAGGAAAAAGGAAAAGGAAAAGGAGAAAAGGAAAAAGGTTGTTCATCACTATTTTAAACAAACCAACCAACAAACAAAATTGTTTACATTTTACACTTTTTTGTGTAAGATGAAGGAGTGGAATAGCTGATCCCATTCTTAGGGCAATATTGATCCGCCCCTGTGTCCACTGAAGACAAAACTACCAGCCACAGCAGGGGGCTTTCATCCCCCTGCAAGTAATAACATAAATCAGTCAAGACATGGGTAGCCACTGTGGGAGGGACATTAGCACTGACTTTTCCTTCAGTTGCATTTATTTCACCCTTTACTTTGGTAAGCGAGCAAAACAGATGAGCTAAGCTTTCAAAAAGGGCACTGATGCGAGGAGCAGTTTAATGAGCAGCACTGTAATGTGGCCTTTGCTCTTGGCCAGGAGCAGTGAAGGGAACGAAGAGCTGGTACCGGTCCCAGCATCCCAACAGAATGAAGGTCTGTCCCCTTCATAAAGCCATGCCTGAAAGACTGGACAGGTCTCATATTATGCCTTTCCTGTGGCAGCTGAATTACAGCATTTCCCTTTAAAAGAGCTGCAGTGCGTACCAAAAGCAGCTGTTTTGGAGGCAGGCCTGTTTCTGGGGGCTCCTGCCCCCGAGGCAGCCTGAGGGGGTGTGGGTGATTGCTGCGGGCTATTACAGGAACGGGGGAAGCAGGGGGGAGTGTTTCTAGGGAGCCTGGCATGGTTTCAGACAGACATTTTTGCTGCATAATTGGAGAAGTTACGGCTGACACTTTCCTTTCTGCCTGCCACATTTCTCCTTCTCGAACTCCGAGGGGCCCTGGGTCCACCTCAGCTATGTGCAAGCAAATGCCCCTGAAGTCACTGGAAACTGCTCTTACGGCTTCTGTCCCCGAGAGCATCATGAGTGGGATGTTGTTTTTACTGTTTACCGCATCTCTATTTCAGATCTCTCCTTGTTCGTGTAAAGTGCGTACATGTGTTTATGAACTGCTTGTTGCAAAGATAAGGGAATGTGGGGTGCTGGCCAATCCCTTTTTCCATTACTCCTTTGGGTTTTTTTTGTTTCCGACTCCTCTTTTATGCTGCTTTTCTGTCTCCTATTTTTGCTTTTTTTTCCATCTCCTTCCTTCTACGGCAATGAGCTGGGTTTGCTCCTCAGCACGTGCCAGTCAGGCCCTGCAGGCTTTGCCCCCACTGCTCAATAAGAAATCTGTTTTTAAAAAACAGTAGAAGACAGAGAGAAAGAAATATTTGGTATCTAAAAGCAGCTCATATTAAGCCATACAGATACTATGTCTCACGCTATAACATTAACTTAATGTGGAGCTTAACCTGAGATTGAATCAGATCTGTGTATTTTGAGGGTCATTATTCCTTAGCACTAAAGCAATCATTTCAGGTGAGCACCAAAAAGAAGCACATCCTGCACACTCCTGGTACAATAGGAACAACATTTCTATGCTTTGTAAATGTGGGATACAGGGTACTATTAATCCCCAATCTCTAAATACCTCTTCGCAATTGAAAAAGATCATGACTATGCATTTGTAGTCGTTGTTTCAGATCCACAACATGACAAGTGACAGGCTGGGACACCTGCCATTGGCAACTGCATCCCGGTGTGCTGGCACCAGGTGGGGGACTTTGCGGAGACCTGAAATGCTCACCAGGCCACAAGCCTGCAAGATGCCCAGCATCTCCGATCTGAAGAGGTGATGCATCTCTGAAGGAAATGTAGGTGTTCAAGAGGTGGTATTCATATTTACGGTGTAGCAGCATATGTCGCTCTGCACTAGCAGAGCTCTAATGCTTCCACTTTGCTGAAAGCAAGTGTATAAGGCATTACTCTGGTGTCACTTGGGTATTTTTGAAAATCTCTTCTTTCTGAGGTGTGAGTTATGCTCACCGAAGTCATTAGGAGTCTCATGACTCAAACGGATTTTACACAAGGTCTAGATTAATTCTTCACCTTCTTTTGTGATTAAGTTCAGCAATGTAAATCCATTTGTTTCTGTCTCAATACCACAATGCATTTGCTTTTTTCTTCACATATGGATATGAATATTTTTGCACAAACTTAAACTCCATTTCCAAAAAATACTATGACTATGGCTTCAATTTTGTTGCAAAGGTATTTGTGTAGATATGTAGATCTATTTCGAAACTAAAGAGAATCAAGAATATTGATAGAAACTACAGAAAAAAATGGGGTTGTACAAAAGGCTTCTTTTGTCAAAAAAGTAAATTTACTTTCCGTTTTTTGGGAGGAAAAAGTGTATTGTTTTTCAAGTTGACCTCAAACACTCTGGATATCTCACATCACTATGAAGCAGCACCTTTCCAGGAACACATCATGTTGGGTATCAGAGTAAAGAGCTCCCCACTGGAGAAATCAGTACCATTTGTTGCAGTACTTCCCTTTGGGATTTATTTTGCTACATTTGTTGATGTTGTTGTGTGCTTTGGTTTGTAGTAGAAACAGATTTAAGATTGTTTTCTTAAATCAGCCTTGATAATGTATAAGCTTGTGCTAGAAGCAGGGTTATCTTGGATTTTGGTAGATACAGCAGGCTCAACAGTGGGTAAATAGCTGGATGGGTAAATGCAAATGTGCTTGGATTTGGATAAATGCTACAAAATACAGCTTAAATGTCAAACAGCTGAAGTCAGTCTGCACAGCAAGAACATGTGCCAAGAAGCTGTGCAGGGCTGATGGTACTTTCTAGGCACCGAGATCTCACATGGGATCAGGCCTGACTCTGCTCGGAAGTGGGGAATGGGAATCCCACTGACAGTTTCATGGAGAGCACCATCAGCTCCCTGCCACCACACTGCCACTGAAACCGTCCTCAAATAACTGTCCTGGGAACAGACGGTTCAAATCTGGCCTTTGAAAGCACTCTGCTGTGGCAGCAGGGAACAGAAGGTTACTTTGGTGCCATTCTGGTTAAAGAAACATTGACAATCTGTGACTCAGCATAAAGGTTAACATAGTTGGAAGAAAGCCAAGAAAATAGCTTTAACTGATTTCATTTTTCTCTTAATGCCCACAACAGCAAATCAAAGTTCAAAGCACACATCAAAGAGCTATCTGCTGGAGTTTCATGTGGTGATGCCATTTGCTGTGCCTTAGGTTTCAGAAGGCTGCATTCCAGCACTTGAAAACAGGCTGCCTTCTGGCTGATACCCTCTGGTACCCAAGCATAAGTATCACTCTGAATTATTTTCCTTCCTTCCTTCATTAGAAAAAGAGAATTGCCATAATACCATAAGTGACTGTCGTGGTTTAACCCCAGTCAGCAACTAAGCACCACGCAGCCATTTCCCCCTCCCCCTCCCAGTGGGGTGAGGAGGAGGAAAGCAAAGGAAAAAAAAGTAAAACTCGTGGGTTGAGATAAGAACAGTTTAATAACTAAAGTAAAATATAATACTAACAATAGTAATAATGAAATATAATAATAATAGTAACGAAAAGGAATATAACAAAAAAAAGGAGAGGGGGGGGAAACAGTGATGCACAATGCAATTGCTCACCACCCGCTGACCGATGCCCAGTTAGTTCCCGAGCCGCAATCTGCCCCTCCCGGCCAACTCCCCCCTGTTTATATACTGGGCATGACGTTCCATGGTATGGAATACCCCTTTGGCTAGTTCGGGTCAGCTGCCCCGGCTGTGCTCCCTCCCAGCTTCTTGCACACCTGCTTGCTGGCAGAGCATGGGAAACTGAAAAGTCCTTGGCTTAAGATAAACGCTACTTAGCAACAACTAAAACATCAGTGTGTTATCAACATCATTCTCACACTAAATCCAAAACACAGCACTGTACCAGCTACTAAAAAGAAAGTTAATTCTGTCCCAGCCGAAACCAGGACAGTGACTGCTTTCACATTTGTTGTCTCCACAGGGATTTGACAGCTGGGCTGATTTCAGACAGTGGAGAGAGTTGAGACCTGGCTAGGATGGACCTTGCCTGAGCTCACACCAGATCTGAGCGGGACTCCATAAATGGGGGATGGGAGAGTAGTGGGAAACTACGGGCACAATGTTGCTACTATTCTCTGTAATACCTTATTATTGGACCAGGGGCAGTCCCTGCTTGCTTGGCTTATCTGGCTAAGCCCTGGAGAGATAGTGTTGGCTGCTTGAACCTTTCCCGATCTTATCCGCAGGATATTGGCTGGCTGCTGACAGATGAAGCATGCAGCAATCTGTCTCCTCTCTTCCCTGGCTCAGACATGGCTCACCAATTGAGGTCCCTCTGGAAAAAGCTCCGTGGTTTGGGTGCAGTTTCCAGCACCGTGCTCCTTCACCTCTTTCTGGCTGCCTTCTGCTCTGAATAGAAGAACTTGCAATCCCTTTCCCTAGACAGACCTGGAGAGATCTTGGGACTCTCATCATTTTCCAACAGATTCCATTTCCATGTCTTCACACCAACCTGTACAATTCTTAAGGATATTTTCCAAAACGAGAAAAAGAAGCTCCCATTTGTTTCTGGTTTGTAGACTCTAATCCAGACCCACCACATCTTGCAGTCAAAAGCCCTCTGGTTGCTATTTTATCTGCTAGAATTTTCCTGACAGAGAGGTTCTTTGTATAAATTAAATCTAGTGATTGTATAAGTATAAATACAGCTACCATGGTTTCTTAAAACATCTTTAATTAAAAAGAAGGAAACTACATGTCCATCAGCCTCTGCAGGCTGAGGCCTCCAGCCATCCCTGTCCTGACTGATGAAGAGAAGAGGAGGTTGTTTCCCGGCACTGCTAGCATCTGAGACACCTCAGCCCTGCCTGTAACCCGGGGTTTTCATCATCCTGGTTAGGTGACGCTCATATCCTGAAGCTTTGCTTCAGAGGTAGCTTGAGTCACCCACATGGCACAACATGGAGCTGGGCAGAAATACCTGAACTGGCTCTAAACATGCTCAGATAAAGCAGCAGGGTAGTTATGTTTACGTGAAGATTTATTACAGTGCCCTGGACTTCTGTTACTTGTTCTGCTTTGTTTCTCAAAAATCTTTGGACGGATCCCTAAGTTCAATGCCAGCATATCTCAGATCTGTTACTGAAGTGAGAACGGGGCTTTAGCTGCACTGCACCAAGTACCCATTGCTGGCTGCAACCCCATAACCACCACCCGCTGTCTGTCTCTGCATCATACTGAAACAAAAGGCAACCTGCTTCCTCCACACAAACTAGAAATAATGCCTGGAGCATTTTAAAGCATTCAACAGAGCTTACAATGATCATTTAGCATGAACAAAATATGTCGGTGTAACATTTGGGTTCTATTAAAGAAGAAACTGCAACGCTTGTCCTTCGCCCAAGAAGCAATACAAAGAAATCACACGACATTTATTTTCTGAACAGCAGGAACTCTGTAGTGCTGTCAAAGGTAAATTAGGAATACCTTGATATGCTGTGTTTGACTATGGCTTAATAATGGCTTCTAAAACACTCAAAATAGATTTTTTCATAGTGCAAGGAACAGACGTATCTAGAATCAATTTGCAGTTAGGGCCAAAGATTAAAAAAACAAATTCACTCTGGGATTTCTTTCCTCCATTGTGCTAACAACAGTGACCTTTGGGACTTTTTGCAGAGGCCATCTTTTGTTTTGAGTGTTTACTTTTCCTTGACTCTTTTTATAACTTCTTGCTGGTTACATTTTTTCTTTTGCCTCTGTTTACATGTGTGGGTGGCAGGAGTCGGGGAGGCTGCCTGTGTCTGTGACAGCCAACGTGAGCTGAAGACCTTAGCACCAATCGCCATTTCCAAGCAGTATGTTTGAACACATCACTCCTGGTGTCAGTAAGGAAAGGCATAAAGGAGGTGTCCTGTGCATTTCTAGCATCCAACAAATGCTGACCTACTAAATGGCCACATTTGTGTATCTTTCACAGAAACATACTTGCTGCCAAGAAGTGTCCTCTTCAATCAAATTTCAGAGCCAGTGAAAGAATCAATGTTTTTGTCTTTCAAATAGATTCTTTTTAATATAATAATTCTCTCCAGAAAAGAGAAAGATAGCATACTTTCAGGATGTGTATCAGCACAAGTAAAAATTGCCTCAGTTTAATTTTGCCTAACGTAGGACTGCGGTCAGTATTAGCAATTCTGCAAGTTAGATTTATTTTTTTTTTTTTTTTTTTTTGCCAGTGATGGTCAAGTTCACAAAAATACTTTCAATTTCAATAAGGCATGAAGGCCTGAATGATACCTGTAAGTGGGTTAGGTGAAGAAAAGGGGTGGCATAGGGATCCCTGTGCCATGCACATGACACTCTGGAGAGGTCCAGGCTTCTTCTCAGCTCTGTCCTTTGTCCATTTTGTGAAGATAGTAAATTTCCTGGTAGAGCAATTCTTATAGCAGCTAGGGATAGCTCACTCTGCTCTTAAAAGTGCAGTTGAGAGGTCACTGTGGTAATGTATCCCATATTTTAAACTAATTTATTGTGCCTTTTTGTAAATTTCTTCCTACTGCCCTTACCATGCGTGAAAAGGTGATGTCCTACACAGACCACACTTTCAGCTACTATGTTGAAAATAAGAACTTGTTCCTTTTTGCAAAAACTAAGTCCTCCAGCTTTTCCTGAGATACAAATGGAAGAAGCGTTTGTCCCTGTTGGGAAAACTGCTCTGTGCTAGATCTGTTCAGTTCCTCATGGTCTCACTCCAGCATGGGCTGTCTCACCTAGACATGATATCTATTAAGGCATGTAGGCTGCATTTTGAAAAGAATAAGCTATTGCAGCTGTTCAACTGTAACTTTGAAATTAAATTAATTTGGCTGCCTAGTCATTGACTGAGTCCCTGGTGTCTGTTTTGTTTGAAGAACAGTCTTTATCTTCAAGATAAAACTACTTGTACGAAGTTTCCTGTCAGCTTATACTTGAACATACCACTTGCTTTTCCTCCCAAAATATTTTGCGTGAATTTTTGAAGGAACACCTGCAGCAATACAGGTAATAATACATGTGTTTTAGTGTTTGTCTATTATTGTTATTCAGCTTTTTAGCCAGTGGAGTCAAGTTCTTTGTGAATTTCCCCTAGGTCCTTTGCTAAATCAACCATTTCTTTTTTAAAAAACAATTTAGACATCTAGTAACATATTTACAAAGATATTTAGGTGTCTTAAGAGATAGGTACATACCTAACATTTTTCTGAGATGTCTGAATGAGGTATGTAACTCCTTTTTTAAGGCATGGGCAGCCTTGATCACATTCAAAAACAGAAGTTTAGACTCTCAAATTGGTCAGAAATTTTACCTAAGTAACAATGAATGTCGGGGCGGGGGGAGGGTTCCCTTTTAAATGTAATTTTATTTAATATTTAATTTAGATTGACTATTCTTGTCTGGAGGTATCACAGTTCAGGTCTTTTGGAAACTTTGCCAGCTGAGTCACTGTCTTGAATGGTTTGTAATTGTCTGGATGCTTTTCACAGCTTTGACATCAAGACTTCTAGACTGAGATGAAATACTAATAAAGAGATAAAACAGGACACTTTCTCTTTCTAAATAGATATTCCTTTGGTAGATACTCCTCAAGTAATCATGCCTTGTTTTAATTACATTAAATACATGCGGGACTTTAGAGTCATACTCTCCAGAGTGACACAAAGCATGACAGCATGGCAGAGAAAGAAGAACAGGGCAAAGTTATTCAAGGTAATGAAGTAGTTGACCATATTGCATGAAAAAGTTAATCCTTCTCTGACAGGTACACTTAGATGTGTGTTTTACTGCACACAGCTGGATTATTTGTCTAGCAGTAGCATTTCTATTTGGAGAGCCTTAAAATTTAAGTGGATCCAGAAGGAATGTTGCTGAAACCAAACTGCCTATTCACCCAGGAAATTAGAAATCTTTGCATCAGCTCTGAGTCACATGTTCTTTAGAAGCTTGTATTTACAGCTTCATAAGTTTCTTATTTTGCCACTGGGATGTTATGACTGAGACTGCTGTCTCAGTGGTCTGGAGACAATACTTGGATTCATATTTTTCTCACTTAAAGAAGTAATGATGAAGACGTTCACCCTGATAATGACGGCCTGACCTCAGTCTCTTCAGACTGCTCTTGTTCAGGTGGTGACATTTTTTGAACACTGACAACGCTGAGGAGTCCCATAGAAACTCGTATCGGTCTAGGCCAATCTGGAGCCATTCTTAAAAAGATGATAATGATAATGAGCTGTGAAAGAAAGTGATCTAACCTTTGAAAATATAGAATTAGAGATTTATTGGCATTCACTTACAACTTAAGACTCACCTTGAGCTTATTAGAGTGTTGTAATTGTTCTCAGTGTGACCAACTATGCTGTTTTTCTGAAGTCATAAGGATAAAGCAAAGATAAAACGCTGGCAGACACTGGACTGCTAAGCAGTCCCCTGACTCATAACAAATACACATAATACCAATTTACTGAGGAGAAGAGAAAAACAAAAAAAGGATGGTGACCATGACAGAGGATTTATCCTGGTTCTTCATAATGCAAATAACATTAAGATCAAACATCAGAAAACTACAGGGAATCACAACCATAAAGATCATATTTTTAAAGAATTTTTTTTAACAAAAGTATAAAACGTGGTTTCAGTCCTGAACGTGTCTGTGAGAATACATTTTTATACCCATTTTATAGCAGCAAGCAAATGGAAGACATACCAGAGTTGGCAAATGTGTGCAGGAGACACAGCCGCTCGCATGGTGGTGTTAGGGCTATCTGCTCCCAGATTCTCCTGCCCATGCTTCCTGGATCTCAGAAACCAGTGGCACAACACTGCTGCTCCTGTGCCCAGTCCTGCTGACTGGGGAAGAGCTGGTTAAATGTCTTGCCTTTGCACTGCCCTGGTCACAGAGGATAATTTGCTGCAAGGGCTGCTAAACTCTGAGTCAGACGTCCTAGGCGAGCAGCCCTGTGCTGAGGACAGACTTACTCCTGGCCCACAGCATTTTCTAAAATGACGGATCCTGTGTTTCAATGCTCTTGAAAAGGGACTTCAGATTGGCAGGGAACAGGAATGTATGACTTAATTTCTGCCTGAAGGGCCATACTAAAACAGGCTAAAGGAGTGGGAAGAAGGAGTGTGAACATAAAAAAAGCTCAGAAGGAGAGAGCAGCATTCTTTCAGAATGCAACAAAAGACTTCTTTGAGTTCAATTTTCTGCAAATGGAAAAGGACAGGCCTGAGATGAGAGAAAGGGAAGAGGACAGGTCACTGGGTAAGGAGATGGGCTAGAAGAACAACGCAGATGAGAAATATCAGTCTGCTGATAGGGGGAAGGATAAGGTTGTGAACAGGCAGCTGTTCACAGATAGATATGGCTCATCTGATGGACCATATCATATTTTGTCATCTTTGAAACTGTCAACATGATGAGAGAAGTTGGTGATGGATGGACTGAAAGTAATTCAAAAACAAATTTCAGGTTTTTCACATGTGGGCAGAGAGCTGAGAGGGCTGGGTGATGCAGACAGCAGGGGCTCCATAACATAGGGATCATAAAAAGTAGGACAGGAAAGGATTTCCACCTGACGCAATCAACTACCATGAAGCCACATGAGAAGGTGAAATAACTGGGAGAGTTGACTGAGGCTTCTGGATAGAAGAAGGGCGGGAGAACAAGGGTATTTGGTAAAGGAATCAAAGCAAGACAGTGCTGCTAGAGAGGAGTTGACTTGACAACAGAAGGCAGGAGCATGGAGGAGAGGAGAAAGGAGCTGGATGCTGTATTCTTCAGCAGACATACGGGACTTGGAATATTAAAGAGGAAATCACAGCTGGTGCAGCTCAAAGAGAAGATACCGGGCTGAATGCTAGTGGAGTTTCTCATGCTCACCCACGTGACTGAGACTGTTACATACTTGCATCAACAAACTCAACTCAAAAGGTAGGAGAGTGCACAGGAACAAAGGACATTCTTTACTTGAGTAACAGGTGGGAGAAAATTAATTATTTCCAGGACATGCAAGGCCTGGGAATAAAGAACATGACCAAAGAAGAGAGGCTTGTGATCAGCTGGGAATATCTCGAGAGGAGAGAAACCCACAGATATGAGTTGACCACAGGATAACAATGAAATTTCAAAGTAATGCATTTATAATAAAAGGCAAGAACGTTCCCAGGATCTACCCAGAGAGAAACATTTTTTTTATTGTGCAAGATATTGATGATAATTTGTTTATTTTGTTCTCCAGTCATCCATGTTCAATAAAGATTCAAAACAGACCAAACGCAGACACTGGCTACTAAGGTGGTCAGAGGACTTCACTGGTCAGTTGAAGACACTAGAAAACCTTGACTAATGTAGGAAAATGAAGGCTGAACGAACATTAAGAGTATGCTTGCTGTCTATAAAATTCTAATGAAGGGGAAACCAGGAGAGAAAAGGGCTACTTATGTTACAGGACACTATTGGCAAAAAAGCCAAGTATTTAAACTGGTCATATAGACATTTTGGTTGAAAACTATGAATGCAAAAAAGTGATGCTGTATAAAAAAAGTCCTTCCAGGAACAGTGGGCTAAAAATTTTAAATTTTACTAAAATATAAGATCACCCTTGATGGGGTGCTCTTAGGTGCTTTAGATCAACAGATGTTGTAATTCTTACAGTATCTGTGTGGAATTTTCCCTTTTTACCTCCATCATGTCTTCAAATCTCTATTCAAAACTCACCACCACCTCCAGCCTATGTTCCTAGTTTTCAAGTGTTTTCTTCTGTGGGAGATAACCCTTACATTTCATACCTAGATAATTTCTGTCAGGAAGCTCTGCAGCCCAGCTTTTGCAGCCAATTTTTTTATTTGCATCCTCTTTCCTCTGGCCGTCTTCTGCCGTCACATTAGCTGTAGTTTTATTTGCCTAGGTCCTTCACTTAAAGAAAAAAAGATTGAAAATTCCCCAAATTCTCATAATTCTGGTCTCTGTTTCCAGCTGGCCTCCGAGGCTTTGGTCTAGATCAGCTCTGCCTCTTTGTTTAGGCTTGGCAGCCACTGCCAATCTGCAGTGATCAAAGGCAGGAAGCATCCAGCACACCCTCATCCCCAGACTTCTGGCCCTGTTGCAACATAGTCCCTGAAGAGCCCCTGAAATATGGTTCTCTGGGCTGTGATGTATTGTACACCCACACAGAGGTTCGCTGACTTCACTCTGCCTATGCATGATATATTGATTTCCTTCCATAATTAGGGCACTTTGTATAGGAAAAACTTCATACCGTTTGGAATTCTCCGGCAGTAGAAAAAAGTAAGAATTGGACCTGGGCAGCCTTTTGTGTCTTTGCAACACATAAAGCTGTTCTGAAACATGTTTGTTTGGGTTTTGTTTTTTCCCCAAACAAACGCAAATCTTCCTTTTACTTGGCTTGTTTTTTGCAGTATAAATTCAGGTTTTGTCTTTCTTCCAAGACTGTGTGATGACAGGGGAACTGCTGAATGATGATGTCATGATAGACTAAAGAGAATACAATTGAGCAATTTGACAGGAAACCTGACTTTTGGTTGGACTGTGCACAATCCTTTGTTTTTGCCTGTTTAACCACTCCAATACAGTGACTGATATTTTTGCCTTTTCAACTAAGGCATGACAGGTCACAGTAAAATTCCTAAAAAATCTTTAGAGTTTCTCACAGGGTAAAGAAAGGACAATAAAATTGAGTGTCAAAATGGTTCAGAAGGCCATAGACCCTCACTTCAATATATAACATATTTAAACTGATCTAACTGAACAGGAACCCATTTAGGTTAAAATAATAAACTAATGTCAGATAGGAAAAGACCTAGCAGTCCTAGTATTTCCAAAGTAAAGCATCAAATAGAATATTCTTCAGTGTTCATAAACTGGCAAAAAATGACACTTTTAAACTTCCCTTCAAGTCCACTTTTGGAATACTCTGCAGCAGATCCTGCCTCTCAAACTGTGTTTCTAGACATAATTAAGAAACAGTGTTTAATATTCTGGAAGATAGTATGTGTGGCTGCTGGACATTTCTGAAAATGATACTTTTTTTCAAAAATGGAAAAATAACTTAGATTTAATTATTGTTTTATTAAAGGAAATATGCAGTTTGAATACTCTTCCTATAAAGAACTACCACAACTACAGTTTCTGGTCTGATCACAAGTTATTCATTAGCAAGGTGGTGATACCAACGGGTCTAAAAAATCTAGAAAGATATATGATCATAAATTTTCAATGTGAAGCCACCCAGCATCCAAGAAAGGCCAACAGGTGTTAAAAACCACTAAACTCTATGCTGATAAGTGTACATTCCTTGCTCACTTTTTTCCACACCAATACCACCTCTTGCATTTTTTTTACCAACATCATGAGTATCCCATTGCAAAGTCTACCGCAAGTTCTTTTGAAACATTCATGTACTTAAGCCTTTAAGAATGAAGTACTAATATACACGCTATACTGGACTACTTACCCCCCTCTCCTTATGTATCCAGCCATGAGGACTGAGGCTTAACTATTGCAGCGAAGAACTCCACAGGTTGAGCATTTGTGCTGGTTTTGGCTGGGATAGAGTTACTTTTCTTCAGAGTAGCTAGTATGGGGCTATGTTTTGGATTTGTGCTGGAAACAGTGTTGATAATACAGGGATGTTTTTGTTATTGCTGAGCAGTGCTTACACAGAGTCAAGGCCTTTGCTGCTTCTCACACCACCCCACCAGTGAGGAGGCTGGGGGTGCACAAGAAGCTGGGAGGGGACACAGCTGGGACAGCTGACCCCAACTGACCAAAGGCATATTCCATACCATATGATGTCATGCTCAGCATATAAAGCTGAGGGAAGAAGAAGGAAGGAGGGGGATGTTCAGAGTGATGGTGTTTGTCTTCCCAAGTAACCATTACACATGATGGAGCCCTGCTTGCCTGGAGATGGCCAAACACCTGCCTGCTGATGGGAAGCAGTGAATGAATTCCTTGTTTTGCTTTGCTTGCGCACATGGCTTTTGCTTTACCTATTAAACTGTCTTTATCTCAACCCATGAGTTTTCTCACTTTTACCCTTCCAATTCTCTCCCCCATCCCACCGGGGAGGGAGTGAGCGAGCAGCTGTGTGGTGCTTAGTTGCTGGCTGGGGTTAGACCACGACACCATTTGTGGCACAAAAGATATTTGTGTGTCTGTGTGTGCATGTGCATGTGTATGTGTGATTTTGTTTTCTTTAACTTAACTTGATTGCCACCTATTTTTGTGATGGCTTCAAAACAAAGCTGTACTCCAGGTGGAGTCTCAAAAAGATTTCTCTCCCTCTCTGTCATGGGAAAAAATGGACAACTGAGTCAACATGAAATTCCTGTTCAATCTAAAATTTATTTAAGTTTGATTTTCCTCCTTAAGGGAAGAAAATTTTAAAACTGTCTGCATTGTTGAAAAGCAAATTTCCCGTTTCCATGTGAGGCTACGTTCCCTTTCTTAAGGTATTTATGTGTTATGGTAAATCCCACCCAAAGTGCATGGGTTACATTTTTATGGCTTTAACTATGGAAAGAACAGCATCTCTATAAATATTTTGAGGTGTTTATGCTGTAATGATGAAGGCTTAAATTGTCCATTGTTCTATTTTTTATGTCTGTGAATATATGATTTTATTTGGTCCCCTAGGTGATTCCTAAATTTCTTTTTTCTCATTTTGTTTATGTTTTCCTTCCATTTTAGTTCTGAAAGTCAAGGAAATCTCTGTATCCAGTTTTCTAGGATTTATTTATTAAATTGAAAAGATTCAAAGTTAGATAAGAATATTAAGACAGCTGTGTTTATTGTCTATTTTTTTCTGTAGTTTTTTAAACTGCTTGCATTTCTGTCATGAGAATTCTCTCCTGAGAAAATCCTAACAGCTCCCTGTGTGCCTTTGATAGCTGCTTTTGAAGATAAAATACAAATGCAAGTTCTTTTGTACATGCAACTGCACTACAGAAATAAATGAGACACATCATTAAACTAATTAAATTGTGTATCCTTTTTTGTCCTACTTTTTCTTTTTGTCTTCCTTCCCTACTACAACGTAGAACTAAGAACACCATAAAGTCTAGTTTGTCATACCCTAATATTTTCAGCTTAATATTTTGCTCTCTGCAGTCTACTGAGTATTGATATTCCTGCTTGTCCTTACAAAAGTATGTACAAATCCTGTTTTTCTTGCTGAGCTCCATTCCACTTTGAGAGGCATGAGGATGATAGGGTTTTTTGCAGATTGATTAGATATAACTACTGATAGATGAAAAATGGAAGTGGTCATTTCATCCTGAATCATGACAATATCCTCAGATTTTTAATTTCCCATAAAACGCAAAGCCCAAATATATTAGTTTTTAAAAACTTTGCGGTATCTGCTTTTTACATTTCATCATGTTGGTCTGTCAAATATTTACCTGGAAGGGCTGGATGGCACATGCAGTTCAAGCTTTTCTGAAACATTTCCTTTTAAAATACTCCACATGCTTAACCTTTCAACTTGCATCTTTCTCAGAAGTAGAAAAAAGAAGAAAGCAAGGTTAGACCTTGTCTCATGGTGGTTGTACCTATATCGTAAGACAGGAAATGAAGGAGACTGTGGTGAGACAGCTATGAACGAGTGTGTGAAGAGAAAAGGAGCTGTCGCCTCACACCTCCATATCTCACTCTTCTTCTGGACAAAGCAGGGCAGGGAATTTCTCTGTCACCTGCTGGTTGGGCTGATACCAGGGATGCCCACTGCAGCAGCTGAGGAGATGCAGACAATGCGGGATGAATCCATGAGGCTGCAAAATGCCGTGGCACAGGGGCAGAGAAGCCCCGCTGGTGGCACACTGAAGCTGTGGGACCAATCCCACCGCAGACCTAGGCTGGAAAAAGATGGCTTGTCTGTATGTCTAGATTACAGTTCCCACTAAGGTGCACAGCCACCTCCCATAGGTGAGGGAGAAGAGAGACCAATAGCTAAAACTCAGCTAACCAGAAGCAATGCACATTGTGTTTATCAAAAAACAGGCTGGGCTGTGTGAAAGACCATACGGAAACATAGTCTGACAAACCCTGAAATCTGATCAATTGAAACTGAACTATAATACACTATTCAGTTAACCTCTTTCCAAATAATGCAGTTGATCTAATAAAATAAGCTTTTTTTCTTTATTGAACCACATTATTTTCGGAGAAAATACAATTCAAATTATTAATTTCCTCCCATTAAGCAGTATCAACATTATCCGCTTCCCAGGATCAAGTTTCTATTAGGTGTATTGGATCAAACTCTTAGCTTAATTGTCTTTGCTGGTCTTTTCCTTGCTGATAATTTGGCCCTCTATATTCATTTGATACGACTAAAAAAAAAAGTTTCTTTTGTTGTTTTTCCACTGCTACCTAAGTAAGACTAAACCTAGTAGATGAAAATGAGCTTGACTGCAGAGAACAGAGCAAAGTACCTGAGAACATACCTCAAAACTAATGCAGCAGTATGTCAGGAGAGGCTTGGTCAATGCCTACAACGATATGCCGTACTGTTATTGAGCATGTTTTCCATTTTCAAGCACACCAAATGTGCAGCAATGCAGGTACTGCATGTGGAGCCAGTCCATTTTTGCATCTATCGTCTGACACGCTCAGGGTGATACTAAACCCAGAGTTCACCAATCACTGCTTCACAAAGAACTGAAAGAATCAACAGAATATTTCGGAGGACTTTTGGACAGAATTTATATAAAACACACCTTCCACTCTTGGTTATATAGGTGAGCTTATATTTACATTTCATGCTCAGAGATCACTGGCAACACACATCAGCCAGAGAGCAGTGCACGCGCATTGGCGGGCAGCCATGCTGGAATCTGTAAAGGCAGCAAGGTCCATTTCCCTGGTCACCCTCTGTGTATTTACCTGCCAGTGTAGGCAAATGAATAATGAGCTGCTGTACATTGTCAGAGAGCTGAGGGAGAAAGTTTCATAGTCGATACCTTTGCATTCTTAGGTCATGCTTTGTATAAGTAGATTAGAAGTTGTCCAAAGGTTTAACACTAGAGATGGATGAACTGAAGAACCAGCAGAATCAGCAAAATGTGTGGGACCAAAATCAAGCATATTCATAATCTCTGATGTTGGATGACAGATTGGCAGAACATGGGCTGACTTCTTGTTTGGACTATCACATGATAGGGTGGGATAAGGAGATGTTCTTGCTCAAGAGGTGAGTCCTGGGCACTTTCTGTGTCCATTTGCAGCACAGTGAGGAGGACACTGGTGATGAATGTCAGGTTTGTGTCCTGCCATTTGAGCAGCACCAAAGCTCAAACCTTGAGTTTGAAGTGAGCTGAAGGTTTTAACATATGACAGCAAAATGTAGATCACAATTTAGTGGTCCTCTTGGTGTTCAAAATTATGAACTCAGTGCATGAGGGCACAGGCATTTATAGTTAGATACATCTTAAAAAGAAAAAAAAAACATACAAGCAGAATTTTAAAATAAAACTTTCACCTCCTTATAGGAAAGACAGTGGCCAACTGTCCAGGCAAGTTCACTTCTCAGTCATATTTTGGCTCAAAATTGTGATAATGTAACAGTTATCTGTGATAAAGTTAGGGGGAAGATATGATCTGTAACTTTTCTGCTGTTACATCTCCTGATATTTCCAGGAGGTGCTATCCTACAGGTGAAAACACATAAAAATGTATTCTTCTTCCTTTTTGGAAAACTCTAGGCTGCTGCTTGAGCTTTCCCATTTCCATTCCCATTTTTTACTGGAAGTCTCTCTTTATTTAAGTCAATTTAAATGATCCATCAGATGAATCATTGCATTTTAAATGCTGGCAGGAGGGGCATTATGAAAGGCACCAGTTTGCTTAAGGTCCCTTAAGTACGTAGTCTGCAAAAACAAAGTCCATACAATTTCACAAGGATAGCTGGAGTGCAAATGATTGAGTAATGAAGACACTAAAAAACCCACAATAATTTGGCTTCATTAGCCAGTCCTTTCCATAACAGAAAAACCATACCCATAAATGACAAGGGACACATACTTTATTATTTGTATTCCTTTCATCATGAATTTGGGAGAACACAGGGTAAAAACCTATTAGATTTCTTGTGCTTGCACTTTACATACTGCAGCAATCCTGAGTGGTATATGATACTGAATGTTCCTGTGATGTTGCCACACCACTGGTGATGGTGGTGTGGAGCACTCCGAATTTATCAGCTGCTGCCTGCCTCTGGATACCATTGCCTCAGCTTCATTAATCACCAGTTTTCTTGAGCAAGGCCTCACTTTCTGAGCTGTGTGGACAGCTCTAGCAGGTTGCTGAGCTGCTTCTGGTACCATGGGTGGTAGTTATTTCCTCCAACAAGGCTCAACCCCAAGAAGGAACTGCCTGAATTATAACAGAGACAGAAGAAGTGGTAACCATGGTGAAATCAAGCCAACCTGCAGCAGGCACAGAGAAGACCCTGGAGGGTCACGTACTTGGAATTATAATCCTAGTATTATTGGGTTTTGGCAGGTCCCATCACAAATAAAAGCCTTCAATGAGCCACAGGCATTAATTCTACTTGGATGGTTGCATGTAAGTGTGGTTGTTAAGTTACATGTTCTGCATGAAGAACAATGTGTGAAATGCTGTGAATAGCTTATGAATGTCCCCTGGTCACAAAGAAAAGTTGGTGGATTATAAAGGTGGATGATTCATTAATTGTTTAATTAAGCACAAGGATGGTTAAGAATCCTGGCATAAGTATGTCAAACCGATCTCCCAATTAAGAAAAGGAGTATATTTTTTCTGAGAAGGAAAAGATTTGGAAGAGCAAAGGATATGAGTCTGAATGAATCCTTGATTAATTCATGAAGGGACTGGGTAGAAAATGTCCTGTCCACCCTTGAAACTGCCGTTTTCTTCACTGACTGCAAGTTTAGGATTTAAAGATTGTAATGCGTACCTCGGGTTTGATGAGTGGTTAAACAGCTTGCTAGCAGTTACCAGACAGTGAGGGAAGCCCTGGAGAAGGAGTTACATGCACAGTTTACTTTTATTTCTAGTCATCCTTGTTCATAACTTCTGTAACCATGTTGGCTATGTTTGGATTTTGTAAATAAAATGCTTTTACTTGCTTTTACCCTAACCTGGCCAGGAGTAAGGACGATTTCAAAGCATCTGGCAAACATCAAAGCACACCATCCAGACAGGCACATGGACCTTTGCATCTGGTGCTGGCTCATTCCTGCAGAGTGAAGTGCTCCAATACATTTCTCCAGGATAGTTAAAATGGGGATATAAATTATTTTCATTAAGCTGCAGAGGTGCTATTGGAAGTTAGTTTCTATGGTATGGGCTTTGCAGATCAGAGGAGTAGACATAAGTTGTGGTCCTGGTGGTGCTAGGAAAATTGCTTGGGCTGTACCAGCTAAATCAACTCACAGCCTCCTGTTAACAAAGCGAACAGAGACTCCAGCAAGCTGCCAAGATCATCCCAGACATGTTTGCTTTACCAGTATAGAACTAAACATGAAGTCTCAGGTATACTGGTTTGCATCATAACGCCTAGGTATTTGTATATTCGTCTTTACCTCAGTTGCTGTGTGAAAGTTGAGAATAAATTACTGTGGGTTTGGGGTTTTTTTTCTATTGTGATTTTGCTGATCCTCATAAGTCAGTGTGAATGATAAGACTAGAGAAAAAGCGCTGTGGTGGGTTGACCTTGGCTGGATAGCAGGTGCCCACCCAGCCACTCTCTCACTCCCCCTCCTCAACAGGACAGGGGGAGAAATTATGATGAAAAACTCATGGGGCAAGATAAGGACAGGGAGATTGCTCACCAGTTACCACCACGGGCAAAACAGACTTGACTTGGGGAAGATTAATTTAATTTATTGCCAATTAATAACAGAGTACGATAGCAAGAAATAAAACAAAACTAAAACCACCTTCCCCTCACCCTCCTTCCTTCTTCCCAGGCTCAACTTCACTTCTAACTCTTCTACCTCCTCCTCCACTCCCTGAGCAGCACAGGGGGATGGGGAATGAGGGTTGCGGTCAGTCCATAACTGGACTTTGTCTCTGCTGCCCCTTCTG
Organism: Gymnogyps californianus; assembly: GCF_018139145.2. Lineage (NCBI taxonomy): Eukaryota > Metazoa > Chordata > Aves > Accipitriformes > Cathartidae > Gymnogyps > Gymnogyps californianus. The sequence goes on along the minus strand of NC_059500.1, from coordinate 69,450,863 downwards.
ACTTGCACTGTTCTCCTGCTCCAGCGTGGGGTCCCTCCCACAGGATATAGTCCTTCACAAACCTCTCCAATGTGGGTCCTTCTCATGGGCTGCAGTTCTTCACGAACTGCTCCAGCATGAATCCTTTCCATGGGGTATAGTCCTTGAGGAATGGATTGCTCCAGCACAGGTCCCCCACGGGACCTGCCAGAAATCCTGCTCCTGCATGGGCTCCTCTTCATGGGCCACAGCTCCTGCCAGGAGCCTGCACCTGCATGGGCTCTCCGTGGGCTGCAGCTTCCTTCAGGGCACATCCACCTGCTCCAGCGTGGGGTCCTCCACAGGCTGCAGTATGGATATCTGCTCTGACATGGTCCTCCTTGGGCTGCAGGGGGACAACTTGCACCACCATGGTCTTCCCCAGGGGCTGCAGGGGAATCTCTGCTCAGTGCTGGGAGCACCTCCTCCGCTCCTTTTTCACTGACCTTGGTGTCCGCATAGTTGTTTCTCTCACATTTTCTGAATCCTCTCTCACACAGCTGCTGCACAGCTTTTTTTTACCCTTTCTTAAATATGTTATCACAGAGGTGCGAGCAGTGTCGCTGACGGGCTTAGCTTTGGCCAGCAGCGGGTCCATCTTGGAGCTGGCTGGCATTGGCTCTGTCCAACATGGGTGCAGCCCCAATGTTTCTTCTCACAGATCCCACCCCTGCAGCCCCCTGCAACCAGAACCTTGCCATGTAAACCCAATACAAACACCAAGAAAACTAAAACCTCCAAAGAGTCTCTGCAACATCAGAGCTGGAAGGTCTCTAATCACAGAGCTTACTTGCCTGTGATTTATGAGGTCGCAATTAAAGTATTAATATATTCAAGAACTTTCATCAGTTTTAGGACAGGCTACTGTTCATCTGATAACATATATTGCAAGTCAAATTGATGTTCAGAAATCTCAAAGTTTCAGTCATTCAGCCAAAAAGAGCAAACTGTAGTAGCGTAGGTCCAGTAACAAATAACCCTGCTCAAGTAATGAATGACAAATAGTCAAGGTAAGCAAGTCACAAACAATTTCATAACCACGGAGGTGCAACTGCCATAACAAGCACCATTTAAAATCTCTAGCTGTGTCAACTAAATGAGTCAATGATTGTTTAACGAGAGTGCGATTTGTTAATAACAACGAGTGATAAACACATTCTGTTTAGTGGTTCAGATTGCATAATCATCTCAGCTCTTTGGTCAGCCAACTTGGAAATTTCATGAGACACTTGAACCTCTTGCAACGTTTTCAGTGTTTCCTGCTTTGGCTAAATCAGAAATAGATGAAAATATATTTCTGCCACTGTTTTAGTACTTCTGATAGTAAGTGCCACTTATGAAGACCTAAAAAGATATGCAGGTTGAAGACCTAACTACAGGAAAGGATGAATTTTGATTCAGCTCAATGGATGGTTAATGGTATAACATTAATAATTTCATCTGAAGTATTATGCTGATTTCAATAAGCCTTATTTTCATATTTCCAATGTAAAACTCTTGCATCATCCTTTAAAATATCCAGAGAACATCTAGAGGACCAGGTGATTTTACCTTGTCCAGACACTTTTATATTCCTTTTCTTGAATATATCTCCAGTTTTCCCATCCATAGACTACAGTGTTCGTGATTGAACCTGCGTTAGGATAGATGAACAGTAACCTGTTGACAAGATGATCTGCAGTGGCTGAGAGGATACAATTCAATAAAAAACTCTGAATAGCTTTCAGATGTCATGGGTGATTGACTCCCGGTTTATGGGAACAGGGGAATCTGTGGTTTCAGTTTGGGTTGATTTTTAGATATTTGTAAGAATACAGCTGTACCAAAATCAGCATCTGTTTCAGCTCATGTAGATTCAAACTACCTGAATATTCCTCATCAAAATCCACCAAGGGAAGCAAGTAAGCACAGAAATGAAGCTATGAAACCTAACCTATTTGGGGCTTTTTTTTTTTTGTCACATCAAATGAAGAGTGTAAGATTTGCTTAGAGCCTATGGAGAAAACATAGCTCTGCAAACAATGTATTTGTTCCAAACACAAATAGAGATTCATAAGCTTCAAAGAACCTGATCTGAGTTTTGCATTGTAACCCACCCCTTAACGAGCTATCTCTTGAAGGAAAACTGCATGCAGGACTGTATTAGTGAGTGCATAGCTGGTAAATAGTTAGAAGCAATTATTCCCACCAGCTCAGCTTTGCAGACCCCCTACAGCATCATCTATTTCAGGCCCCCGTGCAAGAGACATTGAGCAACCACAGCGACCCCAGTGAAGGGCCACTACACTGGAGCCATGCCATGCCAGGAGAGGCCAACAGAGCTGGGCTTGCTTTGCCCAAAAAGGAGAGGGTCAAGGATGGACCTCACTGTTGCTTCAGCTACTGACCGGGTGGTTACAGGGATGACTGAGACAGATTCTTCTTAGAGGTGCACAGGGAAGGCAAAGGGTAATAGTCGCACCTTGCAACAAGGAAAACAAAAACAATTTTTACAGTGAAGATGGCTAGGCACGAGCAGGTTGCCCAGGAGGCTGTGCAATCTGCATCCTTGACAATATTTGATATTCACCTGGACAAGACCCTGAAACAACCTCAGCTAACTTTGAAGATAGCCTTGCTTTGAGCAGACAGTTGGATTAGAGACCTCCACAAGTCCCTGCGAGCCTAAGATACTCTATGATCCCATGATTTAATTAGAAATTAGGATTATAAAACACAATGTTATTTCAGGGCCTCAACAAACTTGAAGAAAAAAACTGTAAAATCTTGAAGTCGGAACTCTTTCTTATTGATCTTTCCTCTCTATCACAGGAGATGCCTCAGCAAAGCATTCAGAACTCATTAGCATGATTTCTTCTTCCTCTGGAAAAAAAAAAAAGTCAGGAAATGAAGAAAAAAGAGATTGCTTGTTATTTGTCTTTTGGTTTTTTGTTGGTGTTTTTTTTTTCTTTTGCATCACATCGCATGATCAAGTTCTTATTTATAATCCTTTTAATGTTGTTTCCAGGACCTGGGACTTTTCCAGCAAAATACCAGATATTGCAAAACATCATAATAAAATAAAACCAACACTGAACCACTCTTTTTCTCAGGTCCCTATCTTTAATGGAAATTACAGTTCCTAACTCATGAAAACATTAACGTGGGTAAAAACCATTAAAGATTGTGGTGGCCTCAGTTAGCTGTAGTAAGGAAAGGTTTCTTAGGAATTACATACAAATATCCTGTTACTGGTTGCTATGAAGTACTTCTGAAAACCCCCTTTAAATCAACTTATTTTTTCTTCATAGGTACTTCCCATAAAAATATTGTATTTCTGTACTGGCTGCGGAAAACTGCTGCTGACATTGCTGATGGGTTCCACTTAAACAGATGCATGTGCCTAAATATTTAAATGTAACTGAAGAGATAATAGCAATCACTTTTCCAGTGCCTTATATTGTGTTTTATGTAATTTAATTTAAAAGCAATATCAGATAGCTTTTTTTTTTTATGCTTTACCCCATAAGAAGATAACTGTTAGCACTTATATCTTCGAAGTCTCATCACCTTTAAAAACAATCATAGCCCTTTGCTATATTAAACTGAAACAAAATAAAAAAATACAAATATAGGCTGCTGAACTGGGAATGCAGCTAAAGACACTTGCTAAAAGTGAGTCAGGCTGTGCTGGAATGAGCACATAAAAATAATTTTCTGAGCAGATAGTATCTTCTTGCCCAATGTGAGTTAAGATAAACAAAATAGTGGAAAGTTTGTAGGCTGGCTCTTGGAATATGAGATGTCAGGCCCTCCACTTCAGACTCTCCGTCCCTCTTCAGGCACCTTGAAAGTGGCCCACACATAATTTATGAATTACATTTTATTTCCTCCTGCTATCCCAAAATGTTTTGAAAAGCTAGAGTGAAGGCTGAGTACATCTCAGTAACTTTAGCATTATTTTGATATGATAACTATCCCCCCCAGGTTAAACTATTCTCCCCAAAATTTAAAAAAAAAAAAAAAAAAAAGGAAAATTTAGAGTTTAAAAAAATATTTAGGCAACTTAGGAGATGGATGTGTGCATAAATTTAGCCAACTTTGTACTTCCCCGTAACTGCTTAACAAAACCATGTGGTTGTGATTACTGCTCAATACTTTCTACATTCAGATTAGATGTGACTGAGTTCAAAAGGAATAATCAATATTTTGATGCATCTAAAATTTGTTCCCAATCTTAATACAAATTTTTGAAGACTATTACTTCCTACTCAGCCCCCCCTCCAATGTATGTCTTTTTCCAGCAAATTTACTGTCAATAAAAATAATTATTCCTCTCTACACTTAGGTTTTATGGAGTTTAAACCTTAAAAGCAAACCACGTGAGGTGCAGAGGTTATATGAACTGAAACCTGTGGTGCCACCTCAACACAATTAGCTATAAGACTAGAAAGCAGCAGCCATCACACACCACTAACCGTCGGGCTATTGTGTCAGTCAACATATGATAACAAACACATGACTTACTAAAGAAGCATTGCAAAATTACTTTCTTTTCTATTTGTAACTCTCTGATACGCTAGGATTTAATAGCAGGCATGTGACACCAGACGAATTCATGCCTTCTGTTCAGAACTTCCCCATAACTACTCAGTGTACATGTGCAAAATTACCACTTGGTTTCCCTTTTCCTATGCCCTGTATTTCAGGGGGTCAGAAAGCTTATTGTAAAAGGTGCTGAGTGTGAGCTGTTATGAAAAGCAATGTGTTTGACCCTATTCCCCCTCAGTCCAGACTGTGTCTCATTTTGGAATTTTTATTACTCTGTCCAGTATTATTCTGCAATATTTATTTATAGAGGGTTGATGCTTCCAGTCGATTTGCCTGAATTTGTGGCACTGTTCATAAGAAGTTAGTCCAATTTCCACTGTGTATCGTGGCTGCCAAATATAACAGGTGTTCCGTCTTGTAACCCTGATACTTTCTTTGCCACACTGTCACACAGGTGTTAAATGTAATATGAGACATCTGAAAAGAACATTTGTCAGAAAAATACAGTAAAACATGAACTATCCAAAGAGTACTTGGAACACATGTGAGCATTTTGTCATAGATGGCAAAAACAGTAGCTGGTTGCAAGACTTTTTTGGGTTGTATCCTAGCAGAGGAGTAGAAGAAAACTGGGGCAAGACTGAGTGAAAAATAATAAAATACTAATTTTAGGAAAAGAAAAAGAAACAGGAATAGCAAAAGAAAAGCAATGGCCTCCAAGAAAACAGCATTAAAAAGCCCGGGGACTAAGGCTAGAGAAACAAGTGTAAGGGGATAAAGAATTTATGAAGAGCTATTAGCCCGCTGAAGAAGTGGAAGCAGAATTAAAGCCCCCATTACACAGGAAGGATGCAGGAGCAGAGGGGCCTTCCACCAAGGTCAAACACAAAAAGGAAATACATAGGAAGAGGAAATTAGGACAGATTGCTAAGGACAAGTATAAATAATTATGCACAGTTAAGGCCCCAGAAAGGGCAAGTCACTAAAGGAGATACAGCTAACGAGAGATCTGAAGCAATTTGTTCTGGAAGCAGAAAGAAGACTGAGGGGAGCACTGGCTGGATATTCAGCAGGAGGGAAGGTTATTGCCAAACGATGCTGAGAAAGCCAAAGTTCTTAATGTCTTCTTTGTATCAATATTCACTAAAAAGACCCACTAGAAACATCTAATACCAGTGACAAAAGGGTAATATTTCAGACTAGAATCATTAAGAGCAAATTAGAGACTAGATCATGTCCTTCAATATTTTTTTTTTTTTTTTTAAACCACGTAAGACTGACAAACTAGGATGAAAAAATAACAGGCCAAAGCAATCTCAGAACGGGTTAGTAATTAACTCTGAAAATTCTTGGACCAAAACATTGGAAAAGGGCCATACTGGGCTCTTTTATAAAAGTTAGACCGAAGGCATTGCAGATCACCCAATTTAATTTCAATGACTGAGTTGTTATATACATTCCTAAAGAAGATAACAGCAAGATGAGCAACAGACAGCTGTCCAAGGTCCAATCCTGTTGAGTATTCCTACTGATGACTGGGCAGGAGAACAGACAGTAAGTTATTACAGGTGCAGTGACACAAACTGACAGTTACCACCACGATGTTGGAGTAGACAATGAGAAATCTAAACACCTGTGATAAACCAGAGAAGTTCAGGGTACCATAGGCAGACAAGAAGTGTCAACTGCGTGGGGACAGGAACAACCAGCTTGGGCAGTGGTGCTGAAGAAAAGGATCTAAAGATCATTATGAAGTACCTGCAGAACAAGAGTCACCATCATGATACTGCAAAGAAAATACAAACTCCCAGCTGGAGCAATATAGCCCACCGGACAAGAAGCAATCCTTCTGCTCTCTACTTAGCACTGGCAGAGCCCCAGCACCATGTCCCATTTGGGGCGCTGCACTAGCTTTGTGTGAATGAAAGGAGTGCAGAGGAGAGTGATCAGACACTTAAAGGGACAGAAAACATGAGTTGTGGAAACAAGCTGAAGGAAATGAGGTCGGCTGAGCTATTGAAGAGAAGCCTGAGATCTGGCACTTCAGGTACAGAAAAGACCCTCAGGAAAGGAAGGGCATAACAGTCCTCCTTCTCTTCAGCAAATAGGACAAAAAGGTACCATGCTTTCACTGCCATGAAAACTCAGATAAAACACAAAGAAAGACTGTCTAATCCTAAAAACAGTTAAGCACTAGAATACAGAGCCTGCGCGCCCTGGAGAGTCATCACCATCACCAGCCTTTAGGAAGAGATTAGGCAAACATCTGTAAGGACTGGCAGAGATACAGAGGCAGAGTATTTGCATTTTGAGGTCCATTTTTCCTTACCTTCCAGTGGTCTGTCATAGCTATTGCCATAAGTGACCTGGTAAGCGCAAAGAAAGTTGTGTGATTTCAGTGCCTCTCTTACCTACCACCATCATTCAATCCTTTTGTCTGTTGAAAACACCCGGGTATTGAAAATATCCCTGATGAAGTTATTTTCCTAGAACATTCGCTGGAAAGCAGAAGTTGGAAAAATTGGGGTATTAATTCTATTCAGAAGCCAAATGAATAGTTCACAGAGAAATCTGGCTGTAGAGCACATCCTATCTCAGGGAAGGAGCCGCTTCCAGACTTCTGACTCCAGCATGAGTCACACCTCAGCTGTGTCAAAGAGTCACTGTGGCCAGTTGTCAATGGCTTCTTTGAGGAAATCAGCTAAAATTCACCTGCTGACATGTACTGAATGGGCAAATGATACCATGCAGCAAAGGTGTACCATGCTGAAGGTGAGGTGACGGAGATGTAAGGACCCAGGTGTAAAATCTCAGAGCCAAACTATGACTTTAGGTTGCATCTTCTGTGGGCTCTCCTGCACCACATCAAACTGTCTTCGAGGTGCAAGAGGCCCTTCCAGGTGCCAATCCCAGGGCAAGGATCCCCAGATCCCTCTTCTAAAATGGGCATATGAAAAAAATCAATTCCCTTGCATCATTATCAGATTTAAATAACATTTTCTTTTCTTACTATTATATTACATTTGAAGATGCCTCCCTGATACCTGGGAGCCTACAGCACCTGATGCCTGCTTTAAAAAACATTTTTTTTCATCGCTTATCATGCTGTCAAGCACAAAATTTCTGCAGTAAACATTCTCATCTGCATATCTGCCTCCAGTGAAAAATTTTTGTGAAAATTTAGCCAATATGACTCAGTCATTTCCAAGCATAAGACAAAGAAAAAATACATTGTTTAGCTCATATTGAAAATCCTGGCAGTGCTGCTTTTGTAACATAGCTTTGCTTGTGTAAGATACAAATTTTAATTGAGGCCAGGCACTGACAGAGATGGCAGCAAAAGTCAGAAGTAACTTGTTTGCATTTTTCCATTACTCCACACTGTGCTGCTTTCACAGAAGACACTGGTGAGGAATTACTTTACGTATGTCAGGAAAATAAAAAGATGTTGTGATTTTAGGTCAGGCTAGAGCCTTTCAATGAGGCCATACTGTTTCAAGTGGCCTTTGGGGTCAGGTGGATACACAGAAATAAATGAATATCAAGCAGGTGAAGCTGCTTTTGGCCCTGCCCTTTGCCTTACCCCTCTGAGAGATGGTGCTCTGCCTGAGGATATCTGAGCTCCTCATGAATCACACCAGGCTCCAACATGGCCAATGACAGGGAGCTGAAATTACAGTCAGCACAGCCCGTAGCTCTTACCACTGGTATAGACCAGAAGCAAATGCAGTTGATCTGTCCCTTAGAGGATGTGGGAAAATCATTTACATTTACTGTCACCAACCTCGTTGCAGATGCTGAAAAGGTGAGCACCAGATACAGGAGCACAGCAGGATCTTGCTTATATCTCAGCAATGCTGGCTGCTACATTGGCCCTTCAGCTGTTACCAGCAGCTAGCATCTAGGAAGGCTTCTCCTGCCCTAAGTTGTGTCCAGGGCTCATCACCTGCTTTTAAAGCGTTGCACTGGAAATGCTTCTCAGAGTAGGACCCTTGGCTGGCACATGCAGTCAGGAGATGTTTGCTCTTTTATACCTGATAGATCATAAAGAGATCATTTTTGTAATTAATTTCTGGAGGAGAAATCAGAAAGAAGAAAGAAGCCTGAATTGCAGCAAAGCCTGCTAATTTTCCACTTCAGAGGGATCTCTCAGTGTTATAACAATTGAAATAGGGTGGAGAGCATCTATAGAAAGTAGCAATTCAATTGCAACTATCATGTACTTTTTCCTGAAAAAATGTTCTAAAGAAAAAGATTTTTATTAGAAGTACGTAGTTCCCACTGCTATTTTGCTAAACAATCTCACTTTGTCTTGAGATTTCCTGGGCTGGATGTCATATCAAGATGCCATTATACAACGATGCATTTACAACAGTATCTTGGGTTATAAGATGTACCCAGATGTCGTGTGACTCACTATCACACTGTCTCAAAACAACAAAATAGAAAAATGAAGTTGACTTTTCTGAAGAAGATAACTGAAATTAACTGTTTTCCACAAAACCTTCATTTACTCAACTCCACCTTTAAGAAGAAAATGCAGGAATTTTTGGTGAGACAGTATTTTATTCTTAACATTTCAGGCAGTAGATAAGGCAAGACAAGACAATTCTCTGGAGCAATGAGGCATCTCTTTTCTTGTTCCCTGTTCGTAGTGACTACATCCCATCTTTATTTTTGGCCATTTGGAAAACACAATGCAGGTCATGTAGCTGCAACCCTATTCTTCCACAGGGGATGACAGGGAACAGTTCTCTCAGCGTTTCCACTTCACCAAGCAGCTATGGGCAGGATGCATATGTTCTTTCTCACTAACCCACAGGGTTTATTTCCACAGCACATTCTCTTTGCATGAAGTGGGCACATAGGATTTTTAAAAAATGGGAGAGAAATAAAGATTTTATCTTTTATCAAGCTACAAATAATAAGAAACTTCAGCTAGATTTTCCTTGGTGCTTACATGTACGCTCTTCTTTACTTTGTAAATTCAAACTGTGTCATTGTGTTCTGAAAAATGGTAAAATTATAACAGAGTATTTATATAGATGAACCTGTCCAGATAAAATAAGAACCAGCCTGAACTCCACTACTTATCCTCCAGAGCACAAAACCAGGAACAAACACTCCTCTGGTCACAAAGTATTCTCTATAACATCTAATTTTATTTTCATTAGTGGTGCGGTTTGTCAAAATTGTGCCCTGCTAAAGGAGTCATACTCTTAGGTTTATGAATAGCCGCAGTTCCCTGATGAAAGCAGTGCTGCATACTTACCATCACAGGGAAGCAATCTTTATGTATAATGCTAGAAATAAAAGGTAGGGCTGGAGGCTAAGGGAGCCAGACACCTTGCTGTTATTTGGTTCAATGGAATGTAAGTTCCTGATTTTTGTGAACTTCTGATATATTTGCTTTATCACAATATTTTTCAAGATGACAATTAGGTGAGCATTTTACAATGTATGACTAAATTTTAGCAGATATTTTCTGAGTTGGCTGCATCAGCTTTTCTTTCTTTCCTCCCCCTGATGAGTGTCTGTTTCGCAAAATTCTTGACCCTAGACACAAACTGAGCAAAATATGCTCATTTCTAGCTCTATGCTCTGTGCAGTTCTGCTAGGATTTGTACAAATTTCTTGATTCATATACTGCAGGTAATAATGAGAATGTAAATTTTAGTGATTGGGACAGAAAGAATCGAGGCATGTGAAGTAGACATGCTTTATTTGTGATTTTGATTTTAACTCCTGTGATATTACCAGGGTTGTCCTCGGAGCAGAGCAGTGGTTTTGATTCTTATTTATAACTCACTGAAGTCACTATACTGCACTCTTTTCTTTGCCCTCAGTAAACTGTGATCCAGACTGTTGATGAAGTAAATTCCTGTTCATTTCATGTCACCTTTCCAAAGGTTCCCCTATACTTTTGAAGAATTTTACCAGACACATTGAAATTTTTGGTGTAAATCAAAGTGATTTTTACTTAGCAGCCTTCATCAGCTTGCTTGGTAAATCACTTTCTAAATGAAAAATACAGATGTTAAATACAAGGCCAGAGTTTTCACCTGCTCAAAAAACCAGTATCTCAACACCACGCTGTTGAGATGCGTAAATAAAGTAGTGAGGCTGCTACTGGGAAAAAGCAAATGCTCCTCTCTTCTCTTCTCATTTCCATTCATGAATCACATCATGCACTGTTCCAAGAATAGTGTTGCTTGAAGATAAACATCATTTGCAATTATTATATATTACTGAGGGAATCAAGTGAGAACACAATCACCGATACAAGCCGCATTCGAATAATGAGTCCTCCTTCACGTACAAATTAGCAAGCTGTGGGTGCTATCTGATTGGAAATAGGACTTAGGGAGAGTTATTTTTAAGCTCGAGCTTGAAACTTTACTTTGCAAAACTCTAGATAGACTGCCAAAACTGCTTTTTGCAAGTAGCTTTCAGTTTGTTTAGTTTAATTTTCAGTAACCAGTTTAACTCCAGCTACTAGGAACAGGTACATACTCTGTCACTGGAACTACTGAGTCAAAACACATATGTCTTTAATGGGGCTTTTGGCAAGCATGACATAGGTGCTATTACGGAGGTTGATACAAATAAAACTAATAGTTTATTTCATGCTTTACAAATAGAAATCAATGCTTAGGATAAAAAATATTGCCATTTACACACAGTAAAAATATTTACAGAGATAAATCAGCTAATAGGTGCATTACACTTATGTTCATTATATCTATGTTGATAAATTATGAGCTAAAAGGAAGGTGGCTGACAACTAAACATAACACTCAGAAGGGGATACTTTTTTAAAAGGTTAATGAAATCAACGCGAAGCTGTCAATCTTGCAGTCTGAAATTCCTGATTTGGAGAGGGTGGGATTTCTAAGTCTTGCGTATGTTACAGCTTTATATTAAAACTTGAAACTTGCTACATCTCTCAAATTAAATACATTTGGCCTATTTCTAGCAGCTGTTTGGCTCCAAGTACAGTTTTCTTATTTCAACTGCAACCTCAGAAGACACATCGTAAAAGCACTTTTAAATATTGCAAATTCCTGATTTAAAGGATTATTTGTAATGTCTCTTCTGCAGAGGAAGATGAGATATTTTATTAGATAAAGACATGCCTGGGGATTAGCAAACCAGACAGTACAGAGCCAATCTCCCACAGATGCATATCATTTCAACACACTGTGCTGACCCAAAGCTAATGTTCACAATAGCTGATAGTACATTTTGGATGTCCTGAAGTGAATAATTTTAATACAATCCTTTTTCCATTCATATATAGTCTATTTTTTCAGATTTGTTTGGTATTTATATGAATCATTTGAGAGGAACTGACTACATGCAAAGTTCTTAGAGAGAAAGAAACGACATGGCAAAAGGACGTGAAATTAATGCATTGAAGGGATCCCGTTACTGTTTTATGCTCTAGCCTTCCCACTGCTTTCACAGCAAGGTAGGGACTGGAGGAGCTCAGACCACTCGTGGCAGCCACGGGGCCTCTCCGCACGCCCTGTAACTCCTTGGTGCCCAGCCCCTGCAACCTCTGCTCTCCAGCAAGGGGGACCAGGCACGCATCATCCTGCGCCAAGACACTGGGCTGGTTGCACAGACTCTGTGGAGCAACTGGGAAGTCTGACTTGAATTCAGATACAGCAGTAAGTATGTTTCTAGAAGGAATATTGGGTTTATGTGGCTGTTGGGCCATGTTACTTGGTATGATTATACATTCACTAAAGCCCTAAACCAATACTATAGAAGTTGACAGGAGTTCGTCCTCCACATCAGCTGGAGTAAAATATAACCCTAATTTCTTTTTAAGATGGCATGTTGCATGGCTTATTTGCCACTGATTGTTTCAGGCTGAATTTTTATTCTTATGTGTGGTTTTAGCTAGAAAGAAAATCATGGTTGTTAGACCTGTAAGGATATTTAGCTCCTAAAATCTTTTATTTCAGACACTTTTCAAAAAACATATTAATGATTGAAATTGCACAAAAATGGGAGAAAATTCACAGTAATGTCTTAAACAGCACAGTAAAGTCACTAAATAGAGGTTCCTTGTTATGTCCGTGAGATATTGGAAGGTGAGGACCCCACAGATTACCGAGGCTCTGAGATAACTGAGGAGCTCCATTTTGTTGATTAAAAACTAACTTGTTTAAGGTCAGGACAATGTTTTATGGGACTGACAAAATTCACTCATTATAGTCTTGTTATAATTTCTGTAAAGTGAAAAGAAACAGGATATAAGAAGTCCATTTGAAGGCCTCAAAGTTCACTGTGATGAAATAGCTAGACAGGGATACTCACATGCTGTGAAAATATGTGTGTGTTTTACGTCAATGTGTGATGAAGCTAGTTCTGCAAGATACTCCTGCAAATCAGTTGTTGCTCTTTTAATTTCTTTGTGTTGTAAAAACAGCTTCAGGCTTAACACCCACTATGCCAGCAACTGGACAATGACTAAGAAAGCAAATCCAGTTCGCTTTCCAAGGACTCTCCTCAGGGTAAGATGAGTAGCTTGCAATACTTGGACTGTTTAGGTTAGGAAAACGAAGAGTAAAAAGAAGAAATGCTAACACTGTGATGATGGCATTCAATTGTTCTTCATGCCCACCGGGGGTAGGAAAAGAATTCAATTTAATTTGTTCTGTAAAAAAATGCTGCTTTCAAGAATAAGTTTTTAACAATAAAGAGAGTCTAGCACTGGAAAAAGCTACCTAGGGTTGTTGGAGAAAGTCCTTCACTGGAGGATTTTAAGACAGACATGTGTTATAGATGGTCTCAATATAGTTGATCCTCTTCCAAGCAAGAGGATGTCTTCAGTGGATCTCTCGAGATCCCTCACAGCCATGCATTTCCAAGACACTTGGGAAACAGTGTGTAGATAAATCAGGCAGCTTCAGAGAAAGGATGCATGTTGAAAGCATTTGTGCAGTGACTCACCATCGCACGAGGTAAGCATTTGAATGGTTATTTACTATTGTTCTATTTGTCGTTCAGATTATTTTGTTACTGGGGAGCTGGTGTAAACTCATAGGTTTCAGCTGCCTGACATGTTCTGTTAGACAAGATTTTTTGTGCTGTCTTTGAAAAGCAATTCAAATATTTGCAAAATAATTTCAGTAGTCTACAGGCAAAAGCCCATAAGCTAGAGAAGTCCCCTTATTGTCCCATGAAGTTTCATTCAGGGTAACCCAGGCTATAAGTTGGGAAAAGTAGATTGTACCTCAAGAAAAAGATGTTATCCACCTCAGTAAATATATTTTCCAATGAGTAGTAATAACATAAAATACCCTAAAAAGTTACCTCCACACTAGACTGTGAGATATCCAAGAGTTGCCAGGGCAGATGTAGCTGGGAAGAAGAAAATCAAGGATGTTAAAACTGTTTGTGTCTGTGTTTGTGTGTGTAGGAGAGAGAATTCACACATGTGCATACTAGGTTTGCAGGTGAATATTTATATGTGTGCATATATACATACACACACTGCCGGTCAAGTTGCAGTTATATTTCATTCTGTTACATAGCTATACAGGATTAATCTTCTCAAGATCTGCCTGATCTATTTAACCAACCAACACAAAGCTGACAGATTTTGGCAAGCCAATTCAACATTTAAAATAATCTTCTAGTAAGTAGTTATAGTAGATTAAAATATATTTCCTTCATATATTCATACCAAGGAAAAAAAAAAATCAGAGATCATGGAAAATTAACATTAAAGCCTTACAAAATCATCTAATAGTATATCATGATTACAGTTAATCTTCTCACGATATTTTCCAACTCTTTCCTTCATTCTAGCAGTATTATTTCTCATCTGACTTTTTGCTGTATTGTGAAACTTGATTCCTGGTCTGGAACAGAGTTGCTGACAACTACCACCTTTATTTCTTTTGTGAGCATTGTTATCTAAAACCCCTTTATGCTTACCTCTTTACAACAGCAAAGTCTAGAAAAGGACAATCTCTCAAAAAAATTCAACACCAGAACCATGGGACTGGTTAGAGTCTATTCAACAAACACAACATCTCATGCTATCTTTTCCATTGTGTTTGATTTAAGACTATTTATGAGGTTTTTCAAGACTATTTCACCAATTTCAAATACTCTATATGTATATAGTTATTAAGGGTACAATCTGCACAACAGCTTCATGAGGAGTCTGGCCACAGTATTTTGCAAGATTATTGATCAAATAATGGTGTCTTAGCAGTGACAGCAACAGAGGGTAGCAGTGAGAGCTGCACAATGAAAAGAGGTAACATCAAATAAGCATATTTGCTCCCACTGAAGACTGATATTTTAAACCTAATTAAATACTAAACATGCTGCAGCTTAAGGTAACTTTCTGTGCCTTGAGTGAGGAGGGAGGGTGCTTGAGGGAGAAGGTGCTCTCCAAGTTCACCTGCAATAATATCAAACGACCTAAAGTAAATGAAAGATAAAGGGCCAAATCCTGCCCTACCTTAAAGCTGACGTAAAGTTTTTGGAAGTCTTTTATCTTTAAGTTAGTGAGTTTGGGCTAGATAGAAGAGGTTGAGTTGAGTTTTGCACTGATAGCAGTCCCACTGAATATGATTTCCAGCTTTGGTTCATAATGGCCTGTTTTTGAACTGATATTCAGAGCTGTGGATTTATTTCCTTTAAAAAAAATTAAATGTTTTGGAAGAAAATTCAAGCTTAGCTCACTGCCAGGTTTCAAAGGAAGATAAATAGTCCTAACCAAGAGGAAGGGTCCCTTTGGGTGGCCTGGAAGTATAGACAGTGAAACTGGAAAAGGAAAAGCAGTTCACAGACTGTTTATAAAAAGCATGAAAAAAAAAGCACTATAAATGTTCTAAGCATTATTCCAGTTGCAACATCAGTTTGAGGGGGGAAATGGTCCCTGCAGGATGCAAATCAGCCACAGAAAAATGTGGGATTTGCTCACAGCAAATTAAAACCAGATCAATTGATTATCAGGGGACAGCATTCAGACTTCTACTCTGCTGAAGGGAAGTGCCATAAAAGTTGCTCTGTTTCTCACAGTATGTACAATACGAGTCCAAATCAAGGCCCAAGTGTGAGCTCAGTGAGATGCTCAGATCACTCCAACGTCTAGTAATGCAGATAAAAATTAAATGGAGATATGTTCCTACATGTTTGGTTCATCTAGAAATATTCATCTGCATGCCACGCTGTCTTAGCCCAATGAATTACTCCTCACCAAAGATGTGAGAGGTAGGGACATGCCACTGCCCCAGCCATATGGTCAGAAACACTGAAACACAGAGACTAATGATACCTGAAGAGAGTCTCCATCATCTTAGTCACTTATTCCCATTTACACATCTTCGTAACTACAAGATCACCCTTACCCCTAGTGTTACAGAGTTACTGGCAGCAGCACAGCTACTGCACTCTCCTCAGTCTTCTCACCATGATGTG
This sequence comes from Gymnogyps californianus, assembly GCF_018139145.2. Taxonomy (NCBI): domain Eukaryota; kingdom Metazoa; phylum Chordata; class Aves; order Accipitriformes; family Cathartidae; genus Gymnogyps; species Gymnogyps californianus. Next base: position 69,434,864 of record NC_059500.1, on the reverse strand, counting down.
CATGTTTACGCCTGGGCAATTGGTCCTAAAAAAATCAGTCCTTTTCTAAACGTCCTCAAAGTGTCCCATGACCAGTCAAACGAGTGAAGAATAATGACTTGGAGAGTTTATAGATAGATGGGGAGCAGACAAGCTGGGGGAAACCAGAGAGCATGGCTCTGCTGCTGCATGGACTATATGCTATTTTTCCCCCAGAGAAGGAGCATAGAGGCAGGAAGGGCTATGACAGCCTCAGGACCACACCGTGCCATAGACAAGGACCCTCTGTGACCCAGGGGAAGATGACACTGTCTCCCTCAGGAGCCCTCTGGCACCAAATTCAGTGATCTGGGCTTGGCCAGGATGAGAAGGAGAATTAGTCCCATTTGTTTGGCTCTAGACAATGTTAGAATAAATAGCTGCTCAGCCTTCAAGCTGAAGTGCAGATGTGCATCAGCCAGTTTGTTATACAAATCTGTTTCTCTTTTCTTGTTTTGAACACAAACCAAAACCTCCAGAAAGGAAAGATAAAGATTGCCCACAAAAAAGCTATCTGTGACCTTTGTGGCACTCTGACTGATCTCTGAAAAACAAACAGCTGTATGAGCAACAGCAGTGTGGATGAAACGTGATTCCCTACAGTTTTGTGTCCCAGGGTTGCTTGGTAATACCCTGACTCCAGCTGTTCTCCATAGGCTGTATTTACATCCATTTTGCCTCCTGGTGCAAGACGCAGGCTGTAACGTGGTGAAGGCTGGAGCCAAGCAGGACACATGGTCTCTGTGTAGCTAGGACAGCTCTGCGGGCTGCACAAGGCTGGGTACCAGGGGTTTTAAATCTCATCTCTGTCAGATGTGGTTGAACCTGGCCAATGGCTAAATAGTTGCTGGAAGTGGAAATAGCAGCAGCACAGCACAAATGAACTGAATTCCCTTACAAAATGGGATACACTCTCATGAGCTGCTGCAATCCATCTTCCTCTGAAGCACATCTCCCTGTTACGTTAACAGTGTGTGACAGTGTTTTAACTGCCCCTAAGGATTTTAACCCAGGAGTCTCATGAATTCCTGTAGCTGTGTCACACAATTTTGCACAGCAGTGTTTTCTATTGGAAAATACACTTTCCTTTAACCTATATTGATACTGAAGACTGAAGTTTACTGATTATTGGCATTGAAATCATTATTTTATATGAAGCCATTCACAGCACAAAATATTGCTGATAGTTCTACATTGCTTCATTCAGGAAGAATAATCTAATGCTTACCCACACCAATTAGACTTGAACACAGTAATCAAATAATTCAGAGAAAGTTAGGATGATTATGGGAGCAAGAGAAATCTTCACTCTAAATCTCTGGTTCAAATTTGGCGCAGTGCCTGTTTATGCTGAGCCATGACTGTTCAGTCAGTGAAGTGACACAGTACTTCTGGGCCCGTTTAGGAAGAAAACTGGGGTAGCAGATCTGCTATTTTCCTTTTAAAATCTGTAAATATGAGATTAGTAGTTTTAGGCTGTCCCCCCGCAGTTCACATGCTGATGATGTTAGGAGCAATGTCAGAGGTTAAATGCACACGAATTTGATGTCTCACTCCTATAACAGAAAAACATGCTGCTGCTTTTCTATGTCCATTCTGTGACTCAAGAAAGGATTTAATTCTTTAGGCCTGAATCACAGTGTTTTCTAATACAGCCAGAAAAAACCCTCACGTTTATACCCTCCAGACATCATATTCTTCGGAAGCAACTGTTGGGTAGAAGGGTCAGTAAGGAGGCATGTCAGACAGCCACTAAGGATGCTCTGGCAATTTCACAGTTAAGTATCCCATAACCAGAGACTGTCAGAGATACAGACATGGAAAGAATCTGTGCCACAGTAAGAGGGAGAAAAATTATGTTGCTCATCTTTCCGTCACCTTTCTGTATGTGGTGCCATTCTGCCTCCTTCTTTCTCCCCACTGCCCCGATCTTCTCTTCCTCAAGATAACCCCTCAGTTCACTCAGTTGTACCTTGTACATCCCCAATCATTCTTGTTGCTGTCCTTTGTAACGCTTTCAGTAAGTCTAAATATTCCTTACCTGTGAAAGCTAGTAATCCATCTGAGGCCTCAACCATGCTGGGTAGAGCACAAGTACAGCTCATGCTTTGCTTTACGCAGCCCAGTCTGGTGCTTATCTTTTCATACCAACATGACATTGATGTTCTTGTTTAGCTCGGGATCCACCACAACCCCCAGGTGTAAGAAATGCAATCTCAATAGATGGCTTCATCCTTTATTTGTTCAATTGGTTGTTTAAATCTAAGTTTTGCATTGGTACTCATAGATTTGTGTCCTGATTTTTATGACTATATTCCCATTTTTTCAAGTTCAATTTGGATTCTAACCCTGTCGCCCTGTGATCTGACTGCTTCTCACTGCTCTTCAGGAGCTTGTGAGAAAATCCTCAAGCAGACACAGAATGAATAAAAAACCCAAAATTGTCTTAAGAGGAGTCTTGGAAACGTAACTTACCACCACTGCAATTAAAAACCCCATAAGCTTTATTTTACTTTAATTTTTGTCCCAGATTTGAATGATGTTGTACAGCATAGAACAGAAAGTGCAAGTTGGATGGCTAGGTACAACATTGTCTGTAATGAAAATGAACCAAAAAAATGCCCACGTTTCTTGATAATACAGAGCTGATGTGTTTGGGAGAAGAAGCTATACGTAGAACAAACATTTTTAGAATTAAGCTTGGTTCACTAGTTCCAGGATGTTTGTTGAACAAGGCAGCTAGATAAAACTTGATTACTCAGTTCATAATCTGGCACTGTTTTCTAAACCAACATAGAGAAATATGTTCTTACACTTTGACAGTTGCTGCTTAGCTAAATGGCAAGTGAAAAATCACCATTTCCATGTACTGTCAAACAGAAATCTGTACTGGACTTCTGAAAAAACAGGCCAGTGGGTTTACTACTAGACTGGACAACAGACACACCTGATTTCTTCCACTGGCTGATTTTGAGTAACTCAACTAAATCTATTTTAGAAGCATCCTGATTTCGAGAAACTTAATGTTTACATCTCTATCATGCAACTACTCTGAGTACAATTTCAGAGGTACTGAGCTGCTGTGAAAATACAGTAGTCACTGTGGATGTTTAGCTGGTTTGAAAGTTAGAAGGGTCATTAAGTGAACCCAGAGACTCAAACACCCAGTATAATAAGATGCTATAGTTTTTTGTGAAAGGGACTTACTGCAAATCACACAGGAATAGCTAAACTTTGGCACTTTGAAAATGCTGGCTTTAACTCTTGTGATATTCCTCATCTTTAACAAAAAAATAGTGGACAAGTTCCGGTAATAACATCAACTACTCCCATAGTTATTGAATGTGACTCTATAAACAAACCCAAGGTCAAAGAGGGAGTTCGGTCTTCAAAAATCTGTTTTTCAAATAATTTTGTTTACGAGTACAGAGGCAGCAGCTGTAAAAAAGCAAGGAAACTGGAGAAGCTTTTTTCCTGGAAAATGTAGTTAATATTTTGTATATAGGATCTCATTACAGTTTCATAGAACCTGCGTGACTCTCAACAAGATGACAGCTTCTCATCAGAAAGAGCAGAAACTGGAGATCAGCTGGGAAAAGTACGTACTTTTGTACCTGTAGAGTACCATCCTGAAACCTTCTGTCTTTAACTGTTAGCCTACACTGCCTAGCAGGCAATTGTTTCCAACTTTCCTAAGTTATTTTGGCACATGCTGTTTGCCCTCCAGTTCATAACATGCTACAGGTTCATGCAGTGTACTTGCTCTGATTTTCCAAACATTCCACTTTGTTTCCACATGATTATGACAAAATTTACTCCATAGGCAAAATAGTAAGAAACACCGCAAAGGACAATATGCATCAAAGTGGAAAGACACACCAGACCTTTATAATTAGCACATTAATTGTGCCTCAGCTTCTCTGTAGCCAGCCACCAACTGCATGGCACTCGCTCTGCAGTCAACACGAGATCCAAAAAAACCAGACATGTTGCATGGAGCCTTCTGCTTTTAAAAAGTCCCTGAGATTATGTTTCCTGTCTGAAAAGGCTAGTGTTAAATTTAATTTTTCCCTTTCCTCTTCTTCAGTTATCTTGATTAAAGTTTTCCACCAGTGGAATGCATATTAAGTTTAAAACCTTATTGTTTTACACATACATGAACACATGGAGTTGTCTCTCCCTCTTTCACCTCAGCATTTTCCTACTCATCAGTTTGTATAAGAGGTGGCCACTCTTGTTCAATTCTGGTCATTCAAAATAAGGTGCACCTTACTTGGTGCTGGTTCAGCATCACTGGGGAGACCCATTATCTGGTCTGGGCAGCTGCTGAAGCTCCCACTACAGTCAAAGGAGAGAGGTGAATATCTCCCATGAACAATTTAGAGCATCCTTGGAGACATATATAAAGTTTTGGGGGTAAATCATTCCCCTGACAGCACCTCTTCTGCATCCATTGCAAGACAACCTTTGGACAATGACAAATAAGTAAGATGAACTCTGCATGGGCTGCCATGGAATTATCCCTATGCACACGCTTTCTAGTGTAAGGTTACTTTAAAGGAAAGTATAGGACTGAAATTATGATAACCTTTAACACAGAACAGCTAAATCAGCTTCATAGTATTAATAGCACATACACATATAACAACTTCACCTATGAATATATATTCCTCCTACTCACCAAGCAGTGTATCCCATCATGATGTATGATAGCAGCTGAAAATTTTCAGGGAATGGTTTGCAGGAAAACATGGGGTATAATCAAATCATGTTTTTATTATTTTTGTGGAAAATAGCTACTGCCATTTTGAAGTGTAGGGGTAAATTTCAGATCTTTGTTCAAAATGTAAGTTTATTTGCATTTCCCTCCTCCCAAAAATCACAGAGACAATAATTCTGTCTGGGCCCTGATTAAGTGTACACACTGGATGCAAGGGACTGACGTATCTATTTGCGTGGGAAGCAAACGGGAGTCTGCTTGAAAACAATCTTTTTTGTGAGGAAGAATTGAGAGGCACGGAAAGCTGACTGCCTCATTAGGTTAATTTTTACAAAGGCTCCATCAGTCAATATGCATTTTGAAAAATTAGATTTATAGAATCCATTTTGATTGTTGAAATTGGAGAATATGTTGAAAGGCAAGCTTCTTGCTCAAGAGATGCACTCTTACATAGCTGTTCCAATGAATAGTGATCAACAAGATTATTTTTCACTTCCCTTCAGTAATCTACAAACTAGTACCTTGACACTATGTTGTGTAGGATAAAGGAGACAAGATAAGGAATGTTAATACAAAGATGTTTCTTCCATGCACCACTGACTAAGTTCCAATCATTTCCACCAGACCTAGACTGCAGTTACAATTGACTTATACAGGAGATGTTTGTTTCTGGTGGTTTTTACAAGATTAATAGGTTTTGATCCTGGTGGAAACTAATGGTGTTCAGAGTATGGTGTTAGGATAAGGATAAGGTATTAGGATAAGAGTGTTTTTCTACTTGTAAACGTGAAATCGAGATAGCCTACAGATAACAGGATTTACTACACTATTTTACAGTATACTTTCAGGATATTATTCTTCATGCTGAACAGCATATACACTAACTTTTTCACACGATACTTTGTCACCTGGGGCTGTGTTCTCATCCCTTGGATTTTTGTCCTTCTGCCTTTCTATGAATTCATTTACAGAAAACAGACCTCTAAGGACAAAGCAAGGCAAAAACTTCTGATATACTTTGTTTACTAGTACCTAAAAATGAGAATGGTGTTAGTCATACAGCTATTTAGGGACTTTATCTAGGGTTTGTGAACTTATCATACAAATCAAATCTTTCTGTTGACATTTGGTTCAAGATTAGATTACATTATACATCCTCTATTACATTATACATTATTACATTATACATCCATTATACATCCTTCTTTAAAAAAAGAATAGTTTCAACCTTATTCATTTACTTATAGCCAGATTAGCATATAAGGGAATGGATCGTACAGTGGATGTAAGACCACTCGGACATCATGAGATTTTCATACCTTATATACTTAAAACAATCATTTATATATAAACCTCTTCATATAGAAATCTAACAAAAAAAGGGGGGTTGAGGTGTGTGGGTGTGTGTGTGTGCGCGCGCAATTTCCAGTAACTGAGTGCTTCAAGGTGAACACCTTCAAGCTCAGCAGGAGGCAGAGGCCAACTCTCCCGCACCAGCCACTGAAGCAATAACCTGCTCATTCACACACCCACACACGGGCAGACCTGGCGCAAGGCCTGGACAGCTATTCCAGAAGCACGCAGTCAACGGATAGATAAAAGGATCCTGGCACTGGTTCCTCTAGGATGGCTGTATCCTCAGCAATGACTTCATTTATGACCTCTTAAAATGAGTTAAAGAGACAAATTAGCTTGGCAATCAAATTCTTCTCTGATGGCAAAGAGAAAAGAGACAAGTCAGTGCAGACAAGTTCGTCTGTCTACCTGTCGTTTTCCTGCACATTCGTGCAAACTTTGTATTTCTCCCATCTCCTCATGCAAGAATAAAAGCCAGAGGCTGAGGCAGCAGCCCCTGGGGTATAATTCATAGAATCACAAAATCATAGAATGGTTTGGGTTGGAAGGGACCTGTAAAGGGCATCTAGTCCAACCCCCCTGCAATCAGCAGGGACACCTTCAACTAGACAAGGTTGCTCAAAGCCCCGTCCAGCCTGACCTTGAATATTTCCAGGGATGGGGCATCTACCACCTCTCTGGGCAACCTGTTCCAGTGTTTCACCGCCCTCATCGTAAAAAAAGTCTTCCTTGTATCTAGTCTAAATCCACCCTCTTTTAGATTAAAACCATTACCCCCTGTCCTATCGCAACAGACCCTGCTAAAAAGTTTGTCCCAATCTTTCTTATAAGCCCCCTTTAAGTACTGAAAGGCTGCAATAAGGTCTCCCCGGAGCCTGCTCTTCTCCAGGCTGAACAACCCCACCTTAATTAATTATTACTCCCACCCTAGCTCTTTTTGGTTTACATGAGAGCCTGTCCAGTATCTGGGGTTATCAGGCACCTAAGACTTCTCTCAGCTATGCACTTTACACCGAATGCAAAGGGAGGCTTGACAGCGAGTCACTGTGCCAGGCCTGCCCACGTGTGGGTTGCTCCAATAACCCAGCAGCCAGTCTAACTTGCTTGCCAGCTCTGCTGTGCCCAATGGCACAAAAGAAGTGCAATGCAGCTAAAAATCTGGTCTCAAGTTTTTGACACTTTTGCTCTACTCTTCTTCATTCAAGAACTTCCTAGCCGTGACAACATAGCTGATGCCTAGACATCACCTTAAATGTTTCAAAGTTCAATGTTTAGAAGCATTAGGCAGATTATCGCCCAGTACAATGGGGACATCCAGGACTGCATGTTTGGGTAGGCCCTTACTTCTTTTGGGTAAGGAATGACCAAAGCTTTCATATTACAACAAAGTGTCATGCATACCTGAACTTCTGAAACGTGACATTTCAGGTGGATCTCTAATACCTGCTAATAAATGTTTTTAAACCAGGCAACCTCACAGACCCAGAGTGGATGCATCTGAAGATTAACTGGTTGAGCAAGTGTCCTTACATGTCCACAATGCTGCCACAAAGCCTTTGTGCATTTGTTTTATTTGATAGGCTATCCACAACTACGCTGTATAGATTATTTTGCTAGCATAATGACAAAGAGCACAATTTCATCTGCCTTTTGATGGGCTAACTTCCTTGCTCTTTGGAGACCACAAATGACACTGAAAAAGAGAACACAGTGAACTCCCTCTACAGCTACTATGAGCATGGTAGTCATATTTACAGCATATTTCCTTTGCACCATTGTTATTTTGTTTACTGGGAGCCTGCATCAAAAGAAAGAAAACATATTCTACCGCCCTGAAGTCAACAACATCCCATTCCTCAAATCAGCATCTAATTGAGATATGCATGTCTGGCTTACAGTGTCAACTGAACGTCATTGCTCAGTGTTTTTTCCTTTTCAACTGACACCGCAAAAGCCAATGCACATTGTCAGAGAGTATTGTTTAATTAAACTACAACAGGAAAAGCCACCTACAAATGCAATGCTTAATAAACTACAAGCATAAAAATTGTACTCCCTCACAGACCTTAGAGATCAGCCATGACGGAGTTCTTACCACCATATTACGGACACTTCATATGTTATTATTTTATTTTTACTTCTCCAGTAAGTAAAGTAAGATACCACAGTAACAAGTGTCCTTTAGAGGGACAGAAAAAGCCTTCAGAAAAAGGCTTTAGACGAAAAAGAAAGCTATAAAAGCAGGTAGAAGCTCACCAAAAAGACCATCAACAAGAACTCTGCCACACACAGTTGAAATTTACCTTGTGCCTTCCTGGAAAGGAAGCACTTTTCCAGGCCCTGTGTCACACACCTCTACTCCACAAGCCAAGACCTACCAGAACTGTTGCTGATCCAGGGCTGAATTTTGCCCATTCTAGGCCTGAGGCATTGTAATTCTGGAGGGAAAGACAGACTGACATGAGTTGCAGGAGCTGTCTGAAGCTGTTGGGGTTGGAACTCCTGCAACTGTCCTGCAGGAGGTAGACTGGAAGAAAGAGTGCAGGTTAAGACAGTGAAAAGAAGGATGATTAACACCCTTCATTGCCTGGTTCTGGTGTTTTTCTCAGAGTGCTTTTCTTCTGTGTCTACAGCAGAAAATACTCAAACTGGAAATTGCCAGAGTCACAAGAAGGGTTTGCACAACTGAGCTTGTGAGACTGAGGCTAAGAGGAGAAACGGGGCAGGAAGAAGGAGAGAGTAACAACGTACGGAAATGCAATAAATAAGTTGAGAAAGTCCACTGGGGAAGAGAACATGCTCAACCACCAGGTCATTTGAATTAACTAAACCCGACCTTTGCGTCTCACTGGAGGTGTCTGAGGCCCCCATGGACTTTACTGCACAGTAAGAGCTTAGGCAAATATAAGAGTGTATTAGCTGATCATTTGCTAACCATCCCACTTTTCTGAGACATAATTTGAGCTCAGGTTATCTGTAAAAGTGAATACCACCAGTTGTCTGCTTTTTTCACCATCCTATAGCTACCTTTCTTCTATGTGCTAGCCTAGCACCTTAAGATTCTGGTAATTAAGAGGAATTTTTTCCTTGCGTTGACCTTCACAGTAGAGGAACGAAAAAGCTTTTCTATTTTGGCAGTGTAAAGATGCAGGAAAATGCAAGTTGCACAAGAAATCTAGATAGCCAAATACTATTTGCTATTCAAATGTCCCAGTGATTCTGTACCATTGTAACACATGTATTTGTATCTTACCAAAAATCTCAACACATCTCTACTACTTTTGCGTAATTCCCAACTGCTACGATATCCGACACCTTCATTTGGTTGAGTTTTATCTTCAGAAACCTCTCAAAGTTCTCTGCTTCACAGTAATTAAAAAGAATCCCAGACAGTTGTTGAATCCACACTGCATATCAGTGTACAAAAACAGTAGAAGAAAGCAGCCAAAGACCCAAAAGCTTACCATCTAAGCAAACTGGCAGATATCTAGGCAAAATGAGGCCTGGCTGCAAATGATTTTGCAAGATAGAGTTGCATGAGATGCATCAGATCAAACTTTTGGGGTCTTTGGGAAAAAAAATGCAATTCTGTGCATTTCAGCAGGGTGGGGTAACACTATATTTTTAAAAAAAGGAAATTTCCCTTGTAGTCTAGCTTCCTGAAGTACCTATGTGATGAGGATAATGCTACAAAAATACAGGAAGTGGTTAGACTTTGAAAACCTTCGCTTCACAGCACGCAGCATGCTGCAACTGAAACTAGGAACCTTTTACTTAGGAACCCACTGTTATTTTCCACACAACTTTCTGCAATGATGCAAACTTACAGAGGTCTACAGTCTGTCTCCATTAAGACCTGCTTGTGTCTCACTTTGCTTCTTTTCCTAAGAAGCCATTGCTACTGTAAAGAATATTTTTATCATTAAAAATGAAGCTGAAATTTTACCAGCATAATAAGAACAAACAGAAACCCATAAAGAAACTGGGTTTGGCTACCCCAGAACATGCTAACTTCATGAACTATATTATAAAGTAAGGTTAACAGAGTAATTTTACAAACTATATTATAAAGTAAGGTTAACAAAGTAATTTTTTCCACTGTTTACAGAGTGCTGATATTTTTCCTTTAATCACAAGATCAATCTTATGACATCAACACTTCAGAAGTCAATGAAATGAAAATAATAAATGCATTTGCAGTTGTTACAAAAGGGATTAATAGTTTGAATTTGGGCATTAGATATGTATACACTTAAACAATAAGCTGCTTCATCTCTGTATGAAGTCAGTGAGCATATTTTGGTACTCAGTAACTCTGGTAACAAAGCCACTTAATTTACAGGGATTTAGATATGGAACTTCAGATGAAAAACTTCAGCTGCAAAACCCTTTCTCATTAAAGCAGTGAAGTGCTTGCTTCATTTTAAGCACATGTTTAAATTAAACTTGAGTGCATAAAGTTTAACACACAGAACAAGTATCTAAGGCTTCATTATGCATATTCAGTATCCGTAATAAACAGAATTAGTCTTACCCTATAACAAAGATATTGGCTTTGGTTCCACAGTCCCTTAAAGATAATTTACAATAATACAACTTCAGTGGGGTTATTGCAGATTTATTCCAGTGTAACTGAGAGGTAAGGTGCAGCACTAATAACAGTAAAAATCCAGATATGGAAACAGTTTGGAAATGCTCTGATTGGGCTTCTGCAAAGCCTTCAGCAAGTGCTCAGTCCCTCTGTGTGCTTTCTCCTTCCACTTGCCCCCATGCATCCCTGCCTCATTTCCCTACTCCCACTCCAAAGCCAAAGAGATGAAGACTCCACATGAGTGCTGTAAGGACATAGGGAGCAGCACCCTCTCCTAATGTAATTGTGGTTATCATTCTCCCTGCCTAAAAGTTTGACATTGCAATCCCCACTTTTCCAGGGAGGAGGGGAAAAAGGCAGACATCCTGTACCTCCATTCTGTAGACAGAGTACAGCCTAAATCATAAAATACAATATAAATCATAAAGGACAATACATGGAAGGGAACATAAAGACATTAGCAATTAACAGCTGATTGCTTAACTAAAGGTATTGATGCAGATGTCCACTGAGGGCCCATAAATCTAATTTCTCAGGCACTGTTGCTTTTACTCTGGTAATATTAGCTTGTTCTTTTATCTAAAGCAAATTCCTTAATATGTTACTAATTGATAATAGTGTATTTTAATGACTACAGGCATTGTACAAGAAAGGTGAATTAATGTTGCCTCGGGAATATTAACAATTGGCATCCCACTATAACTGTACAAGCCTGAAGATTTATATGTGCCTTATTAGCAGACATTTGAAGGGATTTTTTCCTTAATATGCTGTAACATATGAATTTGAAGTAAGACTTTTCTCATTCAGTTCTTTGGAAATTTCTGTAGTGCATTATTGACCTTTCAGTTGAACAGAATCCAAGTTCTCAATCACAAATGACAGTAAAGTCCAACTCCCAACTCTCTTAAACAGCAGCCAAAGAGATATCGACTCATGCCTACACTGAACATACATTCCCAAATGATGGATAGCACTGATGTCAATCCCAGCACAAGGCCATGTGGACTGCACAGCAATCTTTTTATTCGATCTTTCCCACTGACTTCATGCAACACTGATTGCAAGGATTACTTTACCCTATGCCAGCTAAAAATAGTACAAATTAAATCAGTATTTACTACAAACTTGCAAGGACTGTCACAGTTTTAGAGGATCACATGCCTTTCTTGAGTGTCAGCATATCAAAAAGAAGTCAAGCTTTCTTCTAAAGCTTTTTAACATAGATAAAGCTGGGAGCAGTTGAATGGAAATGCTCATAGTTGTAGTACACTACGTAGGTGTAAAAGCCTGTTTTTATTGTAGGTCCTGACTAGGGAAATCTAGAATTTGTAAGCATCCCTTGTTTTTACCTTAAGTCCCATTTTACACCTGAAAAATGTGTAAATGTTTGTGCAATTCAGGAAGGATCATGTAGCTGTTCTTACAACTGTGTCCATCTATGGAAGCAACGCTTTTTATGTGGGGATATTATTTATACCTGAAGTGTTTGGAATCAGACATAGTTTACCAAAATTCTTGGGATTTTCAGAAACTTTACCTTTTCCTTTGGCTTTTGATCCTGAAAAAAATTAAAAAAATATATGTGGGAGCATGCAGTTCTTTAGCAGCATGCAAGGACCTGGCAGCACTGTGAGACCTTCTTGTCTCCATGCATCTGCTTTCATTGAAGTGATTATTTATCAGCGGGATTTTTTTTCACCTAAACTGCAGTTCTTTCTTAACTATGTGAGATCTGTATGCAAATGTAGCCATAGAAAATGGGCAGATGCACAGGGAGCCCTTTTCCGATGAGGCAACACAGCTGCATGCCCGGTTCGAAACTCCCTTTTATGGTTAGAGGCACGATCACCTGCAAGGCACCCGCTTGTGAAACACCAGGGGAAAGGCACGAGCTCAGAGGGGTTCAACATGAGCTAGTAAACCTGCTACGCTGGAGGAGCCTCTTCCCCAGCTGCGAAGCTGTGCCTCTGTAAAGTAAGAAAGAAAAGAATAACACAGAAGAGACGGCGCAGGAGGATGTGCAGCCTTGCAGTCCAGCAATCAGTGCTTTCTCCACGGAGACGGGAATCCTGGGCCTTGCTCCCTGCTCCCAGGCTGATCAGGGATTGTGCAAAAGCATAACAATGAATCCTGGAGCCCCAGGATCTTCCCTTCTTCCCTTCCCTCTCCTAAGGGAAAAATCCTTAAAATTTCCCTTCAGGGAATTTTCCCTTCCCTTTTTCCTAAGGGAAAACCTGCATCAGAGCACTTGGCCCCTGTGCTTCAGCAGACCAAAGGAGGCTTCTCTGGGGAGAAATTACATTTTTACACCAATTTGAACATTGATTTCTTCCTCTAACTGTTCAGCTACACTAACTGGCACATTTATGTCTTTTCTCTGCTGTGCTGCAAAACAAGCCTTCAAATCTTTTACTTTAACCTTTAACCTTAACTTTAGTTCTTCACCATCAACATTTGTCAGCCAGAATATCCTCTTCTATCCCACCAGCCATGATTTGGTTATATCTGGTTATATATATATATATGTTTTATATATATATGTGTGTGTATATATATACACAAACATATACATGTATATATGTATATAATATATATATGGTTACATACATAACCATGATTTGGTTATAAAATAAATCTGAATATTATTCCTTACTGAGGGACTCTACTCCACAGAACTATTTTTAAAAATGTAGCTGCTGTTATTTCTAATGACGGTTGTTTCCCAATGTGAAGAGTTGGCCTAAGTACAGCTTAAAAGCTTTTGTCATCCTTTTAATAACTTGGTTTCACTATTAAAAACTACCCCTCTGGTATTACAATAGGCCCAACCAGCACGACAGGTTCCTGTGCAGGTTCACTGAACTTGTAATTCTTGTTCCTTTTCCTGGGTTTGCTCAGTTGCACTTTCCCTGCTCCCTGAGGGATCCAAGGAGTTTGGAGCTCTTTGAGTCATCAGTAAGCAATGGTGGTGATTTCTGGAGAGCTACATCTTGCCACTCACTGCCACTGTGCTGGCATGAAGATGTGGGAGTGAAAGAGTTAACCTGGCCAACGGCATGTCGTTGGGGATCCAATCTCGGAGAGTATGAGACACCGACATGGTATTTGGCTATTCTCGCTCTTCTTCATTCCACTCCCAAATTTCAAACTCAGAGGAACTCAAAATCTCAAAACAAAATGATCCGCTTTACTTTAAAACCACAGACAGATTCTCATGAACAGACAGAGCAAAGTTGAAGCGCAGAGCTAACATCCTTGCTGTTTGGGGATGGCCATCATGCAGGGTGGGGTGGGTTTGGTTCTGATGCCTTTTTCTAGATTAGCCGACTCAACATCCCAGATGCACATAAGTCAGGATCAGCGAGAATACATTGCCAGTTCTAGATTCAATGTGTTACATCCTTATCCGACAGTTTTTAATGATTTTCTGTACAAAAATTGACATAAATCCACTCCATTCTGGCAGTGAGATTTTTCAGGGCCATGAAGACAATGCTGGCTGTTGGCAGCTGAAAGTGAAGCAGATGCCTAAACACAGATTTAGGGACCTAACTCAGACATCCTTCTATATAATTTTGGCCACATTGCTTAAAGTGCTTCTGGACAAAGATCTACATATAAAAGTTTAGATGTTTATTATTATTATTGTTGTTAAAGAAACAAGACTGTTGACTTCTCCTGCTGTGCTACACAAAACTGGTTTACTAGGCTACACAGCAGAATATATGATCACATCCGTTTTCTCCATTTTACTATTGAAACAGGATTCTTCCCATGTTATATGTTGAAAATACGTTGCACTGTATTGCCATACTCACAAAGACAGCAGAATAAAAAGGTCTGAAAACGGTGGTATCACATTTTGTGATTTGTTTTAAATAGCTGGTTTTTATTTTTGGCTGAGGTAAATGTTTATCATTATCTAAAATAACTACTATGATTCATTATGTTCCATGGGCCTGACACAGAAATTGTTTGGTCAAGACAGCTGTCATTTAATTAAATCCTAAAATGAATTAAGATTCACATAAAAAAAAGAGATAAGAAAAAATAGAGGAAAAAATGTGTAGTATAAGGAGCGAGAGCTAGAAACAGTGTCAACTGTCCTTCAACTTAACCCATTACCTTTCTACTTAGCAAGAATAGCTAAGATTTCAAAGCATTTTTTTCATCCACATAAGACTGAATGTTTCAAAAAACTGGCAGAGAGGAAGGTGTCCTGACAGTTCAGACACCATCTGCAATGCTGGAAGGCCCAGACCAGAGATTCTTTTCAGCCTCATCCAGAGCAGGTGGTTTCACCTACAGGATTTCAAACTACACATCAGGAGTGCCCTGCAGATCAGGAAGATCTGAAGTCACTCTCCTTCCCGACCATCAGATAAGACCATGGAAATTACCCAGAAATTATTTGCAGCAAAACTTTTCCAACTCAACTGTGGTAAAGAATGGAAAAGAAATAAAAGGAGAAATGAATATAGGGGACATTAAGACACAAAATGATTACAAAATTGCAGTAAACTCATCTCAAAGTAAGGGAAAGTGGAATTCTCTTAAATCAGTTAACAGGAAGAACAACATTTTTGTATACATGTTCTGAGCTGAATTTTGAACATAAAACAACTGTACATAAATTAAGAGGTGAGTGGTCTTCCCTAAACACTCAAAAAGAAAGGCAGTCCTGTTCTCAGCTTCATGTTGTTAGTGGCAACAGTTCTCAAATCCTGATATATGTTATTATTATCAGCATTGTTGTTTTTATTATTAATCTCAGGCTGTGTATGTCAATCTCATGACTTCTGAGGCCAATATAAGTGACAGAAATTGGCAAGAAGAGTATTAGTTTGGGGAAAGTAACGACAATTTTTTCTTTAAAAAGATCTTTAACTGTTGCTTTCTTTCAAGCTGATCTCTAGTTATTCCCTGAAAATGAAATTGCTGTTGATTACTTTCCAGTGTACAAAACAAAAGTATCTTACAGCACATTTAGCTCAAAGCAGATCAGTTTTGCATATGCAAAATGCAAATCGTCTACCATAATAACACTGCATTTTTAATGTCACACACTGTACCTATATGTATTTAAAACAAGCAGATGAATTTCTTCTTCATTCCTACATGGTTCTGTAATATGCTATATTTATTATGCACTAAAAAGTATTAGTAGACACAGAAAATAAAGCATGCGTGCTGTATTGATTCCTAGTAACTGTAATTGACATATTCTCTGTATCTGAAAAACTAGAATGCAAATAGCCATGTATAGATCAAGCCTACAGAGCAATAGATTTTCAGCAAAAGCCAATAGCACATTGAGAACAGATAAATTAATCTGGTATAAAACTGCAGACTTCTTGGGTACTGCTCACCATTAGTAAATATTATCCATTTGGATGTTCTCAGAAACAGCAACATACAAGAAGCATTCAGACTCTTACAACTGGCATTATTCTTGTGTTTGAATAAACATTTCCTTTTCTAACCGCAGTCCATTCATTTATTTGCTTGTGCTCTTATTTCCTTTGGAATCTCTAACTGTTATGGAAAACTCCACAGCCAAAAAGGGGGCATGAGGAAAAAATGACAAAGTTTCCACATAGAGCTCTGTCACTGGTATGTCATGTTGCAAACCTGTGGGTCTCCCTAGATCCACCACTGTCAGCAGTATCAGTACTATCTGCGGTATTTGTAGCATGCTGATCAGTATCTCAGCACCAAAGGAAATATTTTTAAAGGAGTAAAGTAGAGTCAAAATCAGCTCCAGTATCATCTTCTTTGCAGTCGAGCCCTGAAATTTGGAGGCTTTTTCTCCCTTTTTCCTTAATCTGATGTGTCTCCTACTCTTCCAGTTTTCACTTAAAGTCTTTGGTAATAAGTTTATGGAGGAAAGAAATTGAATTTGCCATTAGCCCTGGAAAGAGACAGTCTAGGATTTGTCCAAACCTCCCTGGCAGAGATGCACTCGAAAGCCCTTCTTGGGAGTTCCTTGGCTAATGCAGGGTTGGGAGGTTTCTTCTTGAGGGAATTCACTTCATCCCATCACATTTTATAAACTCATCTCAAATACTTGCAAAGAGTAAACGTGTTTTGAAATGGTAATAATAATGTGGACTTTATATCTACTTGTATATATGTGTTTGTGTTTTACATGTTTTCTCATAGGAAGAAAAAACTGCTTTCTCCAGCTTTCTCAAAACAATCTTCATCTTTTTCCCATGCATCACGTCCTAAAAACAGCACAATGTGCTGAACAATTACCTCACTCAGAAAAGTTCTCAAGAAGATAATAGAAATGCTTTTAATGCAATTTGGCTTCCCAAAGGATATTTCTACATGGATAGATGCTTTCCGAGGCAGGCTGGCCTTGAAACAAGATGCATCAGAAGCATCTAGAAAAGATGCTCCTCCCTAGACTGAGTTCCATTATGCTGTCTCCCACTCCTTACATATGGAATTTGCAGCATCATGGTCCAAGCAAATATTTTTTGACAAATCTTCACTATTGTTTTACAGTAGAATGCAAGGCAACAAGACTCCTTGCAAATGTCTCGTGGAAGTTTTAGTCTTGATAGCAGTTATTATTGCTGCTCCAAAGACTGTGATTATCATAATGCACTGAAAACAGTAGCACTGTTAAGAAAATTTTTATTAGGGTGTCCAGTGTGATTTTTGTAGTATGAGGATCAAAGCTCATGCAGAAGGACAAATACCTAAACCTGAGTAATCTTAGAAGAATTGTGTAAAGGATGTCTATTTCAAAATACTTGTATCTTACTATGCTTTAGCACTTATGTAGGTCACCCAGAAGGACACTACAAATTTCTTTTCTTTTGATGGATAGCTCAGATTCTGGTGAAGGGATGTGAAGGTGCTATCTCCATTGTGATCTGAAGCACAAGAGGCTGGTCACAGACAGAAAGAGGTATTTGCTAGAGCAGAAAAACACTCCTCATTGAAAAGGAAACGCAAAGCTTTTTGAAAGTTTCTCACATGTTCAGTTAGAGTGGTTTTTCATATTCTCAGTGCTAAACCTGGAGGGAATATTCCTCCAAGTCCATCTGGCAGCAGAGGAGAAGGCAGTGATGCATCATTCTGCAGAAGTGGACTTGTCATTTCCTAGGCTCCTGTGGGCATTTTCACCTAACAAAACCTTTGCTTTTGCAGGACTGGGAACACTGGCTTGGCAGTTATCTTTCCTGCTCTCTTCCTTTGGCAAATTGCTTTGCTGTGACTTTTGGAGGTTAGTACTAAAGGTCTTGACTTGTTAAAGGGCTTCAGAAAATATTTTGTGAATAATGGGCTGCAGAAGGCTGTGACGCACAAGAAACTTTTCCGATGTCTGCATGCAAGGCATGGACTCTTTCGCTGCTGAGGCCACTTCCAGTCCAATGTTACTATTCCAACTGAGACATTGGTAAACTAAGGCTTGTTCTTGTCTGCACTAAATGCTGACTAGTGTTAATGTCTTATTAGTTGAAATAAGTTAGCTTTGCAATTCAAGGCTTTTTGGCTACATAGACAAGTTTCCAGCAGCTGGAGGAGACACAGATATCCTCTGAGATCTGCGGTCCCTAGAAGATGGCACACTTCAGAAAATGGCGTACTTGCTCTGAAGGAAACACCAATGATTTTGATCTGCAGTTTGTGTACCTTTTCTCTACCATGATAAGAAGAAATCTGAGTCATCTTTTTCGCCCTTTGACGCCAAACTTCCCTTTTTATTTACTGTTTATGACTATCTGAAATCTTCTTTGTCTTGCCCTGCAAAGAACAGTTTATGCAGTCACTAGAAAGACCTATTGTTCAGGAGTTAGTGATAGTATGTCCTGCAACTGCCAGAACAACATGTAATGTTCTACCACAGAAGTTTTATTACTAGTAAGACAAAAGCACAACAGTCCCATCAAACAGATGGATCAAGTGCAACCCACTTTAAATGAAAGCACGTGAACCAGGAAATCTGGGATTTTTACAAGGCCAAACTGTAAATTAATTTAGTAGAAAGACATATCAAAGTTTAAAGGTATAAAACATAAACGTGCCCATGAATTCCAGGATAGTCTTTAATCTCAGCTGACATCATTAGTATGTTTGTCATTGAAAGCCTTCAGGAAAAAGCAACTTTCCCACTTGTCTCAGAAAAATTGTTACCACTGCCATTATATCTGGCAATGGTACATTAATGCAATGCATGTTTTTCTCCTTCTGAGTGGAGTAACATTTAACTAGGCCTTTGAACCTGGAAATCTTAAAGAACTTTCCAAATGCCAGTTAGTATCATCATATTCTTAAAGTTGGGGAAATCTGAGGGTCAGGAAAGTGATGCCAGAAGAGGAGTAAGTTTTCATTTTGATTCTCCTGTGTGGGTTGTGTTTCCCTGCACTTACTCCACATTGACTCTTATTTGCCATCCTTATTAAGATGAGCAGAGGAGAGACAAGTGATTGGAATCTACACCCAGTGTGATTCATAGCTTCTTGCCACATGAAAAGAGAAGTATGCACAGAGGAAGAAGAAATAAGGTTTTCCACTTACAACATTTCAAACCTGTTGTTAAAAATGCAAGCAGTCAGGTTTTAGCTACTTTTCTAGAAGCTTAGTTCAGCACACTGCAAAAGTGAAAATCTGGATTATAAACAATAACTCTGTGAAGAGTTCTTCACATAAGAATGTCAGAAATCCTTTTTTGCCCCCAAAAAGATTAATAGGAGCTTTTAAATGAAATTCACAGGTTCCAGCAGTTCTAGAGAACTAGAAGAGCAACTTCACACAAATTATTGGGAGAGGAGGGAAAGTCAGGTTAAAACTAATTCTTCCCAATGTACAGTTGTTATTTTAATGGAAAAATGTTGTTTCAAAGGGTGGCTCAATGCAAAGAGATTTTTTTCTCCATTGCTTGGATTACACACAGCATTTCTGGTAGATGGCTTGAGGCAGCAGCACCTATGTCAGAAGCACATGAACAGCCAGACATCCACAATTAAATATTGAACGGCGTGTTCAAAAGCTTCCTTTTTAAACAAGGTCACATGCAAAGCATTTTAAAAGAGGTGCCTGTGGTAAAATTTTGAGTCAGAGCTACCACTTTGCATATGCTTCTTGTGAGATCCTCATGAAGATAAATAATATCAAAATGAATAGCGCTTTCCTGCCCCCCACTACATTTAACTCCAATAGAAAACATTTATGTTAGGATACCTAAAATGGCAACTGTTCTGAGGGCTTTCTTATATCAAAGTCTAGAAAAGAAATCAGCAAAAGAAAAACTGTGTCTAAATTATAGATCTTTCCTGAATTGAATGTGGAGACATTTATCTATATGCATATTTAGAGACACCCTCAAAATCAATTTAACATATTTATTCATGTATTTCAAAGACCAAACTGTCAGCAAAGGATACTTAAATTGCAAAGTCTTATTTTATAACAAATCCTCCCTGGTGACCACAAAACAACATGTTGGGAATTACAGAATACTTTAAAAGGATCATTGGACAGTTGAAAGTTCAGAGTTCATCGAGTTTCAGGTGTGATGAATATGAGTTAAAGCTCTGAGATTTTGCAGCTCAGAATCAGTGTCAGAAACTTCCACAGATCACCTTCTATCAGCTTACTTCAGGGTCAACTTGTGATGAAAACAGTACAGAAAATTTTGTTTATTTTTTTACACTCAGCAACTGTAAGAACCCATTTGTCAAACTTCAGAGGAATCTGCAGGAGACAGCAGCACAGTATATCAGCTTTCACAGCAGTTGGCAGAAGCCAGGATATTCATCTGCTGTAAAAGCAGTTTTACTGAAATCCTACAAGTTGCTACAAACAAGTTTGATTACAATATGAAGTCACTGTGAGGTCAGTCATAATCGACAGCAAAGCCTGCCTGTTACTAAGTCAAGGTAAATAGCAATAAACTGTGTCTATATTAGGCTTAATTTGAGGTTTAGTAAGTTAATCTTTCTCTAACCTCACCCCACAGTCCTAAAATAGACTAACACCAAAAGTCTTTCGAAAACTTTTATAGGATTGTGACATACAAGCCAGTAATTTCACCTTGCCAGTATTCACATGCAAAACCTGCTCTTGTTCTTTCTTTCATGACAACTAGTTACAATTTTAAAAAAAAAAAGAACCAAAATTTAAAAATCTTAATTTCTTTTGTTAAGCCTTGCAGCTATCTTTCAGTCAAATTTCACAGTTTACAAAAATTACTGCAGGCAGACATTTCAAAATGCTAGAATACAACAAAAGAACAACATTGCATGTAATTCTTTGTCTCGCCTGGCTCCCTCAGCATACAAAAGTTTTTCAAGGCCTCTGCTTTCTAGACTTGACTTAATAACCCTAAATATTTCAGGGTTGTCAACACTTGACTGGTGACTTATCTTGTCAATCTCGAATATCATGAAATTTCTTAAGGGTTACTGAGGTGCCACGCCAAGAGTCTTTCTGCTACTACCCTGTTCTGCCAGGACAGCCTTTGTAGTCTGACAGTGAGCAGTTTTATCATTTTGTGGAGTACACACTGCCAACATTGAAGCCATCCTAAAGGTAAATCAAACTGAAACCCCCAAGGAATCAAGTAATGATTAATGCCCGAAAGCTTCCATAAAAGTTTAAAAGCTTTTTGAAGAAAAGGACTTATATGAAAGTAATGTATTTACTGAAAATAGATCTGCCTTATCAGCAGTTTCTGATAGGAATTGCTGCTTTTGTTTAAAAGGTACAGCAATAAAGTACCTGTGAAAATGTTGAGCAATAAAATATCATTGATATTGATATTGACAATGTCCTATTTGCATATCTCTGAAAAGCGAAGCAGTCATTTCTTCAAAGACAGCAATGAAAAATACTATAAAGAGATCCCTGCAGCAAGAAAGCTCTATACGTTTCCCTCGGCAGTTTGTATCTCTCTACTACTGTTTGTAGTATTTTATATTATCAAAAAGCCTAGAGGCATCAGATTAAATCCCTTGGCATTCATTGGCAATTCAAACAGAGAATAAGGGACAGTTCCCACCTTGAGGACCTGTCGATCTAAGCAGACAACACAGACAAAGGCTAGGGAGAAAGGAGAGATTATTATTGGCAGGTTAAGGGGAAAGCCTATCTAAATATTTTTAGGCCCTAAAACTTAATGATAAACACCCCTCTTGGATCCGTAAATGCATATCAGTGTATAACTCCTACCTGTCCACAAAAGCATGACCACAGGTGACTTGGCTGAAGTTACCAAGAGTGTCTATAGCAGAACTAGTTGTGGCACATGGATTTTTACAGTGTCAGTCAGCCTGAATCATTTCATTGCCTGACTGTTTTTTGACATCGTTATCCAGCAACCACGAATTGTACATTTGTATCACAGTAATGTGGGTAAGTCCCATCTAGACCATATCTTCAGAGGAGGTTGCATCTTCCCCTGACCTCCAGCCCCAGTCAGGGTCACAGCACCCTAACAATTCAGTTCCTTTTTTACAAAAAGGTTGAAGACTCTCTGGGTGCTTTGATCTCCTGAAAATTTGGGTCTAGTTATGACTGTGAGAAATACTGAAAATCTAGTCTTTCACACGTAAGACAACTGCCCTATCAAATGAGGGAGTTCAGGAGATGTGTGTGTTCACAGAGTGACTAGGAAGAAAGTTGTGGGGACTAAAGAGAAGTGGTGCAGCAGGCAAACCAGGAATATGACTGTTCATGGGCATTTCATTTGTACTTTGCTCTGGTTATAGACATGAGCATAAACTAATTCAAGGCTGAAAGCCAGAGGATGGGCAAGAAAGCCAGCACCTTGGGTTTTGAAATGTTTTGAAAACTAAAATTATATTTGAAATCTGCATTTTCCAAGGGAGGAATTAAAGAAGTTTTTATTTAATATGCATAACTGGGATAACATTTTGCTTTATCTAAACTAATTTGTATTTTTACAGGATATTTTATAATAAGAATAAGCATAATAAGAATAAGCATAATAAGAAAAATAACAAAAGCTCAGAGTGATAGTTTGGGTAGGTATTTTCCTATTGTATTTCTATTTTATTGCTTTTCAGGAGATTCTCTGAACTTACAAATGAGCCTGTGAAGGAAGGAAAACTATCTGAACTGGTTTGCTTTGCAGTTATATTTATCTCATAACACTAACTCAAGCTCCCTCCTAACCTGCATAGTGGTATCTCCTGTAGCCTTAAGCAATGAAGCCTGCTAGTCTGGTTTTCAAAGGTCAAACTGAAGGATTTTGTGTATTTGCTTTAATATGGGCCTTCCAACTCAGGCATTTAGAGAATGATGCTCAGAGGTCTTCCAGCAAACCTTCCACACCTTGGGAAGGGCTAGTGATGGAAAATAATGCTAATGAGATTTATGTGCATGCTCCAGGCAGAAAAAACACAGGTGCTATATACAAAACCAACAAGGAACAAAATGTTAGTGTGAGAGAGGTGGAATTTAGGTACCTACACCCTACTGCATTCCCAGTAAAACCCCTGTTCATCTGAAACAACATCATAAATTGGTGCATGTAGCGTATGCAGCAGTGAGCCATTTCTCCTGCAGAGAACCTCTAGTGGACCTGTCCCACACCAAACAGGGTAGGTAAGGACTGCGCAGGCATGCAGTGATCCCACGATGGGAGAGGCAGGTGGTAACAGTCTGGCAATATTCCTAGCGACACGCAGTCTGCAGCTGCCCTTCTGCCTGACTTTCCAGTCCAGCGATGAAGCAGGATGAACTACCAGCAGTACGCTACCTTTTGCAACCACCTTTCCTTGTCTGTGCCAAAGGGAGACCAAGTGCCCTCCTTCAAGTTCAGGGTTTCCCACTCAGGCACAGAAAACTAGAAGCCAGACCTTGCGGCTCATGCAATTTGATCACTGTAATCTCATCTAGGATCAAGCCTTACACACCAAATGGGCAAGATCAGACCTACCTACAACTGCCCAAGTATTCCTTTAGGCAGCATTTGTGCACACACTTCCAAGAAAGCATCCAGGCAGCGTCCTTCCCAGCACTGACTGGCATTTCTAACTCACTAGGCAGCAAAATGAAGCACGAATGCATGGTGAGAAGCACTCTGTTTCTTGGGGCTGGGTGTCTAACATTCTCCTAAACTCTGTCGTGAGCAATGACCCACACAGGGAAGTGCCAAAAAGTTGTTTTTTATAGAGTCTTGTGACTGGAGCAAAAGCCACATGTTACCAACCTTCCAAAAAAAAGGAACAAAACACCCTCCATGCTCAGGGTCCTGAGTAGATGGGAGGGCCTCTAAACCAGTGCTGGTTTCAATACTATAGCTCCAAAGAGAAGATGAAGTGTAGAATTACTCCTGAACTAATCGGCAACTGCCAGTGGTCAGTGCCTATGGATCACCCTTCAAAGGCATCCAAGGCGAGTGGTGGTCTGCATAGCCTTCCTTATAAACATTGTCTACTCTTTCAGTCTTGCAGTGCTTACACTGAGCATCAGAAGGAGATGGTCTTCTAACATCTTGTTCGTTGTTTCTGCAGTCTTCATCCCTAGGTCATTTGTTGCCCTGATAAGTTACACAGCATTACAATGGAACTACTGCAAATGGTTTGATATGACACGCCCCAGCCACATCAATTGCTTGTAAATTCTGAAATGTGCTGTTCCCAGGAATCTCTGGGGGAACATGTTGCTACCATCACATAACAGGACTCTGCAGGAGAGATAAGAGACTATAGCCAGATTTCAGGGAGCACAGATTCACTGGAAAATGACACTTTTGCACAAGGCCACCGCAGGAGATCTGAAGCAAGAGACCTTGAGACAGCTTAGGCCTCCAAATTTAAGAAGCAATCAGAAAATATTTTGCCATATAGATAAGACTAGAGCACACAGGATAACTCAAGGGCATTGCAATGCAGCCTGCATTTCTGCAGTTCCATGCAGAAAAGCCACTACAGACCCTGAAAGCTATTTTGCCATATTGCCAAATAGTCCTTTTTCCAGTAAAGCTAATTAGTTTGAATCCAGCATGATGCAGACTTGGCTATACTTTCCAGTTTTTGGGCTGGCTCCTTTTCCTGCTGTCTTATAAGTCTGTGCACTGGGTTGTATCATAGGGTTCACATAGCAACACAATCCTCTTCTCTCTCAGGCAAGGCCTCTGCTACAATAACATTGATAACCTCAGAGAGGCTGCCAACAGATAAGTAAGGATGAGACCATTACATGATTCATGTGTGAACCTTCCCACAATCACCTTATAAAGGAAGAGGATTGAGGACAGGAACCCCGTGACTCCATGAAGGCAGTTCTGGTATGTACTCCCAGTATCCTTGTTTGCCATGCTACTATGTGTTCTTCCTACATGCCACATCCATCCCACACTGCTGTCAGGAGATTAAAAAAATTTTTTATCACCAATTAAATGTTAGTAATGACCTGAGCCAGGCACAGTGTCAGTACCTGTTATGCCCAATTGACATACTTCTGCCAGTATACATACACATGTCTGCAAGTGTGCGTGCTATTCTAGGGTGTGGGCTAATGCTGAAGATGGTGTCACAATGGAAGACCAAGTACTAATAAAAACAAAACAAACACCCGAAAAGCGCTGAGTCACCAGCTAACATCTTCATGCAGAGTGTTGCCTCATTCTGAGACTCTCAAGTAATGTATTGGGTTCGCGTGGCAAGGTTTTGGTAGTGGGGGGGCTACAGGGGTGGCTTCTGTGAGAAGCTGCTAGAAGCTTCCCCTATGTCCGATAAAGTTAATGCCAGCGGGTTCCAAGACGGACCTGCCGCTGGCCAAGGCCGAGCCCATCAGCAACAGTGGTAGCGCCTCTGGGATAACAGATTTAAGAAAGGAAAAAGAAGTTACAGGGAGTAGCAGTTGCAGCCAGAGAGAGCAAGTGAGAAGATGTGAGAGAAACAACTCCGCAGACACCAAGGTCAGTGAAGAAGGAGGGGGAGGAGGTGCTCCAGGCGCAGGAGCAGAGATCCCCCTGCAGCCCGTGGTGAAGACCATGGTGAGGCAGGCTGTCCCCCTGCAGCTCATGGAGGTCCACGGTGGAGCAGATATCCACCTGCAGCCCATGGAGGACCCCACACCGGAGCAGGCGGATGCCTGAAGGAGGCTGTGACCCCGTGGGAAGCCCGCGCTGGAGCAGGCTCCTGGCAGGACCTACGGACCCGTGGTCCCGTGGAGAGAAGAGCCCACACTGAAGCAGGTTTGCTGGCAGGACTTGTGACCCCGCGGGGGACCCACGCTGGAGCAGTCTGTTCCTGAAGGACTGCACCCCGTGGATGGGACCCACGCTGGATCAGTTCGTGAAGAACTGTAGCCCGTGGGAAGGACTCATGTTGGACAAGTTCGTGAAGGACTGTCTCCTGTGGGAGGGACCCCACGCTGGAGCAGGGGAAGAGTGTGAGGAGTCCTCCCCCTGAGGAGGAAGGAGCGGCAGAAACAACGTGTGATGAACCGACCCAAACCCCCATTCCCCGTCCCCCTGCGCCGCTCGGGGGGGAGGAGGTAGAGAAAATAAGGAGTAAAGCTAAGCCTGGGAAGTAGGGAGGAGTGGGGGGAAGGTGTTTTAAGATTTGGTTTTATTTCTCATTATCCTGCTCTAATTTGACTAGCAATAAATTAAACTAATTTTTCCCCAAGTTGAGTCTGTTTTGCCTGTGATGGTAATTGCTGAGTGATCTCCCTGTCCTTATCTCGACCCATGAGCCTTTTGTTATATTTTCTCTCCCCTGTCCAGCTGAGGAGGGGAGTGATAGAGCGGCTTTGGTGGGCACCTGGCATCTAGCCAGGGTCAACCCACCACAAGTAAAAAGAGAGTATTTACCTAAAAAAAAAAGCCTGGACCCAATTCTTCCCAATACTTTATTCTTAATTACTGCTGTACTATCAACAGGGCTTTTTTTTTAAATAACAGATGGCCTCCAAACATTTACAATTAATTGAAGCTCCATGTGGTAGATGCATAATAAACAAAAAGCCAAGCACAATGTACATTGAAAGGCTTCAATGCCAGAAGAAAAACTGGGGAAGAACTGAAGCATTAACTCCAGATTTACAATCCAACAGCACTCCCACCCACCCACCCACACATACAGAGCATGCCCTCATGCTTAACACTTTCTTTTGGCTATCTCTCAGCAGCTTATGGGGTTTGGGGATACTATTCTCAGGCACCTGGCTGTTCCCACACACTGTGCAGGAAGCTTGAGTATATAAGTACATCTCCATCCAGAATATCATGGTGGGAGTCAGATGCTGAAGAAGTTAGCTACTTTGGCACCAAACCTGTGGGTATCTCAATTTCATAGTGGATCCAACCCAAAATTCTCAGATGCAGTAAAAGAACTTAGCGCAGTTAAAGCCAGAAGAGTTAAGCTGATTAACACTGGCTATAGAACTGGTCCAAATAGTACAATGTATCATCTAGAGCTTTTGGACATCAAATGGAGTCTTTCCATTGAATTCAATAGACCTTGAATCCCAAATTCTGTGAAAAGAACATTGCCAGCTATATTTATAGCAAGTTTTTCCTCTCCATTATTTATCACCATCATTAAAATCTGAACAATGACTGTGTTTTTATCAGTTTTATGCAGTGAAAAGTAGAGTCCACACTTGCCAAATCAATTCTGGCTTTACTGTAACGCCTGTCGAGAGTCATGGCTGGCACGAGGGCTCAACTAAGGTTTATTTTTCACGTTCCCTACAGTGCCAGAAACAGAAAAAAATCAAAATCTGCTCACATTTTCAAAATGGTGAAGCAATCTAGCAGCACAAAAAAGGATTTGGGAAGAAATAATCAGAAAAATAAAACACTCTGTAGATTAATGTCCACTTTAGTGAGAGGTCCAATTTTTCTTGTCAGTGTAAAATGATCACACGACATCTAGTCATGTGCTTGTCCTTATGTGCGTGCTGCTTTAAGAAGTGAAAGTCATTATTTCTGCTGCAACGTTTGCCTTCTGGGTGGGGAAGTCCCCAGACTTGCGCTGATGACTCTGCTCTCTGACCGCTGGCTTTCTGGGACACCATGCAGTCAAGCTTCTCTGGGGCTAGCTTTAAGACTTTTTTATTCCTCCTTTAGACTTACATCATACGAATAGGTCACAAATGACCTTTGGACACACGTGGTATGCCTAGCAATATCTTTTACTATACATAAGGAGTGACTGCCATCCACTTCATCAGTTGTAATCATTATGCCCAAGAGTTTTGCCTTAGAGCTAGGTGTGTCAGGTTTAACAGACTTGACTGTCATATCTGAAGAAAACTGGCAGAGCACACCATAAGCTCGTTCACTGCTTTTCCCCTTCTTTGCAGGGAAACTAGCCTGTATCTAAGCTTGTGCTCCTGTAAACAGATATGTGTTGTATGAAAGAATGTTCAGGTAAGCATCTTTAAAGTCAATTCTAAAATACACTCCAGTCTAGAGCACATGGCTCTCTGGAGCTGATTTAGCTGTGTGATGAGTGGATGGTGGAGAAGAGAGAGGGAAAATATCAAAAGGAATGTGGGGTAAAGAGAAAGAGGCAGAAGCTGAACTACTTGGGGTTAACAATGTCAGTAAAACATGTAGATTTAGACCACTGAGTCACACTGAGAAAGCAGTGATTCCCTACAACTCAGACATCAAACTGCTCTTCACCACCATGGTTGTCCCAGCTGTGGGTTAGGTTCTTCAGTTTCAAGTGATTTTCCCTCCCTTGTACCACTGTACACCCTCCATGTACCACTGCAGTCTTTCCCTCCTCTCTGTGATTCCAGCTGACTTAGACAAGGAGAGAGACAAGGCCAGGGTCACCCTGCTTCATATATCAGAGTAGAGAGTACATCACTCAGGCACATGATTGTGCAGTCTGAAGGAGCAAATTGGTGCAGTCTGTGGATTTATCTCCACAACTATACCACCCAGACTGTCCCATCAGACATGCTTCTTTGTCTTTTAAGTAAGCAAGGATGCTAGGAGATGCTGAGCAGCTTCAGCTCACAGGATTCAGGCTGTGGGAGCTGTCAAGATGACTTTGCTGTTTCTGAAAATGGACTTTCCCATCTTGCTTGCCTTCTGTTAATAAAGGAAACAATAACACAGATTGTCTATCTAAGGGCAACACATTTCATACAAAACAGAAGTTCTTGTTAAAGCTTTCTACTCAGCACTGCATTGTACCAAACAACCTGGACAGACTGGCCAGGATAATTGTCAGTGCTGTAACAAGAAGATGTGTAATAACATGTAAATATTTCTGCATATAAGAAATTATGTCATAACACAATTGACTTGGCATTTGCACAAAGTTCTGCACCTGAGATGAATCACTTCGGTGCGTAATCTAGTAACGTTCTCTCTTTTTGCAGTTGTGTTATATAAATGCTTTTACAAGGCGCGGCTAAGCCAGGAACACTGTGAGGGCTGAATGTCCAGACACCTCAGCATGTAGTGCTCCACTGAAAATATGTGCAAGTGAAAACAACACCTTGTATTCCAGTGAAGACTTATTTGCACTCAATCAAACAATGGGATAATTAGCAAAAGTTAACATCAGCGTGATTTTAACAATAAAGGCTGTGTAGAGCTAGGGATGGGCAGAGCCCTTTGAACAGAATCAGAAAGCATGTCTGCATTGTGCAAGGGTGTGCAAAGCAGAGATCCTGAGCTAGCACATACCCAAACTGGTCTGTCTACATGGCATAGCAGAGTGCCAGGTTACCAGCTCATGTCTTGGAAGCAGGATAGCAGCATCAGTGCGATACCGCACCCAAGTAATGAGCTTGGCATCACTGTGCTGACATGGCCAT
Organism: Gymnogyps californianus; assembly: GCF_018139145.2. NCBI lineage: Eukaryota > Metazoa > Chordata > Aves > Accipitriformes > Cathartidae > Gymnogyps > Gymnogyps californianus. The sequence continues at coordinate 69,405,399 of NC_059500.1, read as the reverse complement.
CCTCCTCCGGATTCCAGGGCTCCATTAGCTCAGGCATGCATGCAACGTGCTGCATTGCACAGTAGGGATAGGCTCTGAGTTACATGGAGCTTTGGACCAAGTGCAAAATGAAGCCTTCGAGAGAGTCAAGAAAAGCAACCCCTCAAGTATTGGAAGAAAAAGATTAAGAGGATTAGACATGACTTTGAACAAGGAAAGCCAGTGACAGAAAGTTAATAAAAGTCTTAGGATGGGGAGATAAGTCACCTCTGCAATAGACCAGTGTAAAACGCATGCACATAAAGAGCAGCTAAGTAATATCTGGCCTTGTGCTGGCTCACTGCACCAAGGTGAGCTTCATCCCCAAAGAAAAATTAAGTGAAACTATCTACAATTCAGTGTATTTTAAGATATCACATTTGAACTCAACCGATATGAGAAACCTGGGCTTTATTCCCTTTTCTATTGCTTATTCTGAAATAAAGTATTTGCAATGCTACCACTAAAAAACATTTTAAAAATGTCTCACAGAAGATCTAAATTTGTACATAACATTTCAGAAAGGAACTTGGAACTCCTAATTCTTTCCTGCCTAATGCTGAGCATCTTGTTTTTATGAAACCTAAGATCTCTTACATAAAGCTACTGTAAAACGCTGTGGCAGAAGATAATCTTGCTGGTTGGTGTGGTTTTACAAGCTGATTAAAATCATATTTAGATTATGGAGCATCCTTTACGCAAATGAATGCCAATGCACCCAATGAATGTTGAAATGCTTTGTCAAAAAAGTCTTGGTAGTCACTGCTAACATGTAACCACCTCTGGGACAAAATATCAGGAATACAAGTTCGTAGTTCCATACAAAAGGAGAAGTAAAAATCCCCTCACCATTGGGCCTGGAAATCAAATAGCAATTTGTTGGCTGTAAAGTAGTTAACACCATTAATTAAGGCACAAATCTTATGACTTAATAGCTAGAGGTTTTGGTGTATTTATCCTATTTTAAAATCAGCCCCTTCCATAGCATCACAAAGTGTGAATACAGCTCAAAAATCCAATTTTTGTCCTTACGTTTATAGGAATAAACATCCTTATGGGTTTAACTATCCCTGAAGATTAGACAAGATACAGGGTCATACCCTCAGTTCTCCTTTGCCAGCCACTTAGAGGAATCAGGAACATCCAGGATCTTAGCACATCTCACATTCCCTGTCTCCAGCCCAGCAAATGTAGTGCCAGCATAGAACTGATGCACCCACATGCCGAAGGTTACATTTTTACTGAATGGGGAAGGGCTGCTCTCATTAAACTCTCTGAACCACCCTTCCTACCAACGAGTTGGAATCTCCATATCCTTGCTAAGCTTCATATGGCTGAACTGACTCTGCCATAAGGGGAGATGTGAACATCACAAGGTCACTGCATTTTCTCCATTAATGAAATCAAGGTCTGGGATTTGGAAGTCTTTTGCTACAAAAAGTTAAAAAAAGGGAAGAATAGAATCAAAAGGCCACCTTTCTGTCTTCATTGCCTCCTATTTGTCACTTCTTATGTTACTTCCTCCTGCCATCTATTTATAACTTCCTTGTATGAGCTGTCATACCACAAATTTATATGACCCAGTTAACATGTATACAATTGCTTCAAAGATTGCATTATTAACCATCTTGGTTTTCTAGGTCGTAAATTCAGATCCTATTTTTACATTTGCCTTTGTCCTACTTAGGAAAATGACCAACCCACTCGAAGCAGAGTGCGTAAAACACACAAATGGCTGTAATCTGGTTTCTGCATAATCTGCAGTGTTTGAAGGGAGTTTCTGAGCTCTGCGTTGCTTCCCTAAACACAGCTTCTCTGCCTCCTCACTTAAAATGCATAACCTAAGGAACATGTTGAGGGCAAGACAGAAGCAACCAAAGGTACCTGTAACCAAAGCAGAGGGTGGTGGTCTTGTTATGTGCTCAAGCCAATGTAAATGGCTGATAGATCTGGCAAATCCAGACCTCCACAGTCAATGGAAAACTTTAGCAGAGCAAATTCTTCTGTTGACTGGTTCTAGAGGTTCCTACAAGGTTTCCATCATCAGTCTCAGTGCCATCTTCTCAAGTTTCCTTTCAGAGGCCCTGTAGAAAACATGGCTTGATATGCACACATATTGCTGAAATGTACTTTGAATGTTCTGCTCAAAACCATATGTCATAGTGCTGAGCCTAGCACAGCAAAAGAAGTCACCAAGTCCAAGCTACCCCTTGAATACAGAAAGGATACAAAGGGCAGTTGTGTTAAGGCAATAGGACTTAGGTCATAATGTCATTATATGTATCACTCGATTAAAGCTAACTTTACTGCATCTTGTGCAGTGCAGTAGGAACTTCAGGCAGTTGAGATGGTTTTCACAGAACTCACAACACTGTTTCCATCTTGAACATCCAACACACCCTTCCATTGCAGCAAGACATTTTAGACATTAGAAACTGTTCCTTTTCTACAGATTCATCTCTTACTGAGCATGGCAGGATTCGGCACCGCTCAAAATAGATGTTGGTCAGCAATGCTTAAGTGAGTTACCCCAAGACAAACAGAAACTAAGCACAGCTCATCGCAAACACTCCAGGAAACAGGGTGTGAGCAGTGTCTGCTTTCTATTTTGGTGGTTCTCTTTGTGTCACAAGTTGACACATGGTGCTATGATTCAGTTTTATGTAGCAGCCCCTGCGTGCCCCTGGCAGAACAGGTAACTTAGAAGGCAAACCGGACAGCATTAACAACATTGTCATTTAGATAATCATGGAACGTCCTATTTTGTACTCAGCTATACTGGACATGTTGTGCTGTATAGATGCATCGTCTTTCATCCAGAAACAAATTCTCTCTGTCACTAACAGAGATTGTGAGCTACTTCTGTTTGCACTGATGAGAATCACCGTATTACGAGGTGGTATTTATTAATATCATCTGAAGTTGCTGTCAGTGCTCCTACTGAGGCACCTTGTGACTCTAAACTGAGTTTAGGGAAAATTAAAAGAGCTTTAAAATTACCATTTTGTGAGCAAGTACCTCAAAAACAAGCAATCCCACAGCTTTGTGAAATAGGAGAATGAAATTCTAAATATATTAACACAATTAAAACAGCATTCTGTATTTGACAGCCTGACTGGAGACTGACTTGCTTCTGTATGCCTACAAAGGACTCCTTTTATTTGGGGAAGCAAATATCAGCATTTCACTGGGAGTGAAATCTCTGGAGTCTGATTTTTAAAGTTTTTTCTCACAGAAATACATGTCACAAACTCATTACAGTTGTGTTATGCTACAGAGACAGACACAAACACAATCACACACTCTCACCCAAGCACAGAGAAAGAGCCATGGCATGTCCTCAAGGTTGCCCCACACTTTCAAGTGCTGTTCTCAGCCTGGGACATACACAGCAGAGCACACATCAGCCTCTCCCCCAAAGTAAGGAACAGACTAAGAGAAACTCCCACAAAACTGAGCATGCTGTTGTTTTTCTTCACCAAGGAAAGTCATGTTCAACCAGATTTTCCTCGTGAGTAGTCCACATGATCCTGGTCACTATCAGCAGAGTGGCTTAAAAGTCACAGGTATTTCCAGCCTCTGAAAATACAATACTCTTACTTTATTCTATTCCCAACCATTTATCCAGATATTACATGACCGTTAGCAGAATAATACTTGAGGTTTTGGTGGTCACCCTGTCACAGTTCCTGATTTTTGAAAACATTCATGTTTCTGTTTGAGACCTGAAATGAACTTCAGTTACACCAGTGTGCATGTAATACACAGGGACTATGATTCTTTTCAAGCAAGTTTCCCAGGGAATTTCTTTTTTTAAATCTATGAAGTGTCAGGCTGTAATTCCACCTATCTGTAAATAATGCATCCATGCAAAAGCATTTGCAAGATTATTAGTTTCTTAGAATGGAAAGGTCTTTCAGAACTAGTAAGAAGGAACAGACCTGTCCTCCACTACAACCTTTTCCTGTTGTCCAAATTGCTTATTTTGCAGGTTTCAGTCTTGCTCTTATCTCTTCTCCCAGCATTCAAAAAATGTCATACCTGCCTCTGTTATTCATTTTATCTATCATGATCTGCCTTGCTTATGCCTCCCACAAACAAAACCACTTTCAGGAAAAAATGATGATGCAGTTATTGTTCTGAATATTCTTTCATAAGTGTCATTACCATGTGGTATTTGAAAGCCTAAATATGTTACAACAGTGGATTTTTTTAACGTGCACAGCAAAGTTGAATTTAGACATGCATTTTCTTTTCTGATTACACTGGTCCAGTCAAGTCCAGTCCTATTTTCAGCATTTGAGTCTTTGCAAAGTCACAGTGTAGCAGCAGCAGAACTGCATACAACTTCAAAATGAAAATATCTTGAGGCAGGTTTTATTCCAATTTAAGTTAAAAACATATGTTTTCAAACTTTCCAGATATGGGACATTCTCTAAAAGGGTTTCTTTTTCCAGAATAATAAAAAAAATTTTTGATAATATTTTCCATAATCAAATGCCCTGGGCTACTTTTGCCTCCCATCTAGTCCTAATCAATACAGACTGCAGAATCATGCAGACTTTGGTCACACAGAGTCAAGGTACTTGAAACAAATAGAGGTCAGGAAGGACTAACTCACGACTTTGATGGCTAAAGCACAAAACCTATTAATATAAATATAAATATGCAATACCAACATAAAAACATATATTAAGATACAATCCTCAGAGTGTTTACAGTCAAAACAGACAAGAGTCCCTTCAGGCACCAGCCTCATACTTGTGAACCCTTGTTTTCATATGGTATTGTGTTTTGGAAAGTGGTAAAGTAAATGTCTTGAGATCAAATAACTCTCTCTGGTGAATCAAAACAAAAGGCTGGGACAACATGACCTTTAATTTTAATCAAGGAATTTTATAATACCATCAATGCACTCACAAGGCCTCATTCTGCTGTCAGATATATCAACTTTGAAACCATATATTATAAATTCAGGACTAATGGAATGATAACTGCTATGGTCAGGCTTGTTCTACTTAAGTAATATGCATTGACATGTGTGTTAAAAGTCTTGCATGATATGCATATATTTGATAATGATAAAAATCCAAGCATAAGGACAGCATAGAGCAAGTAGATTTTAATGCTAAATCTGTACCTCATGGAGCTATGTAGAAGTTTATTTATACAAATGATTTATCTAATTTACCTATCCATTGTATAAGCACAACTCCACATTTATTAGCTGCTGTTATGGCCTTATTAATGTGAACATCTTTTTGACAATATATTACTTTGATCAGTCTGCCAAATCAAACGTATTGTAAATCAATGTAGCATAATGACTGAATATACTTCATAGATTTTTCAAACAGTATTAAAAAATCCTGATTTGAGAAAGACAAAAATTAGTATTTTTCAAAGAATTGACTGTAAGACAGAGCCAATACTTGTAAGATGACCTATATGACAGAGTTAAGATATTTATGGAAAAGGTATTTGGAAATTATTCTAGATTACATGTTAATTACCCACAAGAGATGGATGTTGTGGGTGGAAGAATTACCCACATTTATTTGGAATGTTCAAATATAACACTTCTTTTAGCTATGCTTAAATGTTTATAATAAATAGTTTCTCCTTTTTTTAATTTAGTCCTTCTTAATCTAATAGAAAAAGATTTTTCACCCACTATCAATCCATTTCTCTGCTCAGTAACACTCACTGAATTTAATAGTGGCAAAAACTGGAGAACACCTACCTCATTTCATACAGATTGGAGTAGACATTAGATATAAGTGATTTGCACTCATGCTAAGCTTCAAATATACCCACTTAGAGTCTCTATAACCCTCTATTGAATTCCTGAACTACATAATTCTTTACAGTATATAATTTTAATAAAATAAGTATTTCACTTCCATTATAGTATTGAATAGTCACTTTAAGTTGGCTTTGGCAATACAGCAATCTAGGCTCAGTTAAATCACAGATGGTTGCTGCAAAACTTAACAGTATCCCTTTCGTGTCAGTGCTGCAAATATAACAAAATCCCTTCTGACACCAGCAATTTTTTCCAACATCCACATGACTAAAACATATCCTTCAGCTGAAGAGCAAGAAAACATGATTCACACTGAGATAACCCTGATGGAGCCGCCTCACTATAAAAACAACCTTCTTGGAGCACTAGAAGTATTGCTTACATGTGTGCAAGCTAAATTAATGCAAAAGTTTCCAGAAAAGAAAGCTGCACCAATCTGATTAAACCATGTCTTATACTGATTTACTTCAACATTTTTTTACGAAGTATATTGATTTATTCAAATGTTTTTTAAAAAGTGTATCATAGCCCCCGTGTCTGATGTATGATACGATGTACAATACATTTTTAGACATCTTTAAACTTATGTGTAGCAGAATGAGTCGTCAGCCATATAACTCAATTTTAAGTTTGCTTCTTTAAAAACCAACCAAACAAACAAACAAAAAAAAACCCCACAACAAAACACACTGAGCAGAGCACAAGCAACAAGACCCTGAAATATGTTTCGGTACAATCAATGTCAGCCACCAGCTTAACAGGTCCTGCTTACTGGTACAGCTGCAGGAACTATCAAGGTGAATATAAAATATCACCACTGATTTGGGATTTTTTTTTTATGAAATGTTGACTATTACCCTTTTCTGAAACAATAACATGTACCTTAAGTTTTAAAACTAGTCATTCTGGTTAATTCTCACAGAAATCAATATTTAGAAAAAGGGAGAATTCAGTGAAAACCATTGTGAAATGCCACGTTTTCTATGTCATTCCTTCAGAACTGAAAACCATATGGGCTGCTCGTAAAAGGTTAAAATCTCTTCTCATTTACACCAATAAAAGTTAGAAAATATTTGAAAGACAAAGAAGCAATTGAGATCACCTTTCCCCAGACTGAAATAAAAGTGAAAGCCAAGTCAAGAATCCCACTCTTGATGCTTGTTAATTCCTGTTAAAAATGCAAGCGTGTTTCCAAAACTTGGGACTGGTGCAGATTTCTGAAATGTTCGAAAGAAAAACCATTTAATCAACGCCTTTTTTTTTTTTTTTTGGTCTTCTGAAAAAAAATTGGTGTTTTTTCTAACAATAACTAAATGAGCAATTACTTTCAAATATTCAACCTCCCTCCATTATTAAATTAATTATTTCCTGTATAATTAGGACAGGGCACCACCCTTCAAGTCCCAAACAAGAGCTTTATAACAAAATGTCAAGCAGATTTACACAAATCTCAAAAATCAAAGCAAGAGTATTCATATTTGCATTGGTCCTATAATTTGTGTTCCTGCTTTTGTAATTGAACTCTTCTTTGGGTTTGATTTGCAGACTTTGTTGCATGCTGCAGACACTGATGATGTCATCAAGTTTTTAAGAGAAGTTTGCAACTATTCATGACAGCACTGACACTGTCTGAAAGAGACAACACAGATAATGATGGCTCCAAGAGATTAATATTGCACCTTTTTGTCTGCTTGTTTACTTGTCTGTGCAGAATGGAGATTTCCACTTCAGAATAGAAATTATGGATTTCTTTCAGCCCAGAAGATACACCTTGGGACTCATTTGAAATGGTCTCCCAGTTTGACAGCAATACATTGATAAATACTGTCAAAATGAGTATCAGTTGAGCACATGCATATGCTGATTTCATCTAGATTTTATTTCCCCAGTTTGCTTAAGGGAAAACAAATATGGATAACGTCAAAATCAGACTACATAGCATGCCTTGCCTATCCTTTGTCCATTAGACCCGTTCAAGACAGAAAAGAGAGACTTTGAACCTGATTTCTGCTTCACAATACAGATTAGTTGCTTTCTGTTGACTGGTTTTGGAGATATAGGTTTGGTGTCTATCATAGGGATACAGTGAGGTTCTTCTTTTAGATTTAAATTCCAAACTTAACTAATAGCAAAAACAGTTTCTGTACTTGGGCATGTGGGGTATGAATTCATGCATGCAAAACGAGGTCACATTTCCTTTGAGGAAGAAGGGAAATTGCTGCACAGTCTTTGCACAGACATTTGTAGTTAGATCACCCGCCCAAGAAGTATCACATATGGACTCAAGTCTAGGTTTGGGTCTCTTATAGCAGCATGGCAAAAAGCCTATGTGAAAAGCAACCCACTGTTGTGTTATCCTTGTGAGTCAAGTAGACTTAAAAACACTTAAGCTTGGGCTTTAATGAATTTTTTGTTTTACTGTGGGTTGGGGTTTTTTTCCCATTAGCATTGTAGAAGGTGATTCTACCTCCAGCTAAAGGTTCAGGCTTTGTTTTGCTACTTCTAACCAAAGACAATTTCTCCTGTATCTTGGCAGATTCAGTTTTAAATCTAAATTGTTAACTAAAATAACAGAAATACTTAGAAAAACACTTCTGTTTGCCATGATGAAACACAATAGGCCATATTGTGAAGCTGTGCAATAAATACAGAAAATTTTCTTCCATTTGTAGGTGATATTGTCTATGTAGACATAAACCACAGCAAATCTAGACATATGCTACAGCACACACAACGCACAGCAGCAGAGCAGACAGACCTTGGTTCTTATTCCTGCTTCACATTTTTTAGATTAGGCAAGGCCCCAAGCTTTCTTCGATCAGTATGCTGTGGTTTGGGTCCTACCCCAGATGACTAACATCTTGGTGGAACTATTTTCAGTCAAGGGATTATTTGTATACTCCCTCCTGAATACAGATCCTACCACATCCACTTTGTGTCACAGCCCTAAACAAAAGGAGAGGAACTGCTGCCAGCATTTCTCCTGTGATCTTTGCGTGAGCACCCCCGTCCAAATTGCTGCCCACTCACTCTTCCTGGCACTGAAAGACTGCTGTGGGAATTGTACAGCCGTTGAAACGGCACCTTCACACACAAACCAAACACGGCTTCTGTTTCCTCATGCCTTATTTCCAACATCATCCCATTTGCTTGTTATTTTTCTGGGAAGAACCCCCTTGGCTTTCCCCTGCTGCTACAGTACTTAGGTACTACATAAGAATTAAAATCTCTGTTAATTAGGTGGAAATGCATTCAACCAGCAGCCTCACTAGTGCCATGGGTACACAGACTGACTCAGGGAAAATAGGAAGAGCACTCTGTCTCCTTCCATTTCAGAAATAAAATTAATCCTTTGCTGGACTCTGAACTATTAGGATATATATTATTGTTGTTTTAACATACAACAGTAAATGATTGTAGCCACAGTGTGGTCCTCAGACTTTCCCACTTACAATGCATATGGGTCCCTGCTCAATGTGCTGCTGTGTTATGAATCTGACTTTGAGGAACCTGTTTCTCCTTGTGCATTGCAAAGGGAACCAAGGGCCACTTTCAGCTTTGGACTCCACTGCGGAGATGATGTGCCTAAACACCTAGCACTGCAAGCCTCAGCATTGCAACACTTAAATTCCCGTTTGGATGTAGCCCTAATTTGCTGTACAACTTCTCAAGCCTAGAGTAGTATGTTGGTAATGCATTCAGAAACACTGACCAAATTGCTATGTCTGACAAATACATAAAAAATTTCTCCATAGGAGAACAGTCTGAACTTTCACATACAGAATAAACCTTGGCACATTTTCACTGCTTGGGATTCAGAGTCATGCACGGATTTTTCTTCTGGTCTTGAAGAAGATAAGTGGACTTAAAGAAGTTGTCTGTCCTCCTATTAGTAGTAGGAAACTGTACACAATGTCCATGTTTATACGGACAAGGTATAGGCAAAGTAACGTGCCTTGATTTAGACCTGTGGGTGTTGTGCTACGTAAGATATTAACAGCACTGTGACCTTGATGCACACCGCTCTCCTTGGCTGAGGCAATTCTTTGCAGAGCACGCTGGCTGTTACGGATTTCATCTTTATGTATCTACCTCTCTCCACTCAATATATGCAAAGCCTTAGAGTTTAACTGAGGTTTAGAACACAACCAGGCAGCAGAGTATGGTGGCCTAAATTTCCCCATCTAACTGTAGACACCTACCTAAGGCACATAAACTGGCACACTAGTCACTCTCCACCCTCTGCACAGCCAGAGGAGTCAGCTAAGGGCACCTGCAGGGGATCCGTCAGATCCCAAGCAGGCTGAATTACCTTCTGGAGGTGCTTGCTTCTCTCCAATTAGATATGAAGGCAACATTAAGTAAGCACCTAGATTAGATGCCTCAGATAAGTGCCGCAATTCAGACGGGATGTATCCAGGCCCATGTGCTATATCAGGAGAAGCTGACAACACACCCAGCTCTAACGTGGAAATGCAGAATGTTATGCATCGTTTGTAAATCGGCATCCTGATGCCTCCTTCCCCTCTGCAGCTCTGCACTCAAGAACTTGATTGTGAATTTACCCCACACTAACAGCTGCCAAGTCCACATCCAGATTGCCTTAATTAAAAGCAGTCGTGTTAGATAAGGACAGGTAAAGACACATCAGATAAAAGAAATTAGACAGAAGGAATAATCTTAAATATGCCTCAGGTTAAAATTACTCTGAAAAATTGCGAAGTAGGCTAAATATTGTGGATTTCTTTTTTATTGTGCCTGTAATATGATGACAAAGTTTTAGTTCATAGCTTCTTGTCTGAGAAAAGTCACCTTCTTCCTTTTGACTGTCTGGTACCCGAAGCGCTTGGAGACATTTGTCCTTGGTAAGCTCCTTCTTTGCTAGCTACTTGAAATTGCATTTAACTTAACATTACTTCTGTGTTTCACACTGGCTAGCTTTCAAAAGCAATTGTAAGGGTTTAGGAACATTTCCTCTAGCCAAACCAATGCTGTTGCATGAATAACTGATTGTTCTCTTTTTCCTCCCCTGAAAGTTGTTTGCTCAATATAAACAAGCTTTTCTGAGGGACTTCCATGAAGAAAGCTAATTTGGCAAAGCTCTGTACTGACTGTGTTGGAGAAAGATACTCTGACCTCCCTTGTGCGAGCTATGCAAGCTAAATCTCCCTGGATAAAGTAGTTACGTATCTACACAAAGAAAGGGAATTCAGGCATCATATGGACACTGCATTTCTCACACGGAGGATGAGGACCAGCTCTAGACAAAGGCGAGGGCAGTCACCTAGGGCAGCTTTGTGCAGGGGGTGGCAAAGTAGCCACAGACTCACAGTGCACTGGAAAGACAAGTTTACTGGTCCTGCTACCACCAACAACTCAGAATCAAGATTTGATGAGAAACACAGAGACATTTTCTGAAAGCAAGGTCCCCTTTCTCTCTTGCCTGCAGGCAAAGCAAAACCAAAGCTGATTTCACTCACGACCTGTCTTGGCTTTATTCCCTCCCTGATCACAGTGGGAGAAGCCTGGCCATGGCTTGCCATCCATTGTGTGGCAAAGTTCAGTTATGCCGACATGGCTGAGAGGTCTCAAGGCAATTCTGCCTAGAAGAAGTCCATGTGTGTAAACATGCAGGGAGAAATGAAGTTTTAAGATTAAAATCAGAGTCCGGAGCTAGATCCAACAAACAAAAGGGAAGAGTCCCTGTGGCAAAAGATGACTAAGAGCCAGAAGAGGTGCTGGCGAGGGAGAGGACTGCCTACCCAGAAGGAACTCCGAACACTGGCGTTTCAGAGGCGTGACCAAGGAAATGTCTGATTGCAGAAATTGCTAGGCTAAGGCAGAAGTAGGGATTATCAAATGTGAGGACTAAATATCCTGATCCAGGAGCTGGAGACAAAAAAACGTGGAAGTCCTTTGAGAAAAACATGGTGTTAAATGGACTTCTGCTTCTATGGACTTGTGTTTCTCCAAAACATCTGGAGAATTTATCGTGCTCACTACTTCAATTGCATAGCATTAGTCTAAATGCTGTTATCATCTACATCCATGCAGGTGTACTCGCCTTAGAACTCCGGTAGGCTGCCTGACTAAGAACAATTACGATACAGCTCCTGAATTTCAGAAATAATACAAAGATCTGTACTCAGCAGACAATTAAAATTTGAATATATGCAGAAGCAAGCTGTTCCCAGACCTGCAATTAAATAGCTAACTGGATTAGGAGACTCTGTTTCTGTGAACAAGTTCTTCTACTGAATCACATTGGCTTTCATCGGCATGTCATAACATACAGGGTTTCGGAAAACAGCGTTGCCTGGGAAAATCTAGCCAAAGTTTACTGGCTTTCATACAAGGAAAGGGTCAGCCTTTCTAGAAAAAGGTTGCATGCAGACACAACTATTTTTGTACCAAAATGTTTTATGATTATAGAATGAAATACACACATAAACATTGCATAGCCAAATACATCTTCATTTTAATGACAAAACTTCAAGTTTTACATGCATGTGGACTAAATAAACATACCTTTATTACAGTTAACCATAGTTATCCCTCATCTCTTCTTTATTTACTTATAACTTAGGTCCTAAGTAGCATGTCAAAAGGGCTGTCTTCCCATCTGTGGGTCAGACTCATCTCACCAAATATTAGCCATATGAAAGGCACATATCCAGGATAAACTACTATCGTAGTTAACAGGGGAGAGACTTCCCAAGAACAACACAACCTACCTACCCTAGATACCTATCTTACAAAGGTATGAATCGCCCTCTTCCACCACAGACTTTGGAGATAACCTAAACAACCAATTTTGGACTAGATGACTAACTTGCTGGTGACCAAGATGAGTCCCAGTCTATGTATGCAACTGGTAGAACAAGAGGCCATAGTTTTGACGTGATCATTAAAAAATAACAACAAAACTACTATTTAGAAATCCAAAAGAGTAGAAGAAACATTAAGAGATATTCTTTGATTTATGATATGTTAATTCTAAAAAGTCTTCAATGTTTTAGAAACTGTCTCTAGTCTTTCTCTAGAATCCATCAAGGAACTATTCTGTCATGCTACTCCTTTTCAAGCACTTTGTATTATCTTCCTGTCTGTTTCTCCATAATCTCTCCATGTTTAGACAAAAACTCTGCTTCTCTGCAGCTGATATCAACTTGATAAACATTCTTATCTACATTTTTATTGCTCTGATCAATTTGAAATCTCAGGATATTTTACCTTCTCTGACTATAACTTCTTCCAATAACTTTTTTTCTCCTCATTTGACAATAACTATTAATTCTCCTCTTGTTCCAATACTTTTAAGAAAATTTCCAGACAACTCCTTGCTCTTGTGAGTAATCCATACCCAGATAAATACTTCCACGCATTTTAGTGAAACTAGGGATGCAAGCTGGACTGTTTTGAAAATGTGTTTTTACAACTGTATTTTGTTACTGTTCATTTCTCTTCATATAACTCAAAGGTAATTCAAACGCTGATGAAAGAATCTGGTCTCTCCAGCTTTGTAAGATACTGTCTTTACAGCAGAACAAGTTAATTTTGTATCATATTACTGTGACTAATCTGTTGATTTTTAATTTAATGCAGCGGATGCTGACCTTGCTGTCAATAGTTAAAGCTGGAATGAAACAACTTCCACTATAACCTCTGCTTCGTGTTCTGAAACTTTCAACTTCAGGCTGAAAACATCCTCTTCTTTGTGTCAGCTTGTAGCCTATTCATATAAAATTAATTTTAAACTTCCTCTGTAGTAAAGGTTGATGCTGGAAGCTTGAACTTTAACAAGGTCTGAAGATGCCACAACCACCACTTTGCACCTTGGTGACAAAGATTCCATGAAAAATAAAGGAAAGTTGCAGATGCCGTGATACCCTGATGTCCAGTCCAAAATGCATTTGTGTAATGATACAAGATTTACCAAAAGCTCCACAACATTACCCAGTATGAATAATAGTGTTTATCCCTTTACAGTCAGATTTTTTTTTAAAGGAAGGTGACTGGAATTTCTGTAGCTTGTGGTGAATTAACTGCTGCCCTTTGGGTTGTACTGCTTAAGTATGTTGAGCAGGGTCAGAGTGCCATTAACAGACTGTGTTTTCTATTTTGTGGTGCTCTTCAGTATTTCTTTATTTCAGAAGGCCATAGAGAGGAACCAGATCAAGGTAGGCTAAGATATACACAAGGCAAATCTTCAAGGATTTTCTTTTTTTTTTTAAATTTCTCTGAATGACCCAGTATAGCAAGGCTTATGGCCATGATAGCCAGCCTCTTAGCCAAGGCTTTTGAAGGGCTTTTCTACTTTTGGATACATAACTTACAGTCTGTCTATCTCTCATTTTAGCCATCTGCACTCTCTTTTAAAATCCCATCTTTGGCCATAGTCCTCCTCTTCTAGTAAGCATCTGTGACAAGATGTTTAGTTTACAAAAATAATGTCTTCTTCAAATCATTGTCAGCCTTCATAATCTCTAGGATAAATTACATTTGTACAGTCCTACTTCAAGCCAGAGTTCCAGAGATATTTTGTGTTTAAGGAAGTCCAAAGCCTTTCACTATATATATTGTACAGCAGAAGTAATTTAACATCTGCAATTTTCTTGAATGATGAAATAAAGTTAGCTCCTCAATGGCCTTAAGTTTGGCAGCCTCCAAGGTATTTCTTATAATAAATATAGATACTCATCTATGTCATAGTCATCTTACACAAAACTGCCATGTTTCTCAACATGATCACTACATAGGAATGACAAATTAGTGTATCAATTTGTGAGAAAGATAAATGGAAAGATTTCTTGATGCTGTTAACTTATTCCATTTAATTTGTTCGGTTTTTAAAATGTTATATAAGCAATTTTATTTAAATTAGTACTTCTGTTGTAGTGTTTAGTATTCAACTGGTAGTTTAATACAATAAATTAGCTTGTAATACTTTACAAATATGGTTGCTTTTAGGCGAAAATCTTAAGGAGTATATTTGCTAGAGGATTATGTAATGATTTATATTCCTTTGTGTGAGCAAAAGACATGAGGAAAAGCCAATACTCTCTTTCAATGAGAGTGTTAACAACTGTATTTCTTAGCATCATGGTAACTTTAAATAGTGAAGTATTAATCTTTACAGTTATCTGTTACTCATAGGCAGGAACCTAAATAGGTAATAGCCTGCAAGATGAAAGATGTAGTAAAATCATTCGAACAAACACAGTAGAACTTAAGGCCTTTTTTGAAATAGACAGATACTTTGAGTTAAGAAAATT
The DNA here is from genome assembly GCF_018139145.2 of Gymnogyps californianus. Classification (NCBI taxonomy): domain Eukaryota; kingdom Metazoa; phylum Chordata; class Aves; order Accipitriformes; family Cathartidae; genus Gymnogyps; species Gymnogyps californianus. The sequence continues at coordinate 69,390,300 of NC_059500.1, read as the reverse complement.
TGGACATCTTGGCTTTCTCCTTCATGGAAAGATATTAAATACTTGCTTCTCAGAAAAATGTCTGAATTTCCGGTTAGATTAGACACATCATACCAACCATGCAGTGTCCTTATATGCATCCAAAGGGTTTCACAGGAGGCTAAAATATTTGGGGGGGGGGGGCGTAAAACCCACTATTCAGGAAAAAAGACTATCACAACTGAGATAATGTGGTTTCGGAGAGGGACTTTCCAATCTTACTGTAGACCACTTAATTTTCTTTAATGTACAGAGGGTTTTTTTTATTTTACTGCATTTTGGTCTCATGAAAACATTTTAATTATGAAACTATTTGCTTAGTTAATTAGCCCTCTGACACTCCTTATCAATAGGAGAAGTCAACACACTAAAGAAAAATAAATCACAAATCAAGAGAGTAATACTAAAAAAAGGCACACTAAACCTAATTAAAAGCTCATTTGTACTCCAGTTTCTGACGATAGAAAATACAGGCTGAGAAGTTGGGGAGGGGCGTGTGGTTTTGTTGTTGTTGCTTTTTAATGAACAATTCCTTTAGAGGCTCTCTGTCAGCAGATGAAATTTATCCAAATTCACCAGCCTCATTGGTTATCTCTACAAAGAATAAAAAATCCTTTATTCTTTTTGGTTTTGATTAGGATCAAAAGCAAGAGAGTGGAATACAGTATCCAATTCTTATTTGCTGGCTAGTTCTAGAACATATTTGAAAAGATTTAGACTTTTTCTTAGTGAAATTATAATTCTGTAGGTAAAAAAATTATAAGTTTATGCAAATAAGCATTAATCTCTTCCAGTTCATTCACACACTCAACATTAAAAGTATAAAAACAACAACGTGTAAAAACTACAGATATAAAAAAACAATAAATCAAACTACATAACCTTATTTTAAATGTATAAATACAAGAACAAGTGACTGCTAGGTTATCAACAGAATGTTATTTTCTGAGCAGCCTATTAATGACTTCAGTAATCATGAGGTATGCAAACCAACTGACCCACTAGTATTAACTACCATCAGCTCTGGTTCCATTTTGATCTCTATCCATGGAAACACGCATTTTCCACATATTAACATACTGCTTTTAGATTTTTTTTTTCTGATTCTTTTTGGTTTTCTTGTATGAGGATATCTTACCTACTGAAGATGCTGCTATTCAAGATGCACTTTCTATACAATCCCAGCTCACTTGTGCGAGTTACATAGGACAAATCAATTTTCTCCTCTTTTCCTCACTGTTCAGGAAGGAAAGATGTATAATTCAGTGGAAGCAGTTTTCATTTGACTTTTCAGTTGACCCAGCTGAGATTTATTTAGTTATTTAAACTTTCCTAAATGACTGCAGATATTGGGAAAGGTCTAATTTTGTAATCTTAATAAATAATAAATGATGCCATCGGTTCCCTGAATTCTAAGTGCAAGCTTTGTATCTTTATTTAAACCTACGCTGACTTTCAGTCTCAGCAACTAACAAAACCACGCAAACGTGCAGACACAGTGTGATATGCATGCGTAAGTATGAAACTGTAAGGAAATACTCTCTATCTTTAAATATTAAGCAGCCTTGCTATCCTGCTCTCAGAGTAAATTCAACCCTCTAAGCAACACCATCTGGCAAGTAAGTTATGTTGACAAGGTTTGCTCATAAAGACTGAGCTCGGTTCCTCACTTCCTTGTTTCTCAGGCTCTGACTTACCATTTTCCCTACAGCTGAAATACATCAACCAGCTGAAGTACTGGGCCAGATCCTGAATTCTGCTGAGATTTCCTAAGTAGCTGCTTGGCAAATGCAATGGAAGAGGAGAAAGAGGTGGTGGTGGAAGCATGGATTAGGGGAAAGGGGGTAGAGCGAGGGCCAGCAGCGGGATCAGACTGGAGTCTGCAAGACGAGTCAGCTGAAGTCCAGCAGTCCCGCAGCTGTGGTGAAACAAAGCTGGTGTATATCTTTTCATCAAGGTCTGATGTGGCAAGTGCCCATGGTCCAATTGATAATGTTTAGTTTTGCATATAAAAAACCCCAACAAATTTCTTATTCAAATTGAAAGTCAGGACCTACAGCAGTTGACAGGAAGATAAACAGAGCTCATTCAAATGGGATGCTTTTCTGACAGTAGACCTACAAGCCACTATACTTTTTTTTTTCCCCCGCCATGAACAACTTGTGAACTTCCATGAGAGCAAAGTTAAAAGAGTTTTGACAGTTCTAGGGAAATATAACTGCCTGTAATCCTCCCATCATTCAGTCCCCTGCTGGAAGCTATCCAGTTATCATGAATCTAACAATATCCAGAGAAATAGAAACATCTGCAATACTAAAAACCAAGATGAGACAAACAACTTGCTTCACAATCTAGCAAACCAGAATACTCTGAGAAAAGCCAACATGTTGCCATAAATGCAAATCACACAGTTATCAATATTATTACACTGAAGCTCTGCAAAAGGCTTAGTTCATTGCACTTCAGCCGTGAATAACAAACCTGAAAGTGTTATCAGGCCTTACTCACACTAACACTGAGATCAGAGGAGGATCTCATGACCATACAAAACACCATGCTTCCCTGTGCTTGTCTGATGACAAGTTACTTTCAGTAATTATTGCCAAAAAGCTGATAGTTCAAAGCTCATGCTGATCACCCCCAGATAATGAGATACTAACAGTTTTTCCTCCCCTCTCTCTGCTTTCACAATCTTGAGAGCTAAAAATGTCCTTTTATGAAATGAGACCTGATATTCCAAAACCATGTGATTCAAAACCAAGACCTGCCGAAAAATACAGGAGTCTTGATATCGTAAGACAACCTGTGCAAACTAAATCAACGTATAAGATTTTATTACGATTATTATCATCATTCCTCTGTTTCAGTTGAAAAGGCAGTATAAGGCTTTGCAGTGAACACACAACTGCTCTGTAAGAAATTCAAAATATGTAACATGTTTATAAGTACTGAATAATGAGACTGGTAATGTAACAGCACAGGTTGGCTTACATCCTTCACATCCTTTGTATGTGTGTACTGACTCACCTTAATAGAGGTACTGGAAAAACCAGTGGGAAAGCAGCACATGACATTTAGATAACCAGCCTTTTAGCAAGCACTGGAAAGCAACTATCAGACACCAGCTCTCTTCCAAACTCTAACTCAACATTTGGTCAGATTTGGAAACCTGAAGATGTAGGCTGTTGAGAACGAAATTTACTCAAGAACTTATTACTAGCGTGTTTGATTTTCAAATACCTAACTTTTAACCTTTCCTAAGTATATTCTAACTCAGAAAAATATCTACCTCAGGCTGCCTGAACAGCCAGCAGAGCCAAACATGCCTCTCCTGCTTGAGCGCTGCTGAATGGATTCAAACTAGAAAGCACATGGAGCAGAGAGCCACCTAAAGCCAGCAAAATGTGCAGGAACCCCCTTATCCATAGGAAGGCATTGTGGAGAGGGTGCAGACTCAGAGCTGAAGGACAGTCCTGGAATGGACTTTATTGCACAAATGTGAAGGAGCTGCAAAGCTTCTTTCTACTTCCAGATGCTTTGAATCATCAGCAAGGCTTTCAACCTCTAGCCTTACTTCAAAACTTAGTGTGCAAGCTGCGTCTTCTGAAACAAACTTTTCTAGTGAGTCCACTTAATGACACTTTCCTTATTGGGGCATGCTCCCCCTCTTTCTCGCTCTTCTTTTGCATCTAAACTGAATGCATTCTCCAGGCCCCCACCTCCTTTTGCACAAATACAGGCATTTTTCATGTTGTACACTACTTTTTAAAGGAAACTTGCCACGGAGAGAAAGAAGAAAGCTGGTAGAAAACTCTTATTCAAATATTGGCAAAACATCTGTGAAACAAATCTTTAACCGGAAAGGAAAAGTACACATTGTTTTAAATTAAAGACCTCACATTGTGCCTCCTGTTCCATTAAGTCACCCTAAGTTTACAGGACATCAGCTCCCACAGCAGAGCTGCAAGATTAAGATGGCATTGAAAAGCTGTCATGACAAATGAAATGCAATCGGAGAGAAGTGCCCCAAGATCCTGAATGATGTAATCATTTCTTCCCACCTTCTACAATATAGTACATTTTGAATTATTATCTTGTTTTTCCAATCTGAGTCATCAATGATGTCTTTTATTTGTCAAATGGCATCATTTGTACTGAGAGGTAGCCTGAAAATGGAAAAGGGAAACAGTCACATGTCTGCCAGAGGGCCTCATTCTCTGAAATTCTTTGGACAGGCAGAGTAAGCTGCTGCTAGCTTTATGTCCTTCTTTGAAATCTTGCTGCAAGGAGGTGGTATCTCCCTGGAATTCAGTCATCACAGCAGAATCTTGGCTAGTGTAAACTCCGTGCACTCTCTGCCCAAATTCCTGGCCAAGCATGACAGGCGATCTGTCTGTCCAGTAGTCTGCAGGAACAAAAGGTTGCACTGCCTTCTCATGCACCAAAGGATACACAAGTTCTTTTCCTCTTTCACAAGGACCTAATACCCACTTCCTTTTCCTTAGGAACCAATATTAAAGCTGAGTGCACTAAATACATTTAATACAGTCTGACACTAAGCAGCAATCCTTGATGTTAACTGCAAAGCTCTGCAGATCAGCTGCAAAAACTTCAATGCTCATGCTAGTTCTTCTCTATGTGCTCCGCCACATCTGCACTTGTTATAAACACTACCACAGAAACTAGGCACATTTGGTCCCAGCTATGTTCAGTAGGAGCCGATCCTAAATTCATAGCTTTCTGAGGGTGAGAAACAGGAAGATTTGAAGCTCTCTTCAGGCAGGCAGTTAAACAATTCCTCACTAGCTTGTTTGGGATGCTAGAATAAAGGTATATCAATAGTCTTCTATTTATTTTTAAATTCAATTTCATTCTTTAATTCATTAATATAAGTAAAGAAACTAGCACCATATTTATTTTTCTATTTGGAACCTGGACACATGCTTTTGAGAGAAGATGAAGTGATTGCAGACAGAAATGAAGTACAATCACTGTTCATGTCTGTTAAAACAGCTTCCAAAAGCACTGATGAGGTTAAAGCATTTTTGCTTGTACATATGCTCTAAAGACTGTGTCAAAAGATAAGGCAAAGAAGAGATGGGAAGGCATGAAAAGACTGGTCCAAACTTACAAAAGCTACTGGAAGAACTACAAGTAGAGCCACATCTCCAAAACACCAGCCTGATGCGTTAACTAGGAAAGAATACCGCTTCCCGTTTAACACTTAATTTTCGTAAATACTATATTTAATTTCTCTATCTTTCTGTCAACAACTAGTAAACGACATATTGCTCATAGGAAATTATAAGCTACATTTGTATATTATTTTGTATATTATGTGTACGTAAAGTACACAAAGTACATTAAACATCATAATTTAGTGTTTGCTATTTAGTTCAGTACTTCCAAGAAACAGAAAAAGTGGTTTACAGCAAAGCCAGCTGAGCAGGAACTCCGTAGAAGGTAAACTGCTCTCCAAACAGGGAAATCTCTCTGCCCACCTTCCTGAAGGCACTTACTTCTCTCCCTGTTACATTTCCTTCAACTCAGCTTTCAAATTTATTGGTCACCTGCATTAGAAGTTTTGAACTAAGCTCTGAACAGACAGATTCAGAGTTATAAAGCAATGTCATACCAGCTTCACGTAAACTGTACTCCAATTTCTGGATTCTTGAAATGTTTACATTTTCCATGGCATTTTCCCTACATTCAAAATGATATCAACAATAGAAAAATAAATTCAGAACCTTTTTTCCCCTTGTTTTTTTATTTTTTTTAAACTTTTTCTCAACATGAAAAAATACTGCACTGTGGTTCCACCTAAAGCCTTTCCTGGTAAGGGTTGGTCATGCCTGATGTTTCTGATTAACAACATTCTTTCCTTGAGAAAAATTTGCTTTTCTTTTTTTTTTTTTGTGAAAATTCATAAAAGTCTTAAATCAACAGACACAACATGGATTTGATTTTGTTCTTTCACGCTACAAAGATTGGCAAGCAACTCTAATAACAGAGTCAAAGGCTGTAGTGATGAAAGTTTTCTTTCAACTACCAGCATTGCAAGGATACCTACATGTGAGACGTTTTCTTTGTCAGAGTTACAGAATTCTTAACATGAACGTCATTAGCTCTATTTGTAAAATACTTTCAAATTGTATTTTAAAGCTATAATTTAAGTGACTATAGTTCCAAAAAAAAAGTAAACATGGGAGTTGAAGATGGAAACAAAGACGGACAGACTAACTAACTTCCAGAACTAGGCAGTATCACATAACTTTCTGGAAAAGATCTACAATAATGAGAGCTGCATTATACAAGATTCAAAAGACATAGAAGAAAGGGACATACACTTTGATGAGAACAAGACAAATTCGCATTAACCGTAAACAACGTGGATAAATAGTGCCTCTCAACCATGTAAATTCAGAATGGAGAAATTTTGTGAGAGCTTTACTTACTAGAAACTATGATTTCCACAGCACCTTTAAATCAATATTATTGCAAAATACAGAATCACTTCATACCAGTCCTCTCTTTGTTTTAAATTCTGTTCTTATTATTTTTATTTTCTATTTAACACCAATTTTAAAATTCAACAGTAACTCCAAAATAGACTTTTTATTCAAAACTGTATTATGCCATAATGTAAAACAGTTCTTTCCATTTTTCTCTCCAAAAACCAGTACAAAAGCTTTTATAAAATACTTTCAAAGACAATTTTGAGGTTTTTTTTTTTTTTTTTAAGTTAAAGAATTCTCAACTAAAATAAGGATCAGAAGTTTTGCTGGACAAAAATCAATAATTTCTGTAAATGCAGATAATTTATATAAAACAAGTAATTAAAGAAAAATCAACCTTCCTTCAGAAACAATCTCCTGTGAAAAGTGCTCAACCCATCTCAAAGTTAATTAGTAAATATTTATTCGAGCTGGGTAACTTAGCACCTTGAGGAATCTGAGCATCTTGTGAGAGTATAAACTGCAGCATGACTTTCGAAACTCCAGATCTTGCAGGCAGTGCTCAGCTCCCAGCTAAATAATGTTTCTAGATCATTAAACTTAGTGGTTTAGTTTGGGGGTTCATTGGTTTTGTTTTTATTAAGGGAGGATACTCTGGAGCAAGTCACTGATAGCTTAAAATGTAGTATTCTTTTCTGTGCTTCTCTACACCAGAAGACACTCCTTCAGGTGTTTAGGTCAATGCATGTTCTTCTTGTGATTTCAACATAAGCCAGACAGGACTCATTATTTAAGAGAAATAAAAGTGTTAATGTTTCTAAACACATTTCTGAATTTTATGAGTGGTATAAAATCAATAGGAAAAGTAGCTGCAGAGAGTTTAAATAAGTAACGCTAGAGGTTGCTTGAAAACTCTCTAGAGCTGTAGATTCTGTAATATTCAGCTTACAGCCACTTAGAAATCTATCCTGCAAACTTTTGTGATTATAAGCAACCCTTACTTACTTGAGTAAAGCCATTGATGTCAATGGCCCTATGGACATGTATAAGGATTTACAGGATCAGGGCCCAACACTACAATTGGTTATCCTCTCTGTAACCCCAAATATAAAATAAATATTGTTGTGCAACATTTAAATGAAATCACATATTTTGTTTTGGGTTTTTTTGTCTGATTTCAGTGGGAACAAAGTCAGGCCTTAAAAGCTAAAACTAAAAGATTAAAGAAATTGCATTAAAGAAAGCTGGAGTAAACACAGTGATGTTTTGATACAGTTATCAACTTCCAAATAACTGAAATGCACACAGACCACTTGAGAAAACATCCAGAATGTCTCATTTTAGAGTTGCTAAGCAAGGAGAGCTACTGCCAAAATATACAGTTAATTACTGCCACATGTATTAGAAAATTACATTTTTTCTGGGGGTTTTGTTTATTTGTTGTCAATTATTGTTTTGGTTCTGTTTTTCCATTTTATACAATCTGTGCCTTTTTTCTATGTACAAAATAAAAGAATTACTTATTCATGGGATAGGAGAGTCTGAATCTGTCATGATTTGTTCTTGAACAATATTTATTGATGTTAATTATTAATGTGTGAAATAACTTGTTCTGCAGCTCTAAATATATTCTGTGAAAGTATTATTGCATTGGGATATGGAAAAAAATAATAATTGGAGAATTTCAGGAGACATACAAGCATTGAGAAGAGGGTTTGGTCATCCCTTAGCATACATCAGTATGTTGTGCATACCACAGTAGATTTCCCACAGATACAGATACTTATGGACCTACTTTCTATCATACATGGTTCATGTATGGAGGACCACTACTGTCTGTCAGTTCTTGCTATCCTGAGCAGTTATGGATGTTTGCCATTAGTATAGCAATTATGAGCTACAGCTGCACTGTTTGCAACACTCAGATTAAGTGCCAGTTAATCTCTGTCAGTATCTTCAAATGAGTTCAACTACATGGTTTGCCAGATAATTGGGGGAAGTTATGCCAGATCATTAGGGGAAATCACACAGAAATTGTCTCTGTGAGACAGAGAAGAAAACTAAAAGAGGAAATGAGCAGAGTACCTTCTTACTGGTATCTTTATGTGCAGTACCTGAATGAGATACTCTTACTTGAAGTCATGTGAACACTTTAATGGGTAATTTTGAACCTATGAAGATTCATACTGAATCTAAATTCTTCACTGCTCTCTGTAGTTTTATTTTTAACTTTAGTTTAAAGTTTATTAGTTTAAAATTTCTAATTTAGTTTAGATAATCCCCAGGCTTTGGGATATTTCAGCTGGCACAAAAATGCAACCTGGCCTCACTTGCCATTCTTCAGTGTTACAGCTATCTGTGGATGTCCTGTAGGCAGTAGGACTCAACCACCTGTCATTAGGGAAACCCTGAGATCAGTCACTCAATACGATCCATGGCTCCCAAATAATTCCCAAGCACAGATCAAGATTTAGTACTGGCCATTCCCAAGAGGGATGTTGCATATGGGCAATGTGTTTTGAAACAAGTTTAATGCTGTGAACATGGGCTGTGTGTGTTAGCTGAACCCTAATGCCAGAAAGCAATCAAGGGAATGTTTAATTAGTGACAATAGATGTAACCTGTGCTTGTTACTTCAGATTGGCTTTGAGTCCCCTCTTTGTTCTGGCCAATATTTATGTAAGTGATTCCAACGCAATGCTAGAAGTGATATTTTAACAACATAAAGGCAGAGTTTATATACTTATAAAGATACCATGATTTAGCTGATAACGAAACAAACTAACCTCTAGTGAAATACCATTGAGAACAACGGGGAAAAATGAAGAATAAATTGCATCTAGTAAACCATTCCTTCAGATTTTGTTATGATCTTATTCTTTCATATATAAAATCCCCAAAGCATATCTCTGCAGCAACATTTCTAAGAAACAAAGTGGACTAGATTCTTCACTGGATCCCTTTATTCTTCTGTTGACAAGGTCAATAAGACTTAAAATGGTTATATTACTGGGGTAAAGTACTGAAAAAGGGCTCTAGTATAAGCAAAAACATAGTCTTATCTGTGGCTTTGGGCATGTTCCTGCTCTCGCCAGAACCTTGCATTTCAATAAAAGCACATTTGAACTTTTCTACCATAAACAGTTTAACGGGTACAGGGTCCAGCCAGTTCACAAACAGGGGGAAAGACTAGAACTAGGAGATACAGCTTTCATTACTTTCCTACTCCTTTACTTGAGAAAAGAATCTCCCAATTCTTGACTCCCTTAACTTCAAATTTAAATACATTCAAAACACTTATACTGTTCCTGGAGTGGGTAAAACCCAGTGCCTGAATGTTAACAATGAGTGCTGCAGAGGACTTCTTAAATTGCAATAAATTGCAGTGGGGGGAAAAAAAAAAAGAAAAACCCTTAAAATTCTTGCTAAATGTATGACACTTTAATCACCGTAAAATACTTTTGCTCAAAATCCTGCTGTTTCTCCCAGACACAGCTTGATCATTAGAGTCAGCTGCTGCACCAGAAACCAAAATAAGCTGGAAGCCCAATGACACCAACCCTTTTGAAAGCCTTGCCCAGGCAGTGCTGCAGAGTACAAGACACAGATGACTCCCTTCAGCTCTTGACAGGCACAAGCTCCTCTTATTGCCTTATTGTTTTTACTGAAAAATGTTACCGGGTGGAAAAAAATACTTGTGGAGGCACGAAACTATGTCAGCTGGTAACTTCAAGTCTGTGTATCACATACAAGCTTTTGGTTGCTACAACACTGCCTTAATATACTTGCCTTGAAAATTTTCAAGTAAATTAGTTTTATCATGGGGATATAGGAAAAGGCCTCGTTGGCCCTGCCCAAGAGCTCCAAGCGACTTGGTATAGGAAAAGGTCATGCATAAATTACAACTATTAATATTTGAATATTAATAATGTATTAATTACCACAGAAAACTAGCCCAGTACTGGAAGAATCTTTTAATGGCTTTTCTAAACAGTGCTTCTGTACAAGTTGCTTTCTAACCTGCATACGACACACATGTTGTTACAGACAATATATACTACTACTTGTTCTCTGCTACTGTTACGTGAACTCATCAAAATTACACTGAAACTGAAGGATGCAGCTATTGAAAACCCTGGGAAAACTTAGCTGGACTTCATAAAAACATGAATTCACATCATCATCCTCCATACTTTGCAGTATGGAAGACCTAGTGGAAAAGCAGTAAGATGTAGAAAACATTTTACACTGTAGGTTCAACCCAAGATATTTTATTTAAAAAATTTTTATATAACTACTCCTATTTAGCTGTACAATGGAGAGCTGAACACCTGCATCAGAAGTTGGAGCATTTATATGTTTTAATAATTTTACCAAGCTACTTCCAAATAAACACCTCTAGGAACGTTTGTGACCAAGTTGTTCGCAGGCTGTTACTGGTCATGGGCATCTTGTGATACCCGTACAGATAGCTCAAGACATTTTCAAAGGGCCCAGATTAATAAGACAGAAAAACAATTAGCATCCAAAGTCATAGTCACTTTTGGAAAGCCTCTAAATACATAAAGAACTAATTGTCCATAAAGTGTAAAATACATGAAACAATAAAGGCTGAAGGATTTAAGCAGAGATTAAGTAAGTTTAACCTACTCTTCTCTTTCTAGCCTTTAACCAACTTTCAGTCCACGAAAGAACCTCTCATCCCACCTTCTGGCAATTTGACTTCTTTAATAATCTATGGCATAAATGCAAACAAAGTGCATCCCTGGCTCCCTTTTATCTTTGTGCTTATAGATGCCCTCAGAGAGCTCCAGCAAGCCAGTGAGACAAGACTTCTCTTTGCAGAAGCCATGCTGACTCCTTCCCAACAGGCCACATTCATTCATGCACACACTGATCATATTCTTTATTATAGACTTCAGCATTTAATCAGGTATGGAAATAGGGCCCACTGTTCTGTAGTTCCCCAGACTCCTCCATAGCCCATTTTGTGGATGGGACTACACTGCACCTTGCTCTGGAGCTGTAGCTGTTTGCAACTGCCTTGGCCAGACATTCTGCAATTTCACATTAGAGTTCCTTCAGTGCTGTCAGGAGAATAACATCTGGTCCTGACACCCAATTTACCTACTTTGTCTAATACTTCCTTTACTCTTATCTCAAATTCATCTAGCTCCTCTGACCTATCTACTACAACAAACATACTGTGTGCGGGAAATCTTCCCAGCTATTTCCCAGCAGTGAAGTCTGCGTGCTAGAAAAATATCTAATAAAAATATTGTCATGATGGCTGGCTATTTTCCTGTGATTTACCAATGATTTCCCCTCCCACACATTCAATTAAAATTTTAATCTGGGTGCAAAATTCTATTGCCTCTATAAAGAGAGGAGTATTCTAGGGAACATACTAAAGTTTGTCTAGGTTCACACCATAGTAATTAAATGCAGAATTTATCCCTGTATACTATTTTAATATAAACAGTACATACAATTACAGAAGTACATACAAAAACCAGGAAGAAAATATAAGGCACATTTTTAATGAGTAAGAAGAAAGCCTGCAAGACTAATAAATGGACAAATATTAGTTTCGTATCTCCTATCAAAAAATTAATTAGAATCCATAACTAACAGTATAACTTGTCACACAACATCCTCCTATTCCCCACTATTGCTTCCTGGATTCTTTCTTTATATTTGAATTGCCAAGTAGTATATTGTTTCCTAGTTGTGGTTTGCCAGGAAAATAAGCATAATAAGAAGAAACATACTAAACAGCTTAGATGATGGGGTGATCTGAAAAGAGGTACTTTTGTCTACCAGGAATTCTTTTTGTCTCAGATTCATCAAGCTATGAATTTTTCCAGGATTTTCCATTTCAAACAGAAAAAAACCCTCTCTGAATTGAAGTAAGATTGCATTTGAAGGATTCGGTACACTTTTTCTGCAGAGCTCATTTTGATTATGTATTTGCCAAACAAGAGTTTGACTAGACAAACTTCCTCTCCTAAGCCCTGAGAAAACCACAATCTCTTGGGATGAATATAATCATGGATAAATTCTCTACCCATCATAAGTTACTTTAGAAACCTACTTTCACCATCTGAAATATGAAGGTGTAATTTTACTCTCTTAATTAAAAATTGGTCTTACTATTACTTTGATAATAGCATTATCAATCTCAAATTATCTCAGATCATTCTCCATTTTCCAGACATCCCTTTGACTTTATACAAATACAAATAATCAATATAGTACTTAAAGCTTATGCCACCTTTGAGTCAGGAAAGCCTGGAAAAGTTAGCTGAACAAAAAACACTTTGCTAGCTTAAACAATCATAACTGATTGTTTCTGTACTTTCTAGATGTTTGAAATTACTGCCAATAAAATGAGTATGTTCAAGCAGAAATTCTGGACTCTTTTACAGGTTTACTATCATTTTTTGGATTAAAAATTTTAGGTCTGTAGCGCCTGAAGTTACGTACACTAACCACTCAAATCTACTGTGTTGTTTTGGATGGCTGAGTAAATCATTATGACCTGTGAATCTACCTGTTGATTTTTGAAAAAAGCAGGATGTTAGTATCCAGATTTAAAGAATTATTTTTAGTAGCCAGTCATCAGTCCAAACTGATGCTGAATTAGCCGACGAGATGAACTTAGTAAAGCAGAACTAATAATACACAGAGGCTTCAAACATTTCAGAAGAATGCCCTCAATGTGAGGATTGTTATTCAAGATTAAGGTCTCGTATCAGAAAACCATGTCTGCATGATAGGTTGAGTCTGTACTTGATTTACAATGCCAAGAGTATCTGGTAATTTACGATCAATTAAACACACAAAAAGGAGCTTCCTGTTAATAGTCCTGGCACTGCCCCCAACCACCCTGTCTATATGAACTGAAGATAACAGCACTGGAGATCATAAAATAAAACATTTTCATTATTTTTTCCTGTTCTTGCTAACATTCAATGTAAAGTGAGCATGAATCTGGGAAAATCTGTATGTGTATAAGAAATGTATTTTAAAACTTCCTTAGCTCACATAATTCTGGAAAGACTGAAAAGGGAAATCTAAATCCCGAGACACTTCATAGAACTTGAGAACTGAAGTGCATGGGCGCTGTGAGCACAGAGCTCTGCTAGCACTCATAGGATTGATACAGCCCCAAACCCTCACCAACTCCAGACATTAAAGTTCTAAACACCTAGTTTTTTAAGCTTCAAACCTGGAGCTAATGCTGTAATGAGATTTAGTATGATCTCTAAGAAAGGGAGAAAAGAAAGAAAGAAACACTGCTTTTTAACTGCTCTTATTGTCTTTAGTGTTCTACATGAGGAATCAGGTAATTCGGACACACTTTCGCAGAGATCATTGTTAATGTTTCCAAATAGTCAGATCTTATACTTAAGTCTAGATTCTCTGATAGAAAACATGGAAAAAATTTAAAAATTAAAAAGGGCACATTTTCAAAACCTGCTCAGCTTTGTCTACAGTTCATGCTGCTAAATTGTACAATGTTCTCAGACTCACTCATGATGACTTCTCATGAAAGGACAGCTGTTAATTTACTGGCGACCCCTTGAAAATCTGTCCTGCATGCCAAGTACTGTTAGAAATCTGTTCTATTTGCTATATATTTACCCTTATGCATTTACTAGATGTTACAGACTTCCCCAACTTGTTGACATAAGAAGGAGACAAACCCAATTTAAATTACATAGGGTGAAATTGTGCAAGTCTCACTGTGAGTAATACAAATAGCAAAGCTGCAAATTGCCCTCTTAACTTCAACATATTTATTTGAGAACTGAGATCTAAACCATCTGATTGTCACAAGAGCTTCCTAAATCCCAAACTGAGGATTTTTGGACTCTGAGCTCCAATGCTGGGTCCTCTACCAGAACAGTCACATAGGTGACTGATGTTGCACATACGCAGACCTGCCTCAGTTCAGACTAATACTAAAATAAAATGAATCTAGCATGAACCAGGTTCAAAATAAACAAAGCCTGTGATTCCTCACAAAACAAGTAACTGGGCCATGGAATTGCTTGCCAAAGGATGTTTATGATGCTGATGGTTTAAATGGATTTAACAGTTACCAGGCAGGTTTACAGAAATCTAATGAAGATTACTACATAGAAATACATGTAGCTCGTGAAGTCCCCGAGCTGAAAATGCTTGGTGGATGATGGAATGGTAAGAAACAGTATCAAATCTACCCACCTCCTTCTTATACTTTTGTGTCCTATACTCAACTTGTGGCCACTACTGGGACACAGCAAACACTAAGTGAGTAGGTACCTCCTTCACAACCAAAACTTGTCTTGCTTCTGAGAAACATTTAATAAACATTTTTGGGGGATCTATACACTTAGTAAGTGCAGCTGGAAGAAAAGACAGCATTTTCTCCTTTATCATGGACTAAAGCACTCATCTCGTGCGCAGTCAAATCAGGTGCAATGTCCTTCTGCGCCTAAGGAAAACAGATTTTCCCCGCCAAGATAAATGCTCTAAGCATGTTAATGTAAAGGTGTTCTCATGTGTAGTTCCCTTAATCCCGTTTGAATTTTTTCTGCCTTCTAAGATTGAATTAAATATTCACTGGTCCAGTAAAATTTAGTTCCAGTCCCTGTTGCAATGAGTATTTAATAAGCCTTTAGTGAAGCATGCAACTGAGATGTTAGGATTTACAGGATCTCTTATTTTCCTTCTTTCATTAGTCACTAAAATCCTGTTGTGCACAGTAACTACAGCTGTGGATTCCCCTAGAGAGTGAGGTGCTGCAACATCCAGCATTGCAACATCTAAGGCTGCTAGCTCTGAGTGACTACTGAGCCTGAGCACCAACAGGAGCCTTACCGAGGCATGACAGCCGTACACAGCCTCCCATCACTTGACTGCCATCTGGGCTCTCCAAGCTCAGCCTTGCCACAGTACAGTTTGCTGTGGTCAAATCTTGAGCCTGTATTGCTAGGAACCTCAGCGTGTGCCATTGTGGCAAGCAGAAGGTCCCAGGCCTGCATTTTTCTTGCTTAATATAAGGAAAGAGTGAGCTCTGCAGAAACTCTACATGTAAAGTTTAGACTACAAACATGTGCATGTTTTCCATAGCCCATTGCTTTCCTAGGCTTTCAGGAAAAGGAAAGGCTGAAAAAAGCTGATCAGCTTCCAGACTCAGCCTTCTCACTGGCACAGTGCTTTCAGCAGGCAGGGTGGCATCGAGTTTGATAAATTATCAGTCTTACCTGAAGAAAAAATAATGCTTGTGGTGATGCAGCATACAAGGACTAAGTAACACTACAGACATTTGACTCCTGTACCTCAACTGAGAGAAGAACATTTTTTTTCATTCAGTCCAAATACCGTCAAGATTTCCGATGAATCAGAAGCTTTCTAAGCCTTGAAGTGAAAAACTTAATATATAGGACTGTCTTATATAAGATTATCCTTAGGGATAAACCTTGTTTATGTGTTTTGTCCAAGAACAGATTATAGTGAATCACTAGCTGAATATGAGTCAACAAAGCAATGCTCTTGCAAAAAAACAGACAAATGCCATATTCAGATGTTTATCCACAAGTATTGCTTTCTGCTTTACTGATCACTTGTCAGGCCTTTGATGGAATGGTACATTCAATCCTCAGAACTGCCCTTCAAAAAAACTGTAGACTAACTGCGCAGGACCCCCAAGAAAGGAATTAATATTATCAGAGCTATAGAAACAATAAGTACAAGAAAAGACAGAATTAGGATTGTTTAACCTGTAACATATCACACTGCACGTGAGAACAATCTTTAAATACATACCAATTTGCTGCAAAAAGAAAGGGCATAGTAAGTTTCCATGGTCACAATAGATAGAACAAGAAATAATTTGTTGGAAGATTCAGGTTAAATACTGGGAAAGTCTTTCTAACACTGGGGACAATGAAGTATTGGAATAAGTTGCAGAAGGAGATATTGAAGTTTTTGCTGCTGGCAGCTTTTAAAAATAGAGTACCAGATAATCGCTTTCCTTGAGGTCCCTATCAACTTATTTTCTGTAACTCTATGCAAAATACGTAAGAATTCCCGGGGAAAGGGATCAAAATCCAAGTTATTTCTCTTCCTTTGTAGCCAAGTGACCACATGGTCACTTGGCTACAAAACACGAAACCCTTTTGTCACTGAATCTTGATTGTTTTGACGGGTTGTAAAGCAGGTCCAGGTGAGGTGGTAGGTTATTACACCCTGCTGAGGGGTAAGAACTGTGGTTTTAAGTCTTACTCAGCAGAAGAAAAAGTTATATCTCCCACACTCTGTAGAAGCATGACTTCTAGCCTGTTGCAAACAGCTTTAACAGTTTTTTTAAAAAGCCATTATCCTAAAGCACCAGTGTGAAGCCAGACTATAGCACACTTCCTTGAAGCCCAGCATGCTGCCTTCTACCTCTTTCTTCCAATAGCCACTTAACAGCAGGTGTGCAGCAGAGATCGTCTCTGTTGTGCACAGAGCAGAAATCAGTTACTTCCTCTTCCTATGAAGGAAAAAAATGATACTTAGTGAAAGAGAGATCCCTTTTACTCTAATACCTCAGAGTCTGATTTTCTATTGCCTTACATATGCCAAAGTTTGAGTCTTAATAGTTACAGCCTGGAGTTAGAAGGTCCCCAGGACTAAGAGTGGGGCAGGAAGCATTGTGCAAAGTGTATCCTTGAGCTTTCTGCTAGGTAAAGGGTTATCTTTAATGCTTCTCTAGGTGGAAAAGGTGCAGCTTTGGTGCACTGGTGCATGGCCTTCACCCACAGAGCCCTCATCCTATCCAATTCTGATCTGAAGAACTGTGGGCTGAAAGGAAGGAGGCGGCATGCACTGCAGTTGGCCTGGTCCTTCCGTGGGCAAAAACGAGCAGGTGAAAGGAGCTAATTATGTCCTCCTACCCACACCGTACATCTTTTGAAGAGCTGGCACTGTCTAGACCTTACAAGCCTCTCAGCCTTAATCTGTGTCATGCTTAATCAAAGACAAGAAAAATAACATTTGCAGATGTTTTTATTTGATCAACAATCTTCTGTTTTATTAGCTGTGAGGTTGGTCTCACGTTTCCTCAGATGTGTCATGTTAATTCTTGCCATACTAGATTGCACAAATCATACTGGGTTGCTGGATCAGACACAAAGTGAAGTGGCTGCCCTCATTATGTGTAATATCTACATGGTCTTCCAGACATTTAAAAGACTGAGAGCTTCAGCAACAGTATAACACTGCCAAAACCATGGGGAAAAAAACATTCCAGAATGCTTTGAGTTTTTCTTTGAATTAGTGACAATTTCAGGGATAATAAAGGAAGCTAGAATCCCCTCGGGTTTTAGCTTTATTTTAACAGCTTCCATAGGAAGGTATTATTTGCAAAACTGGAGATAAATAGATCAACTACACAAAAAGAACTCATCTGCAGAGAACTTTGCTGCTTCTTAGACAGCACTCCATCACAAGCCCATCCAAATGATCTTTGTGTACTACTGTGTACAGCTACATCATTATGTAGTGTTGGGAATTGTCTGTGCCATAGAAAACATAGCTATTGGGCTCTTTCTGAGAGAATTCAGTCAGTTGTACACTCCCAGCAGGAGCTGGATCTCCAGTGGTGACTAGTCATGAATTTTGAGGCACCTGCTGCAGCTGAGAATTCCCTTCCTGCATCTTGCTGTGTTTCACAGCGTTTTCCTGGGAGCAAAGCCATTTTACTTGTCCTCTGTCCTGCTTCTTGGGAATTGCTCCAGCAATGACCAGAAAGATCAGCTTTAGACACAGCCACACAAGTTTATTTGCACACAACACTCAACAGACAATAATTGGAGATAAATCAGTGCATCCCGTATTTAAAGACATAGAACTGGTTTTAAAAGCAGATAGAAATCCAAGCCCATCTGTATTTGTTTACAAAGCTAGTGGGTATATCCCTCAGCCCAACACAGCCTGATTTACTAACTGGAGAGAGCAACACTGTCCTTTTCAAAAGACTGAATCAAATGAGTCAGCAGGGCAGGTCATTATGAGATACACAAAGAACATCTTCCAGCTGAGACAAGCAAAGAAGCAATGACTCGAACACAGCACTCACAGGAGTACCTGCTACACAAAGCAGAAGATCTCAGTCTGATACAGCAGCTTCAACAGGACCAATAACAAAAGTAAAAACAAAAATTTAAAAAATCCAAATGGATTATGAGAGCTAGTGTTCCACACTAGTAGCATGGCTCTAGTTAGAAATGAGTTTCACAAGGTCACTCTTCCTTACGATAGATTTGCTAAAGTGACAAGGTACAGCTTCTGAACCAGACCTGAGTCGAGTCTCTGCAGGCTATGGGAGTCCACAGAGAAGTCTGAGGCACAAGCAGCACTTCGCTTATGCCAGACTTTCTGCCCTTCCTGCTCTGAAGTAAATCCCAGCTGTGATTAAAGAGACTAGCCAAAGACCGCATAAATTTAGCACACATTGTGCTGGATGCACTGTAAGAGACATGTGTTTGAAGCCACCTGGTTCCAGATCAGCAACTGCTTCTTAGTAGTGCTTCCCTTCTAAATTTCAACCCTCCCAGCCTTACAGAGAACAGAGCTGGCATGACAGAGAAATTCTTGTCTAACACAGCTTGAAAACATAAGGGCTTTATATTTCATTATCAGAAAAAAGATGCAACATGCACATACACCCTTGACGTATGTATGTTATATATCTTCTATATACGTCGTATAAGCATAAAGGTGTATATGTGGTGTATAAGGGTGTAGGAAGACACAAACTTTATATTGAAAAAATGCGCATCTCTTAGCCACAACAAACTGGAAAGTTTTTGCATTTTAAATAAGGGGGGGAAAGGAAATTAAAATGGAATTAATTAATAGGAAAAGAAATGGTGCTTTTGACCAGTTTTCTGCAGAATCTGCCTAATTTTAATCTCATTCACTCAACTGACTCACAGACTTGAAGTTAAGCATGTGCCGAATAGGGATTTAAATCACTGTAATGTCAAAATCCTGATTGACGTCACTTGTGAGAGTTCCTTTACTTACGTTGTCCAGAACTTGATATATTGTATTGATTCATTGTTCTTTGGCTGACTGTGTGACCCAGACTTTGGCTGGGAAAATCATTACTGCTTCAAATATTTTCTTCTTCAAACTCTTTCCTAACAGGGATAGACTCCCTATTTCTTGCCTTTTTGAGCTTACCCAAAGTTACCTTCTGTAGTTTAAACTGCTTTCTTTTCTGTGTAGCTGTTGAGGGAGATTTAGCTTGCCTGTAATTCTGTTTAACATAAGTTAATAATTACTTTTCTGGTAAGTCTCCAGTGCTGATAGGACTAGGTCAAATGCCAGAATCCATTGCTAATGGAACAATTTTTAAATAGCTCAGAGTGGAATTCAGGTGTTAAACAAGAGCTTGGTCATACGGTCAACATGTACGCTCATAAATTAAACAGCTCCAGTGAACAATCCCAGGAAGGATTCACTTGCCTATACTGTTACTCTCTGGGCCGTTTCATGTAAGCTAGTGCTAGAGAACAGTCCTAGCACTTTAATATACTCATACACATTTGTGCAACCACAAACTTACTCATATCAACCACATATTCACACTACACTCCAGTACAGTTTTTAGGCTAAAAGCAAGGACTAAACTTGTAAGTAAAAAGTTCACATAAACTTGGACAGTATAAACATTAAACAGTATACAGACATATTATCTACAATTTTGTTTGCTGATAGGACAGACCATGACAGGTATAAATGACTTAATAAGCTATCTCATTATTATTACCTGTGCAAGGTCTACATCATCATGATTTATAAGTAGCAAACAAGATTAAGTGTTTCTTTAAATCTCTCAAGCAGACAGCAGAATTACTAAATGCTATTTTACCACAAGATAACTGACAAGGAGTTATGCAGCATTCAGAAGTAGTCAGAGTGTCACTGCAGACTATAAAAGAATTCAACAGTTATTGAAAAACATTGTGATTGAATTTTCAGTTCATAAATCAATAACATGACAAATAAAGCAAGCAGATGCAGATGGAAACAACACACTGTAAGAAATAATATGAAAAATAGTATTTAATAATGTTTATTCCAGTTCTCCTTTTCCCGTGTTAGGAAAATGAAGGAAAAATGAAGTAGGTAGAAGAGGACAAATGGAATGAGCAGTACAAAACTGCATGGCAGCCAGATTTAAATTCTGTCCCCTCTTGTAGCTACTGAAGCTCAGGAACTAGAGCACTATTAGCTATTCCAATTCACACTGAGGATGTTCTAGTGCTTAACCCGTCAGTAAAGCAGAGTCCTAAAACTGACTTCAGTGGATTTTGAATCAGCTCCAGTTGCAATGATGTGTAAAGCATCTTCTTGTCTTCCATTTATTTCTTTAGGGAAAAAAAAGCACGCGCACAGAGAGACTAGAAGTTATCCAAGTTTCTTGTTACATTTCATGGTTTGTTCTGCCAGGACAAAATCATGATGTGCCCAAAGAGTTTTCCAGCCAAGCAAAACCATAACACATGCATTACTACTTGCACAGGAGAACTGCTTCAGTACTCCTGCCACTGAGGTCAGTGGATGATACAGCAGATTAATACCCCCGGCGCTTTATGCAACAGTGTCTCAGCTAGTTTAGGAATGACTCCAGCCAAAACCACATGTTCTACATTCTCAGCCAATGAAACATCGTAAGTGGGGCTGTAACACAGCAAGACTGCCATGCTGAAATAAAGACAGACAATGCCCAAGTACCTAGCATATAGAAATGAGAGCACTTGACTTTCAAAACTGGTTTCTGACAATAGAGTATTATAATATTGAAAGGAAAAATACTTTTTCTTTCTTTTGAATTACTACAGGGATCTGAGAAATAAGCATATACAAAGCATAACCTTTAATCTCACAGGCCTGGGAAATATGGATCAATTTAAGAATGGCTATTTAAAGCTATTTTAGCAACTGCAGTTATAATGTGATTTAAAACATTAACTGAACTACTAGAAACCAGACTTATGAAGGAATTACTTAATAATTCATGAGGAATAATTCTTGTGAACTGACACCAAGAACCTAGAAGATGACAGTTAAAACGTATGGAATTAACAGCCAAGGAACTTCTCAGCTGATTTATTTTTGACAACAATATAGTGAAAAAAAGTGAGATGATGCAAAACAAAATTCAAGCCTAAATAACATAGTAGCAAGGTTCATTTCTGAGGAGACTTCACTGCTGGAAAGAAAATTTCAAGATCATAGTAAGTTTTCTCTAGGTGTAGTGAAAGGGTAAGAATGAAAGAGAAGCGTGCATGATAAGCATAGAGTTCTGGAAGAATGAGGAGTTTGCTTTTCTCATTAAAATTTCTCTTACCATGTGTAATAAGTTCATTTACTAACAAAATAAAGACTGCCATAAAAATCTTGTACAGTGCCTGAAGCTTGCCTGAGTTGTACGAGATTGAACAGCTTCTTAAATTCCAGATATTCTTTTCAAACTACATCACGAACTGACTGAAGAATTTAAATTATTATCATTGTTAGCATCTCTGGTAACATTTCACATTTATGTTTTTGAAATTTTTCAAAACTACTTACATAAACAGCTATGTGTGTACATATTTGGATGGATGGAGAGAAAATTTTACATTTCTGTCTGGAATTTTATGGGAGTAACATAAAGTAACATCTATAGGACTGGGACTCAAACAATAAGTGTACTATGTAACCAGAAAGCTATTTTCAGTCAGTTCACCTCACCAGCATTTACTCTACCTTGTTGAATTCCATCTTATATGAGAGCCCCCTATCTTCATATTGCCCCTGCACTCTATAACATAAAGGGGTATGTTTGCTTAATACCAACAGGCTGTTGTATATAATAGGAGTTGACTACAGGAGTTGTTGCAAGAGATCTTTAAAACTGAAAATAATGGCAATCAAAAGACATAGACCATCTCTACAATACAACAATATCTGTATATGTGACTTCATCCTGAAAGCCATGAGGCTAGAGGATTTAAAATAAACTGCCTGCTATTTAACATGTGCTGACAAGTTTTACGTGTCATTAAAACATTTAACACAATTGCAAATGACTACTCATAATTAAATACTTTTTAGGTTCTTAAGTATTAAAATGAAACTTTGTTAGTTGACTATAATATTTATTAAACTAATTTTATGGTTAAGCAAGCTAGAAACCCCTGCTCCCCAATTATTATTTATATTATCCCAATAGTGAGTCACGCTATCTAAAGCTGTGAAAAAGTAAGTGAAGACCATCTAATGGAAACTTTTCTTCACGAGTGTTATATTTAATCCAAAGCATACAGAGGTCAGCAGGAGTCTTTCTGTTGCATTCAATTAAATTGCTTTTAAGTGCTTTTCTACTCATGCAGCATCTTTGTGTAGATAAAAATTATACATTGTTCTTTCTATGCAATTCTACAAGTTTTATTCTCATAGGCGAGCACTTATTTAATACAGGCCTTGCTTGCTTTCCACAGAAACTCTTTGGCTGCCCTCCTTTGTAAACCCCAAAGAATTTGGATTCCTTGTGCACTAGGCATGAAAGGATTTCCTTCCTATACTCCTCCAAGAACAGTTTTAATAGCTACTCCTCATACTTACTCTGTAGGCCTATTTGGTCTGTTAGGTTTTTAAATTAATTACTGGTTACATTTTCTCACTCTCTGTGCCCTCTGCTACAATGGGAATGAATCTCAGTTAAGATTCTATTCTAGCAAATATCTTCTCCTTTTTGAGCTTCTCGTAATTAAAGTGTCTCTGGCTGCCAGGGTACAGAATGATAAACAGATACACTGTCAAGTGATTTTAAACTTCCCATAATTCTCCCTGATATTGATTTCTGCCAAATATTTGCCTTTCCATTATTTTCAGCTGAGAAAAATGCAAACTAATGGTTCAAAAATGGGCTCCTTTTATCTTTACCAAGATTAAATGTGTCAGAGTAAAAACATTGACATAAAAAAAACTTAATTAGAGTTAAGATGATGAAAAGATTATTGATTCTATCTCTTTGTATAGTGTGTTAATTATTGATTTAACTAAAGTAGTTTACTAAGAGTTGAATAAAACAAAACATTTTCTTATCACATACTGAACAAACGTGAGATGAGCTTTGTTTAGCTTTAAGCACTTTAACTGTGTACCAAATAATATATGCAATTTACAGGGAAAATGTTTATTTCACTTGGCATTACATCAATAACCTCTAATACATACTCTAATTCCTAAGAACAGGTGTTTATAACACAACCCCACTGTTGATAAAGCTAGCAATAACTTACTAACTATGAAATCTAACTGGTAACCAATCAAGGAACAAACGATATACATAAACTTCCCACTAATCCTTTATAAAGAATTCCTCTCTTTCTTCCTGCTTATTGAGATACACTGACTTGATCCTTCTGTACTTGCAACCTAGACTTCAGTTTTCACTATCATTAGTTAAACATTTTGAAGTTTAACTCCTGAAAGTCTAGAGTACTCAAATCCAGCAAAGCAGTTACACACATAAATAGGTTTAATAGTATCGCTTATTAGGATATCACACAAAACAAGTTGACTTAAAGTTTCAGTCTTCCAACTGAGCATGCCCTTAGGCTCACTGCTGAATCAAGTGTGTCCAATCATCTAAGGATCAAACTTTAGGATCAAACCTGTAAGCAGTGTATCTATCTACTTTAAAAATGCATGAATGATGTGGGAATGTACACCAGCTTGTGATATGGCTTTTGATTATTGTGATTAGTTTACCATACATTGCTATGTGAAGTCCTCTTGGTAAGATACCAGCAATCCTCTTTCACCTGGCATGATCAGCTTGTCTCTTCTTGATAAGTGTGGGCTTCCCAATAGAAGACTCCAATATCTTCCATGGAGAGATTGGGATTACATGGAGAAATGCCAAAGGCTATGAACTGATCCGAAAGGGAGAAAGAAGTTTAGGAGAGTTCCTCTGCTGAGATACAGGGACATTTACATGGTTTATCCATAGATGGTAAACATAACTCCGTAGCTTTGACAGAAGCATGGCCCAAGATTTGGACCTAGGTCTGTCTGGTACCAAGGAAAGGGCTAAATCTGACTCTTAGACCTATGGTGATATAGCCATGGTTTCCTAAGGCTTCCCTTAATCTGAAGATTACAACAGAAATAGTTGCTTTATTTCCATACTCAGATGTAAAAAGAGGTCGCAGTTGTTCTGTTCATCTTGCTTGAGGTTAGTGCATCAATCAAGAAGGAATCATAGGGGGTTTTTTAAGACCAAGATGCCAGTGATCCTCAGATGCCAATCCCCAGTCTCCAGTGTGCAATCTTTGTGGTTTGTTTCCTGATCTGGGGACAGAGAGCACACTACCTCCCCACTGCAGTAACAGTGGGAATGGCTGAAGGGTATAGAAAATTGCAGAATCAGGGAAAGACCTACTTGGAGTCTGTTATGACATCCCAAGATTATTTGGGAGGATAAGAGGAAATCGCTTGCTCACGTGGAAGAATTGTAAAGGTAAAAGATTTTGGAATATATCACTGCATTAGGACCAGTCTGAAACTGAAAGTACTATGTCCTTCATGCACTTGTAAAGAAAACTGTCAGTGAAAAACTCTCTATTGGTTTAGGCAACAGTACCTGCCTGTTGTTCAAACACAGAAAGGTTTCTGGAATTAAAGGCTTTTTACAGAAAGTTTTTACTTAGTTTTGAACAATATGTCATCAATGTCAAATACGTGCATTAAAATTTACATTTCATTAGCACTGTGGCAAATTAATTTATCTCTCATTTTAGAACTGAGTCTTCTTAACACTTTGTTTCACTTTGATTCAGTTTGTTCCTCATGTGCATCCTAACTTGGTTCCAAGAACTTATCCAAATATTAAGTATTAAGCACAGAAGTATTCCTTGGTGCCATGCACAGACTTTTCATTTCCCTAATATGGAAAATCACACACACTCATACTATGTGTGTGTGTGTATGTATGCTCAAGCATTACAGGATGGAAGTATGAAAACATTCAATTAAGTCATACCTAGTTCTGTGTAAGTTTGTCATCTTAGGGAAGGAGGTAATTCTGCGCAAAGAATTTAACAATTTAACTTTTTGTTGTGAGTCCTAGCCTTCAGAACCAAAAAGAAAATCTCA
This sequence comes from Gymnogyps californianus, assembly GCF_018139145.2. Lineage (NCBI taxonomy): Eukaryota > Metazoa > Chordata > Aves > Accipitriformes > Cathartidae > Gymnogyps > Gymnogyps californianus. Next base: position 69,364,636 of record NC_059500.1, on the reverse strand, counting down.
GGTAATCAAGAAAGGAACAGAAAGAGAGAAAAGAAGTTACAGAGCAGTGCCTTTCAAGCGCGGGAGCCATATAGGTTTTAATAAATGCTTTGTTTATATGGATTTGAGGTCAGAACCTCAGAACAAACTGACAGCTTGGGAATCTGGTCCAGAGATTCTTCAATTCCCCACCCCTCACTGTTATGATGGTAAAAAACATTCAAAGTAACCACATGGTAAATTCCTTATTAGCATCTACAGACAGGGATGACTTATCATCCAGCCTTCTCCTACAATAATCCTATTCAAGAATCATATTCAACATTTATGGAAAATGTCTTCTATAAAGACAAATGGAAAAAAGATGGCTCCCACATCTCTTATCAGTGTCTCTGATTCAGACTGTCTAACTTAAACAAGGCATGTCTCTTGATCAAGAAAAGCAAAAATTTAACTTCTTTGGATTAATTACAAATCACTTAGTACAGGCTAATCCTTCACAAAGGCTGACAGAGAATCTGGGACCTCTGTTTTTACACCAGTTTTGATAGATCTATAGCTAAATGATCCAGGACTTGATCCATTCTTCATTATGAAAAACAGCCCCTATCTTCCATTTACCCATGTCCATTGTGAATATATTCCTTACACTTCCCCTACTACCATTCTGCTTTCACCAAAGCACTCTGCTTTTTTACCTTTTACAGGATTACTTATCTTTTCCCTACACTTCTTTTCCCTTTACTTTTTCAGCTGTTTAGCAGAACGCTCAGTACATGCTCTATCATCATTTCAGTTGTGGATAAGGCCTCATTGTTTTCCACTCAGACACAGAATTGCTTTCTGAAAACAGTTTGCATTTGCAGTCTCTTCCAGTCTACTTTAGCATTAAAATTTCCCTTACTCACTGTCTTCATGTGGTTTTTCTCCTATAGAAATGACTATTGCCGGGTCTCAGGAGAGCGCAGTTGTGCCGCAGCACCTTTTTCAGCTTGCGTCACTAGAACATCATAGTCTGGAACCGGTTTTCCATCTTGCGGTTCACCCATTTTATTTCCTCTGCTCTCTCCGAATTCTCAGCAAGGAGATTTTTTTCCTTTCTTAACTGCAGGGCTTAAGGGATCACAATATTGCAGTTATTTGTGGCTTGGCTTTCTCTCTCTATTTCTCTCATCTTACAATGCTGCTCTCCCACCAGTTCAAACTTCTAAGGTAGTTAGTTCTCTCAAGTTATGAAGCCAAGAAAAAAAGAAAGCAAAAGATTTTCTTTCTACTACTTTCTGTTCTCATTTAAAGTTATCGTAAGTGAAGTGCCATTGTTGCATCTGGCAGTTAAAGAGATGCAACTATATACTATTTACCTTTATTATCTGTAAGCACAAAAAAATTCAAAGGGTCATGGCCCTTTCTGCCTAGGTCCAGCTTATGCATTAAGGCTGCTAATGCATTAAGCTTTCATCAGTGACAATTGTTCTACTCACTGAAGTCAAGTTTATCTCCTGTGCTGGGACTGAATTTGGACTTTTGTCAACTGCATCATCTGTATATGACATTCCCCATGTAAGAAGGTAGTAGGGAGATAAATTTAAGCACTTAAGTTTTTTAAAATGTATTAATCTTTACGTACCATTGTTATTACATATAGATTACATTTTTACATTTCGGTATTTTCACAAGAGCCTATTTAAAGACATTCTCCACCAACTACTAATACAGAGGCAATCCCTATGTCAGAAAACTCCCCAGCTATACTGGTTTTAGTATAAATCTTGAGTTCATAAACTATGACAGAACACTTTCCATAAAGATAATGAAGCTGGTGCAAGTTTCAGGCATGCCTGTTCCTTAATGAAGAGTTAATTTTAAAACACAGTGATACCCCTTTACTAAAAACCTAACTATAATGCTTCTGAAAAGTCTAGTTTGGACTTGTGAAATTGAAGAGATACCTAGCTTCACACAGCTCCTGGAGATAATACTGTCTAGAACTAATACAGACGACTCAGCTGTTTTGGCAGCATTTCAGTCTGATTAGAAATACTCATGGGAGAATAGCACTAGGTTTTCAATCTAATGATAAATAACTAACTGTGGAACTACCAAGAGTTCTTCTAGTATCCTGATGTTATTTTATTTTCCTCAGCGATTAACACAGTCTACTGTGCTAACACAGCTACACTACTTTAGGGTGAAGGATATGCTCAGTTCGTTACTCTGTTTTAAATATGTCCTGGCTTAACCCCAGCCAGCAACTAAGCACCATGCAGGCGCTCCCCCCTCCCCCCTCCCAGTGGGATGGGGAGGAGGATCAGGAAAAAAGAAGTAAAACTCGTGGGTTGAGATAAGAGCAGTTCAATAACTGAAGTAAAATAAAATACAATACTAACTAATAATAATAATAATATTATAATAATAATAGTAATGAAAAGGAATATAACAACAAAAAAAAAAACGAGCGAGAGAAATAAAACCCAAGAAAAGACAAGTGATGCACAATGCAATTGCTCACCACCCGCTGACCGATGCCCCAGCAGCAATCCGCCCCTCCTGGCCAACTACCCCCGGTTTATATACTGGGCATGACATTCTATGGTATGGAATACCCCTTTGGCTAGTTCAGGTCAGCTGCCCCGGCTGTGCTCCCTCCCAGCTTCTTGCACACCTGCTTGCTGGCAGAGCATGGGAAACTGAAAAGTCCTTGGCTTAGGATAAGTGCTACTTAGCAACAACTAAAACATCAGTGTGTTATCAACATTATTCTCACACTAAATCCAAAACACAGCACCGTACCAGCTACTAAGAAGAAAATTAACTCTAACCCAGCCGAAACCAGGACAAAATATTAAAAGGTATGTATCTTAAGGTGGATTATAATCTTGTTTTAACAAGACAAATGTTCTCTACATTTATCTGAAATATGCAGTCCGCTTAGTTGCACGATTAAGAATTTAAATTAAAGCTTTTAGAATGCCACTGTCAAAGTGGACTCTCAACTAGGCTTTATCCTTGGAAACACATGCATAGATGTAGTTCATTTACAGCAATAAACCCCTTTCAACCAGTCACATTTCTCCCTTGGCTTCAATGAGGGTTGGATCACATCTTTAAAGGTAATCAGTTACAGAAACTGGAGTCTATAATCTTGAATAATAACAAGAAGAAAGAGTGCAGCAGGGGTAGCACTACAGATCCAGCTGCTCAGCCAGTAAGAAAGACTCCGTTCCTTCACAGGGAGGAAAAACACATGCACATCTCCATGATGAATTGTGGGATATTGCTGTCATTTCTTCCAGGAACAAAATGCAGAGGGCACAGTGACTGCTACACCACAAGTAAATATGAAAACAGTGATTATCTCATCTCCAAAGCTTCTAGTTTTTGGCTTGTAATGCTTGCACTCTTTAAAATGCTCTTTAAAACACTTTACTCCATTTTCTCTCTGAGGCATCAAATGATGCCTAGAAAACGGTCAACAATTTTTTCAGTCTGAAGATTATTTCCTGAATCCAGATAAGCTGGGAATTATAATAAATTCAAGAACAGAAGATAAGAACACAGCTACCCATTATAAGGGAATATGCATAACGGAACGGCGCTTTTCATATTACAATTTGTATTCCTTGTTTATAAATCAATTTGTCAAGGTCAGAGGAAGATATTCTCTCCTACAGGATACGAAAATTTTCCAGAGACCTACATACTAAGCTGCATGTGGTCTTTTCAAAAAGTTGTATTGGATGCACAAAAACTGTGAAGAAGTTTCAGAATCAATTATTTCTGTTGTGGCACTGCTGTTTTTAAAAAGCAGGACAAATCTGGCATTTTGTTTTACTATTTTGACTTTCCCATACTTGCAATACATGCTGCTGTTGGAACAGGGGAATAAAATACCTTTCCATCCAGTACCCAAAATCTTTTATACCTTTGAAATGCATGTTTTCCACCCCCACTCAACTTATTTAAGAAATGGCAGTTTGATATTGCCAGTTGTAAATCAAAGATTATTTCATGGGATTTAAAGTTTCTTAACAATTTGTCAAAATTTAGAACTGAAATGGATAATGGGACTGCGTTAATCATCTCTCAGCAAGCTTTCCTACTGCCACATTGTACCACATGCTTTCACTGTTTTATCAGACTGTACTCCACAAGCCCTTTATACTGGCATAATTTGGTACTGCTCCCAAAATAAACCTGGTCCTTCTGCTACCTACTCCTTTCAAGATGCATGCCACCTACTCAGCTTCATTACAGCACCAGTGTTTGCACAACACCACAACCACAGATTAGAGAATTGATCCAGATGAAAAGTCACCTTTAACTTTTGCTGAGCAAAAATGAACACAGGAGAACTGGCAGAGGATAGGACTTCCCTAAGGAGCACCACTGGCTTACGCCAGACTAAAATGTTCATGAATTTATAGTACCTGTTTTCTATTCTGAGAAATATTTTTGGACTTGGTACTAGTTAAACTACAGCTGTGAGTTTTATGTGCTCTATAAAGGCCCTTTATGTATGACAGCAGAGCAGCACTGGAGCAGGCAACCAAGGAAGCTGTGGAATCTCCATCCCTGCAGGTTTTTCAGACTTGGCCAGACAAAGCCATGGCTGACCTAATGTTAATGATAGCCTTCCTTGGAGCACAAAGTTTGACTAGAAAACTTGAGAGGTCCAACCACATTTCCATGACGTTTGATTTGAGGTACTGAAAGAAAGCTGGTAAGTACTTAGTTAATCAAAACAAATACGTATAGGATTGTCTGTCGCTGTCTGTGTAGACTGACAGTCTTGGCTTTTACCTCTGATATCTACTCTATCCTGTCAATGCAGGTTTTCAAAGCACTTCGTAGACAGCAAAAGGGAAAGTCCTTTATGAAGGTAAGCATACAAAATTGAGATTATTTCAAATTACATTGCCTTTTTCTAATACTTGAAGGGCTGAAGGGCAGAAAATTGGCATCCTACTTGGCCTCGCACTCTAGCTAACCTACTTTTACCTATTCCCCAAATATCTATCAGATAGCTTCCTCCTTGTGGAAGCCCAGCCCTAAAAGTGTTCTTGGGAAAAAGGACACTGAACACATCATTGCTAGAGGCCTGGCAGAATATAACTTCAGTGGGAAAATGATGACCCAGTTGCATAAGGAACACTTGGTACATGGATATGCAGGGTACAGTCTAACTCCATGAGGACCTCAGACTATGTGCTGGGAAGTAAGGGAAATAAATGAAGAAAACAAAAAGAGTGGGTCACAGATAGAACAGGATGCATAAAGGCAAACTTGCTATAAGATATTACTAATACTTACAGAATATGCTACTGTAGTGGATCTCTTTTCAATCTGTAATTGAGGAAGTATTAGATTATTTCTAATTTAAAATGCAAGTGAAGATTATGGCCATGAGATAGGAAAGTCTGAGTTATTGAAGTGTTCTGAATGTCCAGGAGATTCCTGAAGGAGTCTCTTTTCCAGGCTGTATGGAGTCCTGCGCAAGTATCTAGAAACTATGGTATTTAACTGTTTGGCCAATGTGCAAGCTTTGCCCAGGTGGCAAGGCTATAGTGCATTACCCATTAAGGCAAATGGAATGATGTTCATGAACAACCATAAGCTTCTAAGCCTCATCTTAGCCTTAGAGCCCTAAGGCTCCAGCTAACAGCTTAGAGGTTAGGGCTTAGATTTCAATCTAGATTGTTTTATTAACATAGGAATAACTTAAAGCATCTGAGCAGTCCCAGTGAAGTCCATGCAAGTAGTCACTTAGACGTTTGCTTGAACTGACTCACACAAGAACTAAAGACCGAAACTCTAAGCAAATTAGGTATTGAAATAAGACCCTTCCCTTAACAGTGCTCTTTAACAGTTTTCAAAATATCTCTACACCACATCTTTTAAAAGCTTTGTTGAATAAATATCTGACAAAGTTTATTCTGAGCATTTCTATTCGTGCTATTTGTTTCACAGCACACTAGGCAAGTTTATTGACACTCTGTTTGGTTAAAGCAAGGTATTTACCTGTGCATTTGCTTAACAAATATTAAATTACACCTCCCTCTAGATACCACTTATACCCTGTGGCCGTACAGATCATCAACAGAAATTCACCTTAAATTTTTCAGCCTCCAGATGCACCGTTTCTTCTATCATTATAAACTAGCACCTGGATATATCCAGTGCACTATTTGTTAATGTCATGAGCAGAAAAATTACGTAGTACGTTTTTCAGAGCTCTGTCAAAAAGATTTAGAACAGTTCTTCACAAACACTAGATTAATATGCTTAAAAGTTTCAAAACAGTGATTTTCTTATCAATATCCACTGTTGGGAAAAAAGAGCTGCCTCATTACAGGAGCTGATATTATTTCAGCTGATATTATTTTTTATCTTCTTTAAGTTTAGAATGCTTATATCACCTTTTAAAGAATAAATCATACAAACCAGTTGATTAAGACAATACCAACTCCTCGCAGCTCCAAGTTAGTAAGTGTATCATTACTCTCATTTTGACTAAATGGACTGACCTTGTTATGCACATAAATTGCTAAGCAGCAGAATATATACTGAGATTTGTGGTAAAATCTGTTATGAAGTCACACTGTATGTGAGAAACAAATTTTAATTGCAGTTGAAGCAGAGTGTTTGCAGCAGCAGCAAAAACCAACAGAACTAGTTGTTCATTTAAAAAAACAAAACAAAACAAAAAACCACAAAAACACAACAGTTCCTGATTAGGTAACAGTTCTTACAATTATTTTTCTGGTAATTTTAAGAACTATAGTAAAAACTGTCTGTTAGCAAAAAATCAGTCCTGTCCAACTAAAAGACTGCAGTAGAAATTAAGAAGCTTGCAAACACTGAAATATGAATGCACTAGTAGTCCCTTGAGCCGTGGAATCGATGTATCCCGTTTCCTCCAGATTTGTGTTTCGCTTTACTATACATTCCATTGCAGTCCTCCCTACCTTCCATAGGTTAATAAGCAAGTACGACTAATAAGACTGAGCTCTAATCACTGTTAAAGCCTGATCCACCAGCAAATATACAGTAAGTTCATCACACATGCAGATGAACAAAGTATTCCCTCAGCCAGTTACGTTTCTGCAGTAACACTACCTAGGCACTGCATATTGTAACACGTTAATATAAGAGCAGCCATAAATACAATGGCCTGTTGTGGCTCACCACAAAAATTTCTGACCAAAAATACTAACACAAAACATTTTAAAAAGTCACAAAGATGATTTTTAAAACTCTACACCTTTTCTTACCTAGTTAAATACCATTTGGCACTATTAGTGGAAATACTTCCTTCTGATCTTCCTCCCACCGAAGAAGCAGCATTCACAAACACCACCGTAAGACTTTACTGTCAGGTTAATACCTCTGCAAATTCTGATGACAAAAACTGGGATAGCCATGAATTTATGCTACAGGAAGTATCTCGATTGCTGGAGCTGTTAACAAATGCATGTTCCAGTTATATTTTGACACTGGCCTGTTCTCAAATACTCCAAAGAAAAACCCAGATGGCTCTCTTTTACTTTGACTTTTCAAGGATTTTACATAAAATGCATTTCATAAAGATGGAACATTTCCTTTCTTAAAGTCAGAGGGAGGTCTTCTGCTGACTTCACCGGAACACCACCAAACTGCATTCTTAAAAATGAGACTATGTATTTGCCAAAAATAAATTAACTTGCTTGCCTAATTCGTCATCAGTCCTAAATAATGATCTGATTTTGAATGATCCTGCTTGTCCAGAATTTATCCTAAACCAGCAATAATGGTAGTATAAACCTCTGGGAAAAGAGATGCCTAAACAAAGAGCTCCTGTACTGATCATCTGTGGGAATCAATGTCTGTAGGCTGCTAAACCCTTTGATTTCAGTAGCATTTCACAACAGCAGACAACCTGGCCCACGTGCTTCCTAATGCAAAACTGGAAATCTCTCATACTTAACTCAGGAATCCACGTCCTATTATACTGGCCTTGGTAATCAACACTCAGTGCAAGTTGTACTCCAGCAATACATGTTTGCAGAAACAGAATAAAGTTTATGTATGTATTCAATCTTCCACTTTTTTAACAAGTGGGCTTAGCCTGAATGACGAGCCCTTCCAATATGCAGTATTATAAATGTCACAGTAAGACACAGGAGCAACCCTGCTCGCTAGGAGAAAACCAGTTCTTCTATGTAAGTAGTTCTTTGTGGAAAAAATGGTAATACTAGTTTTTACTCCCAGTAAATGAGAGTATATGAATGGACCAATGCATCGTATTTTAATAAAAAATTTAGAACATTTTTCTATGCTTATCTCTATGGACAACTAATATTATGACATTAATTTTAGAGCACTCATAGCCCTAACTAGCACACTACAAGCACAGAAGTTGCATTTCCTTCTCAAACTAAATACAGCCCAGTTTTAAATATGACAGAAGCAGTGAGTCTTTAAAAAATTGAGAGAAATGAAGGTGAGGGAAACAACAATAAGTTCACACTATTGTGCGATACAACATCAGGAGGTTAAAAACCTGTAAGACTTATGATTCCAAATTTATTTATTTTTATGGTTTATCCAGAAATCTGTTATTTCCAACTGCTGTTCGAACCAGTTACCCTCATTGGTTGGCTCAAGTAGGACTTCACACCATTGTAAAAATTTTAAAGGCTTACATTCGTCTCCTAGGTAGAAGCAGAGCTACTGAAATAATTTGAATTAAATTCATGTTAAAGTTGGTAGATATAAAAGGAGATCCACTCTACTTCTTTAGACTTCGGCCATCTACACTCTCTTCAGATCTCAGTTTGCTTTCAGTATGGAAAACAACCATCTGATTCAGATAAAGAGAATGAACATATCTGTGAGGCCTCCTACACACTCTAATGTAGGTGGATGCTGGAGCTATGTGGGTGTACGTACTCATGAGCTTTATACCTCATTATTCGTCTTTTAATCTTTTCATTAATTTAATGATGCAACTTCATCTCATATTTTTGGCATGTGTTCAAAATACTTATACTTTCTTCAATTAAATCTACAGGAAACCAGACCTACTTACGTAGCTAAACTGTACACAAGGCTTGACCCACTTAAATGGCATCAGCTCACAGGTCTTCCTTGTTTCAGTACAGCTAGAACCAAACAGGAATGACACTGGCAAGATAAAACCTAACTACAGAATCCAAATAGATACTCATTATGTATGTATTTAAATATGAGTGATGCCTACTTAAGGAATGAGCTGAGAAGTTAAATTCCTCTGTAGGCTTTTTGTTATTTGCCATGCAGAAGAAAATCACTGTAGAGCTCAGGAAGAGCTAATGGATATACCAGAAGCCTATCAGCATTCTGGGAGAAAGACTGTTTACATAAAGCATGTGACAGCAAGCTCCAGCCATTTTTCTCCCATTTATTTTAAATCAGTTTTACAGAAGCATATATTACTACTGAATATGCAGCTTATACTAGCAATATGTCTAGCTTATGTCTCAGGAACAAGGAGGAGATATGGACCTGGTGGTAATGTAAGTAAAAATAAGATGACTCATGGGCCAAAAAATGGGACTACGATCCCCTTTGCCACTCTGTAAAACTACTATACCGTAGCCGTCTTGAAGGGCTTAGTGTCTTAAAAACCGTAAGGTCATGCACATGTCAATAATGTTCAACAAACCCCTCTCATTCATGCCCTTCTGCATTCACCACTGGTGCCACTTCTACATGCAGAAGATTGTAGCATTACTGCAGTATTTCGGAAATTGCCCTTTCTGGTCCTTCATAAACCTGAACAGCATTCACAAGGGCTGCTTCTCCCAGTTTGGCAAGTCCACCTTCAGATATATTCTCTACCCTATTTCCACATTGTCCCCAGTTACTGCTGTAGTTATTAGTACATAATCTGAATTATCTGTTACCTGGATTTATTGGTCACCATCTTATGACCCGTAGTCTAGCATCACAACAGATGTCAGCACAGATATCAATGAGCAGATCGGGATTTTTTTCCCTAAGGAAGAAGGATTAATCTTCTTGCCTGAGAACAAACTATTTTTTCTGAACTGCTGGCTTATCCTTAGCCCCAGACCTTGTCATTCCACTTCCTGAACAGATGGCCGCATTTGTTTAAGAGAGAAATTCTGCCCCACATTTCCAAATTAGTCTCACAAATATGGACATCTGGCTTAGTGAGAATAAAACAAAAGAAAAAGCATCCACCCAGACTGATGACACATGAGCATAATAGTGCAATAGAAAAGGAATAGGCCCAAGAGTTGAACTGATGTTCTGTGAGCTGTGCTCATCAAAAACCTAAAAAAGCAAGGGTATTTTCATTTGGCATCATCATGGAACACATCATGGCAAAAGGCATGGAGCTGAAACAGTAATTGCTCAAACATACAATTTTTTGAATGGATATTTGTTATCTCTGAGTACTTTTGTAATGACATGGATTTTGTATTTGAGTTTGCTCCTGCACCTTACATCTGAACTTTATAGCATCCTCATCTTAAGCATTTGCAGCAAGATCTACCTTGGAATACGTCGGTTAAAAAATACTAGCAGCTGAATGGATTTTGCCCAAACAGAATAAAAGAGCTGTTACATATGACAGCATATCTGCAGGATTTGAAAGGACGATCTTTCCCAGGAGAGGCAGAGAAACAGATAGTAATAAAGTTTGGACAGCACAGACTGAGCCAGGGATTAAAAGCAAGGTTAGCAGAGAGGTACAAAAAGTGTATTTATACAGACAAAGCAGTGCCATGCAGAGAGAAATTAAATACCTCCACATGAGCTAACTCCAGTACTGGAAGCAGTGTACTGCACTAGCACGGCGCTCTTCAAGGCAACATTCTAATTCATACCAAGCTGGTAATCATGGGCATTGCTACACTAATGACATCCTAGCTAATGTCCTTAGATGCAGCTTAAAGTACCTTTGCCCAGCACTGTCTTGTGCCGTAATTACAGAGAGCTCTCAGTACACAGGGATGAGTTTTGAGACCACAGTCTGACAAGGCTAGTTGCTGAGAGCTAGTTGTAGGAAAGGAAAAAAGAGGGAGACGAACAGACTTCATAAGTCAGAATCATCTCCTGAAAAATAAGTGTTGAATACCTTGGGTCATGTCTTCAGCAACTGTAAGCTGGCACAGAGCCACTGAAATCTCAGAGCTATGCAAAATACTAGCGGTTGGGACATGGTCACAAAATTAAATCCAGTGCTGAGCAGTTACTTCCGAATGTGTTTACTTGTGCCTTATGCACTGGACCCTCCTTTCTTAATTATAGTAATCACCTGCGTACCTGCTAAGCTGTGTTGTATAAGTATGTTCCTTAGGCATTAATGTCCCCTTTCAGAAAACATTGTCCTAAGGGTGAGAAATAAATATAGACAGCCAAAATTCACAGATGTTCAGACTGCTGAAAAGTGGGAGAATTTTATCTTTGAAAAGGCATCTATGCATATTTAGTAGGAGCTGATACATGATAAAAATCAATTCTACAGTTAACAAGACTAGCAGGATACGTTTAGAAAAGGGAGCGGAGACTTATGCACAGAAAACCAACGACGATGAAGCTGCCAGGTAAAATAATTCACTGGTTCTCGGACAGCCACATCACCTGACTACGCAAGAAGCAAAACAGATGGTAAATGTTAATACAAATGGACTTATAAACAGCATATCATGAACCAATATGTACTGTGTAGCATGTGCAAAGGACCTATATTATCCATGCTATAATAGGAATACTTCGGGTGTAATACGGTTCTTAGACTTGTCATATCCAAGCAGTGTGAGCAGAGATATGTGCATGTCAGTCACAGTTGAAATGCAGGAAATCAGTAGCTACCTAGCCAAGTTTATGCATAGTCCACAAGCCCATGGAACAGATGGCAGAACCACAGTACAGACTTCCCAAAAATAACTACATAGTTAAAAAAAAAAAAAAAAAATTTTGATCACATAGTCCTAATGGAAATCCTCTGATGATGTTATCGAAACACTTCATGGTATTTAGACCGCGTTTAAAAAACTGATTACAGCTTATGTACAGAAACTAGCTGGCTTGGAAATAGAACACTAACTGGGGTAGGGAGCTGCATCGTGCTGGCTGGTCATTTGAGGTTTATCTAGTTTTCCAGACATACATTGCATCGCATGCTCAGCTCCACACTACCACAGTTATGTAGTTATCAGCATCAGAACTACTTAATTCAGGTTGGGCATGTTGGTGTGAATTGCTGTCATACCTAAGACTTCAACACAGATACTTCCTCCTCCCCCTCCCCACAAGAAAGCCTGAAAAACAATTGGTGAAACTTTAGAGCCTACGTTAATTAACCTCTGACAATCCTAAAATCCTTGTCAAGATCTGAATGGCAGCAAAATACTAATTCTGTACGTAAACGCTTAAGAAAAACTTTATACAAGTCATCAGAAGAAGCTTTCATACAGGCTGAGTAGCTGACAAAACACTCGCATGGTACAGACAGAATCTGAAAGAAAAGCACATAGAAAAGAACAATACATTAGTAAGTTGAAGGTGGGACATCCAATCTTCCAAACTAAAATGACTCATTCAAGAAAAGTAACGAGCAATGCAATAGCAAAATCTGCAGATGACACAACAGTGTTGCACATAATCAAGATTAAGTGCTGTGAGAAGTATCAGAGGATCTTTACAAAGCTAGGCAAATGGGGAGCAACAAAATTCAGGACTGCCATTCAAAGCAAAGATGGCCTCATCTGAACATTTTTTGGTTCTTGGCTAACTGCCATTCACCGATGATCATTTAGTTGAGAATGTTGGTCACTGTGTAATAATGTCCCAAAAGGCAAACAAAAAGCAAGGATGTTCAACGAAACTTTATAAAATCCTTGCAGAAAGCAGCACTGCACTCTCACCTGCAAGACACTGTTCAGTTCTATTTACCTTGTTTCAAAAATCTAAAAAATTAAGAGCTGTAGGAGAAACAGAAAGTTCAGCAAAGTCTCATTCTTTTAATTTCGTCCTTACTGTGTGGGCCAACTGACAGTTTTGGCTGGGTAAGGACTGGTATTCATCTGCAGAACTCAGAACACCTTTGGACAGCTAAATAATGCACACAGTGGCCCGTTATTCAGGATCACAGTAGCATTCTTTCTTTGCTTCACTCATTTAACTTCCTTCTGTGGGCTCCGCTCCTCTGACACTACTCTACAAACTCTGCCTCTTTGCTGTGCCATTCCTCCTTTGTCAAAACACAATGTACTCCACAGACAGCATAGTATTCATAGTTGCAGACTGCCCACTTGAATTATAGCACTGCTCTAGCTTGTTTGATTCAAATAAATACAGTGAATTTCCAAGGCTCCTGCAAATTCTGACATTTATTTAAAATTAGAAAGCCATAAATACATCACAATCTAATCCCCTTCCTTCTGATCCGTACCACATAAAAACAGCTTTCTGTACCACAATTTGTCCAATTCTCTTCAAAGGCAAACTTAATTACGTGGGATCTGTAAAGTAATTGCTATATTTTTCACATATTTCCTGCATTACTATACAAAAATATAGCAGGTGTGTCAATAACTGTAGTTTAGTTATGTATGAAAAAGCTGAAAAAAGTTTAAGCAGATAATTTACACAAGTGAAGTTATGGGCCCAAGATTTTTCTTCTCTACCCTCATCGCCTCCCAAAGAAAGAAGAATCTTCCCACTGAGAAAATAAAAAGAGACTCTTACTTTTTCATAATCTCATCCTTGAAAGCTGCTAAAAAAATGACATAGTTAGCAAAGGCTTCTCACAGACTCTTTAACACTGTGTAGAATGATACTGCAGTAATACTTCTACAACGAAAACAGCAGCTGGGATGTTTAACAAAATCATAATATAAAATGCAAAATAAAAGTAAACAAAGCCAAACTTGCTGAGGCTATTCATGCCACCTCTACACAGCAAGCACACTTTTCATTCCTGATCAGCAAAGTCCGAGGAGACAAACTGAGTTTCAAAGATGTCAGCTGATGACAGGTATCCGGGAACATCAATACTGGAAATGTCAGTGGATCAAACAGCAGATTTGGGGCTTTCCTGCTCTTTGTCACTCACAGTGGTTTTGCTTTCTGATGCTTGCAACTGCCTTCCTGAGATTAGCTTTATGTGAATCTCTCTTTTGGCTCTACTCAGTATTGGAAAAGTGTCAGCTGTGTCCAGCCTGTGGAACTGCATTTTACAGAAGTTGTGTATGAACTGGAAATGGTACAGCATGGAACAATAATAATTAGAAACCTAGATAGCATGATTTGTGAAAAAAGATTGAGAATGTTTACCCTAAGGAAGAAAAGAGTGAGGGTGAAATCTAAAAACAAACTACAGATACTCTGATAATGCAAAAAAGAGGGAATACTCTGTCCTCCATGTCTTTGATGGACAGGCAAAGGAGCCATTATTTTAAGTTTCTGGAGCAGTGATTAGGTTTAAGTAACAGGAAAGCCTTCAAGTGTTCAGGAAAACTTTGTAACAGTAAGGACAGGTTAAGGTCTGAGACAAATGGCTTGAGAGGCATCATGAGAGGTCTTTAAAAATAGGTTAAACAATGCGAATGACACGTTATTAACCATGCTTTGCCCTGTCTCCTATGACTCACTTACTCTGCTAGTAAACCGCAAGAACTCAAGACCTCTTTTCACCATTGAAAAATATGAGAAAGGGGTGACAATTAGAGACGTAGATTTATTCAGCAACAGTCTGAGAAGCCAGTTCATGTGTTACAAATCAACAGAGCGCAGAACACATGAACTGGTTGGTACGTTAATAAAAAAAAAAAAAAAAATCAGACTTCAACAAAGTCCCTTTCAAAATGTCAGCAAAGAAACGGTATATTAAATATGTGAGCTGCAAAGTATTGTCATAAATCAAAATTGTCTAAGACACAAAAATAAAGGAGCAGCAATAAGTGGTCAATTTTCTTTACTGAAAAAGTAAGTTGATCATTATAAGATCAAGCTGTTTGTTTCTTTTTAAGTATAACTGAAACAAACCTGGAACAAAGGCTGAGTAGTAAGCAAGAAAAAACTGCAGGTGCTTCAAAGTTATTTAGGGTGGTCAAGTCCAGACAGGACTGTGAGAAGTTTACAAGAGAAACCAAAGTAATAGCCAAAATGGCAAATGAAACTCGATGTTAGTACATACAAAATAACCCACATTGGACAGAAGAAAAAAGGAAGAGCACACTTTCATCATCCTAAATTAACTGTGCGAACTTGGGAAAATAGTCTGGTATCACTGTAGAAAACTCATTAAAGACCTCAGCTCAATGCTGAGCTGTGGTAAAAAAGCAGACATGATGTTTTGAAGGATAAGAAATAGGATGGTGAATAATACAGAAAGTATTGTAATGCCATGATATAAATCAGTGGTGGAGTCTCATCTGGAATGCTGTATGTGCTTCTGATTACCCAGTCTCAAAAAGGATACTGCAGAACTAGGCAGGATTCAGAGAAAAGCAATGCAAATGATCAAAGGGCTGGAAACCTCATATACAATAATCAGAAAGGATGAAAAAAAATTACTTAGCTTCTGAGAGAAACAGATCGTCAATGACAAATGTGCACTATGATGAAGTATGGAGAAAGCAAATAAAGGTTTTCCTTCTCCCTGCCTCACAACACAAGGACAAGGTCATTAATTGACATGAAAATACTACAAATTTAAAAACAAAAAAGGAGATACTTCACATCTAACACACAATTAATCTGTATAAAGCATAAACGTGAATAAAGCCAAGTATTTATACTCAGTCATTTTCTTTCTATATGTTATGAAGCAATTAAAGAAAAATAAATTAAAGAACTACACAGTGCTAACAAAATTTGGATGGAACAGTAAACCAATTAGGGATAAGGAGTAAGCCAAACCCAGGAGGCAGATTACCCTCTGTTTTACAAGCAATTTCTTGTACTTCCTCAGCTACCTGGCAATGGCCAGAGTTGACTGCAGCTTGCTGAACTAAACCAACCACAAAGCTGATCTTACTCTGGTCCCTTCCCTGTGTCTGTGAGAGACTAAGGAGTGACATGCATCGTACATCAGCAATGGAGACAGCTAAGACAGAAGCTGTTAGGAAATGGCACACTACCACTGGAAAGAAACAGTGAAAAGCAGTTTGTAAGACATTATCAAAATCCATTAATCAAAGCTGAATTTAAGAATGACAGGAATGCTAAACTAAAGTTGCTGACCATGGAAGGAACAAGGATGCCCTGAACACAACTATAAGATCTAGATAAACAGGGGAAAAAAGTAGCTTTATTAAAGCAGAGATGTGAACAGGCAACGGGCAGAGGTCAAGCTTAGGTAAGGAACCTCATTCTAGGCCTCTCACAGCACTAACTTACCTATTTAAAGGTGAAAACATAATAAATTACGCTTTGTTTAAAATAGAGTAAATCTGCATAACAGCAAAGGTATGCTAGCACAGACCTCAGAAAAGGCACACTTACAAGCTTTAAAACTGAGTTAACATGTTATAAACAGGTGGGAAAACAGGAACTCAGTCCAGAGAGTTACTCTAAGAGTGACTGTAGTTTGAGGCTCCACAAAGGCACTTAGAAAACTAACTTACATTTCAAAGTGCGCATCTGAGGGAATAAAAGAGTTTTAGGCACAACTTTCAGGGACACTAACAGGAGTTACATTTTTAGATCCCACCGATATTCAAAATAAATTGCTAATTGTGTATGCAGCATTGCAATTTCCCCTTGATAGAACTAAGATTCCTTGGCTGTATATACGTGTGTTCATTTGTTTGTTTATACATGCATATATATGTGTATATAGGCAAAGTAAATGTGGCCAGGACTATTTTCTAACAGTGAGGCCAACTGGCAATGAACTGATTGGGTCTCTCTAAAGCGCCCTAGACTGCAAAACAGAGAAGGCACAACCTAGAAATGGATGTTGGGCAGTGCCAACTCCCAAGTCCTGCCCAGGAATTGCCTGGGAGAGGGACAGCTGGCCTGGGCCAGGGCACAGTGGTGGCTGTTCTGGCGATGCAGCAGCAGAGAAGACCCAGTTCTAGTGCTGGGCAGATGCCCTTGTACTACTTGCTAGCACAAAGCAGCTCCTGGACCCTTGCCCCTGATTACCAGGATATGAGCTGTGGGGGGGGGGTTTAATTTTGGTGGTATTTTTTATTTACAACAGAGGGAACATCAAATAAAATACAATTAATTGTTATTATTTTTCATTACTGTCATTACAGAAATCCCAAATGGATAGATATTTTTCTCTCTTGCAGAAAACTTTTCTTCCCCTCTGACGCACTTAGTTCACACCAACTGAAATGCATGTGATATTCAGGTGATGTATGAGCTGGTACATGGCAACAACATAAAAGCCATATATGGACAAGGAGGCAGACTGCCGCCTTCTACTGCGCAAGGACTTATGACAACATCGTACTGCAGGATTTGCATGACTAAAATTAGGCAAAAAATATTCTCCATGAAAGAAAGGCAAGGCAGTCTATAAGCAGTAGCCAGAGGCAGCTTCAGACGTGTCAATTCAGCTGTGTAAAGAATATGCCAGTCTCACTGTTGGAATAGTTTCCACACTTAATATACAGAACGAGTCATTAAAATGAGGGGGAGTAACATGAAAGGGTGAGGCATACGGCACACAGTGTGCTACCACAGCATACCATATATTCCAGATAATAGTGTGCATTAGAAAATCCATATACGCTTTCACTGCTGACAAGTACAGCTACTGCCAATTAACCTCTCTCTCCACCTCAACCTCAACTTCTGTTTCAAGGTAAATTCCGGGCCCTAATGAATCAACAGGAAATTTGCCATAAAAGTTAGCAGGAACAATATTTACTCGTTCAGGATTCGGCAAGTGTTTATATTCCCCTACTTCAGATATGTATAGTTATTACATATTTTAATACATACCATTTGTTTCACCCCACCATGTCACTGTCCTCGATTTTTTGTATTATTTTGGAATAGCAAAGGCTGGAAAATATTCAACCACCCAGATTACTATCAGATTCAAAACAGCTGGGTAGGTGTTTAAGAGGCAGAGCTCCTGCCTGGGAGAACATCTCATTTCTAGTTCCAGTCCTCCCTCTAGCTTTGTATGAGTGAGTCCTCTGTAAAGTGAACAAGGTGAGGCATAAGCAACATCAGCCAACTCAGTTACTGGAGGTCTGTGTGGCACAAGTTCAAAACTGACACCACAGGTGGAAGATTTGCTCAGTGCAATGACAACCACATTCTAATGGTTCAGGGCCTAATCCTGCTCCATGAACATCAATGCAAACCTTACCATCAACTTCTATTGTAACAACATTTGACCCTGGATTACAAGTGACATCCCACTGCTTTCTTGAAAAGAAAATAGCAAGTACTGTTAATTCATATGTCACAACATTGGCAACCTAAAGGATTTGAACAGATCAGTTCCAAAACTATACGAAAATTATAATATTCCATTCCAGAGGGACTGTACAGTTTGCTCTTCCAAACACAGATTGTATGGATTCATGTTGGTGACTGATTAATATTGATATTCCAATGCAACAACAGATCACTTTGATCCATTACACAAGAAAGTAGGTCTGAGCTCACCCAGAAAAAAGGGAGAAAGATCATGCAGAAACCTGTTTCAGTTTTGAGGCTGAATATTGTGTTATGCACGTAAAGGCTCTGGGTGAACATACAGCTACTGAATGAACTCTGACAAAATTGCCGATACATACACAGAATTCCTGACTTGAACAGATGAGCACAACATCAAGCTGCACAGAAAAAAATTTAACTTACATAATATAACCCTTAGCGTGGGACAGTTTAATTTTGCAAGAAATTAATGTTAAAATACTCCCTTTGAACAAATGCCAACCCATCTGACTATTGCAAAGCCCATCTGCACAACACTTCCTGAGACTGAACAGTCCCATTGATGACAATAGTACTATCCACACTTTATGGTACTCTTCACTATAGGGAATGCTATGACTTAGTTTGGTCTGCACTTTTTATTACATTTAACCATAAATCTTACTCACAGAAATACAATTGCATGAGCTGTAATTTCATAAACAGAAAACAAAAGTGCTTATTTTATTGCAGTTAGTATGTAAAAGGCCACAGGAAATCTACCCACTCCAAGATGACTCCACACATCTTCATATTGTAAGAGATATTTTTAATTAATTTCCTGTGTGAGATTCTGCTATTTTGGGAACATTAAGTTAAGTGCTGATATTCAAAAGCAATCCACCTTCTGGGTGAAAAATCTTTCTTTAACAATCCATAGGTGTTAGGCACATTTTTAAGCAGGAGCGCATTTTCTTCTTACATCATAACGTAGATTTGTACGGACATAAAAAATTCTTAGTCCACCTTTCTACCAGTCATTAATCAAAAAAAAAAAAAAAGGCAAAAAACCTTCTGATGTTATTTTGTTCTTTCCAGCTTCTAAGGATGAAAAAAAATCTTATTCTATGAATTAAGTGGTCTGGTGCCTCTATACATTGTTTTCCATTTCCATGATCACATTTCCCTCAGTGCCTGAACAAATTCAACTACATTTGCAGGAAGACTGATGCAAAGACTTCTTGCTGAGGGTGTGGGGACCAGAGGGAAGATCCAAGGCTATAGTACACTTTCTAAAATGTAGAATTATAGAAATTGTGTGATCTAATGCTTCACTGTATAAATGAAGGTGGGGAAGGGATGGAGGGGAAATTCAGATAAATTTCCAGGGCTTCAACCTAGCAGAACCCATATGTGCTAACTTCAAGATAATAAGCAACTCAAGTGACTTAAAGGATGCAAACAACAGCTGTGTTTATTGAATCAAAGCCTACAAATGCAGACTGTCATTTGTTCTGTTCACAAGAAACATTTGCTATAAAAGGAGAATGGAACAAACAGCAAACTTGTCTGAGTCAAGTGCAAAGTTTGTATACCTGATGCTTGTACAGGCTTTATTTGGCAATCTTCTTTCCATAGTAGTTCTCCAAAATTAAACATCAAAGAAAGAATGCTAATAAAAAGCAGTTGTCCAAATGAGTGGGACCATCAAAATACATTCATATTACTTAAGTTAAACTAACTCCTTCTTAATTGCATTCTTCTAACTCTTTTAGTATGGGGACACTCATCCTCGGTCCAAGCCATTAAAAGAGAAAAAATTAAAGGAACACAGCTGTCAAGTGAAACAATAATCTAGTATTGCTACTTTGTCCCAAAATAGCACATTAAAAATGAAAAAAAAAATAAAAATAAAAAATCAGCCCTCCTAGATATAAACATGTTCAATGACTCGCACATTTTTGTACCTCTGAGATCGCTAATAGTATTACCAGCCACAAATGGCATTTACCCAGTATAGGAGATCAATGACCAATACCCTAATCATAACTGAGCCCATCAAAGGCAATCAAGGAAATGGATCATATAATTTAAGCTAGAGGTGAATGTCAATAGGTTATTTCTAAAACAACAACAAAAATAGTTTCTTCTGTGAACCATTTTCCATATTTATCATGTGCTAGAATGGTTTATAAACAAAAGAAGTATGTATCAAGAATGTTGCCATACAGCTTAAAAAGGATGAAATATATCTCTGGTCCAGAGCCAGACTAAACTGTTTTCTTTATGTTCCACTTAAGCCTTTGTGCTGATCCCTAGTAAAATTTATTCTCAAGAAGAATTTTAAGATGGTTTTGTTCTACGTGGGAATCCTCTTCCAAGAGGATGCTGATGTCAAAATCTTGGTCCCACTACAGTTAACAGCTGTAGCTGCTGCTGACTTCAGTAAAACCAGGCTTTCAAACAATTTTTTGTAAAGGAATTTTTACCTATCATCAGAAATAGAAAGATAACACAGACAATGCCTGCTAACATATCACAGATAAGCAAGAAGATAAAAGTTTCAAAAACTAAGACTTTGAAAAGGTAGTGGTAGCTTCATAGACGTAATGCAGCCAGAAAACATCCCCTTAACTATAAATGTTTTTGCATCTTGAGATGAAAATATCAGTTGCTGGAACAACTATCTTACTTTTCAATGACCACATATACAAATGTCATAAGGCACAGAACGGTAATACGCTCTGGGATTTAATGAACTTACCTTCTTAAATGGCATTCAATAAAGCAGACATTTTCTGCTATCAAAGAAACAGCTAAGAAAATTCCTTTTTTCTTCCACAGAACAGTCACACACATTTTAGTCCCATTTGAACCAATGCCACTTCACATGCATGAAGCAATTCAGCCTAAATGGCAATGGTAAATTGGCCCAAAGAATTTACACCAGCTGATGTTGAAAAAGATGAACAAGAATTCAGCTCTTGTAGATAAGTTGCTGAATGTGTGATTTTTGCAGGGCCAGTATAAGTTTGTGAAGAGTTTGGAAAAGAAATATTTGAATCAGCACTACCACATGCAAGGCAGACATTAAGAATGTTGTCTTTTGATACTGAGATAATGTTTTGGTGAGAGGTGTTTAATAACAGAGGACACTGGAAACAAAAACTAAGAACAAATTGTCCTTTTGTGCCTTGGCATAGTCCTCACAATATTGTACCACTACAATTATTTTAACCTCACAGACTCATTTTCCATTATTTCATTTTATTACCCAGTGCTTCAATGAAGTCTCTTTGTTCTTTAGTATGGTGAAAACTGGAAGCTCTATAGTAGCTGTCTTCAGGTCAAAAGCATGCTTCTTTATGCCTCTTTTTCCCTTTATTTTGTTTCTCCAGAATGAGCAGTTGAAAACAAGAGTCAAAGCACACACAGAAAGTTTACCTCCATGGTAAAAAAACATCCGGCCGGAAGACATGTTCATATTAAAAGTTCCCCAGTCTATTCCCTTTCTGTTCCTTGGAATACGCTTGCAAGTTAAAGCTGAAACTCAGTCCTAGACACTGATTAATGAGTAATATCTTTATAGTGCTTACAGTATAAAAAAGCCAGATTTTCTTGTAAAAGAATATTGTATAATGCTGTTTTATTCACAGTGATTGATGTACTGTCACCTTCCTACGATGATCAAGAAAGTATTTTTTCCATTGAAAAAAAGATTAATGTTTGCAAACTCTTCTTGGAAAAACACATTGTAGAAAACAAACTCACAACTTTACCTTCTATTTTCTTTACATTATCTTGCAGATTTCTGAAAGCTGCTAGGGAAAAGTTAAAAGAAAAAATACCCAGCTGGGAAATTAAACCAAATTCAGCAGGGAAACAACAATAAGAAACACAAAGAGACTAAAGGAGAAACAGGAGCTACAGATACCTGAACTAACTTAGTGTACTGTTTTCCCCATTAAACCCAAAGACAGTAATACTGAAGGCACTGGATTCAACATTAATACTTTAAAGACACAGACTATGAGCTCACTATGAAGTTTGACACAAATTTTCCAGCTGTTCATTTCATGGTGTTATTCACATAGGTAGCAGTTTGCTGAATCAAACCCATTCTCCACAGTTTTATTGGAAGGAAACCTAAATTACAATAAAATCATAATTTTGTTTGTGCGACATGATTTTTTAAAAGATAAATCAAATTACATAAGATAAACAAGGAAACTAATTAAACTGATTTCCATAAATATAATGCTTTCAGTTGATTCAATTGAGTCTATTGTTGCAACTAAGTGAAATCAGTAGGGTTAGTTTATAGAATAAAGTTGCAAGCAACAAGTGATATTCATCAGTAGATGGGACAGTAAAAGCAGATTCTTATTTCACTCAAGTCTGACTATATTCCTTATGACTGTTTTGTATTGTGAATAGTATTTTTCAGCCAAGAGAGACTGGCAGAATTACTGTATAACTGACTATAAAACAGAAACATCGCAACTGACCCTTCACAAAGAACTCTAAATATAAAACAAGAAACCTCCCCAAACCAAACAGAGAATAAAAACATTTTTTCTATACAGTTTTTTTTAACATCTTGTGCCTCATATAACAACAGCAAGTTTAGAAAATGTCATGGAAATTGATCTTTAAATTAATGCTGTTTTCTTACAGGTATCTGCCCATATCCTACCACAAGTCTTCTCTTACATAATACCATGCATTAAAACACAGAATTTGGGAGCAGGATTGATCACACTTGATTTTACCATTTAAGAATAAAGCATATTGCTTCAGTAAGTTATCAAGACTCCTTCTCCGGTCAGAGGACACAGACAGGCACTCTCAAAGGACAATTCAACATGCTCTCAGGGGAGGTCTATATGGCACCTAAAATACTCTTAAACTCAGGTTGCTCCTGAAAGGAACAACCCCGTCCTCCCTCTGCTGCACATTCCTACAGGCCTTTGTATGTTCATATTCAAGGAGATCAGGAAACATATTAAGATGAAAATTAACCTCCAAATTCAGGTGAAAGCTCTCCACTCCAGACAACAATCTTTCAGAAACATAAAAACCAATATGAGTCAAAAAACACCTACAGAAAAAAATCTGTATGTAGAGAAAAGCAGCCTGCACCCAGTTTCATTTAAAATGGTGATAAAACCATAGCTTAAAATAGGAGGCAGTTCCAGACTGCCCCTTCATTACAGAAGAAACCTAGACAACACTATAAGACTAGCGAAATCATATGAAACCTCCTCAAATGTCTCTAATTTCCCTACAGTCTATAGAGCACGGTTATGAGATTTCTCCCACAGTGCTTGCAGAGCAAGCTTTTTTCTTACATACCATTCAATTTTTTGTGCAAAACTTCTTTCCAGTGAAGATGCAAACAACAAAGCGAGCCTCTAAATGTAAGATGCTTTTGTCCTTGCCTTTATTGCATTAGTGCAGCCAGCTAGGTCTATCTTTAAAAATTCAGAAACTAAAATCATTCACTTCTTCATGCGCAACTGAGTTCCACCTTAGAAAGCGTCTGGGTAATAATTTAAGAAGACTTTGGATTGCTTCTGCAGAATTGATAGTTGTGGAACCTGAGAGCTGCAGAAAAAAGCACTTAATGATGACCATATAGAATTTCTAAATCCCTGCTGAGTTGTTCCATGATTTTTTCTTTTTCTTAGAACTTTAATTATTTGTATTATTAGTTCATAAATTTGAAAACCCTGAAAGCTGATCCTGCAGGTTTCTAAGCACAATGAGACAATCTCCATGGATTATTTTTAGCAAATAACTCCATACCTTTGGAACAAACAAAATATTATACATCAGAAAGTACTGAAAATAACCTGGTACACACATTTTTGCAATTCCTATGCTACATCTTTTGAGATTTGATACTCCAGGTAATGTAAGACTTCTTAAAAGTTAAACTCTTCCATTTAAAAAAAATTGAAGCATGGCTTCTTCTACTTAATGCTACCTAATAACACAGTTTCCCCAGAAAAAAAAAAAAATCTTCTTTGTAAACAGACTAAATTTGTCATATTTCAGGTGAAAGAGTAGACTTTGCTTTTTTAAGACTGAGGATACATAAACATACATAAAATAAAACTTCATTTTAGAATTTTCAATTTCCATCATTTCTGTATCACTTATGATTTTTGTAAGACTTCCCAGGCTGTTTATAAAGCTTGAGAAGACAGCATCAGACTTTCCAGATTTCCTACAAATGGTCAGTGTGCCTTGGTGCAAACCATGTTCTACACAGGATACAGTTCCTTAGATGAATGTATCCGATGAACTGGTATGTGCCTCACTGCTGCAAGACCCATTGTTCACATGTTTATAGCTGCATTCTGAGCTATTTTCATGCCTCTCCAGCACATATCTCACATTTTGAAACCTATTCCCACCAGCCAGTCTAGCAACACAAAGACTAAATTTCTGTGTCCTAGAGCTTACAGAGTGTGTCTTCCTGGGCTTGCGCCACGCTAACTCCTGCTGCTACCAAACAGACTCACAATATGCTCCCTCTTCTCCTCGCTCTTTGAAGAGAGGCAAAGATCAAGAAATCCCCAAGAACCATAAAACTACAGTCTACTTGAGTAAATCAGTATGACGATGGCTGAGAAAATACAGAAAACATGCTATATAAGGCCCTGCTAATGCCAAGGACATACAGGTAGCTTTGCCAGAGGACAAAGTACAAAATTTAGGCCTTCAAGCATACTAGATGACCATGAGACCACAGTGCATCAAGTCTGACGCCGGCACAAGGTTCCTGAAACCCTTTACAGGCAGACTTCAGCCCCTGCCCTCTACCCTCACTGTCCATTCTCCAGCACAAGAAGTCTCTAGCTGCCAGCAAACATACAAGGTATTGGTATTATTTCTTAAAACATATACCTGAAACCTATTTTTATTCCTGGGTCTCAGTATTGCTGTTTTAGATAGCTGTGCTCTTTCCACTTGAATTAGCCCCAATTCACATGCTCAAAAGAATATAGCCTCTGAAATAGTCGGCACGCTTACATGGTAACACCCATGAGCCTCTGATCTCCCTCTTCTTTTTGTCTCTCCTGCTGACAAACGTTCAATATTATGCAATTAAAATGACAATCCCACCTTAGTCAATTTGTTTCCTTTCACTTCTGTTCCAGGATGTTGTCCATTGCCCCGATTACAGACAAGAGGTCTACCTAATCTGCTAACTATACTGGATTTTAAAAGAAATACTTTATCCAAGAAGTATGATTACTGAGTGTATAGAACTGTATGTTCTCTGGTTCTGTTGGGAGTACCTGTCTCACGATTTTAATGTCAGAAATTAACTGATGGCACAAAAAAAAATCTTAGCAATCCATCTTTTTCATCTGTTCAAGTCTCATTCAGGAAGGTTTAACTTTGTAAAAAACCACAGCAGTACTGTTTTTCAAACAAAAGCTACCATAAGCAACGTATACATAGAAAATGTTTACATTACCAAGTAGTGTGGCAATAGGAGCAGATCTGTATTGCAAACCTGGAAATGGAAAAACAAACAAAAAGCACTAGGTATTTTTCCTAGTTTACAGTGTCCAGGAGAAGGGAGATCCAGACCATCAGGGATACCAGAGACATGAGCAAACCAAAGAGGAGTCAGTGTTCACAGAAGCCTCTGACAAATGAAGAAACATTGACACACACACACACAAAAAAAAAAAAAAAAAAAAGAGCAAGAGAGAAGGCATTACTCAGAAGCAAAAGGACAGAGAAACTTGTGGGAGGACCTTACAATTACCAAGGAAATGGTGACATGGGTAGTCCTCTGACTCAAGAGAGAAAGGGGGAAATGCTGGACTTACCAGGGAAACATTCTTGGAAAGCAAAACTGAGGCTACCTAACAGAGGAGATATTTCAAAATGTGTCTCTCTCTTTCATTGCATCATTGAAAGGCCATACTGAAAAGAAGCAATGAATTTCCTCTCAGATACTTCTTCAGTCTGTCATCCTGAGCCAAATAGTAGATTATCATTGCTATCGATCCCTACAGTATAGATCAACAAGTATAGATCTGTAAAGATCTGCACAGAGTCACTATTTGGGTGAAAATTTCCATATTGGTCAGTTTTTTGCGATCTAAGCTCTATGAAGACAAAGTCTGCCTTTCAATAATCTAAAGCTGAAAGGCTTAAGTTATCAGTGTAGATCAACCAGACAAGAGTTTCTGAAATGCAGATTTCAGCAGGACATCAAGTAAGTTCTTTGTTAAACTTCTTAAACTGCAAGTTATTTTTGGCAAAAAGAAAGCATCCAGCCATCATGGCAAAGGCTCAGGAACAAGTTGAAGATCAAAGAGCAGGAGCAAATTGAAAAGCAAAGAGCAAGGGTAAGGGTATATACTCCTACTGAGAAGACAAATTCTACTAAGGTCTGAGCTCCCTTCTTAAAAACTAGCAGCAGCATCTTTCAGTGTGCTTTTTAAACATAGTTCATTAAGCCTTAAAACTGGCAAAAAATTACACACCTTAATAGCCCTCCAATCCTGAGGATATAATCTCCACAAGTAATCTGCTGAGTCTATTACGTCTACTGGAAATAGAGCTGCTCAGTTGTTCATTTCCCTAAACCGTTCATCTGCTGTCAGTCTAAATCTCTTGTGCAATATTTGAGCCTTCCAGTTACTGTAACAGCCATTTTAGCTTTCAGAAGGCTTCCCCTTCCTCTTAAAGACTGAAATTTGTTTTGCAATTCAGTTCATTTTATTTATAAATATTTAATTTTCATTTGCCTCCTTAAAATTTGTTCTGAGTGGATAGTAACATGAATTTATTATGAAGTGTATTTATCTTTCTGTACCTCATTAGCGCTCAAGAGTTCTGTTGCCTCTACTAAGCATTCTGCTAAACAAACTTCTGGAGGCTGAATTCAAGTGCATGGAGGAAATGAAGCATAAATTTAGGATGCATTTCTTCTTTTATGCCCCTCTGCAATCTTCCTCAAAACCACATGCCCCACTGGAGTTCAGAAATGGCATTAAGGCTGGTGATCTGAAGACAGGAGACATGATCCGGATTAGTTTTAAATCCCCTGTTCCCTATACAAATTGCGTCAACATTATTTCCAGGAATAACCCAAAGTGACAGTTTCAGGGATTATAAAAACACACACCCAACATAAGAAAAAGGGTGAAAAAAGAAGTCAATCTTTAAAATGAAACAAGAAACTCTGAGTCAGAGCTTCTAGCTGTTATCCAATATTACTTTATACTAGTTGTTATCCAATATTACTTTACATTAGGTTTACTCACTGTTCATGTCTCTCTGAGTTCAAATTGAATTTGAGACTGCTTGGAAAAAAACAAAAGTGAAGAATGAAATGAAGAACACACAAAAAGTTTTAAGATTTAAAAAGAAAAAATTCAAATCCCTAACATACAGCTTGTCAGTGAAGGAATAACTGACAAAGAAATAATGGAACTTTTAGCCTATCTGTGCATCTCATCATGACAACGGCTGATGACATTTTCAATATACCTTCAATTCAACCAGTTAGTAAATATTCTGATAACGTAAATATCCTGAAAACACCAGCCAGACACAGCACAGCATGATTTCAATCTGTTTTGACTTAGGTGCATCACTACAATTTCATAGAAACAGGTCACAATTAATAAATTTTATTTGTCATTTTAAAACATATATGATGCAACTTTCTTGGCAGGCTATCAAAAACTCTCTGACCTCTTCCCTGTTAGGGGGAAATCAGAGAGAAGTTAGTAACTCGCAATTCCAAGCACAACTGCATACTTTTTTCCCTAAGACCAGCACCACTTTACGTTGTATCGGTAAGTTCAGAAAGGGAATCAGATTTTCTCATTAATACTAAATAATCTGGGAGCTGGAGAGTGAAAAAATGTAGAAGCAGTTAATCCAGTTTTGAATTATGGTATCAGAAATCATTGCAATGATAAACATCTTGAGTACAGTAACTGAGTACATCAGTCTGAATGAAAACCATACTTTACACTTACTATTGTTGGCTTAATGCAGCACAGAGAAAAAAAAGAAATAACACTGCAAACATTTAACAAAAGTATTAAAAGAGTAAGTGCTTCTTACTCTGTCTCTGCGCAGATAAAAGGGCTAGATAATGTATGTTGGGGCTGAATGAAAATGCATTGCGCTCTTAAGTCAGTGGGAAAGTATATAGTCAAAACTACCTCTACTGGCAGTCTTGAATGTCATGATGATCCATTTTCTTTAAAATGGACTGATATTAATATCTGTGTGTACTTCAGATAAAACAACTAGTATTTTGAAAAGTTCATGCTGGTCTACTAAAATAGATATTGCAGTTCCCCATATCGCTAAAATACCCATTAATCTGCCACACTGTGATATTTCAGACATCTAAACTGGTTTCTGGTTACTATTATAATGGACTTGAGACTGGGTTTTATAGTTTATAAAAGATTAGGTATTGCTCTAACACATTCTCTTCTTATTCCCAGACAAAACACAATGCTTAGACCTGCCAGTAAGGTCCTACAATAACAGACACACTTTTTCAAAATACTGTTCACTACAGATGCCTCTGGCATTTAAGCTTCCTTAATAGGAACTACTCCAAAAATTGATGTCTACAACATCAGCTTTTGTATTAACAATTTCTAGATAAGAGACATTTACAGAAGTCACATATTTAATTACAGAAATTTCTGGGTTTATGTGGGGTTTTCTCAGCTACTGAGAAAGCACACTATTTATTAGCAAAGCCTTGTGACAGTGAAGGCAAACTACCATAACCAGTTTAACCTTCTTGACTATTTCTGGATTCTGCTAAAAAATGTGGTTTGCAGTAAAGTGCTAACTTTAACACCCACCACAATGTTTAAGATTGAAGTCATTACTATATGCTTAGTACATTACAACTAAAATCATATCAGATTACAGCTTGAAAATACAATTCAGTTATCATCACAGTTCCTTCTGAACCAGTAGTAAAACTGAAAAAAAAAGTATTATTTTCTTGATAGTCATAATTATTATTAAAGAAATAGAACAAAGTCCTATAATCTGCATAGTTCCCAAACATTGGAAGAGTTCAGATCACTGATAAAAATGTGACTAGTACAGATCATTTCTACTATTTAAATCTTTATACATTTGTATAAGATACTGGATGAGCCATTAATCTCTCAAAAGGTGACTACCAATGACTATCTAGTAAAATAATCAGCAAAAACTAGGATAATTCAGAAAAAATAGATTGATTAGTTCCTGTAGGAAACAAAAAGTGAGCAGAAAGAACATTCATACTATCATTGTCATACACTAGTCAAGTTGGTTAATATGATATCAGAAAGCACTCCAGTGAGGAAGTGATGAAAGCTAAAAACAACCTACAGAAACTATTGGTAAGATAATCAGCTTTGAACAGATACAAGACATAGTGTATTTGAAGGAGCAATTTTAGACATGGAATCTAGCAAAAAGGAACTGAGAGATTCTTGCAAGACTAAGTGGCAACATATATGGAAATGGGAAGCCATGAAAATAGGAGACACAAATAGGAGGCTGGAGAGACGCATACAACAACAATCAAAGTAGTGATAGCAGCACAAGAGATTACACAGGACTTTAAAAATACCTTACATTTTAAGCACTGACATGCACGGTTAGATATGTGTAAGTATACTATAGGCAGGCTTTAGATGCTTGATTTGGTGCTTAAGTTCCAAAATTAGATACTCAGCATCATCACTGCTACTTAACCCTGAATATCAGCACGCTCAGCTGCTATTGCTCAAGATAGCTGACATCTCCAGTACCATCTTAATTTTAATCAGTTTCACTTCTGTTCATATCTACGGATAGTTCCACATTCCTCTGCTTCCCTCAGCTGTGACACCCTAATCAAGGACATCCTCAGAAAACCAGGCTGAAGACAGACAGCAAGACTAATGACAAGCATTCTCTGGAGCTAGGGCTTAAAACCCATGTCTCTCTACTCCCAGATGTGTGAGCTAATCCGTAAGCTGATCTTCTTTTGCACTCCCAATTAATATTTAATTATTCCACGCAAAGCAAAACACCTTCAAAAGGAGACACTGCAACCATCCCACCTCAGAGTATTTTATAGCCAGGATACTTTCCTGGAAGATAGGAGACACTGATTAGAGCTCCCTCAGGCAGAGGAAGGAACCAAACGCAAGCCTGCTGCCTTTTAACTGCTGAGGTAGTGCATAGCACGCGTTGGGAGTGGCAGGCAAGGAACAGAACAGTAAGAGGTTTTGAACAAAAAAGGCTATATGGCTAATTTCAGGAAAGGGATCCTGCGTTGAAGGAGACTATGGTATCCCAGTCCTAGACAATGACACTGCTTAAGGCACTCCCCCATCTGAAGCTCTTTTCAAGATGTCTCCCCAGCAGCTCTCCATTCAGCTTGTTGGGATTTGCCATATAACTCTCCTTTTCATAGGGGCTGCCTAAGCAGCTGAACTTAATGATGTTAATTCACTAACACCGAGCACCTAGGTACTGCAAAGCTCAAAGCTGCAGCAACTTGTGCTTTTCTTAATGAGTGTGGTGCCCAGTGAGCTGGAGAAGAGATCAAGAAGCAAGGTGTCACTGCCAGAGTGGGGAAATATGTTGGTGACTTGCGTGGCAGCACAATTCTGGGTGGACACTAGGCAAGAGTTTAAAAGCGAGCAGCCCAGACTGAGAGCACTTACTGTAATTCAACAGAAAGTCACGAGGAAATGGAGTGAAGAAAACATTTTGGATATACAAACAGTGAAGCTCAGAGGAAAAGAAGTGGACCTACAAAACAAGTCTTCTCCAACTCTACTTCTCCACATGCTCCCGTTGTGTTCCTCTCTTCCATCATTTCCAGTCTTATCACCAAACCTCCCACAATTTGTACACCACACCAGCTGTCTTCTTGAAAGCTACCATCTTTCCACAGCCTTACAGATAACAACCCTTCTCTCATCACACCAATAAAATTAACAAGATTAACCATTAATCATTAAAATAAAACATTCTATGTGTATCTCTCTCCGTGAACAAATATAAAATTATTTTAGATTATTTGTAACACAGATTGTAATTTCCCCTGATTAGGGATACTGGGTTAGATTCTCAGTTGTGATATGAATCAGTACATTTCCAAGAAACTATCTGATTTACATCACATGCGTATCTCACCTGTCTAATTAATATGCATCAGGACATTATGCAGGAATGCTTTCCACCTGGCATACATGTCCATGAACTGAGTGATACATCACACACATTCCTCCCAGATCTGAGATGTCAGAGAGGGTGTCCCACAACACTGCTATACTTGCACCTGTTCAGGTAAGTGTGGTTGAAGCATTACTGCAATAAACATATTACAGATATACATGCAGGAAGAAATTACAAATGAGATGGCATAAATCTTTGAGCTTTCCATAGGCCATTATCATCCAACAAGAAACACTGTTCCTTTGTATCGTTTTCCTTTTTTTTCTTGTCAGCATGTCTCAAGGAGTCTCCCATAGTACAGAAATACTTGGTACAAAACTTAATACATCCTGAGCTATCATTTTTCTGAGAACTGCCCAGTCATTTCCAGGATTAGATAACACGTCAAGCACGTGAAAGTCAGTTTATCTAAGAAAGGATGGGAAGCACACAGGCACTTCATTTACTGTACTAAAACAAACAGTCCTAAAGTGCAATCTTTCACATGACATGGAGGCAGCTTCAATCTTCTTTCTTTCTTGCTCGTCAGATTAGATAAGGACTGCAGCCACTCCACTTCCTAAATCCATCCTCAAGTTCTTAAATAATTCTTCCAACTGAAACCAAACAAAAAACCACCACCACAACAAGAAAAAACCCACCTGTGAAGCATTGTAGAGACACTGTAGGGCACGTAAGTGATTTCATGCTACATAACTAGGAAAGAATCATGCAGAGTTCCTTGAAAATGTTTAGACCTCAGCAACCAACAACCTTTCTAAAATTAATACTAGGCTCAGCAGCACTGCACAAGATATCACAAGCCTGTATGATCACAGGTAATTACTCATACTCGGTGCGATTTGAGCTTTCATCACAATACCAAAACTGTTACAGCTGCATACAGTAGCTGTAGCAACTGAATGTTTAGTCAAGAATATTTACATTATCTATATGTCTCATCTGAAACGTGCACACACGTAAAATTCAGCTACAGTTTAGCAATATACATACTGAAATTCTATAGAAAAGAGCAGCAACAATGCCAAGGTACATAAACCAAGGTTTATCTTGTGAAAAGTTACGATTCCTGTTGACACGTGGAAGTTCAGGCTGTTGCAATCAAAAGGCGTGTTTGGAAGTCTAACATTTATAATTACACAAACATTCCCCCACCCTTAATGTCAAACACACTGAATGCCTTTCCGACAGTGAGAGGCTTTCCAGCTGGTGAAGAAAACAGCATCAGGAATTCAAGTTGCATATTATTTAAAACTATTATCTATCTACATTTCTAAAGAAAATGGAGTCCATTTTTGTTCCAGTCTGCTACTCTACCACAGCCAGATGCTACAGTAATGGATAGGATATCTAAATACCAGACATACGTATGAAGATTCACTTATAAACTGCTCAAAAATATTACTAAGCTAATACATACTTTTAATAGATGGTGAACTGTTTATTATAGAATGCAATGGTTCAAAGTTTACTTACGCCTATTTAAAGAATATTAATTGCTAACACATACATTCTCCATCTGTGGCAAGCTTACAGTCTCAATTAACCAGACATTAACCTTTGCAAACTGCTTACCAGTGAAACAGTATAAAGTTCAAACTAAATACATTAAATCAACTATAAATGGGTCTGTCTCCTCCAGACAAAGCTATTTCCACTTCAGAAGGCAACAGAGTCAACTGAGATGGCAAGGGACGGGCTAACAGTTCTGGCACTAACCCTTTGTGTGACTTTGGAAAAGCTGTCCCGGGTTCCTCCACCTTCTTTTGTCTGTCTGGTGTTTAGACAACAGCGATCTTGGATCGGTACTCAGGCCTGGAATCATCCCACGTTAGTAAGATACCTAACCAAAGTGCCTGCCTCAAGACATTAATTGCCTAGGTTTCTTGTATAATCGGTGGAGAGCATGACATAAATCTACTGAACCATCTAAAAGCTTTTCTGTATTCCTTTGATCATGTAGAATATGGGTTTAAAAATGGAATCAAGGTAATTGGTTATACCTGTATTGCTCCAAAATAAAGAATTTAGATACATTATTAATCCCTGATGTAGTCTGGGTTTTCTTCCAATAAATAGAAAACAATAATGTGTCATTTCTGAAAGCACATTCAAAACCAGAATAGGGGGAAAAGGCTATAACACAGAGGGATACAGCTAGATTTGACTTACAGGCCTACCTGACTCAGACATATATTAAAAAAAAAAAAAAAAAAGTCCCATACACCACAGGAAAAACTCCGAGTGATAGTAACGCCAAGATCAAACTAGCCATGGAAGCATTTCCATGGACTTGATTGACACTAATCATATTCACGGGTTTCTTAAAGGAGTACTGCTTTTTTTTTTTTCCCCAGAGCCAATGATACAGATGTTCAAAATATGCAGCGTAGTACTGATTATATTAGGCTTCTGACTAAAATGAATAAAATTATAAATATTAGCTGCTGTTATGTTATTTACTATTCAGTTAGGCGGTTTATCAATGGCTGTGTTGAAAATTTCACATGCCAGCTGCAAGATCCACAGAGGCCCAAGTCAGCCTAAAGTACAGACCCATACTTAGTCTTCCTCACGGGGCTCTCAGAGCACACGCTGCCTTTTCTTTCCACGATCAGTGGACCAAACTACTCTTTCTAGAAATCAGGTAAAAAGGCTAATATCCATGAGGAGCTGAAATGCTGCTTTGAATGGAAATGAATTCTGAGTAATAGTGGTTCAGTCAACCATGGCAACAGAATAGCTGCAGATCCACACATCCCTTCTGTTATCCTTTCAAAGATTCGGTGGTCACTGCGCTCCCTTATGCTCTCACATCAGAAGAGCTTCTGCTGCACTTCAGGACTGACAGCCACAGCCACAGAAGCTTACCAGCAGGACTGCTCCCCGACGACTGATTTAGAATAAAATATCAGAGAAGGAAGAGAGAGAGGAGAACTCAGAAAGAGTATTCCCCTAGTCACCACGTACTATCAGTATAGCAGAGAGCAGATGGAGGCAGGTACTATCATGACAATCCACAAACATATATTCTCCTTAACATCAGCTGCTGTACCAGTGGGTATAGTGGCAGAAAAAAGGGTGACAGATACCACCCCTAGCAGAACAACTCCCAACCTTGTACCAGGCTTTAAGTGATGTCTCTCTCACTACCACAGCTAAGATGCCCTTGCCCTAGAGTAAAGAGCTAAAACCAGGCACAATTGCATCAGTCCAGATCTCAAAGAGCTTTTAAGCAACTATAAACAAGCTCTATACTCTTCAACTAGAGTGATTCTATGCATTCGGCATAAAAAACGTTTCATGTTTTATCTACTTTACTAGCTGACAAATGAAAGTCAAGTAGCTTTTAAGCATTAGGCTGACAATGCAACTGTTCTCAGCATAAGCAAACTGCAGTAATTCTTAAAGGGCAAACAAAGCGATTGGTAGCAGGACAGAAATGGGACTACTGTTGAATCTGGCTGCCTTTTCCAGTTCCAGCGTAAGAACATACCGTAGCCTAACAGTATGTCTCAGCATTTGTTAATCTGATGAGGTCAGTCTGTTGAAGTTAATTTTTATTGCCCTATCTCAAATAAAAGGAAATGGGAATCATTAAGTTACCTTTCCTGATCATTCCTTCAACACACCTAGCTTCCTAGAGGATAAACTACCCTCTGCTGGAATAACAGAGAATTTACAGGCAAGAAAACATTTCCTTAAAAACTTCTTGCAGACCTTCTTAAAAGCATTCAGCTGCAAATATCGCTTGTCATTTGCTGCAGGCCTACTAAAGCTGAGGTTTATTCCAATGATTTTGCAGCCAGTGTCCTCTTAGTGAAAGATAACTGACTCACCTAATACATGAATCATTCCCACAAAATTAGCCCTTTTTCAGTGAGCTTAAGTAGCTTGTTCTAAGAACCAAGCTGCTGATTTACAGATAGTATCCAGTAGCTTGTTGGTTTGTATTATTTTTCTTGGTCCTGGAATCTTTCAGAATTCAAAGCTTAATGTGATATAATTCACCCCATGCAAGATTTGATTATATACAGTAGCTACATAGTGTACAAAAACTTTCTGAATAATTGCAATGGCAAGCATTTATAAAAAGGAAAAATCTTTCCCAAAGAGCCCAGCCTCAGGTTTTATTAGGAGAATTCTTCCACCAGGCAATGAAAGAGCCATTGCATTGCACTACTAATTATTAATCCATCCTGACAGCTGGAAACGCTTTCAAGCCCAGCCCCACAGTGGGCAGGATGGTACAAGAAACTTCTATTAAACTTTCAGCTGATCGTAACTCACATCTAGCCTCAAATCACATGCCCAAGCCAGCCTTCATGCTGCAGAGGTAGCATACAGTCTCAGCATATACTATAAAGGATTCTGCCCTCTTTCCAAAGATGGTCCAGGTACCTTCACAGAAGAAAACAAACTTCACCTCAAAATTACTGACAATCATCTTGGAGTGCTTCAGCAGGATAGAAACAGAGAACACAATTCGTACAGCGGTAGTATATTTTCCAGAGAAACTTCAGTTTATTTTACAAGGAGGTGTTGAAAAAAAAACAAAGCCAAGTATGACAACAAAGAAAGGAATGCTACAAAACCATATCATGAGTTAAGCCACTTCCATGACTGTTAATCTGGCTGCAAAAATCACAGGTCCACTGATTTCATCACAGGTGCCTTTGGTACACAGCTTTTAACACTTGATAAAAGTTTCAACTTTCCAACAGAAATGCACAGCTTCTGTTCTTTCTTCAAAGCTACAGAATATGGCTGTTCAACACACTCACAGGTCCCGTTATCACACCTCAAGAAAAAAAAGAAACAGAAGCAAGCCTGCCACTTTGTTGAAATTTCCAGCACACAGATACCATCACAGAATTACAGTCAGGATCCTTGGAAAGAGTCTTCAGTCTTCAGATCTCTCACGGAAAATCTGCAGAACAGCTAGGCTCGAACAGGACTTGCCAGATAACTACTTCCTGTGTAACGCTGGGTTGTTTCCACTTCCACCAGTGCTGTCGATTACCTTACCTCGTCACAACAAAACGAACCACCACACACAGCCAACTGCAGAAAGCTAAAACAATACAAAAATTTCCAATTGCTAATATTTACGAAGTATATTCTAAAGTTCCCCGTAAAACCAATCCAGCATGTGTTCTAAAAAGATATTAGTTTACTTCAGTGATGGTGCCATGGTTTGTGCCCAAGAGGAACTTAATTCATAACATTATTTTCTGCATAGGGTCTGACTTAGCTGTCTACTTGTAATTCATCAGGTGAGACCTTAAATAGCCACAATTATTTTAAGGGCTCTAAAATAAGAAAATATGTTGACAGCTAATTATTAGTCCTTTTCTATGAACTTCCCTTTTATGCTCTGGCATAGCCTCTGAAAGGCAAGTAAGAACCACCAAACTTAAAAAAAAATCAGAAAAAACAATGTAAGCAACAGTCGAGGAAGAAACTGACTTAATCTATACTGCTCCAAAGAAATGGATTGAAAAAAATAACTTACGAGCACTTTAACTGTTAATGCAGACTTCATAACTGCTAAAATAGAACTACGTACTGCTGCAGTGACAAACGTTATTACAGAGGAAAAAGTCATTCAGTGTACTATAAAGATTAACAGCACGGTTTAAACAGGAAAAAAACCCCAAACTTCAGTAGCATGATTGACTAATATGGAACACATGACTGTGGAGTAAATTATAGAGCTGTGTTTTTTGGCATGATATTGTCCTACTGGAGTGCAGAGGTGCCTTACATGCCAGCGCACCATCAGATCCCCTGGCAGTGGCAGTTTGCAGCTCTCTCCTAGACAGTCATGCAGCAAGAAGGGGGGTGGGAGGGACTGCTCTCACTCCCCAGAGAATTCCCCCGCCCAGGGAAATCCCCCATTCATCAAGATGTCTTATCAGGTACAACGGAAATGTGCCAGAACTACTAGTAATATTACTAGTCATACTAGTAATAACCAGAACTCCTAAAATAAATTTAATACTGTTACTATCTGTGATGATTTTATATAAAAATATGCAGGCAGGAAAATATTATACGCTTTAAAATATAACATTTTTTATCTACTTACAATGCTATTTCTATTCAAATTACATTACAGAATTCCCCACTTTCTTTTAAACATTTGTTCAACTTACTCCTTATATGTTTTTTCCTTTCTAATGATTAATTAAAGAAAGACTATTACGTAACATGTGGTTCAGTCTATTTCCATTGTCTATTAATAATGATTTTATTTTGGCATACAGACAGAGTTTAGTCTAATGGTTGTTTTTTTCCTGAAAAACTTTATGTGTCAAAAGCATGACAGCTGAACAAAAATTAAGCAAAAAAGCAACAAGAAAGTTTTCCCATAGCCAAATTTCCCACCAAAGGAGAAAAGCTGACAAACTGTTGAGTAAGTCAAGAATGTTACTGAACTTCAGATATTTAATGGGAGTTTAACATGCAACATGTTTTTCAGACCTGCAGCATGTTAAGAGTAGTCCAAAGTTTCCAAAATTGGCTGTATATCCACTTTTACTGCCCGCTGAACACATAGCTCCTCTGGAAGTGGAGCTCATAGAAGCACCTCCAGAAAATACCCATAAATTCACATGCCTACACAGGCATTTTGGTGTTAAAATCACAGTTACATACACCAGGGAGACCTTTCTGTAGTTTGTCTATATTCCAGCTGCCCCTGAGCAACACAGGTAAGGTTTTGGAACCATCAGCTGGCTAAAGGAGCTTTATAAGGCATATCACGTGGCAGCTGAGACAGGCTGAATAAATATGAGCCTCTTACCACACCACAGAAGAAGAAAAAAAAAAAGTCAAGTATTTTAATTTAAATCTTTCACCAAGCTAGAAATATGATCACTGTTACACAGCTCAACTAATCAAGCTACAGTAGTTGACTCACGTATTTCAGTATTAATCTTCTAAAAATTGCAACATCATTAAAATCAGAAGTAGTTTACTCTGAGGCAAATAAAAGTTTATCCTAATCATTTTCAGTGTCCATGTTTTCTAATCTAGTATTTTTTAAATGAACTGGGGGTTTTTTCTTCGTGATACTTTGACTTCTCACCTAAGCGGCTTCCGCACAAACAGAAGTTCTTTGGTGGTTATTCAATGCTACAACTATGACATTGCTGCTATGACAGCATGACTACTCATGTTGCAAGCGGAATTTCTTCAGTTTTTCAGTTCCACTTTAAGTCTCTTCTTTGCTCTGAAGACTAAGTCTTTTGTGTGATTATGCTTTTCATCTTGACGAGGAGTTCTAGATATCAGTACCGTTAGTTCAAAGGGAAACTCCCAGAAGTTACTGAATTTTTCTAATAACTCTAAAAGTTTTACACAATTGGTAGATACAGTAAGCTCACATGCAATCGGTCTCACAATTCTGTGACTGATTTCTATCGTATTCTCTAATTGAAGAACTAACACTACTTCACAAAACTGATCTTAACTATCCTTGCACTCAAAACTATACTTCTGTTGTTTCTTCATTGATTTTCCTGGCTTCCCTACATTTTTAATTAGTTCTTTAGATGTTTCCATTATAAAACAGACCTTACAGAATGAAAAATAGCATTGACACCTTCACATACACACACGTATACGTACCCACAGAAGGACCTGAGCACCCTCTACTATAGACTGAGGCTTCTGAAGACACAGAGTCTGTTATGAGACGGTCAAAATACCTCATAAGACTGGATCTGTGGATGAGAAAAAAAGTGAAAAAAATGCAGCAACAAAGAAACACAAATTACTTCCTCTGCCCTTAGTCATGAAAAACCTTTGTACCACTTCACGGGAGCAAGGTAATTCTTTTCCCCTACTAGTAATGACTGCTGCACCTGTGTTAACTTAATCCCACATTATGGCCTCTAATACCAGAGCACCAAAGTCTCCAGTGCAGGAAAGAAGGACTATTGAGAAAGCATGTGCAATTACACGGCCTGAATTCAGAGCTTCCTCTGTACCTGGGCCAGCTTTCCTGGAACAGCCAGAAAACTGTTTAAAAGATAAGAAAAAACAACCTTTGTGCTGTGCTTTCTTTTGAAAGTATTTTGAAGTACTTGTAATTTGCTTCTGACAATTAGGCAAACCTAACTGAGCGACCTCTACTCCCACGTGCAGCTTAGTGCTTGTGATGGAATGATTTTCCAATTTTGTAAAAGAGCTGTCAATACTAGCAAAACACAAAAAAGTAGTTCTGTTTATTTTCTCCAAGCAGACCAGATGGCCACCACTGTCATTTCTTTATCTCTATACGCATTATTTCAAAACCAACTACTTTTTCTAAAACTGAATTTTAGTTTTCAAAGCAGTTAGAGAACACCACTAAAAAGCTGATCAAATAAAAAATCTCTTTTTTCTTCATGTCTGTTCATACAGCATTGAAACTTTTCGTTCTCTTTCCCACAGTACACACTTGTTCCCTCTCATATATTTTGTTCTGCCAGTACTTTTGCTGTCAGTATGTCATGGTATTATTGTGACTGACTGCAAATGCTAGTCAGTCCACAGGTATCACTTTCACGGGCTTAAAAAAAGAGAGGGGGCAGGATAGTAAGACTGAAAAAAGCTCAGACTTTTAGAATACATTTTGCTTTTATGTCAGAGAAGAGGTTCTTGTAAAGAGATGAATGTCATGCTTCGGGGCACAGGTTCTGTGTCCTTTGTAGCAACTGATGTCACCTAATGTACAAGAAAGCGGGTCAGACCAGCTGGATCTAGGTGCCCGATCCAGTACGACGGTATGAAGCTTCATCCCTAACCCAACAGCATTAGCACGGGTGACTAGTACTTTCCCCTTCAGCAGAAACACCCATGCGTGTACCTGCTGCGGCAGTAGGTTTTTGTGGACATTTCTGGACGAGGGCCTCCACCATCACCACTGCTTGGGTGAAAGCCGCCACAGAGGCATCACATAAAAGCAACTGCTGTCCCTCCATCAGCCCAGCTGAAGACCGAACTATAATCGTGAGGTTTTGCCGGCAAGCGAAACACTATTTCCAATTCATACGCGATCCTCTCACGGTCAAGACAAAACAAGTTCTTGAAACAAACATATAAACACTTCCCTCGAATGTACACACACCCTTCCTGTGTTTAGTAACCTCACTAACAGAGGCCAGATACAGGCAGCACATCAGGAGATCTTCTCTTCGGCAGTCTTCGTGATAAACAGCCCGGCCACAGTCTCTCCCAGCTGCCACTCGTGAATCAGCAGCCGGTGCAAGGCTCCGGGGTGCAAGCGCCTTCCTTCCCCGGGACGCGGAGGTGACACGAGCTGACCCCCTGCACGAGGCCTCGTCCGGCGAGGCCCGGGCCCGCTTCCAGGGCTCCGCGCCGGAACACGGCAGACCTGACCCGCACCAAGCCAGCTCCTCGGTAAAC
This sequence comes from Gymnogyps californianus, assembly GCF_018139145.2. Lineage (NCBI taxonomy): Eukaryota > Metazoa > Chordata > Aves > Accipitriformes > Cathartidae > Gymnogyps > Gymnogyps californianus. The sequence continues at coordinate 69,323,614 of NC_059500.1, read as the reverse complement.
GCGGCTCCCTCAGGGCGCCCGTCCAGCAGCGCTGCCCGTGAGGGAAGGTGCGAGGAGCCCTCGCTCCCGTCCATTACAACCGAGGGACGGGCCGAGGGGGCACACGGGGCCTGTCGGCCGCGGGCGAGGAGGCGGCCAAGCGGGCGCCGCGCGGGCAGGTGCCCCGGCCCGGCCGGTGCCCGCCGTCCCCTCACACGCACACGCACTCCACCACCGCCTCCCCCCCGCCGCCACCACCAACGGCCGCCCGCCCCCTCCGCCGGCGCCCCCCGCCCCGCAGGCAGCCCCGGGCGGAGGTGCCCGCGCCCGGCCCCGCGCAACCTGCCCTCGCCGGCGCGGCCAATGGGGCGAGAGGGCGGGGAGGAGCGGCGGGAGCTGCCCTCGCCGCCTCCGCCCTCCGCGGCGAAACTCGGCGGGAGCGCCGCGGGGAGTTAGACGGCGCCCGCGCCCCGCAACGCACCGCCGCGCCGGCCGGCGGCAGGGGTATGAGCGGCGGCCACCGCGCTCCGGCACCTTCCCGCGCCGCCCCCGGAGGCACCTGGAGCCGCCGCCCGCCCGCCCAGGGCCGCCCCAGCGCCGCGCTGAGCCCTCCCCGGCGTCGGTGCGAGAGGCGGTGAGGCGGCTCCGGTCGGCACCGCTCGGCTCGGCTCGGCTCCGCGCTCGGGCCGCCCCGATCCCCCTCCGGGGCTGGGCGGAGGAGCGCTGCGGTCTGCGCGGGGAGAGCAGCGGCAGGAAGAGGCAGCCTCGGCTCTCCCGGCTGCAGTCGGTCGCTGCCGGACGGCACCCTGCTTCGGCTCCTTTTTAGGACTTTTTTTTTCTTTTTCTAACTAAAACACACGACTTTTTTTTTTTTTTCTTTTTTCCCCCCTTGTCCCTTGTTTGAATTTTTATTTTCACGCTAGACTACCCCCTCCCCTCCATTACTCTGCCTTTCCTTTTCGGACCCGCTCTTGCCTTCGCTCGACTCCCCAGCAGCAGAGTGGGCATCATGTCCTTCGACCCCACCATCATGCCACCTGCGAACGGCTCCACCAACGGGACTGCCAGCGGGGCCGAGGGCGGGAAGCCCCCCACCATCCCCACCGTCATGTTCATCTTCGGCGTGGTGGGCAACCTCATAGCCATCGTGGTGCTCTGCAAGTCCAGGAAGGAGCAGAAGGAGACCACCTTCTACACACTGGTCTGCGGGCTGGCAGTCACTGATCTCTTGGGGACCTGCCTGGTGAGTCCGGTCACTATTGCCACTTACCTGCAGAATCGTTGGCCAGGAGGAGCGGCGCTTTGTGAGTACAGCTCCTTCATCCTCCTCTTCTTCGGACTCTCTGGCCTCAGCATTATCTGTGCTATGTCTATAGAGAGGTACCTGGCCATCAACCATGCATATTTCTACAACCATTATGTAGACAAGAAGCTGGCAGGGCTCACGCTCTTTGCCATCTACGCTTCCAACGTGCTGTTCTGCGCCCTCCCCAGCATGGGGCTCGGCAAATCTACCTTGCAGTACCCTTACACTTGGTGTTTCATAGACTGGCGAGCAAAGGAGGCCACCCACGCGGCATATTCCTACATGTACGCCGGCTTCAGCTCCTTCCTAATCATGGTCACCGTGATCTGCAACATCCTCGTATGCGTGGCTCTCATCCGCATGCACCGCCAGTTCATGCGACGCACGTCCTTGGGGACAGACACCACCTCCAGCCGTTTATCTGACTTTCGCAGACGCCGGAGCTTCCGTCGGATGGCCGGAGCAGAGATCCAGATGGTTATTCTGCTCATTGCCACTTCCCTGGTCGTGGTCATCTGCTCCATTCCTCTGGTGGTGAGTAACATTGTGCAACCCTTCTTCTTGTCCATCACCCGCACCGCTGAGTCTTTTCTCCTCCTAGTCTGTGCTTGTAGGACAGACTCCTATTTAGCTGGTGCTGCAAACTGTTGTAATAACTTCAAGGCTGTTAGTGTACATGCATGGTGAGAGAAAGTTGTGTTGATTTATATTTACAAGAAAAGAAACACGCTTATCCCGAGTCCTGGGCTCCTTTGATTGGTTAAAATACAGCGCCAAAAATTCTTAATAATTTTTCCACTGTTCAACTGGAATCCACACAGCAAAAATCTTACTGAGAGCTAAAGGCACTTTAAAGTTCACTTCCAAAATTAATTTGTGATGAGTGAAGTTTGGGTCTGGCCTGCATTTCTGGATGTTTATTGCGTTTTAAAAATGTGCACGCTGTTGCTGAAGGGTACAGAGGTCCTTGATGTGCGGAAGGAGGACAGAGCTCTGTTCACTTGGCACCAGCAACACACAGAGTGCTTCACACCCAAAACCTGAGCCGAGCTTACCCCTCTTGAGGGATTCACCCACCATCTCTGAGGTAGATCCCACACAGACATCCCTCCAGCAGCTCCCCACTGTGGGAGGAGTAAACTCTGTGGAACCACCTGCCAGTGTAATTCTCAGTTAAATGAGAGTTGGAGGAATCTGGCCCACATAAACCTAGAGATCATACCGAAATGTCAACATTACCACTAACCATTTGCTAATTTTCTGAAATGGCTGATACAATTATTGTCATTGAATTAAACATGCAGGATCCACTTATTTCTATTCCTCCACCTTATCTCTGAGGAAGACAAAAAAAACCCCCACCAGCTGGACACTCAGTTCTTGCTTGCCACCCAGCATAATAAAGCTTGGCGAACTTCTCTCCTCCTCTGGCTCAGAAACATTAAACAAATAGCTGGCTTGCCTTATTCACCACCTTCCAAAACACAGTGTAGGGAGCCAAGCAGTGGTTGTCAGACAGAAAGTGTTACAGAAAGATTGTTTTAAGGGTGTTTATTGTCGGTAGGGTGATCCCTCTGTCGTAGAGGGGCTACAATGTGTGTGAAACACAGGTGGCCAGCTGGTGGTGTGAAACAAATACTGTATACCACAGTAAGGAAGTTTAGAGAAGCACATGTGAACAGGACTCGAGAGGTCAGCGAGTCCGTCCCCCAGCTTCAGAGGAGCTGTAATCGCAAGGGTCGGGCCAGTTTTGCCACATTACTAACATAAACAGGAGCCAGTGAAGTGTGGCTGTGCTGGAGCACCAGCGCCCTGGCTGTCACCGAAGGCTGTCTCCTGTCCTTCGGCGTTGTCACTTTGCGTTGTGCTGTGGCATGACCGAGCACGGTGCCGTCTGTTCATTGCTTGACATCTGAGGGAAGTCAGGAGGTGCTGTCTGGGCTGCACGCAGGGTGTCTCTGGGAGGTGCACGTGTGTTAGATGGAGGAACCACGCACAACCTGCCCGGCAGTCCAGCTCCAGAAACTGCAGGAGTAAGCTGACTTGCTGCACCGGGAGGCATCAGGTCATGGAGTGGCCAAAACCCCGACAGTACCGTAGGTTGACAGTACTTAATTTGATTAATCTAGTGTTGTAACAGCTACTTCACAAAAGAACAATATTGCGTTTTCAAGAGATGCTGGTAAATGCAGGGAATGGGTTCTGGGAATTAAATACAGTGTCGTAACGTGATACAGGGTATCAGCTGATGGACTTCAGCAGTTTCAGAGAAAAGCCAAACCTTGTTCTGTGGAGGAGCAGCTAGAAGGAGGCTGAGAAGTCTGACCGTAAAATGCAAAATGAAGTTGTTTATATCCATTTGGAGCTAGGCAGTCTTTTACAGAATATTAAAAAACAAAAAAAGGGGAAGATCAAGAGGGAGGAGTTACCAGAAAGGGAACTGGATTGTTGACAGTTAAAATTAATGAACCTGGGTGGGGCAAACGGTTTATTATTTAAACAGTAGCTAGTGAAAAACTTGTATATAGCAGAAGGTATGCGAAGGTGCAGCTAATGAAGTTGTGTAGCTCTCTCTGACCTTGATTTCACTGCTTACAAAGGCACAGTGTTGCCTTGGGAGTGTTCACGTAAGTTAGCTTTTCCCTGCTAAAGCAGCACATCTTTTCTATATCTAATATGAGGTAAGAGACTGTCATTTCACTTAGATGGATGACTAAGAAAAAAAGGAAGCGTTCTTTTAAAAAAAACCAAACAACCGCATATATACACATCATCACAGCATCCAGTGTGGTTAAATTTCTTCATTGTTAAGTAGCTTTTATAAGTCATTTGCCTCCCCCTGCGGGAATAAGCTATAGCCATATATGCTTCTTTGTGCCGTGATGTACTGCAGTGTATGCTGCTGTATTAAGCCCTCTGGTTGCATATAGATTGAAGTTAAGAATTCAGACATAAACTCAGAGAAGTGACACCTTTATGCTATAAATCCCTAGAAAGAACCACTAGCAGAGATAGGTAAATCACTAATGTAGAGGTACATTTTCATGACTCAGAGGAGTCTCAGGGAGCCCTCACTGAGCGAGAGGCTCATCTATAACAGGACAGCCTGGCAGTCATGCAGAACATGCAAGTGGTAAGGTGGTAGTGGCGGCATGATTCAGATGCACAAAGCAGGCTCAGAGGGTGCTTTGTGACTGAGGTTTTCTGATGAGCTGACTTCCTACTGATGATTTCAGCTGAATAAACCATCACTTAAGTCAAAGCAAAGCAACTTCTGAAAGAGAGACATAAACCTCTAACATTTTAGCATGAACACTTTCACAACATAATAAAATAGCAGACAGGGGCAATCCAGCAGGCTACATTTATTAGGGTTTGACAAAAAAATTTCAAGTCTTAAAATATTAAATAGCCCTGAAATAATAAGCAAAGGCTTGTTTTGATTTAAAAAGTGGTTAAAGAACAGCAAGCTGAGTCATAGAGAACAGCAGTTTTAATAATGAGATGTTCCAGCACTCAGTTTACAAGTAGGGTTGTTTAGTGTCTTAATGATTTATTCACAAAATCAGCAAAATTTTACAGTGACAATGTCGTGGTTTAACCCCAGCCAGCAACTAAGCACCACACAGCCACTTCCCCCTCCCCCCTCCCAGTGGGGTGGGGAGGAGGGGGAAAAAAAAAAGTAAAACTCATGGTTAGAGATAAGAACAGTTTAATAAAGTAAAATAAAACACACTACTAACTAATAATAATAATACTATAATAACAATAATTGTAATGAAAATGAATACAACAAAAAAAAGAAATAAAAGCCAAGAAAAGACAAGTGATGCACAATGCAATTGCTCACCACCCGCTGACCGATGCTCGAGCCGCGATCCGCCCCTCCCAGCCAACCCCCCTCCCTGTTTATATACTGGGCGTGACATTCTATGGTATGGAATACCCCTTTGGCTAGTTCAGGTCAGCTGCCCCGGCTCTGCTCCCTCCCAGCTTCTTGCACACCTGCTTGCTGGCAGAGCATGGGAAAATGAAGAGTCCTTGGCTTAAGACAAGCGCTACTTAGCAACAACTAAAACATCAGAGTGTTATCAACAGTATTCTCACACTAAATCCAGAACACAGCACTGTACCAGCTACTAAGAAGAGAGTCAACTCTGTCCCAGCCGAAACCAGGACAGACAACAAGTGCTCTAACAAAATTACGGGGGATTGTGCAAAACGCTGAACGAACTTGACAGAACTGAAGGCTGATCAAATTTATCAAGCAAAGAAAAGTTGAACGAGAAACATTAGTGAAAGGAAACTTTTGATATAACCCGATGTGTTCTCAATGTGCAGAAAGTGATGTGAAAGAATGAAGAAGAATCTGACAATAATCTAAAAATAAAATAAGGAAGATACATAAATTGTGTTCTGACTCTTGTCTGCACTCCACGCTGGTTATCTCATCTTTTAAAATGTGAGTTTTTAGAAAAAAGAATTGGATAGAGTTAGAAGTAGGGGAAAAGTTATATTAGGAGGGATTTTGTCAAGAATAGAGTAGAAATTATATTATCCGGCCTTTAAAAAAAAAACAAAACAAACTCTTTCAAGAGTAAATAGGCACACAGTACTTAAAGTCTGTAATTCACTCTAGCAGTCTGTCAGATACTCTTTCAGATTTTTAAGTACGTGATCTTTTTCTGATCCTGACCACTGAACGTTGTTGTTAAATTACGGTGAAGTGGAAAATAAAATATAATGTTTCAGGGTGTACATCTGGTTGACTGCATGAAATAATCAGGAGTTTCTAACTTAATGTTTAATTGATCTAAAAGTTTGGATTTTCTTTTGGCTTGGTTGGTTTCGACTTTTTTCTTTAAATATCAGGGACTGTCCGCAGCCAACAGCAAGGTGGCAGACATGATTTTTGAGCAATGGAGTAGACACCAAGCAGACACCAAGCCCTTGAAGGGCAAAGGTTATTGGCCTGTAGAGCTGAAAAACTTGTTCCTGCTTACTACTGTATGGTTTTTAAATTTATCCTATCAGTATGTGGGGAGATTTTGAGGGCAGGTAGAAGCTATGAAGACAATTACCAGTGTGACTGTAACTATACAAGTGACTTTATAGTACTTCATAGGATTAGAAATCATGATTTGCATCTGTAGTTAGTAAAAAGGAAAAGCAGCAAACAGCACACAGGACTCTGATCCTGCACATACCTATCACTTGAGCATAAACTCAACACACCTTGGAGCTATGTGCTTCTTAACACCATTGCAAATAAACTGCTAGTACTTTTAAGATATGCTGCCTGAATTCTACAGCTACAAAGCTAACATACAAAACTCATTCTTTTGAGATTTGAATTATTCTAGTTTGCTTCTTTCTTTAATTAGGATTTCAAATTGCACAAATTCAAGCATCAGATTGGTAGTGGATTCCACTTACTTGGCACTTACTTAGAAGATGCAAGGCAATATCCTTTATCATGCTACCTCCTGCAGCAGAAGACTTGTAGCCAAAACAGGATACATCTCTTGCTGTTCTTGTACATGATACATTAGTAAATGCTGTCTCACCAGTATGTAAAGAAATGATAAAACTGAAATTCCAACACAGATTAATGTTTACCTTATTGTGATTAAGATGTAATCCCAGCAATAGGTCTGAACTGATAAATGCATTTGACATTCTGGGGGGGCTTCCAATAAAAGACATGAGACCTTTCTGGGAAGTAGAAACAGTTTTGTACAGTCCAAAGTTCTCACTAAATAGGTCCGTGTTATGAATCTTCCACCTATATGTGCTGCCTATCTATCAAAAGGAAATAAAGCATACAAAGATCACATAAAGGAAGCTGCACTGTGCGATTAGTGATTGTCCTTTTTGGCCACAGAGTCAGCACTTAAAGATGTTTTTGTCTTTCCATAAAGTCTGCCAGGTAGACAGAGAAAGGTGAAATAGGTACCTCAATTTCATGTGCTGCTTATCGAAAGAACAATCCCACTATTAAATCACTGATGTGTAACTATAGCTCCAAGTTTAAAAAAAAAAAAAAAAAAAAAGTCAGGTCTCCGAAGTTGAACTGTATATTTCTTCAGCTATCTTCAAAGTGTGCCTTCTGGTTCTGTGATCTGGATGAATTTATCAGCAAATACCCCTCCCTGTCACACCTCTAATCTTCCCGGTAATGACAGCATTTAGTTGTATGAGCTGCTAGAAGGCCTCCACTCCCTCAACACTGTCCTTTGAACTCCTGGCTCTCAGGGTAGTACCTGTCCAATGGTCAACTGTTCAAATAGATAGACCAGCATTTACACACTTTCAGGGTGTATTCCCCTGCATAAGGAAGTCTCAGTACAGAAAAAGAAAAGGAGCATTTGGAAAGAAACGTTGTTACGGCACAGGTTAAATCCCCTGGGGAAATTTGACATTTCTGTATTCCTACGTTTGACCTTTTATCATTTTGGAGGGGGGGGGGGGGGAAAATCTCACGCAAATGGTCAAGTAGGTATTTCAAGAACAGATTTTAGCCGATGCCAGACGTCGTCGCATCAACTTGTTTTTCAGCCTTCCAGGCTCAAGGAATCCCGACTGCGGCGCTTCGGGTTCAGCGCCGGCGTCGCTCGTAGCACCTTGACTTCCGCAAGCTGATAAAAATTTCAGTCACAAACCCGCTCCCCACCTGCAAAGCTAACCAGCCGTTGCCCGTTTCCGTTCGCCAGCCTCCTCCGGGAGGCGGCGGCCGCCCCGCCGCGGCGCGGGGCAGGTGGCGGGGCCGCGGGCAGCCGGGGCCGCTGGGGCGGGCGGCTGCGGCGGCGGGACGGACACCCGTGCCACCTAGCGGCCCGCCCGGGGAAGGGGGCCTCGGCTCGGACGAGGGGCTGCCTTCCCTGCGGCCTCCCCCCCCCCCCGCCCTTAGCAAGTGGCAAGAGATTCTAACGAAGGGCGGTTTTAAGGAATCATCAGTGGATACCAGCCAAACGGTAGGTATTTGAAAATTCTGGCCCCGGGAGGGGCAGGTCTTCTCTCAGCCGGTGGTAGGTGGCATCATGTAGTGATGGGCATCGGACAGGAGGCTAATATGAAATAAATTACGGAAAAATTTAAAGCAAGTCATGCTTAATAAAAGAAAAAAAACCATAAAAATCAGTTCAATAGGCATAGGAATACTCTTTGAAGTACTTGAATTGCATGTTTGGCTTAACAGAAAAATGAGGTCAACAAATTAGTTGTCAAAGAGACATCTGCAGTGTTAGAAATCATTAGGAAAGTAACTGAGATTAAAACTCGGATCATTGCTGTATAAATTCAAGATTTTCCCACATTTTGAATTCCGTGGGCAGGTTTTGTTACCCATAAACCTAGAGAAAAGTACTGAGAAAGAAAATACAGGCAATCATCGATTTGACAGTCGGTTTGAGAGAGACTATATGCACAGGACTTCCAAAGAGGGACTCCGCATTATTTTACACATACTCCGTTGATAGCTTTGGAGCACACTCAGTCTCTGAATTCTGACAAGTCAAATGCCACCACATTGCCCTGCTGCAGGAAAAATTCTCCAAACAGAATTGTGAAATTTTTCACCAGACTTGGACAGCTTCACATGCAGAACTTCTAATAAAAATGACTTAAGAGGGCTGTTCTAGTTTCGCTCATTTATTTAAATGCTTGTCTGCCTCCTTGTCTGTAACCTGCTAGCTAGGCAAGACTTGATTCATTTCAGGAGTCAAGGATGAGATTTTAAAAACGTCATAATTTTGCTACTGGATTTTTACTGTATCAGATAAGAAGATAATTAAGGGATTTATTCTGACTTACCTTAAGGAATCTGAAGAAAATAGCATCTTCTATTATCAATTCTTTTCAGTGGCTTTCCTAGGCCTTCCTATAATTGGACATTGCGTAGGTCTTGCTCAAATGGAGAACAGCTATTTGAGACTGATCAACACAACAAACTCATATGATGCCATCCTCCTTAGTGACACTGGAAAGATAACAATTGATATCAAAGAATTGGACTGTGCCTTACAGTAGCATTTACAAAAGTGGCCCCTAAGCCAGGAGAGGGACTAGGTTACTGGTTTTTTTCTTGGATTCAAAGGAAGAAGGTGAAGACGACATTTCTGCGTAACAGGCAGGATCCTTTAGTCTTAAATTTTGTGCATGATAAACTAAAATTGCTAATTAAATAGTCACTTTATGCAGCAGCTTCAGCATCTTAAATTCTTGACCACTTCATCAGTATTTTTATGCTTGTCCTGATAGTCCAGGTCTCCTCAGTCAGATATCTGTTTGCAGGTAGCATAAGACTCGAGGTATACCAGGGAAGCAGGATACAGGTCTACATCTTTGCTCCCGAGTTCTATCAGGAAAAAGGAATTTTTAAAAACATCAGCCAAAAGTTTGAGGTTCAAGGATTAATTATGAGGGGAAGGAGAGAGAAAGAGCCATTTCTTTCCTACCTGTAACAAGGCCAATTTACAGCAGATTCATCTCTCTGATTTTTTTTCTCCTTCCAAAAATAAACTCATGGCTGCCAACCTGAGATGCCTGGCTTTGCCAGCCTCTTTTCTTGTTGTAGCTTGCAGTAGCAAATCTAGATCTCTGCTTTGAAATGCAAACTTTGATTTCCTGATGTAATTGTATAATTGTGTCTTTTTCTTCCTCCATCTCCTTGGGTAGGTCCGTGTCTTCGTGAACCAGCTGTACCAGCCAGAATCAGTGAGGGATGTGAGGCAAAACCCTGACCTGCAAGCCATCCGCATTGCCTCGGTGAACCCCATTTTGGACCCATGGGTCTACATCCTCCTCCGCAAGACTGTGCTCAGCAAAGCCATCGAGAAGATCAAATGCCTCTTCTGCCGCATTGGAGGGGCTCGGAGGCAGCACTCGGGGGGCAATTTCAACTGCGTGGATGGCCGCAGGACCTCCTCTGCCATGTCAAGTCAGTCACCCTCCTTCATCTCCCGTGAGCTGAGGGAGATCAGCAGCACCTCGCAAACGCTGCTCTATCCTCCGGAGTTAAGCGAAAGCAGCGTCGGGGGTCGCGTGGTGCTTCCAGGCCCCAGTGCCAGCTTGGCTCAGTCTGACACCACGTCAGTAAGGACACTGCGGAGCTCGGAGACTTCAGACTCTTCACAGGGACAGGACTCCGAGAACGTCTTCCTGGTGAATGAAATCAGGTCTGGTGGCAGGGCCAGCTCTACATCCAAGAGCAGCCCTCTCCAGGTCACCTTCCCTACAGAGACATTGAATTTATCAGAAAAGTGCATATAGATAGCCGTGAAAGGCATCGACCCTGGGGATACTTCCTGGTACATGGGAAAAACTGGTGCAATAGATAGGTGTTCTGCCTATTCGAGGGGAGAGGGGTTCAGCTGTGCTCCAAAGGGCTATTTTTCTCTTGCCATGTGATGGGTACATTTCTTTTAGACTACTGAGGACTGTGTGGAACAGACACTGCACTTGGGCCCTGCCATCAGAAATGGTACAAGGCAGGTCTAATGGGACTGGAAACATGAACTGCCTTGTCTTGTTCTAGGACATAGGAGAGCTACTGGGCCTCTGGAAACAGAAAGACCCATCACTTCCTTTTTTCTTTCTTTCCCTTTCCAAATCTGGTAGAACTGTGTTTTCTCTCCCCATGGTTGCTCAGCTATTAAGAGTTTAAGCTTCTGGTAATAGAGCTGAACGTGAGGCAGCTGCTAGGAACTGGACACAGCTACTCTGAGAGCTGCCTGGGGCAGGATTTTAAAGTGTCTCACTAAAGCATGAAAATGTGAATTTTTACCATTGTATATATATCAGGATTGAAAATATTTAAAAGTCTATTCTTCTCTATGAGAAGGTTTTTTATTAATACAAGGTATCTAGAAACGATTGCCAGCCTTCTCTTCCCCCAGTATTTCCTGCTGATAAGACATTCTTGGTTTAGATTTGTTGTCCATGCTAGATTCACAGCTGATGAGGTAATTCGCTAGCTGAGAATACATAAGCACTTTCTGAGTGAAATGGGAATATATGCGCTATTAAGAGAGAAAAAGAAAACACATCCTTTCAGTTAAGAGTATTCCTTTTCAGTATATGTACATACTAAAAAGCCAGATTTTATTTATGTGCTGAGAATGTTTCTCTGTATAACACAACCACGCCTCTCCGAGTACTTTGGCCCACAGTCTGCACACACTTAGGCACACACTTAACATCGCCCATCAGAGTAGTCCCTCTGCTGCCAGGGAGACTCCTTACATGTAAAGTTAAGGACATATAGAAGTGCTTTCAATATCAGGGCCTAAAACTTTCAACCCCTGGTTAATAGTCTCAATATTCACTTTAGTTAAAGCATCACTGATGTAATAAAGGTATTTTTTCATAACATTTATCATTTTACTTTAAATAGTAAATAGAATTTTATCACTGTGTACTCTGATACGCCATCAAATAAATGTACAAAACCATGGAAGCAGAATCTTCATTTAAAAATATAGGTTATATAGAACCATATCCTGGTGTTGAGCCCCTTGAAAATCATTTGTTCCTAGAGTTTTAATGGCAAACACATCATCAAAACCAGCTGTTAACCACTGACAAAAAGGAGTTTTGTGTTTTATATTGTAAGGGTTAGATCTTGTTCCAGAGACACTGTTTATCAAAATAATTCTGTACAGATATTTGGAGGATGTTTTGTCAAATACTAAGCATGTTATGCTGCTTAAAGTGTTTTCATGTGAATGCTTTATTGTAATGAAAATCTTGAGCCTTATGTTGATATGTTTAAGCAGTTGTACTGACCAAAGTAATTTTGGAGATCACAATTAAATGGAAATGTTCTGCTTGATCTCAGATGTTTATATGAGTCTGCCATTCAGTGCCAACTCCTCACCTAACAAGCCTCCCATCTTGGAATGCTTTGCACTCAGTTACTGTCAAAACATACTTTGTCCTGTAAGTTTCCAAAACACCACAGCATGATCACCATCAGCAAGAGGCAGCCATCTTCAAAAACGTCCCCAAGAGCACCGACACAGAGCCATGAAAATTCTTTATGCAAACAAACAAAAATCAAAGACATTTTCATTTAACAGGAGAGCAGTTGAGCTTATTTGCCTTGATACATGTAGAAAGTGAAGTTAAATCTCTACACAAATATTTGCAGCAGAAGCCACTATTCCATCAGTTAATCTGGAGAACAGTATTACTCAAGTTCCTATTGCAGCTACAGATAAAGATCTGCCTGAATTCTTTGCAATTAAACCACTTAACTATGGTCTGCTGCTTACTAGTGACCAACAAATAGAATACACTCATCGTACTTCCCAAGACAGGAAATAGTACCTGGCAGAGCAGGAAGGTGGGACTGCCACCTGCAGATACACCACCTGTACCAACACTGGACCACACCTTTGCAGCTGGCCCGAAGCAGCACACCAATGTTATTAGTACTGTACGCAATGACAGAATTAAATATCAACAGCGTATAATAAGTATTTAAATAAGCAAGGGCTTATTATTTTTAATTGGGTTTTTATTTATTATTTTATTAATATTATTTTATTATTTCTCGTCATTACTGATGAGAAATACATATGGTCTGGAAGAGCTTTAAGCAAGAATAGACCATCTTATTTAGCTGACCTCCTAGCTTCCCTCAGCAAACATGTATGATAAGCCTGAGGTGTTCCTCCTGCCCACAGCATTGCTGGTGTGTCAGTAGTGGACTGGACTCACAGCACACATCATCAACACTAAATCCCTCAGTAATGAACTCAAGGATTCCCAACCAGCCCACAGATTACAAAGTCTCCTGAGCAATACTGGAATTGCCTGCCACAACTCAATGGCAGTGCACAAAGACAAAATGGGAGCACCTCTACCGCCTAGTTGCAAACAGATGGGCGTTCAGAAGTAGCCTGGCTAAATAGACTGGGCAAGTGTGCCTTTTTTTAGGGTGACAGACTATCATGTCTCCCTCACCTGCCTGAGAATCCCGCTCAGCTTTGGCACCCTCCTCCATGCTGACCACAAATACATTACTGAATTATCTTCCTCAGTCTCCCTCAGCATAACAAGTCTCGTAAAATAAAGCTACAAGTTTGTAGAGATTAATTTGTCCCATGGAAGTTAAAAGGTTTTTTTCCTGCTAGGTATTATGAGTAATTTCCATACGTTCAAAAGGGCTTCCCTTCTCACACATAATAGCTCCCTTCCACTCCTGGTCCCCAGAGATCCATATAGCCCCGAAACAACCTGTCTTCCCCATCTGCATCCACCTTCCCCAGTCCTCTGTGTTCACAGAAAATGCAGTGATTTGCCATCCAAAAATTTCTCATACCAAAATTGTATCTCCCTGACTCCATCCTGCTAGTCCTGTGACTGGCAGTCCCACTCCTTCACTTCCAGCAGTCTGTCCTGCCCACACATCCCAGACCACCGCTTCACAGAACCCTTTCCATCCAGAGGTACTGCTAAGACCTCCCACCCCCATACCACGTTCCAAACCACAGCCCTAACTCAATTTAAGCCCCTGTCCTGTGGCCGGGCTTGGAGGATCTATCCACCACAGGCAGGATGACAGCCAGTATCTGTAGAACACAGTGGTTTCTATGAAAATTTGTAGGTTAATTTGAATCTCTGATCAATAATGTAAGTTAGCATTACAATTGGGCCCAGGTTTAGGATGTAGGATGTACTGACAGAGGGCTGGGATTATAAGGGTGGGCTGTAGGATCCTGTTTTAAATCCAGCTTATACATCTCTGCTGTCTGCAACACAAGTGCTGCCTAAACCAAAGTGGTACTATAGGCACAATGCCAAAGCACTAACAAAATCAATGTAATCCAGTATCTTCAAATGGCACCAGCCATCATCCTAACCAAGAAGCTTTCTACAAAGTATTTAGTTCTGCTCCTAGACACAACTGCAAATCTATTCTACTTAAGGCAGATTTACTATTAGAGCTACTAAATAGCACCAGACCTTTCCACTCTTAGGCCTTGTTCTAGACCTGCCAGCTTTACCAGATCTGGAAACCAACTGAAGGCTAAATCACCTGCTTTCTGAACCCAAATAGTCAACTCATTCCCCACCTCTAATCTTTCCCCGTGAAAGATTACCCTCTACAACCCTTAGAGTTCCTAGAGTTGTGGCTCTTAGAAAATGAGCCCTCAAAACCAACCAACCTGGATCTGGCAGGATCCAGCAATCACCCATGCTCATGAGCTCCTCCCAGTTCTGGACCAGCCCCCTCTGCAGATACCACAGGCCAAGGACTCCAATCCATTCGAGAACATGATGTTAACATGATACCGACCTACAATTAACACATGGTGTCTCCAACCTGCCAGTAAACCAAGCCCATATGCTTCTGCTTTCCTGTGCCCCAGTCCTAACTACGCTTATTATAGTTTTATAGCTATTGTGTGACCTCAACATAAATTAAGAGAGCACCTGCCCTCAACACTGGTTTTTACCTCCTTCCCCTTGGCTTTAGGATCTGGGGGCCACTTACCTTGTATGGCCAGGTAAGTTTCCAATGCTACCTCTCTAATCTTGATCCCCAACACCAACAGATATTCAGATAACTTTCAGGAACAGGAAGAGCAGAGGAAACTGTTAACATTTGCTTTTTTCCCCTCCATAACGACTTTTAAAATCCAATCTCTTATGGTATTATCAAATTAAAGTCACTGTTGTGTTATCTGATCCATACTTTTTTTACCCTCTAGTATTGTCAGAAAGGATTTATTCTCTGTCAGTATAATCTATGTTTAAGTTTTTTGAAGATACTTATCTCCGTCTATAAGAGTGGAATTCATCTGCCCTGTTTCAGCATTTGAAGTTAACTGCCAGTCAGTCACCTTCAGCTTCCTTTGTAGTCAATGGAAATAATTAGGCACCCTGGGAGGCTGACTCAACTCATTCTAAGATACTTATCTAACACAAGGCATGTGAATGGCCCTCTGAGGCTGTGTATTTCTTTCCACTGGATATAAAGGGATTCAAAGGAAAAAAATTATATTTAAATGTTTAATCGTAGATTTTAAATTAAGCAAAAGTAATCCACCTAACCTACTGTTGTTGAGATTTCCTCTTTAATGACATTGTAACACTTCAGCGTTTTAATATATGATTCATATGGAAGGCAAACACATGGAAGCTACTGCAGCCACTGCTACTAGTGATGATGAGGAACAATAAAAATAAACTCCTGATGGCAAAGTGGGAGTGCGCTCCACAGGTATCCTATTTTTGGTAATAAAGGCTTTCTCCTTTGGGTCCCTCTCATGTGGATACCCCTGAGAGGTTTAAAAGCACTGAGCACTACCTTTTATTAAACATTTTTCCTTAGATGTCTTTTTTTTTTTTTTACTATAACACATGAACATGTTCAGCAGACAGAAGCAGCCAACTGATGAGTAACATTCTAAAATGGTCAATGGTAACACTTATTCTTGTTCTAACCAAAAGAATAAACAGGCATCACTAAGCAGCAGAGAAGTCAGTATTTTATTCAAACAAATCCAAAAAATGCCATACATGCAAAACAATGGCATGCTGTACAAAAAACAATGTTGAAATCATCAATTTTTGAACTTCTTCCCAGTTTGAGAATGACACTGTCACGAGAACTTACCTGCTCTACAGTGCTCTACAAACATTATGGTCCTGACAATACCTAGAATTCATGACCTAATCTAATCAGAAGGAAAACACATTTAGTACAGGGGATGGAAACAACCACGTCTTGAACCCAGCATGGACGTTCTGCCTGATGGTGTAGCACAGCCCTCCAATAGTTTGGCCCAGCAGTGCTGAAGTCAATAGGAATTTTGTGAATCATTTCAGTGGAAACAGATTCTGTGATAACACGGACCTCTGAAAGGAGGGAGGCAGTCCTTCCTGTATAAGTAAATACATAACACTGATGCAAGTATAAAGCGCAAAGGAAGAAAAGATGTGTTGGATTATAGCCAAGCTCCTTCCAAATGAAAACATACCTTACAGCTTCTCGCACATTTCCTTTTCTAGCCAGAGAATGTCTCTTTGAAGAAATCTGTCCAAATCCTTCTCACACTAACTCTTCCTATGGCTGAACAGATTGTATTATATGCTAGGAAAAATAAGATTAAGAAATTCTTCAACTGGGACAATTTAAACCGTCTATCAAACCATATCTTAATCAAACGTCTGTTCAGTAGGCATTTAAGACCTATTTCTGAACTGAATGAACAAATAAAAATGTAGCATGGTGATGTCTTACATTCCTTAATACATTTTAGTAGCTGTAATTATAATTATTTTGAATACTCACAAGATGTTAAAAAGTGTAAATTTTTTGTGTGTGCACATGCAAGCACAGATCTAAAAATTCACATATATACAAAAATATATGCAGGAGAATCTTGCAAAAATTAATGAAAACTTAGTAAGTACAACATGGCAATTAAGTTTTTGAAAGGGATAATTAATTTCTGCAAGGACTGTGTCCTCTTAAAGATATTCAACTGAAAGTATGATCTGAGAAATAATTTTTCTACAATACACTTTCTATTGCAAAAATCACTAAGCTTCTCAAGCAACATTATTTCCTTTTTAAATGTGTTATTTTGAAAATAGAAATCAGATATGAATAATGCAAAGATGACTGATTTTAAAAAGTTTCACTTGTCTACGAAACTATTATTCAAATGTTTTTATCATGCAAAATGTTATCAAGTAGAAATGACGTGTTCCTAATCCTGAATTCTCCAGGAATTCCTCAGTTGACCATTTTTTCCAGTCCAGTTAGGAGGTGCCCATCTCTACCATGTCTCCAAGACAATGAAAAGAGAGCAGTCTCAGCACAGAGCACATCAAAGAAACAGCCTGACTTTGTTTCTCTGAACTGCTCGTGTGAGGAACCAACGGCCACCTTCCCCTAAAGAAAGATGAACAAACAAATCTCCTACGTTATGCCTCTAAGTTCACACAACGTGACTACCCACGACAGCATCCAAAATCCAAAAAGGATAAAAAGGGAGAATCAGGCAATGCTGTCCTGAAAAACTGGTTCACTAAGAGCATACTTTAAATGTCAGGTCATAAGAATTAGGAAAAACAAACTGATTCCCTTTATCAGATTAGTCTCACTAGGAAAGAAAAGGCTAAACGTAATACACGTCAGACATACCTATTTCCAACTCCCACCATTTTACTTTTGGTGATGTCTGTAGCACAGCACTCAAGATAAGGAAAGGCCAGTTTCAGTCTCAGCTGAATATTCTTTCTTCTGGTGAAACTTTTAGTAATAACTAAGCATTCAGGGGCTTGTTTGGTATAGCATTTCCTTTATCTAATCAGAAACTGTTTAACCCATTCACCTATGAAAGCAACATAAAGGTTTCTACTGATTTCATTTGACTATAAATCAGATGCCAGATCTATCACACACGCACAAGCAAAATAATAATCCATCTCTGCTTCTTAGGAAATTCCCTCATAGAAAAAGTAATCTTAATGAAAATAAAGACTTCTGATAACAGAGAACAGTTCACACTGTAACTCAAAGAAAAATAATGTTAATGAATAAGGACTGAAATAGATTTTTAAAAAATCCCTTTTTCTTTTAGAGTTTAAATAAAAGCTTATTTAATTACTGGGAAAATGTAGACATTAACTTGTAAAATTATGAAATACATAAAGTTGAAAGCAGTTGTTAGAATGTAGTTAAGCATTTTAACGTTACATTTGTTCATAAGATTTTTAGAATTAATTCTTGGCTTTCTTCTCCAAAAATACGGATGGGACAACAACTCAGGTCATTGCTTTTTCAATTTACAAAAGAAAAATAACTTCAAATTTTTAACTTTTGTAGGCTCTCCCACTGCTTAAAAAAACAAAAACAAAGGAAGCCCAATACAATAAATAACACTAGTTCTTAAAACAGTATGACAACCCATAAAGCTGCCCTATCGGGCTCTGATGAAAAGGGTTTCATCAGGAGTTGTAGGACAATCCTCCTTCTCAGTAACAGTCTCTACTGTGCCTGAAGCAGAC
This sequence comes from Gymnogyps californianus, assembly GCF_018139145.2. Classification (NCBI taxonomy): domain Eukaryota; kingdom Metazoa; phylum Chordata; class Aves; order Accipitriformes; family Cathartidae; genus Gymnogyps; species Gymnogyps californianus. The sequence goes on along the minus strand of NC_059500.1, from coordinate 69,305,301 downwards.
ACAATCACTACCGTTTTAGCTGCTGAAAGAGCTTTCTCCTTCTCTGCGATGGCAGCACAGACTGCCACAATTTCATCACTTTCAAAGTCATAGTCTGGGATTGATTCTTGTGCAAGCTCTTTTTCTTTTGCCAGCGCTTGCACTGCCTCAGTCTTTGTTGCTTTCTGCTGTTCATGTAGTTTTCTTGCCCAGGAAAGGTCCTCTTTCCATACTTCAGGGTTCATTGGAAAGATGTGTAAGGATACCTGGAAACTTCGGATTGCCTATAAACAGAATAGGGAAGAAACAAGGATCGGACACTTTAAAGCCCACACATTTCATCATAGAAATTAACAAAAGAAAACAAAAAATTACATACATCATTCAAGCAAAGACAAAAATTATTTTACTCCAGTCCGTCTTTAGTGGAACAATCCTCCCTCAGCTGTAAGCTCAATAGCAGCATTACCCCCAAACAACAGTGCATACAAATGTCTGAAAGTACCAAGAACGCATGAACAAATCAGGTACCTGGCAACAAGGGCAGAAATAAGAGTTCACATGTCAAAAATAATATTGTAATTAATAAGGTAAAAGCAAAAATAACTTTTGTTTTGATCATTTTCTATCCCACTTTTCTCCGATCATCCGACATATGGGAAGGCAAAAGCAGACAGATATGGTTTAAAGAAATACAGAAAAGGGATGACTGGGATTTGAAGTATCACTAATATTGCTGCTTTTAAGTTAGCATGTAGTCATTTCACATACAGACCTAATACTACAGTAATCCTAGCCCCGTGATAAGCAGTATCTGTAACAGATTTGTGGTTGCAAACACACTTACCTAAACAGGCAAAAGTAGACAAATAAACTCCCAACTTGGAGAGTTGCTCTAAGAAAGAACTCCTATAATCTTAAAAACCATGTAATATTAATACAAGTAAGTATAGTTGATACTGTTCCTCCTGTCTTTCAGCTCAATTGGGAAAAGTCTCACAAATACAAACACTCAACACAGAATTTGTTAAATATTAAAAAAATGTGACGACCTAATTCAGTAGATGTGACATTCAGCAATAAGAAGAGATTGCTCCAATACTGGAAAAATGCTTGACCAAGAATTACAACTGTATTGTATTTATACTTATAGTAACAGTGAAAAGATCAAGACTGATGTTACATACTCAGACTTATGTGTATGTACACACAGGCATGTGTGTATTTCACATTTATGACTGGTCAGTTATGGAAATGGCCACTTAAGTGACCAAACTCTTGTGTGACGATGTACAGAAGCCTTCCTGTAGGGTGGGGAAACAGTGATGATACAGATTTGGAGTATATTTGGGAAGAGTTCTAGCAACTTGCATATAAAGACTTTAAAGACGTATGAACAACCATCAAATTCCATATTCTGTTGTAATTTATAAATACTTCAAGCATGCAAATTAATTTGAAAAATCCCAACTTTTCATCTGCATTGACAGAAACTGCCAATTCATCCTTCTGCTGGCACAGATTAATATATGAACTCCATATGACATGAACTCAGCAGACAAGAGATACAAATCAGATTTAAGAAATGCTATCAGTATTACTGCTGTTGTAATAGGCAGCCTTTCAGTTCCAGGAAAAAAAAAACCCAAAACTTTACTATTGGTCCATAGCCAGCTCTGAAGTGTAGGAGCATGCTAAACTTTAAACAGAAGGATGAGTGCAGTTTAATTCTTGCAAAAGAGCATCATTTTATTCAACTTTGGTAGCTTTTCATTTCCAGGGGTAGATGAGTTACACATAAACTCTAAATGCTCTTTTTTTATATTTCTGTTGGAAACAAAATATAAACAAACAACATCTGCTTTTAAGCTTTCCATGACAGAGGCCCCCTTATTAAAACCTGTCTATATAGTTATGTTTAGGCACAATAAACAACATTAAACACAGCAATCAAATATAAGGTAACATTTGATAAGCTTAGAAGCTGCCTTGATGATTCATACAATACAGCATAAAACAATCACCTTTGTAAATCTATTAGAAAAAAGATTGAGTGACATTTTTATAAATAATAAAATAATAAAATAATAAAATAATTTTAAGTGCTGCAAAAGATCAGAGGGATTCATTTTAAAGCAGCAATGTAATACTGAAAAATACAGAATTGTCATCCACATAAAATTTCATGTTGCCACTGTAACTGCTTCCACAGCCATTAATTTCTATTAAGACAGAAGAAAAGAAAGTAACAGTGCTACTTTTAATTCTCCCCCTGATGGAGATGTAAATCTCCTTTTCCAACTGCCTGTCTGACATTTTGGGAAAACATGGTGGCACTAGATAAACTTGGTATTTCTAGGCTCATTTTAAAGGGCAGCTGTGGTCTTAGAGACCCTGCATGCAAGGACTATGGGATTTTAAATCAGTACGTAGTCACACATCTGCTTTTGCTTCTGTAGGGAAGAGTACGATAAAATCTACTGCGAGATGTTCTCGCTTGCTGAATTACAATATTTGAAGAATTTGTATTTTTAAAATATTTTACATTTTGTCTCACTATAGGGTATCCTCTAGCAAACAATCTTTCATTTGTCCAATGACCAGAACCTCTCCTGCTGGTTTGCAGAGTCTTTAAATGTAAAGGGCAGTTTTGATCAGACCACACTTTTTATAACATGTTTTTATAACACATGGGCCTAGTAATTTTCACTAGACACTGACCCCTAAAAAGGTAAGGGAGCATTTTAAGAGGTTATGCGGTTCACATCAGCTCCCAAGGTTTGTATTAGGCCTTTATGTTACATCTGACAGACACTATCTGACCTATTTTAAAGGATGTCCCTCAGTGAAGATATGTATACATCTGTAAGTAATCTTTTTCCGTGTTTAATGATCCTTAAATATGGATTTTTTTTTTTTTTACAGCATCCAACATAATACTTGGGGGGACTGGTGGGTGAAAAGCTGGACACGAGCCGGCAATGTGCGCTCACAGCCCAGAAAGCCAACCGTCTCCTGGGCTGCATCCAAAGAAGCGCGGCCAGCAGGTCGAGGGAGGTGATTCTGCCCCTCTAGTCCACTCTCATGAGACCCCACCTGGAGTACTGCCTCCAGCTCTGGAGTCCCCAGTACAAGAAAGACACGGACCTGTTGGAGCGGGTCCAGAGAAGGGCCACCAAAATGATCAGAGGGATGGAACACGTCTCCTGTGAGGACAGGCTGAGAGAGTTGGGGTTGTTCAGCCTGGAGAAGGCTCCGGGGAGACCTTATTGCGGCCTTTCAATACTTAAAGGGGGCTTATAAGAAAGATGGGCACAGACTTTTTAGCAGGGCCTGTAGCAATAGGACAGGGGGTAACGGTTTTAAACCAGTGGAGGGTAGATTCAGACTAGATATAAGGAAGACTTTTTTTTACGATGAGGGTGGTGAAACACTGGAACAGGTTGCCCAGAGAGGTGGTAGATGCCCCATCCCTGGAAACATCCAAGGTCAGGTTGGACAAGGCTTTGAGCAACCTGATCTAGTTGAAGATGTCTCTGCTCATTGCAGGGGGGTTGGACTAGATTACCTTTACAGGTCCCTTCCAACCCAAACCATTCTATGATCCTATGATAATATTTTACTGGAATTTAAGTCTTATTTCTTGTACTACTCACTGTGAACATAACTAATTTTTACAGAAACCTTTACTGAGTCACTCATGAAATTTTAGTATATTTAAAGACTCCTCATTACATTTCTCTTCTTTAAACAAAAAAAAAATCCAACTCTTCCAGATATTTTCACTCTAGTTTAATATTTATATGATATAATCTGAATGGTAAATGCCTTCTCTATTTTTTTCTATGCAACTTTTCTGTTCAGATTATTTCTTCTTTTCAATAAAAATTTTCTCTCTGGAAATTTCCTTTCAGCAAAAATACTTCTTCTGTCTTCAAAAATGAGGTGAACACCTAATATTTTGTGGTTCTTACATTTACAAAACCATTTTATTCAAAGGTTCTGGTGCTCTCATGTTTTGGAGAGAAGACTTGAAATATAGTAGGCAATTTTCCAGATATGAAAGACTATTTTTGCCTTATACCTATTGGAATTTGGTCAAGTTATAAACCCATAAAAGTCTTTGTTCCCATTGGGTAGACATCTGTGAGATGATGCTAGCTTAATTCTCCTATGCTGGAGGTTCTCCACTGCAGAGAATTTATGCAACGCGAATGAAGATGCATCACCCCCAGGGGTGACTCAGCACATGTCCTCCTTGGGGTGCAGTGCCAGATGGCTGGCACAAGAGGCCAGAGGACATATGCCTGAGCCTGGAGGTATGAGAACAGGAATGTAATGGCCTGCGGCAACTGACAAAAACCGATCTCCTCAGTTTCTTTGGCCCGAGGCACACACCTGTGTACAGACTAGAAAATTTCCCGTCAGCCACTGTATCCACTTCAAGTTTCTCTTCAAGGTGCCTCTTACTCACTTCCACAGCTTCCTTCTTCCTCTTCTTTTGAGGATGTTTCTATCTTCCTCTTGTACTTTCTTCTGCTTCAGTGATGTACTCCCATTTCCCAGATCTCCCTTTCCACCAACTCACTTCTTCCCAGCCCTCTTTCTTCACAACACGTAGTGCCTGTCTGCCTTTACACCTCAGTGAGCATCCCTGCAAGACACTGCAGCATGCTCTGCAGAAGTCACTGCTTCAGGCTGCCTCTACTATAGAGATCTCTATGCTCTACTACATGCATGGACATAATCCAGGATGATCGAGGGAACAACAACAACAATCTATCCCATCCTAGAAATCAACATATTTAGCCCAAGAAAATAAAGCCTGAAGTGATACGAGTACTCTTAATTTGTAAATCAGGAAAATCCAGGAGGATGGAAAACATTTACCTATTACCAAATTATACTGCTAAAATTACAACGAATTTTAAAATAATGGTAAAACAACTTTCTCCCCAATCCCAGTTTGTCATATACTCTGCATCTGTTTCAGCTAACACTTCTAGTTACAAGGTCTAAATGTTGAGAAGATGGACTTCATCATCATGGTTAAAGCCTCAAATGTTCTGAGCATCTGACAAGAGTAACTAACAGGAGGCACCAGCTAAGTCAGTGGGGAACACTCGCAAGAACTGAGTATCCCTGCCAGAAATGTAGCACAATGGGCATTTAAACTTTTGGAGACTTGCTTGCCCTTCTGTTTTCTTGACTGAAAATAAAAATCACCTCTGAGTAGAAGATATTTTCATGCATTAAAAAAATCATTAGGTGGGTTATCAAAATATGTTTATGACTTCCCACAGTGCTTAAAAAAAGGATTACACTATAGTAGCTGGAGACTGCAGGACTAACACAGGACCTCTGGGAAAGCTAGTATTACTGGGTATTACCTGGTATTACCTATAACTGGGTAGGACTGTTTAAAGCTGTTGAAAATAATTTAACAGAACCCCACTTTAACTGACAAAGCATTTTATTTTCTCTCTAACTTAATACTTCCCAAATACCATGCACTACAATGTGTAGGTGGCTGGAGTGTAGTTCAAGATGGAGCCGGTAGGACAGAAATATGCCCTGTCACATGTTTTATTTTCAAAAGAAATGTCTTTTATCAAATCCTGATAGGGAAAGCAGCACCATATAAGTGTAACACAAATTGTAAATGGAATAACAAGAAATTCTAGGCCAAAATTATAAAACAAATAGCAATTTTTAAAATTGCATTGCCTCTTTTTCTTTTCATTTATGCACGTAAGAAGAATAAGTATCAACTATATTAAGTTAAATATTCCATCACTATAAAATAATCCACACATTTTTGGTGCTTAGAAGCAAGACTATCACAGCAGTATAATTCAATATTTTAATCTCATATAAATCTATAAAAATAAAATCTGAGTTATTTATCCCCTCAAGTTGAAGGAACACAATCTGAAGCACAGACTTGATAGCTTTTCAATGGAAAGCCAACCATCAGTTTCCTTTTGATTACCAAAATCTGTATGTTTCTACACCCTTACATCAGTAACATTTTGAAAAATTCTCTCAAATTCAGAATTAGTTATGTTAATTAGCTGGATTACAATAAAATGCAGTAATTCCTCTCTTTGCTAGTACGTAACTCCCATCATTATGTAAAAGAGCTAAACCTATTTTTTTCAAGAGAAATAAAAGGGCTGATCTGAGGATTCATATTGTCAAGGTTTGACTTCTTTTACAAAACGTAGTATCACACTTGAAGACTGCTAAACCCCTAACTACTTAGTAACAGTACAGCAAACCACATCCTTCAAAACATCAAACAAAAAGCATGCACAATTGGTTCATATTTACACATCTGCCCAGTTAACTTTGTATCTTCAGTACTCCAGATTTGACACAGAGGCCCCAGCCCACAACGACATAAGCTTATATCACAGAACAGAATGGCTGGGGTTGCTGGGACCTTCTGAGGTCATCTGGGCCAACCCCCTGCTCAAGCAGGGCCACCTGAGGCTGGCTGCCCATGACCATGTGCAGATGGCTTATGAACTTCTCCAAAGTGGGAGACTCAGCCACTTTCAGTTGCTCTTTTTTTTTTTTTTTTAAATGCTGCTTTTGTTTTGGGTTTTTTTGTTTGCTTGTTTAATGAAAGTGTGTGGCTCACTCTGTCTCATGAGAATAACTGTTCTAATGAAGATATCAGTGTAGAATTGTTACTGCCTAAGTTGTCATCACCAATACAGTAAATATCATTTGTAAAAACAAACATTTACAATTAAATGAGAGAAATATTGCAAGCCTGGCTACATTTCTAGAGTTTCTACATTCACATTGCAAAGTTTACTTGGGAGTGCTCTCACAAATTGATTTGTAGAATTTAAGGAATTTCTGCCTTTACAGAAATAAAGTTCTGCCTGCTCACATTTAAGTATTACTGTTGAATTACCCTATTTAGTAAATTCAGAAAAGAGCAAACAGCTTTTGTAAAAGCTAAATAAAAAAGGGCTAATTTATCTCACTCTTTCTGTCATAAGTTTGACAAAACCAAACCAAAACAAATCAATCTTTGTTTGAAAAACATGAATATATTATGCAGCTCATAACATAAATTAGGTTTCTTTGGAAGCTGTATTTTAGACCTGAGAAACTTGAAATTAAAATACAGTAAACTGTTTTTTCCTGAAAGTCCATCATTCATTGTGAAGTAATAAAAATATTTACAATAGACCATTTGGCAGGATGTGGGTAGTGAAGACAGACATTGGTGGGGGAGATATGAAACAAAGAAACAGAAGAAGCTGCTCTTGAGAAGGGTAGTAATACCCAAATCTCAAACATTACTAAAAAGCCCTGACATTTATGCTTTATTAACTTTTCTTTTTAAAAAATATAATGCAGTGAAAAATTAGAAAATTATGGCAATGAAAGGCTAACGGGAAAAGGATAATTATGACTCAGATCACCTCGTCAAGAAGCCTCCACAGGTTCAATAATTATGAAATCATTTAACCATTTAAGACTCCTCCAGTCTTAACCTTTTAAGATTCCTTAAAAATTGCTCGGTTCAAAAATAAATAATGAACATTATCTGCATTTTAGAATAACTCCAAGTTCTTCTCTGTACGTGAGAACACATTCATCAGAAGGCAGTTCAATATGCCTTAAAGACAGAAAGACAAAAAAGTTGAAACACCCAATATTAAAGCACTGGACACACCAACAGGAGCTTACCCACCCCTGGGCTCCCTACTCAGAGACAGACAAAAACATTAAGAGGGCAAACTACCGGGTGAAAACTCCTCCTCCCTCTCTTCACAGACAGTAAAGTCAATATAACAATTACAGGAGCACCTATAGTAGTGTTTTGTTTCAGATGAATAATGTGCTTTAATGCAAATCTCTGATTGGTCTCACTTAAAATGCTTTGGTTTGCATCATGGAATAGTCTCAGACTACATAAGCTAGATTCCTTTCTGATTAAGCTCGGCAATGCACTCCAATAGAGCACCTGAAGTGCTACTCTGAAGTAACACAAAATGCATATAATGTGAACACTGGGTTCCCAGCACTATTAACTCAAGATATCCACTCCTGTTGGTGTGATGTGACTTGCCAATGTAGACAAAGCTTATAGGATCTGGTGAGCAGACCTGGTGGTTAACTAGTATGGGGGTATCAATATCTATAATTCACATTACCGTAACTGTAGCATTTTTTTATAGAATAAGCAGCATCAGTTACCTGGTTTCCCTGCAGGAAATAAAACTTTGAATTTCATGAGATTAATGCATTTAAAAATCTCAGACATAATTTACAGCAACAATTTCAGACACTTAAAAGGAAAAAAAAAAAAAGATTTATAGATTGTAGATCCAGACAGGACAGACCATCTACTCTTACCTTCTACACCACAAAAGCCATGGAATGTCACCAGTTATGTGATGCAGATATGCATGGAATTATATTAAATATTTCATATTATGATGCTGCAACAACATAAGGTAACACACTACACATCTGTAACACACAGCTTTTGTCTTATGTAATTCTCATTGTTTGGGTTTGTTTTGTGGTTGGGTTTTTTTTTTTAATACTGCTCCTTACTACATTTTAACAGAAACTGGTTTTGCATGATCTGTTAGCCTCCCTCAAAAAAGTTGTAATTATTTTTTTATTCTTGAAAATTTTTGGTACGAACACTGTAACTTTGCAAAAACACTCTAAATTAACGACAAAATTATTTGTATCAAACCAGCACACAGCTACTTCTATCAGAAATAAAATAAAACCAGTATCTTTTTTTATCTGACAGCTCACAGTGAATTAATTTTTCTAATAGGCTTTTGTGAACGTGTCTGAATTAAAAAATTCACTCACTATGTTTCCACACTAACTAGCAGAAAACTATTACACTATATATATTACATTATTTACAGGTGTATAGCCTATAGACAGAGGGTGATCTGACATGGGGGAAGAGTCTCTCTTTGCATCACAACATGTAGCCAAGACAGCAGCATGACATACAGCTGCAGCTAGAGAAAAGATGCACTTCAGCTACTGCAGAGCATCCCAGCCTTTTTGCTGTCTTACTAAGAAAAGAAGCAACTTCAGCCACCATTTGGGGTCAAGGAGCCAGAGGAAAGCATGAATGAGCACACATGATTTGCTGCACCTGAAGCAGGAGAGGAGGAGACAGGGAAAACAAGATACTAGAATTTTATTAGCAGGCATGTATAAAACTGAGCCTCAGTATCAACTGGGACTTCACAATACCTTCATCTTTAAACTATAGTGAGCTGTGCTGTAGCAGTACAGTACCCACAAGGTAGTATGTGCAGTTACGTCAACATAATTATTCTATTGCATAAAGACACCACGTAAATACAGTATCTAACACAAAAGGCTTTGAGCTAGGCAGATCTTCCACAAGCCCAGCAACAAAACCACACAGAAAGCATTTGTGAAAAACAACAAAGTAGAGGGAATACTGGAGATAAATAACCACTACCTTTTTCCTTGCCTACTTTCAGATTACATAAGGGTATTCAGCTACCTTGATATTTCTGTACTTTCATTCTCTCACACACAATTCAGAGGACATGGTTTACAAGTTTAGCATATTAATGTTGTTTGTTTTCCTACCAGTGCTATCTCTCCTAACCCAAGCTGGGCACGTCCCAAAGTCTGCCAGGCATCCCAGGAACGCGGGTTTCTCTGGACAGCCATTTCTGCTGCATGTACCGCTGGGAACATTTCATGTAAAGACATCAGGACCTATCACAGAAAAAGAAAAATAAGAGGAGTAAGAATAAGCAAAATTGAAAACAGATTTAAGTTTTCTGGGATTACCCAGGCAACCATCATTGTTTCAATAACTAAGGACAGGTTCATCTTACCTAGATTTTCCTGGTATAAAAGTTAGTTGTCCAATCTCAGCTAGTCACCCAGACTCATTCCATAGCCCACAGAGAGAAACAGGCATGCTAGAGGATGATTCATCTGAACTATTTAAGCAACTCTACTAGAAGTAGATTAATTGCTTCTGAAGGTGTCACTCCCTCTCCCTTCCTCCCTACAAACCCCACACTCTGTAAAAGCATAACAGAATACACTGAAGGAAAAACACATTGAGAATTAAACACAATAAATAAGCAAGTATTGCTGAAAAACTCCTGGGTTGTATTTTTTCTTTTTAATAGAAGACTGGAATCTACCAAATACAGTTGCAGTGCACATGATATAATTATAGAAACAATCCCTCTAATTCTGCATGGAAACAGCCCTTAACAATGACTGTCGTATTTGGAGAGTAAGCATTCTGCAATAGCAAAGCCTAACTTAGACATGAAGTCACCTACATTAAAAAAAAAAAAAAAGAAAAAGAAAAAAGTGGTTTCCAAATGTGGAAATCTCTTTTACTCAGCAGTACAGGTTAGTGTCAGTCTGTTACCTTACTATTCTACTCCTTGCATTGAATCCCCATAACTAAACCTATAAATCATAGTTAACGATACATAACATGGCTCAAAGCTTGCCTTATTTTTCCAAGACCACCATGAGATTGGCACATTACCTGAAGACCTGCATCACTCTGAGATCATGATTGCAGACGCCCACATGCTATGGTGATAGATACCAGTATAAGAAACAAATGACAACTGCATTCCTACAGTATGATGAGAATGTCAACCACAAGAGTAAGACTCATGTGTGGCCAACCACTTTCATCCCAACTGACCCACAAGTATGATGAATAATATTAGAACATATTAGGACTACTGCTGAAGTGCAAAAAGCATTTATTTAACCTTAATGTTCTATAATATACTAAATAGACAAATATGAGTGCGGAGTAGAGGAGGATTCAAATGCAATGATCTTGAGTATTTACTTTAATTAACATAAAGTACTTGCACAGAACTGGGGTGAGTACAGTAAAAAAAAAAGTTTTACTACAGAAAGTAATCCTCTACCCAAGAAACACAGGAAGCATAGCTTCTGATAAACCCTTTGGATCCACACTCCTGCTGTTTTAGTAAGACTAAATTTTTCTAAAGACTAGTCCTATGGCTTCTCTTTAATTCCATTTAATAGGCTGTACACTGGAATTTAGAAGTACCTAAAAATCTTTAAAAAACCACCCACAGCTGTATGTCATGTCATTTTCCCTTTTTTCCTCAACAGTTCTCAATGATTGTGCTTTATAAGCAAAGTTTGTAATGAATACTATGTATTTTTCCAAAACTTTCAGTTCAACTGCATTTTTGTCTGCAGTTTCTCTTATCTACACCAGATCTGTGAATTGAATCAAACTGTTACTGGTGGATAGGTGTATATCCTACCAAGATTAAGTGATTCTGCATCTATCAGCTAGCTTTTACATTAATCTCTTAATGTGTTTATTCTCATAAGAGAAAACAAATCCAAGCATACACTCACTTGAACATTTTTATGCATTCTGAGTATTCAGTATTTCCTACCAGTACTTTCCACTGCAACACAATTCCATAACATCTACATAAGTATTTAGGAATCTTTTGTAGTTTTTCATGAATTTTACTGCTTTGTTTGCTGAATTGTGACCTCACTAATAAAAGACAATTATTCCACTTTCATCTATTTATGACTGTTGTGTGTACTAAATTAGACAGCTGCTTTAAAAACGCTCTTCCAGATCATGGTGGTAATTACTGTGCTCCTAGTAACTACGGCATCAGTTTCTCAAGGTACATTCAAACAAATACAAATCTGAATGTGTATGCATTTTGTCCAGCACAAGTGTTTTTTTAAGTTATTAATAAAATGACTCAGCTATACTTGTCAGTCATTATAAAAGAATAAACTTATTAATGAACACTATTTTCCTCCACTTTTGTTTTCAGGTGAAGAGATCATCAAAATGAACATACGATGGCAGACCTGAATGTGTGCAGCCTTGTCCTGGGTTACTCTACCTTTTACTGGGGCAGGCCACATGGCCAAGACAAAGCCAGGCAGGAACCACATGTGCTGTAGCCCCCCTCTGTCTTACAACATGCCCATCACATGCTCAACACGTAGCCACGTCAAACACCAAATCTATGTGTATATACACCGTCCCCCGATAACACACAGTCCTGTGTGCTCTCGATTTCACTAATACGGGAAGTACCTAAACAGTTATTGTCACCCCTTACGCATGTGCCCCCTAGACAGGGTGTGTCCAGAAAGGGAGAAGCCAAGTAGTAGAGCACGGGAATTACACTGGTGGCCTTTGTCGAAACACAGATTTCTCATCCTGAACTAGCCTAACATATCAGTCTAACAAAAACTCACAATCATACTTCTAATTCCATAGATAGTATTTCATGCACAACATATACTTCAGTATTAATACATACTTGAATAATATAATATAGCAATCTTGAGTTCTGCATGACAATACAGGATGTGAGGCTTATTTTCAAGGATGCAGCTACTCTGAAATACTACTTTCATTGCATTTCAGACCTTCTTGCATAACTAATCGCTAGTTTAAACATACATAGAACTAAACTCCTTGCCTCCTTCCCAAATCCTTACTTTCTTTTATCTGTAGTGTTATCATTACCATATCATTTTTAATTTTCTCTTCCTTCACATAAATTTAGTCTACATTTATGCCTTGTATAAGAGCAAGGTTATTTTGCTATCTGCAAAACTCATTTCATTGTCTTGATTAGGTTCTCTTTATTGTTGGCTTCCTTGATCCCTACATATCACACCATAATGGACCAAAGTCCACTTGACTTAATAAAAAATTAGACACTCAATGAATGTCTCGTTCAAAGTCTTGCTCCCGCTTTCTACGACATACCACTTGATTTTCTCCTCTCGTTTTAAGAATCTATATTATTTGTTTCCTTTTACCTCTTTTTGAATAAGTTACTCTTATTTTATTTGCTCCAACATGGCATTAGCATAATGGTCTATTTTTCTGCTTCTTACAAAGATGCCCCCAGGTCTTCTTTCATTTCAGCCCATATGCTTGAAATACTTCAGCTGATCAGAAAACTATTATCTTTTCATTCAGATGTGTGACTGAAACATGAATGTGGAAGCCAGTAGCAGTCCCAAACCCAATTTGAGCAGAAAGCTTGCTGCTACTCTTACCTTTGCTCAATTTTATCTGATTGTCACAGTCATTTATTTTCTTTATAAGTTTGTTTACACTTAGACATTTAACTTCAGTAACTGTTTTGAAATAGTTATTCTGCAGAAAATAGAATAAATAGAACACACCCCCAAGGGCTCCCTCCAAAATAAGCATGTTCTTTGATTTGGCTGAATTCCTTTCAAAAGAGTACAGTGAACTTCTCTGTGTGGGGAGCGTTTCTTGTTGGAAGCTCTATTGCACTTAATACAACAAATTCTTGACTCTCTTTTAATCCTTTATGGACTACTTCAGTACAGTTGACTCTAAACTGCAAGCCGCCATCAGCATCATTCCAGACCTGCATATAATTACATTACTTGATCAGTAACTGTGCAATCTCTTTTGATTCAAGTTACATTTACACCGATTTCAATGTGGTTTTGGTGGGGTTTTTTTGACAGCAGAGATAATTGTCACCCTCTGCTAGTTACTTCCTGCAAAACATTCAGATTACTAGTAAAAACAGGAACAAGCAAGCATTATTCTAAAAAGGTCACAACCCTTTATTATAAAGTAGAGTACTCAGATGTAACATTTCTTTTTTAAACAGATGTTTACTTTTTAGAGAAACTAACTCAGTTGCATTAGGTATTTTTCAACGACCAGACAAATAGCATGATGCTTCACAGAGGAACTATGTATCCCTGAAAACTCCATTTAAACCCCTTAATGTTTTAGCATCGAGTCTTTAGATGGCCATGCATTCAGAAAAATGCACAAATATCACCTTGTCATTTGAGAGTATGAAGATATTAAGCTTTTACTTACCAAAATTATGCTGGGGAAACCTTCATAAAAGAGACAATCCTACCAGCAGAATAGGTCTTTAATGTATTTTGAAGCAAGCTATGACAGAAAAGGGCTATTTTGCCAGAATCACCTAAGGTAAAGATGAGGATGTGCGTGTTTGTTCATGAACACCCTTTTAAGAGCTGATATGCTAAGATTCTATTCCTTTCCTGTTGCTCTCAAATTCATTTCTCAGATGAATTTTCTTTTGCAAACTTCATTAGCAGGATGGCACTCAAGTTTCACAGTTAAGTAATTTCACTGCATATTTGATTTATTTTCCAATTATAGTGATAACACTTCATTAGAAAACATCTTAAAAGTAATCAACTAGAAAAAAAAATCTTACAAAGCAGAAAAAACATCTCAAGACTCTCGTGCACATATATATTAAAAGTGACTAGAGGGAAATGTCTTATAAAGATGTTCAGCAGGTGGATTTTCATAACTTACTTTATTCCAACATAGACTTACCATTATCACATGCATTAAAACAAAGAACATCCATGTAACTACAATGACTTAGTTTAATAGGTCTAGCTTTAAAAAAAAATACCTGAGAGATTAGAAGAATTCAGTGGCAAAACAATTAAACACAGCAACTGTCATCAGGAGACCGACCAAGTATTAAAAATCCAGGCAGCAGAATGACCCATCCTGTCCTACCCACAGTATTTTGGAAGTGTTATGAATCTGAGTAACTCCTGGGTTTAGATGAGCTCACTGGCTTGAAGCTGAATCACTATATATAGATACATTCCAAGTCCAGTGAAACTGACCCAATTCCTTTTTCCATCCAGAAACCCATTTCAAAACACTGATGAGTACAATTCTTCCTACCCATAAGCAGTTTACATTTATCTATGCTGCAAAGCAATTACCGTTGCACCACACAGCAATGCTTTTTGCTACGGAGCTTTCTGGAGTCTACATCAATGTTTTGACAGTAAACTCTTCTCGCTACATCCCAGTTTAAAAAAAAAATTAAAAATAATCAGCAATTACTAGCTGATTTGCTATAACCTAAACTTGGGATTGTGAGTCTGATCATGTCTTAGGAACCTTATCATTTCTTAAGCAGGAAGAGGGACGGGTGGAAGTTGATACTATTTCTTCACTGAGTTCAAGACTAAGAAAACCTTTAGAAGAGGGGAAATGGAATGATTTGAATGTGAGTATCATGGGTTTAGCCTATTTAAAAAAAAGAGACAGACATACATCTGAAATCCCAGTCCTGTTCAATGAATGCAAATTGAGGATGCATGGTTATACAGAAACTAGATCCTCAGTCAGCTGATGACAAACATCCAAAAAGCTTATGAAATGGAGATAAACCTGACTGTTTACATTTGTATCCATATTTATAGAAACAAGTAAATAAACAATTGTATTGTACTTCAGGAATCCTGTCACAGTTGCACAGTGTGTTTGACAACATTATCTGAGATCTGAGGTGGAAGTATCACTGGACGAGCAACATGAACCAGGTAAATGCTCAGGAGTGGTGCAGAATAGCAGAGTGCCTGATTCCCAAGAGAGTTTGTTACATATAACATAATGTCATAAGTCCTTTGACATCTCTCTTCACCCAAGAAAGAGTCCCACGTGGTCCAGCATACAAATGTTCAGACCCAAATTCAAAGAATTTCTCAAAGCCTGTTCCTCCATCTTTGTAATTCAAAGCAGCAATAAAATCATCAGGTCAATGTTTAAGAAACTTAGCCCACAATGAATTTCAAGCAGTCTTAGTGACTGCATTAATATTGGTAGTCTTCATACACTCCTTTGAATATACTTACAATACTACTTGTCTAATACTAGAATCAACACTAGGCTGCTGTTGTTGGGGTTTTAAAGATTTTTTTCCCCCCAACAAAAATATAGAAAAGAACTGCTTGTATAAACATTTACTTGCCACTTACTGTTCTTGCAACAGGGGAGCAGTTTAGGCTGGTAACAGAATATCAAGTATATACACTGAAAGATCTTGCATGCAAAGAAGAGTTTAAGTGCACCCCTAACTTCTCCACACACCATAATAATCCGTTTTTAAATGGATCAAAGAGTAGCTGAGAGCAATGGGAAAAAAATCTCATCAACTTTAATGGGTTTTTGAAGCAGTTGAGCAATTCCACAATTCCCATATGTTTTTCTGGAAACACACTGCAAGTGTCATTGACAACTGGGAACTTTAAACACTATTTCTGCTCTTCAGAAATACTGAAAGACATTTGTCTTACATTCATTAAAATACAGATCTTTAAGAACTTACTATAAATATTTACAGATTCCTACTGTGTCATTAGCGTATTTATCTGAGCTGCATATTAAACAGGGTATTTAAAATATTAAGTTTGCTGCTGAGAAAGGAAATCCTAATGAACTGGGAAGCTGCTATATAATCCAACATGAGATTATCTTAATAAATATAACAGGATATACAGATATTCAAGCCCGTGCAAAACACGCCATCCAATGTTAATTCTCAAAAGAAATTATTTCCTGAGGAGACTTCTCCTCACTGAAAGAAAATTAGTATAGACCATAAAGAATCTTTCAATATCGCACAAAGTCATTCTTAACATGAATCACCTCCTCCAGTATGTGACTCACATACCAAGACAGGCAGATTTTCATAGGCCCAATGCTGGTCAAGCCCTTGCTGAAGCTGGTGCACAGTTCTTCCAAATCTGGAGCTACCAAAACTTTTTCATTTACCTACACAATAATAGCTGCAGTATTTGTGCTGGTATGCTGGATTGGAATAACATAGTCAGCTCTAAGACAGTATCATTTAAATATTAACCACAATATTTTTGGAATGAATTACGTATTCCTATTTTGGCAAAAATGGATTTTTACAGCTCACATTAGTGCCTTTAGAAGTAGAAAGGTATCAAATTACGCATTCTACTAATCAGCTTCCAGTAAGCATAAGTCATACTGCAAAAAAAAATCTGTAATAATTGTGTGTACTAAAGAGATGTTACCAATTTAAAGATTAGAGGTTTTGTTAAAAAGATTCAAGAAATAATTTTATACATGCATATTTTGTACATAAACTTTTCTTGTGTTCTCATTCACAGTGTAACAGAAGTGTTATGCAATATCAGAAAGTGAAACCAAAGAGAAACAGTGCAATTGCCCAGCACTGCTCTCCTCTTCAGGAAAGGAAGCAAAGACATGGTGGAAGGAGAAGCCTGGGTTCCTTTATTCTTTCAGCTTTGATTACTCTCCAATTGCTTCATTAGACAAGCAAAGATATTTTACAAGATGAATCAGAGTCACACAGCTGGTTTCTCAGCTCCTCCTAGTCAGCAGGAAAGCTGTGTGCCTTATTCCTCCAACTCACCTTTGCCATTTAGCTGAAATACACGGCCTGGGGTGCCAAGTAAGCCACCACCCCTCAGTATTAGGTATTGCAGCTGGAGCACTGATTGAAGGATGTTGTAGTAAGCATCCGTTTGGATAAGTCACTGCATCATAGTTCGGATCCTGGTAAGCTAACATAATTCCCTGTTCTCCTGTTATTTCCACTGTGAAAATATTTTCTTTTAATGTAATTTCAATTAAATAGAGTACTTCTGGAGAGCTAGCTTAATTCCTGCATTCACATAAGACCATAATAAAGAACTGTTACAAGAGAGCTATTCACTAATTTGTCCCACTGAGCATAACTGTCCTTTTCAACAGCTTTCTCTTGACTTTAAGTAAAAAAAAAGAATTCTAATTGCAAAATACAGGCTACTTCAAAAACACCCTGTGTTACAGAGCCAGCTTCAGAGCACATGAACCATTTCTTTCCAACCCAGAAGAAATCCTACTAGGTGGTCTGTTTTATTTAAAACAGAGTTAAATCTTTAAACTATAGTAAAAAAAAAAATTATAGGACCGATACCATTTTCACATCCGAACAGAATTTCTTTACTAGTGGAGTTAAAAATTAAACGTACAAATGAACAGCTACATAAGTCAACCTTTACAGCAACCTGGAAAGCTGCTAATTAAACTAGAATTATATTATTCTGTCTCTTCCAATAGTGCATAATTAAGATTTGGAACTCCTTGGCACATAGCTCTGCAGGTGCTAAAAGTTTACATGAGAGCAGAAAGCAATGAGAAAAATTTATTGAAGAAAAATCTTTCAAGCACTTCTAAACACCGAGAAGTCCCAGGGCCAAAGCTTGCTGAAGGCTGGGAAAAGCATCACGGGGGAAGTACTGCTACATGCTTGTACCATTTGTATGACTCCTTCCCAGTCATCCGCTGTTGGAAGTTGTCAGGATATTAGGCTAGACAGATCTTTCATTTAAGCTAGCAAAGATGTAAAGGCATCCAAATAAAAGTAAATATTCAATGGAGGTTTACAGGTTTAAGATGTTTTGTTACCATAGAACTCTAGAAGTATGTAGGAGTCAAGCACCTAAATCATATCGGAGATCTGTAAATACTAATATGCTATCTAAATAACGTTTAGATTTGATGCTAAGCGTGCCCAAGTTAAGAGAAAGTACCACTGCAGAATTTCCACAAGGCTTGAACATGCATGAAGCAATTCCCCCCTCCCCCCCCCCCCCCCAAAAAAAGATATACGCCTCCTGTTTTAGAAGTTAGGAAGAAATAATTGACTACAAATCTAGCCTGGTGAGAAAGTGGGGAGAACAAATGCCCACTTTTCAGCATCATGTAGGATATAGAATGAGAGAATTGCACTAGAAAAATTAAGCAATTTAAAGTAAAAACAATTACTACATCTTACTACCAACACCATTCAAATTAACAAACCAAGTCAAAAATCAACCCTTCATACACACCCCTCCCCGAGTTTTTCCTAACACAGTCTATCTGGATCCCTTTTATATATATGGTATGTTGACAAAGCAATCCAACAATACACTTCTCCCAAAATAATTCAGGAAGAAAAACCTTTAAAGCCATAAAGTATTTCTCAAACCAAATGTAAAATCAAGTAAGATCTAAACCTTCTGCAGCTTTATAAAATGAAAGCCTCCTTCAGCATTACTGTATTGAAATGAGTTTATGATTATTCAATTAATTCTTTCACAGAATCAAACTTTCTTCACTTCACAGACAACATGACTGTGAGGAGATGATGTGATAGCATTCAGGAAAAAAAAGAGCAGTCACCACACCTTGGAAAATAGCCAGCTTTGCTTCTTGGATTTTGTTGGGGGTTTTTTTGGCTTTGGGTTTTGGCTGGGGTTTTGTTTTTTTTTTTTGGAGGGGGAGTGTGTTGTTTTGTTTTTTCATACAAGAAAAAAACTACAGTTAACAACAAAGATTTTAAAACTAAACCATATAGCAAGCTTCCTGAAAGTTACATAACACATTCACTGAAGTACCATGATGTTACTTTCTCTTTTCCTTTCTCATAACTTTAAACAACGTATTTTTCAGCCATATTTTGAGTAGCTACCTTCCTAAAAATAATTTTTCCCATTCTAATCTGTCCAGCTGGTTGAAAGAAGCCACGCATTTCTTGTTCTCATCCTCAATCCAAATTAAAATCATTTCTGCAGAACAGTATTTTTATTTAATACAGAAAAAAAACCACGTATTTTTGTACCTTTGCATACAGATGGAGACAAAAGCTTCCCAATCCAAACAAAAAACATTTTTGCCATCTAAGCCACACAAAGACACATTGATCTCATAACTTCAGTGAGGCATTGATGGCTGTAAGCCTTTTTCCTCAAAACAGCTTTAAAATAAAGGCTCAGATGAATTGACATCATAAGTATACTCTGTTTAATGCTCTTTTCCAAGACCGATTTATCTATGTAATACTTAATATGAAAACAGACTGGAGCATATCTTTTGCATACAGTATTGCTGTTTAATGTTGACGGTATTAAGCCAAGTCTTTAGAAAGAGCAGGCAAATTTTTAATGGTCAAATTTGCTAATCTATCACAGTAAGGCTCTCCTTGCTCCTCCCAATACAATTTTTAAATATTCCAGTTGCTTTTTCCACATTCTAACATCCTAATTCATGTCCTAACAAAGACGTTGTTTATTGTGATTGGTTGCGATAACAGGATTATTTTAATTCCCTTTAAAAGATACCCTGTTGTGTTGGGAAAAATGAAAAACCTAAATTGTGCTGTAGTTTATGCGCACAACAACTACACAATGTTGCACAGTATCTGTTCACAAGCATAATGTTTTCTTTTTTAATTTCTAAACTGATAAAGAATTGTCATGCTTTACCTGCGATTTCATCTCATACAGCGTAGCATCCTCTGGAGTTAATTGAAGTGCTTCATCCCACTTGTGAATAGCTTCTCGGTACCTGTAGTTAAAACAACATTACAGTCTCACTATAGCTAAAGATATTAGATATTTCTATTTATATCCTGACATTGTCCTAAAGTGCCATGGCATCTCATTAGTATTAATAATTTCTAACCACTTCCCTCTAAGACATGCTGAACTGTTTTCAGGAACTGGCTATTTGTTCTTCTGACCAAATGGGTGCTAAGTACTACTGTACAACTGGCCTCAAGTGAATTTACAAGTCAACATAGGAAACCTATGGCAAAGCAGGGACTTAACACTAGAAATCTTGAACTGAGTCCAATTCCCCTCATTGTCAAAATTATCCTTAGTCAGGCATAAAGAAATATAATCTGAACACAACATGCCTTGCTACAGTCATAATTTAAAATTTCTTTTCAGTCTAAAAAGGCTGAAATACAGGAGTTGCCCTCCTGCATTTCTGTACTGTAAGATACTAAAGACATCTGAGTAATTTTGATATATAAATATAAGAAGGAAGTTGAAAATAAACAGCTATACTGAAATCACTCAACTTTGGGAAGGTATACAGTAGCTTCATAATATGTTGCCCTTCCCTAGAAAACAGAACAAAACAGAAGAGTTGACCAAAACCAATAAAAAGTAGGTCTTTGTCTTGAACAAAGAATTAAAACTTGGACAAATGCATACTAGGGTTTTGAACCATACTGAAGAACTGTAACAGCATAATAAGACACAGTTACAGGGGTGCAGTCTTTCAGCCCTAAAGATAGCCTCAGATTAACAAGTCTGGGGGGTGCCACCCTCTCTAAATCTGTTTCAAAATCCACCTTTGTTATGGAACTGTGTAGGAACCCCTATGCTTACATTAATTTCACTGCAAAGATACAAAAAGTTACTCCTGATAGATACACATGCTACAATTTTAATATAGTATAGGTAAAACTAAAGTAATTTTCACATGCACTTCATATGAAAACAGTTTTTATCTTCCCCTACTCCCCATTCTTCCCTCCCTTTCCTTTCTCCATTTTTCAGTCCTCTGGCTTGTATTATGCCTCCAGGTTCTCCAGAGCAGTCACATAAAGACTTCAGAAAGTTCTGAACCAACTGGGAAGAGAAAAATAGATTGGAAAAACAATGCAACTGAAGTCAAACTCTCATTAGGATTCAGGTATTATTAATTTGTAAACAACACTGATAAGTATGATGTTTAATTTGAGTACTAAGCAAAGGATGTTTCAATAAATTTTCACATTTCCTCAAAGTTTAGCCACCAGCTGTGCATTTGTCATCTCAGTCATGGGCAGGTGTTCACACTAAAGGAAACATCACCACATTTTCTACGTATGTCAGTAGAAGCCTTAAGCTGTCATTTAGTTAGCAAGAACTACTTTTTGAGTAGAAGACTGTAGTTTTGTTCAAGACCTGGCACAGACATAGCACAATAAAACCTACATGAGTAAGGGAAGTCCTCAGCTCAGTTAGGTGGTGTCCTGGCCATGCAGCAAGGCGCAATATTGTGAGTGTAGCAAAAAAGTTTAGAAAAAAAACTGTCCTGGTTTCGGCTGGGACAGAGTTAACTCTCTTCTTAGTAGCTGGTACAGTGCTGTGTTTTGGATTTAGTGTGAGAATAATGTTGATAACACACTGATGTTTTAGTTGTTGCTAAGTAGCACTTATCCTAAGCCAAGGACTTTTCAGTTTCCCGTGCTCTGCCAGCAAGCAGGTGTGCAAGAAGCTGGGAGGGAGCACAGCCGGGGCAGCTGACCCGAACTAGCCAAAGGGGTATTCCATACCATGGAATGTCATGCCCAGTATATAAACAGGGAGGGGTTGGCTGGGAGGGGCGGATCGCTGCTGGGGCATCGGTCAGCAGGTGGTGAGCAATTGCATTGTGCATCACTTGTCTTTTCTTGGGTGTTATTTCTTTTTTTGTTGTATTCCTTTTCATTACAATTATTATTATTCTTAGTTAGTAGTGTATTTTATTTTTACTTTAGTTATTAAACTGTTTTTATCTCAACCTATGAGTTTTACTTTTTTTTTTTTTTCTTTCCTCCTCCCCACCCCACTGTGAGGGGAGAGAGGGAAGCAGCTGTGTGCTGCTTAGTTGCTGGCTGGGGTTAAACCATGACAAAAACGACTTTGGAAAATGGCAAATACAGTAACGACATCGGTAACCGGAAAGAAAGGAACAACACTGGCATTCTGCAAATAGAAAGATATAAGATAAAAGTTACATTTCAGGAATCTTCATTTTAATTCCACAGAGGGGATGTCATTGCTCCAAGTGTCAACCTGAATGGGATAAAAACTCATAGCAAGAACATGCTACCTCTGAAGTGAGTGCCAAATATAAGCAAATATTCCCCCAAATCCTGTTGGCTTTTGCTGCCAATTTGTCAACAGTCTGCAAACAGAATAAAGACAGGCAAGGGAAAAGAGGGTGTCCATTCACAGAAATGCTGTGCTACGTGTGTTCTGTGTATGAACAGTAAGTTACTCAACTCTGCCTGTGAGCCTCAGAAAGCGTGATCCAAGAGAAGTGACGACAGAATGCTGGAATCGCTTCCCAGGACTCAAAACACAATAGAAGAGGGCTGGAGAAGGAAGATTTGTCTGCAGGTACACCTGCTCAAAAAGACTGACTGCTGACTACCAGTTTACAGTGTGGAGATAGCCATATGGCTGTGCAATATTGATCTTTTCAGTGCAAAGATTTCCTTAAGAAGAAAGTCTGATAAAACATGACTGTGCTATTCTTTTAAATACTCAGGAAAAAAGATGTTTCCATTGCTGTTCCAGGAAAAAACTAAGGACACTGTTCTTACTAAGAGAAACTGAGCTATGTTGCTTGTTGTAGTAATGCAAATTTAGGATAAAATTCCTTTCTATAAAGATAGTCCATTAATCAAAGAATTTTCTACCTCATTCTTTTGAAGGAAAAGATTATATACTGTATTAAATATCAAATGCCTTACTGAAAAAGTTGCCTGAGGATATAAGATACAGTTGTAAAGTCAATGTTCCAGTAAATGTTTTATGAAAACCATAAGCCTTGGCTGAAATGACAAGTGAGCTAACACAGGGGTAGTGTCATAAAATAAATAATTAAAAAATATATAATTTTACTGTCTCTCAGTATCTTTTTTGAGCTGAACTGTACGGGACCTTTACCATTATAGGGAGGGAGAACTAGTTTTGAAAAGGAAAACTTCAGTATAAATATGACATCTGCTTTGGGTTTAATTAACACAAATTTAATGAGCATTCCATTTGCTATTCCCATTTCTTTTCTTAGCAAGTAAATAAGCTCACATATAGTTGAGTGCCTAGCAGGTAACAAGCTTGTATGCATCAGCTGAGCTGCAAAAACTGCCATGTCATGGCTGGCAAAAGTGAAGTAACAAATTTTAGCTTAATGCTGTTCCACTGAGGTCTACCTGAACTTCTTCCCATATGCCTGATATGGAAAGAGAGCACACATGTTCGGAACACATGCTATGGCACAGCTGATGCACAGTAACATGCATTTGAATCTTATCTCACTTCAGAAAAAGGGATATGAAACCTAGCACTTCAAAAATTAAGGTAACTTGTATCAAAAATAACATCTCAGAAACAAGAATAAGACTCAAAAATCACAGATCCATCCACTGGTGATGCTATCAACCTTCAGAAACCTCTGATACTCATTAAAGTGGGGATTAATTCCAAGCACCAGTTGGCTGGGGGCCTACTGACTGGAAAGCAGCTTTGTAGATAAAAGACCTGCAGGTCCTGGGGCACAAGAAGTTGAGTACGAGCCAACAACGTGCCCCTGAGGCAAAGAAGCCCAACAGCATCCTGGGCTGCCTTAGCATCACCAGCAGAGAGGTGATCTACCTTAGCTCTGGAGTGCTGGGTCCAGTTCTGGGCTGCCCAGTATGACAGAGACATGGACATACTGGAATGAGTCCAGCAATGGACCACAAAGATGACTAAGGGCTTGGAGCATCTGTCGTATAAGGAGAGGCTGAGAGAGACGGGACTACGAAGCCTGGACAAGGGGAGGCTCAAGGGGGATCTTATCAAAGTTTAAAAATACCTGATTTGGAAGGGGGGCAGTGAGTGAAGAAGATGGAAGTAGACTCTTCTCAGTGGTGCCCAGTGACAGGACAAGAAGCTACAGGCACAAACTGAAGCACAGGAAATTCTGTTTAAACATATCCCCATCATTGGAGATATCCAAAACCCAACTGGACAACATCCTGAGCAACTTGCTCGAGTTGACCTTGCTTTGAGCAGCAGTTGGAGTAGAAAATCTCCTAGTGTTCCTTACAATTATATGATACTAAGACATCAGCAACCTCAGGGATACATGACTTAAGATGAAATATGATTATCTGTTGGCTAAATGAAAACAAACTTTAAGCAAAATATAATCTTACAACAAACAGACCCAGTAATTTTTAGATCTCTGGGATTACTATAAAAACTTATCTAATGTAGCAGTAATCACAGAATATTATAATGGGCATATCTTGGTTTTACAGAATATCAAATTAGTATTTCCAGCAAAAGTAAAACCCTAATCTGTATATACATTGTAACTAAGCATCTAAACTCCAGTAATATAAAGCATTTTTAAGAAAAGACTATCATATTTTGAAGTATTGAATTACTATTTATGTGAGTATAGAGATACACTATACTTAATTTTATCCACCCACAGTGATTTTGGTAGAATAGTACACCTCGCTACAAAAGATTATACAATTATAACCAGAACTTAATTACCATTTTCTCTTCTTTACTGCAATGCCATAAAAAGGAATAAATTATTGAGAACTGGGTACATCTGCGATGACTTCAGTGTAGAAGACTTGATGGATCTCGCCAATTTTTATTTAACAGCATATGAAATCCCATAGCTCCCCTAAAGTACTAGAACTGCTCTCTTCAGATGTGCTACTAACCATCTGGGAGCTATACAGACTTGGCACGTTTTACTACAGCTTGCTAAACTTTTGAAACAAACATCTCATGCTTACACTTCACTTTTTCAACACCACTTCTGGGAAAACAGGATCTCTTGAACTCTTAAACAAAATCATTAAAACAAATGCATATTTCCATTAAAAAAATATTTAATTCGAGGCTTCTGGGTAACAAAAACCACCAAACTCTGTTCAAGTTAAACAGAGATCAGTTTTTGAATCATACATATACATATATAAATAATGCTAAAAACCATCACTGCAGATCACGCAGGATCTAGAGTACTGTAGCTTTACTCTGACAGGCTTGCCACAGTTGATGCTTAAGGAACAGATTGAGACAGGGCATGCTCAGAGTGACACTGAAAATATCTGAAGATATACTGAAGAGATGAGATGGTATCAAATTCAGACAAAATGAGACAGGCCTGCAGGAGAGAGGCAGAGCACAGGAGTACAGTGTTAGGAGAAGGTATGACACAACCATAACTCCTGGGAATTCTTAAAGAGTCTTGGAGGGACACTCCTACAATCAGATGTTACAGGAGGATGAGGAAAAACACGGTTAAAAACCAACATTTTAAAAATAATATGGCTAATTGTCAAATACTCATGTCATATCATAGAGGATGAACATGAATGGTCTGTGGCCACCAGAAACACTAGCTAGAACAATTTTAATCTAGCATAGGGTCAAATTCAAACTTTGGTGGAAGCTAGAGGAAAAGAACACTAATCAGTAATTATACAGCGTACATAAAAATGAAACAGAAATGAAAGGCAAAACAGAAGTTGATTACGGGAACAGACTTCCCTTTTTAAGCTGGGAGATGATGCAGGGCTGGACTGTGGGAGAAAAGACTCAAAGAACAGATGAAGGAGAAAACTAGAAGGAATAAAGGAGGATGAACGTATCATGGCTTTTTTGTGTTTAACAACTTCAGAGTCCTCTAACCCAGCTAGGTTTTTGCAGTAAAATACTTCCTCTGCTGGAGGTGGAGAGGGAGGTGTATGGCACTTTACAGAAGCATGTAGTGAAGAACAGTGTGCAGGAACAGGTAAAGGAAATTGTTTGATTGAGCGCACACAGAAAATTCTTGTCCATAGTTAGTGCCATACAGCACATTTAACCTCACTGGTAACCTTCACAAGATTGGTACGTCTTTAAACACATGAAGTACAATAGTAAATGTTCTTTTGAAGTCGTAGCAACTCTACAACTTTTTTTTTTTTCATTGCAGACATTTCTGACACTATTGATGAATCATCATTAAGGCAGCTCAAAAGCATAGCTATTTTATGGTAAAGTGTCATACGTAACTTCTGATTATGCAGAGAGAAAGTTAAAACTGACTGCTTTACTATCTACTAAAACTTCCAATAAAACATTTTAATTTAACAGGCTGATTTAGGTATGGCCACACTAATCACCACAGGTAAAGAGGTGCATGACTATTCTTCAATGGCATCTGACCATATACATGTTCTTGCCCCACAGTAAAGGAGAGAGAAACACAAACTTGCTGTAACTGCCCTTTGAGTAGGTAAACTATACTGAATTGACCATGGGGTAAAACAGTATGCACACAGCTAATGCCCAACATTGCAAAGCATAAGTATTCATCAGAGTTACTATTCTTGCACCTATTAGACCCCTCAATATCAGGTCGTTGACACCTGGACACTAGCAGTGCATATAGTGAAAAGAAGACTGATTTATACAGCTGAATCTTTTCCTACGCAGCAAATACAAAGTTCTGTTACAAGTAAATCAGGTGAATATACTACAAAATTAAATGGCTCCACAAATATTTTAGACAGACTTATCTCACTTAAGAACTTCCACACAAGAACATATGGGAAATACCATTTCATCACATGCCAAAAGCAATTACTACCTATCATCACGCTAAACTACAAGATCATTTTTAACGTAAGTTCCACTCACCATTCTCCTAACTTTTATTTCAGCCACACATGTAAATATGGACACTTTTTATCATTGCATCTATTAGGCAAATACAGTTTTGAAACTACCTTTGTCAAAGAAAAGGTATGAAATCTAATATTGGAGAAAGATGATCTCGTAACTAATACCCTGAAGTGAAAGCCACAAAATCAGGATTCTGGTACTGTCTCTGACAGAGACATCCTCTCTCACATGGGAATAACATTTAATTTCCTCACATACAATACGAAAAAGTAATGTCATAAAAAAAAAATCACTCACTACTACTTCACAACTATTTTATTAAGACACAGGAATGGAATATACTGCAGTAAATAATTTTAACGACAAATGACAGAGGAGTTAATGCAACAGAGTACTAGATAATGATGGGGAGTGAACAGTGCATACACTTGACAGTTTGCCATAAGATGTCTTTCACAAATAAATTTTATATTGAATTGTGAGCTGAAGGCCCTGCTGCCTTTGACTTATTTTATACCCTTCTTTACAATCTGCTGAATCACTGAGTCATGGTCCACCACATTCAGATACTGCACTTATCTGTAAGGAGACAAGAAAATTTGCAACACAAACGCAACACATCTGGCTGCTAATCAATTCTCTTGCTGCTAACTGAAGACCACTTTTGTTCCTGTACCTTGTACAGGCGCTATCAGTGTGTGCAATTTCAGGGCTTTGTCCTCAAGGAGGGCTTTGGAAAGTGTGTATGTGCATATGCTTGTGTTTATTCTTCAAATGTGAAATAATTACTTCAGCTCTGACTAATACAGAATTATACAGCTGATTGACAAGCACTGGTTGAAGCAAGACCAAAGCACATATTTTTCTTTTAAAAAAATCTTTACATTCAGGAAAAACCCAAACAAGTTGCATAGTACTAAACAAAACCTTAAACATGCCAATCACATGCAAAATTCTAGAAACTGGGTGCTCCGCAGTTGTTTCTGGCCTTGCTGCAGAATCTCCCTGGACCTGGCACTGCTACGTCATATTTTTTCCATGAAAATATGGATTTGATATAAAACTTACATGATATAACACAGAGGAATTTACTTACCCCCAATAAGATTACATCATGAAGACTGTCAGAAGCTCAAAGAAATACACTGCTAATCACAAAGACATCCTTATCTTTGCAAATGATACTACAAAAATGCTCAAAAGAATCAAAATAACTGTAATTTTATTTGACAAGTTCAGGCTAATTTTAATTATTTGTGGTAGTACTGAGAACTTTGTAGTGTAATTTTTAAGTGAGAACGGTTAATAGCACAAGTTCTCTCTACAAGCTGTTAACTTAGATACCAGGATATTATTCAGAGTGGAGGAACATAATTGGAAGAATTTATTATGCTTCCTTCAATTAAGTGGTGGTTTTGCTGGTTTAGTTTTGTCATGAAAACCACAAGACCCTACTGTCTCTGACTGCATACCTGATTAACTGTAGAAATATTGACAGATAGACTGCAGTGAGAAATATTCAGATTTTTACCACGTAAAAGTTAAAAACTACAGTATGGATAAATGTTTGACCTTAAGGAGGAGTCAAAAGAAATAAGCTATTTCTACCTGTATTCTATTAACACAACACTGGGAAGTAATTACAAAACAGAACATAAAGAGGTGTGTAAAAATACACCGTGAAAGATCTTAATTTACCAGACAGTGTGCAGTATTTGAGAACTTCTTTACAGATAGGCAAACCTTTTACCTGTATTTCTCCAGTATCTATAGTTGCAAGTTATATAACAAGCCTGTTTGTCTTAAACACACAGTAGAACAATCATTGTTCTATTTAAAAAGGCAGTGCTAACAACAAGAGTTGTTGATACAGAGGAAATAATGGTTATATTCACATATACTGTACGTCATATTAGATTGCTTAAGAACAGAAATTGTCAAGACCTTCCACACCACTGAGAAATATTCTCACACAAGAGAACATTTAGTATGTCATACAACTACTGTGTTTATTTAAGAGCATTAAAAAGAACAAATATGTATATACATACAACTAAAAAAAATTTCCATTTTCAAATGCTTTCATGTTCAACATTAGTGTCAGATAAGACAACAACTGGTAAAAAAGAAAACACCTAAGGAACCCTCTACAGGGTCTAGACACTGCTTTGCAACCATCTATAAACACGTGGAGTACTTCGTTAAATCCCAGCCTTGTAATTCAACATAACATAATTAAAACTGGGTATTGACTGTCATTTTATGGGCAAGAGTTCTGTAGGAAGCCAAAAT
The DNA here is from genome assembly GCF_018139145.2 of Gymnogyps californianus. NCBI lineage: Eukaryota > Metazoa > Chordata > Aves > Accipitriformes > Cathartidae > Gymnogyps > Gymnogyps californianus. The sequence continues at coordinate 69,275,889 of NC_059500.1, read as the reverse complement.
AAAGTGACAAATAGGAGCAGAACTGAGGTTTACACATGGAAATCCAAATCAAGAACAGGAATACAAGTTTTATTACTCCTCAACCTGCCATTTCATTATTTAAGCAATAAGAACAGATCATCATAACCTTACCAGCTTCAAAAGAGAAGGAATTGTATAGTTTCAGTAAAATCAAGTCACTGTTTTAGTATCCTAAACCAAAGCTGTAAATTAATATAAATCAAGTATCAGATATTGCAATAGTTATAATACTTTAAGTATTCACATCTATTTTTATTGCTGAAATGAAGTTTTAAATACAAAGCTGTAGTTCCTCAAAATAGTTGCAACAGTAGCTCCTCTTAAAGAAGCAGGAAGAAAAATGTACAAGAAAAACTGTTATGCTGCATTTGAAGGAATTCTGAGGTTGTATTCCAGTCTTGAGAATTATTTGTTCAGATAGCCTTTAGAAACATAGTAGTAGAGCTAGAACGATGGGTATCATCTGTTTTCTTCTTAGTTGAGTAGGCATTTAATCTTTTTAAACTTTTAATTATTTGTCCACAGATGGCTGACAGCTCTGTCTCTTACCTCATGTTATGATCCTACTGGTTCTCAGAAATCAGTGATAGAAACTAGGGCAAGAAGTCAAAAGCTGTCAACAGCACCAAAAAAAGCACCAAAAAAGAGTTTCTGGGATTTAGATACCAGTACTTCTCTATCTTTCTCAAAATGCCTTATTGCCAAAATATGATGCTCAAGGGTCAGGTATTAACAGGGCAAAACATTTTGGGAGAGATGATACACAAAAAGCAATAGTCTGCTCACATTTTATTCTGAGCAGCTCCCAGCTCCATTTCATCTAGTTGACATGCTCTTGTTATCTGTACTAAATAATGTAATTCCCCTTCATTTTCTTTCCCTCTATTACTTCTGGCCTCTTTACAATGTTTGCCGATGTCAACATCACAGAGTAATAATGACAGAAGTGACATACAAAAACAGAGAGAAAGAGATAAAGACAGCAGAAACATGTAATTCTCTACAGCATTTTGAGACTTAAAGGGCAATTTTGATTTATTTTTCATGAAAGTACCAATAAGTTAAGTGGGCAGGTACCCTATACACCCACACACACAGCTGAATCGATTAGAAAGTATTACTACAATATACCAACACAAATTCTAGTCAGGAAAAACCATCAAGTCTCCTGAAATAAGTGAAATACAGATGTGTAATAAACAGCACAATCTACCTACAAGGACATCATATACACATACACAGATTGTATAAAGACTGGATGTCACCATCCAGAACTAAAGGAATGTATCAGACACTTTAAATCCCAAGATGACTAACACGCAAATCATACACATAAAAGTGGCAAGAAGAGTGGGAACTCTCACTCCCAGCACTGCAGAGACAAGGAGTGGTAAGCCTCAGCGTCACTACGCAAAAATGTTCTGTAAAGGGACAGATGAGGCAAGTTTGTGCTCCAATTTCCATGACAGAACTAGTTAGTCACAATGCTGTTATGTTTCTACTGATAAGCAACCTTAAAAGAATGAACAAATTCAGACTGATGATTTTTGTTGGCAGTGTGATTTTGCATACACATAATAGTGCCTATCGAAAGAGAGTAACAGCAAGAACTGTTTGAACTATCTCCTTCAATTTTTCCCATAGCACAGCATGAGATACAAAATAAAACATTAAAGAACCAACTGAAGATTAATATTTCAGATGTGTTTATCTCCACTAATTACTGGACAGGAATACTTAAGCCATTTAGTCCACACTATCCTATGCTTCTGATTCCTAACTTCTAAAAGTAATTCTTCCTCTTATTTTATGACCCAAATCCTATGCTCTACCTAACAGGGAACATTTACAAAGAATATTTGGAGTTCTGGAAGGACTCCCTTTCCATTAAGCTACCCCATAGATTTACAATGCACTTTCAGAAAAGTAAACAGGACAACAGACACTAGTTTGTTGCAATAATGCACACAGCTGTAAATGCATCTGTGAACTGGAAGATCCCTTCTTCTGGAGGAAAAAAAAAAGGGGAAGCAATCAAAGCTTCATAGCTTCAGTGTTGCGTCTGGACAAAGGATCCATGTCTCAATTAACTATAAAAATATGCCCTTGAACGTATATTCCTTACTACCTTCTCTCTTCAAACATTAGGTTGATCTGACTGATTAGATAATTAGGTCTGACTTGCAAAAGCCTTATGTCTCTACAAATCCTTCTCCTGGATTTAATGAAAGCTACCATCTACAAACTCTAAGAGCGTCAACGAATTTTCTTTAGAATGAGAAATATACTCACCTCGGTGGGTTTTTTCCAGTTTTGCTCAATATTTAAAATTTCTCTCTCTCAATGTCAATTTATTATCAGAACATGATGACCAAAACTAAATAACTTGGACACCCTCACAATCAGTTAAAATACATTCAAAACCCATAAATTACCCAGAAAAAAAAAGCCAGGTTAAAGATTTCTCCCATACTTACACAATGCTCTGTGTAATTATTGTTTGTACTAGTAATTTACATAAAACTTCCTTATGTTTTATGACAGCTATTCATTCTGTAAATTAATTAGGACATTTTAATATTTATGATTCTAATTTTAGTATTCATTTCTTTCATGGTGTGTGTCAACAACACTTCTAAAATTTTTTCCAGTATTGCTTGGAATTCCTTTCTCACTCTGAATCCCACAAAAGAAATCAGCTACTAAAATAAATAATTTCTGAAACCTCGTTCATTCAATTCCACCCACAATACAGAAGTACTGGAATTCTGCCACATTTTTGAAAGGCAAATACAGATGTCTTAATATAAAGTTGTAGAGTCATTCTAAGTGAGTCCTCAAAAGTCGTTCTGCACTCTCCTCACTTCAGTCTTTCTTGCCCCTGCTTTGCACCAGTATAAAAGCTTTTGCATCTTAAACCAAGTCAATAGTCTAATCCAGGTTATGACCTGTCCAAACACTAGTTTGTTTTAAAACACCAAGCAGCTCCCCAATGTAATTCTCCATTTGGCTGCACGAACACAAAGAAGAGAGCTTTATTTAGGCAACAATGACACCACTATATTGTGATGTCCTCACATGATAGGTAAACTTTAACATCTCAAGTATATGTTTGGATGTTGGAAAAGTTCACAGTCCTTACTTCACTAAACAAGACAAATGTGATAGTCATGAAACTGAATGCATTATAAAAAAATGGCATTTTTAGCAAATAGCTTCCTACCACCTGCATACTGAGAGCTCTACAAACAGATTTTTCAACTTGGCAGTGAGAGAAGGATGGTCTAGCAAGGGCTGACTAAAACAAAATTTATTTTCTGTATTGGAAAATTTTTACTTCAATCTCAACATATGATCCTACCCCCCAGAATGCTTTATACAAACCTTTTCTTTATTAAGCCCCTATTTAAGTCCTTTTTGAAGTCTCAATAAATATTAATCAAATTCAGATCAGAAATGCTCTTTGAAGACTGAAAGTTGGAATACTTCACTGAACTACAATTCTATTTTAGAACATGCAATACTTCAAATAATATATCCAGGAAAACAAGTTTGTGTGAGCAATACCAGGGAAAGTTAACCTTCTGACAAACAGAAGAGTTTCACTGACAGACGAGATTAAAGACAATTAAAAACATCTATGTCAACATCCAAATCCACTGAGGGTGAATTTATCATCATCACAAGAGCCAACTGCCAGGAAAAGGACAGCTTGTATTAAAGCTTCCAGACAAATACAACTTCCTACAGAGAAGTCTAGGCTGCAGAACTCCTTTCAGTAAGTTTATGCTATCTAACATATTTAACAGGTGTCTTCCATTTTTAACAGTAAAATAGGATTGTGGAGCCAGCTGAATACAAGCCATTATTCATCGCCAACATCTCTTATCCAAAGAGCCTAGTTTAAAAAAAAAGATCTACAACTAAGAACGGCATTTTGTCTTAACTGTCATTTCTTAATTTTTGCAGAAGACAAAAAGCTTAAGCCACAGTCTACTATGCTAGATTTCTATTACCAGCGACAGGTCAAAGACAAAACAATGTTTTTTAAGATTTGCCATTTAGTTGCTAGAGCCAGTAAAACTCCAGACACTAGCATGAAAACATGTCCAATACACACTAAGAATGGCAGCCTGTAAAAATTACCAGTTTGAAGTGGCTTCAAAATAGCAAACTTCAGTTCTTCATGAAAACAAAAATGTCTATGATTGTTTTTCAGAAAGTAAGAAAGAGGAGAGGGATGCATTACCTCTGTCACTATATGGTATTAGTGTACCTGGCACCATCCAGAGGTAGAAAGGTATGGTTCTTTGTCTGAAACCTTTGACTTACGGTATTTAAACACCGTATTAGAAGATCGAGCATGATACTATAAATACTGTGATTCTTCTCTTGAGATTGGGATGGATGCACTGGTCACCCAAATGACTGTAGTAAGAAAAATGTACAATGTCTATCACCTATTTCATATATGTCATGCAGTTTACCAAAGTACTTGGCAATATATGTTAACAATTTTGTCATTTTATGACCCTCTCTGGACCTATCTCCCATAAAAAAGTGTACTTCAGTTATGTACTGCTAAAATTAGAGGAAATAACTGCTCTGCATGTAACACATTAGCACAGCCCCTTAGGAGCTAAGTAAGAGTAATTTGTTCACGGTCCAGTGATAAAGTGAGAGAAGAATTAGAGTCATTCTGAAGGAGAGGAACATTTAAATAGTGTAAAAACTGAAATGCCTGGCCCGCAAGTGAAAATACATTCACAGACATCCATTTCAAATTATAAGTGCAATACAGTAACAATAACACACAGGCAACAACTAGACAACAATACCAAATAAATGAAAGAACTTGTCTCCACTTCCCTTGTTGTTTGGCCACTTATTCTAATACCCATTTTCCTGCCTATTCTGGCAAAAGCATTTGTGAACCAGATCAGAGCCAGCAACCAGAAAGAGGCTATTTTCCAGCTAGGCTTCTTCTCCAGTCCAGGGACAAAACGGTACTCTGAGTTGGCTTCCCCCAGGGTAAAACAAAAAAAATGGGACCATTACAAAGGGGTGGAAATGAGAGGGCAGGAGAGTTGGGTCACATTGACCCCGACTGAAATCGTCTTAACTAGTGATGGAGCTGCAACCTTTGACTAGATACTTGACTTGTAAACAACCAAAGCTAGGTAGCATGTATACCAGCCCTTGCTTTCAATTAACTCAGCCCTGATATAATTTAACAATTGTCTACAAAATTACTAAATAGTTAACTCCCATGTAAATAAATGAACGGGACAAAGAGCAGTAGAGAAAGTAAAGATCCATGATAAATTAAATTTTTATTTGATGACCACATGTTAGTGTACAAGACACTTACAAGTCATTTTTCTTGTGGTAGTACATTATATTGTGAAGACAACTCTTAAACAATTAGCAGTGCTATAACAAGTATTTCCAAGAAGAAAAAAGAGAATGTACTGCTCTTGATTTTCCCCACCCGCTATTTGACCTAACCCTTCAAAAGACCTGACTGAACAAGACGTTGTTCCTAAAGAGTTTTTATTCTGAGCCTTTACGGCCAAGCATCCTTTCCACTTTAAGGATACTTTCATGATATGCCATAAGATATGGAGGGCACCACTTAGGGAACTAGAAAACACGTCGACGTACATATAGAAACCAAGATCTTTGTAACAAAACACATTGCTGTATCCTACTTCTTTAGAAAACTCAAGGAACAAATGCTGATGGGCAATTATGATCCCTTATATTTAGTACATTTTAATTTTAGAAGATATGAGCAACAGGTACACATCCTGTTCAACGAGGATCATGCAAGGGATACTGAATTACTGTTTCAAAATTAAATTCCATGAACCATAAAGACAGTTAAAACAAAGGAGGTGGTAGGGACTATTATCTTTGTCAGCAACGATAACTAGGCTTTGTTTAAGAGCAACTGGACAAAGGTATTAAATTAGGAAGCCGCTTTATTTTTTTCCCCTGCAGCTTCCCCTATGAAGAGAAATGATATATGAAAAATTATTTCTAAATACAAAGGGTTTATTATTCAAGTAAAAGCAACTAGGTGTATTTAACAATAGATCTGGACAATAAACAAAACCACAAAACTGTAACTTTAAAAAAATTAAATACGATCCCATTTTACAGAATCCACGTTGCAATACATAATGTCATTAATATAGGGAATCCTGGACACTGTGACAGCAGTACTTCAGTGGAGCAACTCTTGCCAGTGTCTGTCAAGCAAAGGATGTGGAAAAGGCCCCAGGTTGTATTTCTCTGTAAAAACTGCTTAGATTATTAATGCAAATTACTAGATTTTGCTAAGTTGTATTATACTATGTATATAAATAATAGAATTCTCTACATTTAAAAGCTGCATTATTAGAATGTGTAACCGAAGTTATGGGCAAAATCTCTTAGCTCAAGTCAGAAACATGTTCTTTAACTTGCTAGATAGACTTTTGCATTAAAGTATTTACATGAATCTCTAGCCGCCATCTACCAGTGCAGACCTGCTAGCAGAAATTGGTTTCTGCAGGATGGCAATAGTGCTGGTTTGCTGCCACCGTGTCTACTATTTTAAAAGACAGTCCCTGTCCCAGCCAGTTTATAACAGTAATATGCAGCAAGAGAAAAGGAATGAAGACAGTTTCAGAGATCAACTCTGAAAACAAACAAGCCAACTGTGAGAGAAACGCGCAGTGGAGCACTTCTCAACACAACACTTAGAGGAAATGAAAATGCACGAGGTGCACTCTGCTGTATACACTCAACCCTCATATGCAGCAAAAGGTTGTTAATTGTTGCTGAGGGAAAATATCTGAAAGGCTGTATGGCATAAACACATCAGATTCAAAGAAAATCACAGACTGTCAAAAGAATAAGGCAAAAGGTAAAAAGAGCAATTAACTCCACTTGTGTATAATTTACAAGGCTAGAAATACACCATCACCTGTGGTTTCACATATTTTTTAATTTTTCAAGCACAGCTATGCTAGAGTGATAAAAATTAAATGTAAAATATTGTCATAAGCAAAAAAAATAAAAATAATAAAGTAATGATATTTATACTTTTATATTATTTATTTACAGTCCATTATGTTATGTAGTTCCTTATAGGTCCTTAAGTAGTACTACAGAGTTATTCTGGGATTAGACGCAAATACTCTATTTGGTCATAAACAAAAGCTGTCTGGAAAAAGTGCTAGGAATTAAACAGAAGCAACAGAAGCAGCTAGCAATGTAAAAATTCAGAAACTACCAATTCCTGCCCTGATTACTGAGAAGAATATCCAAATTTTTTTTAATGAAATGTAAAAATCAGAGGCAAGTATTCATTATTTTCCAGTAACTTCACATGTATTAGAAGGACAGAAGAAAGTAATTGTCAGGCATGACTCCTCTATATAGAGATAGTAATATATACATAAAAATTAATATATATTGATGAAACTTTTACTTAAGAACCAATTTTTTTTCATGCTTCTTCAATTCCAGTAACACACGCTACATATTTAAATAAGGGTTTTTTTAAGTAAATAGACACATTTTCGAAGAGTTCATTTAAAAAAACTGTCCTGGTTTCGGCTGGGATAGAGTTAATTTTCTTCTTAGTAGCTGGTACAGTGCTGTGGTTTGAATTTAGTGTGACAATAATGTTGATAACACACTGATGTTGTAGTTGTTGCTAAGTAGCGCTTATCCTAAGCCAAGGATTTTTCAGTTTCCCATGCTCTGCCAGCAAGCAGGTGTGCAAGAAGCTGGGAGGGAGCACAGCCAGGGCAGCTGACCCGAACTAGCCAAAGGGGTATTCCATACCATGGAATGTCATGCTCAGTATATAAACGGGGGGGAGTTGGCCAGGAGGGGCAGATCGCTGCTGGGGCATCGGTCAGCGGGTGGTGAGCAACTGCATTGTGCATCACTTGTCTTTTCTTGGGTGTTATTTCTTTTTTTGTTGTATTCCCTTTCATTACAATTATTATTATTCTTAGTTAGTAGTGTATTTTATTTTACTTTAGTTATTAAACTGTTTTTATCTCAACCTATGAGTTTTACTTTTTTTCCCTTTCCTCCTCCCCACCCCACTGGGAGTGGGAAGCGGCTGCATGGTGCTTAGTTGCTGGCTGGGGTTGAACCATGAAAAAAACACTACATAGCACATGCCCAGTGAATACAACAGCTTTTCACCTATAAAGTTCTGTAAATTGTATTTCATGCACAGAAGGAATAGACCCTCTAAACTTAAATCCAAAGACAGATAACACACTAATTATCCTTCATCTTCAAATAGTTATTAGCAGTAAGGCCTGATTCATCCCACCTGAGTTTAGGTACCTAACCTCAAGCACTTACACGAAGACTTCAGTCACCCTGTAGCCTCGCAGGCTGCATCTGCACTACCACACGCACAGTGCCAGGGAATGTTCCTGGACACTGGCACTTGAGCAGTATTACTCCCAGTCTTACAGAGTCGTCCTTGGCATGGCTGTGGCCAGCCAACACTCCCCCAGTTTGTCCACAGCCACCCTGTTCAGGAAGGCAAAAGCACCACAAAACGGTCCTGGTACATGTATAATGTATCTATAGAGTTAACCGTGAGCAACAGGAACCTCCAAATTGCAATTTAAGCTCTTAAGTGAGCTGAATTAAGTAGATACCTCTTTCTCCTTACATTGTGAAGAGACCTTGAACAAATATAGATTCGTACCTTGGCTGACTCCAGTAAGTGCCTTAAGTTATACAGGATGATATATAGGCATCAATTAAATTATGTTTTCTACTTAAGGAAAATATAAATATATGTATATATATAAATGCTTCCACAGTCTACAGTTGTTCCATGAATATTCCTTCTGTTTCTATTTACAAATACATACCTACATAAATATGCACACATTCAAATACAGGTGAATACTACAATGTCACAATTCAATATCCTCAAGTAACAATAATTCCAACAAAAAGATACTCTCAACGTTATTCAAACTCTGTGTACAGTTGAAATAATCTACAGTTCTCCTTGCACACACTCTCAGAAAAATCTGCACTAAATTAGTAACAATTTCAAAACTGAACTCCTGCTTTGCCAAGTTACAACCAGTTGTTGGAAAATAATGTTTGCCAGAACAAAAGGAAAATAGCTAAATTAAAGGTAAACTGCAATTTAAACAAAAGGAACTACTTACAACAAACATTTTGCAAAGAACTTCCTCCTCAATGAGAGGAGACAACTAGATATATCACCAGGAAGCAACAACTCTATCAATAAGTGAGGAAAAACAATAAAGCTAGCAATAAAAATTAACTTAAAGACAAAATTAACGTGTTACTTCACACGGCTGTTTACGGGAGGGTGTAAAACACTCTCTGCACTTTTTTTTTTTATTCTGTAGAAAGGTTATGAGGCCTGCAAAACAAACCGTATGTTCTGACTCATAAGAGAGAAGCTGCAACATGTGCTCTTCTCAAAAAATGGAGGTAAGAAGTCCATACTTGTTCAGAGTCTTTTCTGTTTCAGCTCATGTGTTTTGCACTCATGAGTTACAGTTTACACACCCTTAGTCTCATTTCAGTGAGTGTATCATGTGTAAGGCATTCTCGAGGAAGCTAACAGCAAGGAAATTTATAAATATACACACAATAGACAGTAATGCTAAACACTGAAAAACATTAAAAAGTGATCAGGTATTTCGACTAGAAGTCATGACCATTGTAATCAAGCCCCTATTCATACTATATCATTTTACTTACAGTGATAAGCCTACCTATTTTCTCTGCATTTTTGCATGATTGACCTTAGAAAACACTCAACCTAATCAAAGCTAATAATTACTGAGATTAAAATTTTTCATTTTATTTGGAGAGCACTGGCATTGGTCATTCTCTCTGAAACAGGTAAGCACTATATGGAACAGCTAATTATACCTGGCATGCAAATTACATCCAAGACTGATATCGAACAGTTACTTTCAGCCTACAAGGAACAGTAGGAGTGAGTACTTAGTACATTCTCCTAGTTCCATCGTAAGCATTTTCCAGTGATTTCCCCTACACTTAATTACAAAACCCAACTGTAAGGCTTTCAGATCACTTATGGAAGAGTCGACATTCCCAATGCAATATACCAGCAGCCTAACAGAATTTTAGACTTTATTCTAAGTGCCAGAAATAAAAGCTAAATTTGTAGACTCCCAGATTATCTACTGAATCATTCCTTTTAATTTTCTAACTTCTAAAATACATCTTTGCTGTAAATGAGGTCAGCCAGCAGAGATGGTAAGAAGGCGGAGCAAAGACTGCCCATTTTTTTGCATCTCTCTCCGTACCCAAAGCATTCCACCAAAGATATATGGACTAGTAAAACAAAATGAAAAATAAATTAAAGAAACAGAAAGAAGTTTCCCACCCACCGAGAAAGGTTCCACACCAATGACCTGTACAGTCAAATTCAAGTCTGAGGAACTACCTTCCGTATTCTAAATGCGCCTGTAGTTTTAATGGGATATAATTACAGAATGGCCAAGATTGGAACGAACCTCTGGAGATCATCTAGTCCAAACACCCTGCTCAAAGCAGGGTCAGCTAAAGCTGGTTGCTCAGGCTATTGTCCAGTCAGGCGCTGAGTATCAACAAAGATGGAAAGTCCACACCATTCTCCGGTCAATCTGTCATCTACAGGTTGGCCAAGTATGATTTCCCCTTTGCTAATCAATGCTAATCAATGCCATCTACTCCTAATAACCTTCTTGTACTTCCCATGTTTCAAAATTGTTTCCAGAATTATTTGCTCCATCACATTCCCAGGGACAGATTGGACGTTGATGGGCCTATAAGTCCCTGAATCCTCCTTCTTACTCTTCATGAAGATAAGAAGTGACACTTGGTTTCTAGCAGCCCTCAGGAACCACCCCCAGTTGTCATGACCTTTCAAATGCAGTTGAAGGGTCTTTGCAATGACATCAACCAGCTCCCTCGGCACTCAGAGGCACCCCATCAGGTCTCATGAACTTGCATATGTCAGGTTTGTCTAAACATTTCATAGTCTGATCCTCCTCCACCAAGGGTAAATCTTCCTTGCTCCAGACCTTCCCTCTGGTCTCATGGGCCTGGGGTTCCTGAAGGCAAGTCTTACCAGTAAAGACTGAGGCAAAGACGACATTGAGTACCTCGGCCTGTTCTGCATCCTTTGTCACTAGATTCTCTACCCCATTCAGCAGAGGACCCACATTTTTGCCAGTCTTCCTTTTGCTGCCAATACACCTGTAGAAGCTCTTCCTGTTGCTCTTCACATCCCTCACCAGATCCAACTCCAGGTGGGCTTTGGCTTTCCTAATCCCGTCCCTGCATAATCAGACAGGGTGTCTGTGGTCTCCCTGGGTCACAAGACCCTGCTCCCACCTCTTTTACATTTCCAGTTTATGTTTGAATTTTGTCAGGACCTCCCTGTACATCCATGCAGGACTCCTATCACCTTTTCTTGATTTCCTCCTCATCGCAATGAGCCATTCTTGAGCTTGGAGGACATTACTTGAAAAAATGCAACTAGCTGTCCTGGACCCCTCTTCTCTCTAACATACCCCACTTCTCCTAGGCTACTCCATAATGTAACTCAGCCTATTAAAGTGCTGAAATGTTTCTGCGAAAGATAGCTGTTGGATCTTCTGGGAAAACTCTTCACTAACACTATATTATGTAAGTAACATCAGTTTTATTGACTGCAAATTGAAAGGTAATTTCGACACAATGATCTTTGTCCTTTGCCATGTTAGTTGCATCAAAATGAATTATCAAGATAATCTGAAAGCAATTTTATTACTTTAGCGCTTTCGTAACTCATTAGTAATCAAGTGCTTATCATAATCTAAACCTGAAAGACACGAGTAAATAGGACAAATACAAATGCTATAAGAACATGACAGAAAGGCTTTTCAACTTTATTTAAATAGGTATTACTCTTCTGCTCCATCTGCTAAATATATTATTTTTTTGGTAACACTTAACTTACCCCTACACTAAAGACACTTTTTAAAGGAGTGTGCCTCATCATCTGACACTGACACCTTATAATGTCTACTGAGAAAGACAAACTCAATTACAGCTTATATAGCTACGGAATCTCAAACTACACGTTGAAGTGATGCTGGCATGTTAGCATCAGGGGAAAAAAGTCTCTACTGCTAAAATGTGGAATAAGTGGCACTCCACAGAAGTTCAAATTTGTTAAAAATAGAAAATTAAATTAAGTAATTCTCAAAGATTAATTCCTCTAGAAAAGTAAACAGTTTCATGAAAATTGACCTATCATCTGGTCTGCTCATAGCACTTTGACTTGTCCTTATTTAATCTGCTGCTGCAAAAGCTAAAGGAAAGAGTAAAACCTTATTAATCAGTCTAATTATACCCACCAAGTGACAAAGTGACACCAAGTGACAAAGTGACACCAAGTGACAAAGTGACACCAAGTGACAAAGTGACACCAAGTGACAAAGTGACACAACTATTTATTTTAACATAGATGAATCTCTATAAGCTCAGCCAAAACATAGGAGTGTTCCAGTTGTAAACATGATCTTCCCAAACCAGTACCAGCTTTAGAGATAGAGATTTTTTTAGTGCAATATGGAATAATAAATAAATATCATCAGAAGCGAGAGCAGTATTAACTTTTATTTCGCAAAATCGAAAAACTAAATGCAAACCAATAAAAATTTAAACACAATAGTGTCTATTTGCAAAAGAAAATGAAGTATTTAGATGACCATTTTTTGCACATCTTCAGAGTACATTGAGAAGAACTCTATCTCCACCTACTGGACTAGCTACAAAAATGTTCATAGTTTGAAAACAGCACAAGGGGACTGCAAAGCAATCTATATGAATATGCAACTCAATTATACCGAAGATACTAGTCTGACAGAAGTTTTTCTTCTCCTTGGTGTTAGCCCTCTACACGCCATATGTTTGTGGACATTATACTTCACTGTTTAATCTCGTCTAAATCCGTTCTTAAGCTTGTGTCCACAGCCAAAGACTACCTACCCACGAGTCAAAATACACTGTAATTGCAAACTCCTGTGTTCAAAATACTGAGGCTGAGCACATGAACTTTTATCCTTTTGGATTATGCTGGATTTAAAACAGTGTAGGACTATGAACACAAAGAACCTAACCTGGATTATGGTGGTTGTTTTTTTGTTTTGGGTTTTTTTTTGTTAATGCCAGTGTATGTAGGCACATCCGTACTGGCATCTCAAGCTGGATAATCCACCAGCATTACAAAAGTTTCACATAAGCAAAACCAATTTCTCCTCTGGAATAGTCTCCATTCTTTCCACCAACAGACAATATTCTGTTTCCCAAAAGACTGTGTGTATGTTTGTACATGTTTGTTTAATTGTTCCTTCCCACACATCAAAAGGGCACACAAATGTGACACTTCCTCTACATATCTGCCTTTTCTTTCTGTTCCGACGGCATGATCGCTTATTCACAAGTCATCTTCAGAACTGCCTATTGATCAAGTTTCTGGGTCAGAATTTCCTAAACCATGTCCTTCCACAATAACAGACCCACTGGGATAATCATCAACCTCGTTCAACACCTGTTTCTGGTAGTCTCTCCATCTTTCTTCCCTTCCCACAAAAAGACTAAAATATGGATCAGAAACTGTTCTCTTTAGCACCATTTTTCTTCTGTGTGTGTCTCAGTCTCGGCTTAACAGGTTCATGTATGCACCTTACAGCAGGTACAAATACTCCTCAAGCAGCTCCCACAAAAGCTGAAAACCCGTAGAGGGCTGCCACCTCCAAAACAATTCATGCATGCCATTCCTGAGTTTGCCAATGGGCAAAGAAAGCAGGCTGTACAAATTCAGACCCCCAGGAAGCCCACTCATTATTTCTTCTCCCCAAGAAGCACTGAGACTCACTTTACAAGCACAAGTCGATCAGATCTCAGTCATCCACAGAAACAGACTTATTGCGTACACAGAGACTAACAAAACCATGGTTGAGGTGTAACACCATCACTGTCTTCCCTTACCAGAAAAATAAGCTAATGGACTAATGAAGCATAACGGTGGTAATCACTATTCTAGCTAAGTAATAGTAGATCTGCTTATAAAATTCACCTTTCATCATATTAATTTTGCCATGCACTTTACCTTGGAGTCTCTTGTCCATAAGACGTGAAGTTGAATTTATTACTTTCCATTCTTTCCTTTATTTAGCCTCTTGCTTCTTCCCAGGTCTGTTTTCTTTCAGGATCCCCTTCTTCTCTCCACTCCACAGGTTACACCAACTAAGATACCACCTTAGTTACGCCCTAGTGCTCAGTCTTTGCTTTTCTTCTGAGTTTCTTCAGTGGAAGAGATACCACCCTTTTACCTAAATGCTACACAATCCAACTCAAATCTTTCTTTAACTGTTATTATGCTTTGGTAGTTCAGGAAACAATCTACATTAAGTATTTAATTATTTACATGAGTCTGCTTATGTTGTACAAATGTATATTCAAGAAATAGACCATGTAAGTCTGAAACACAATTACAGCAACCACTTTCCACCAGAGAGAATAAACATTCCTTTCAGTCTGCTTCCTCAAGTTCCCTGTAATGGTATGTCAACTATTCCACCTGTTTAAGTAATAAAAGCCTCCCACTGTGACTTTAGCCTCTAACCTACATGAAATCTTTTTTTTTTTTTTTTTTTTTTTTAAGAGAAAGATCTGCCTGAAAGTTACATACCCTGACAGCACCACACTACCATCGCCCAAACTGTACAGAGTATGCTAGAGTAACTGATGGAAACTACAATTTCAAGTTAAAACTTCTGTTAAGCCTCAGATACAAGTGTTAACATGAAAGAGTGTGATAAGCCTCCCAAAAGCTGCATTTTAATTTCGTGTTACTTGTTTCTCATACCTGTTATAAGCCATTCAGTGTTTCTCAGCTGCTCTTATAAGCACTTCTGATGAGATATAGTTCTCACTAAATTCACATGTTGCTACTTATGGATGGGTTAAGCTTCTGTACTGTTTTCTAACTGACAGATAAAGGAAAATTCAATCTCTAAGGCCAACTTAATATATTAAAATCACCTGCTGCTCAAAATAAATACGTAGCAGTCTGTATCTCCCTGCCCTAAACTACATATACAACAGGTTATTTGCTGCTGTTCGAGAGATTTATTGCATTTTCGTAATACACAAAAACAAATAATCAAAAAAGAACACCAAAATCCACAGAGAAAAGATCTACAACGTTCAAAGCAAAATACAAGGAAGGCAAAGGTTGAACAGAAGATAAGACAGAAATAAAAATCAACCTGTGTTTAATATATGTAAGTACAGTTCACTATTAGTGACTACCAGATATAGAATGAAAACATTTAGAAATATTTCTGTTTTCTCAAGCTTAAAAACACAATCTCTATATCCCGAAAAGGACAGAATAGACCTACCTTTCTATACACCACTGTATTATTTATTTCCAGTGTTAAAAACAAAGATGTTAAGAGACTCTTAATTTGTGTATTCTGTGTTTTCAGCTATTAATATTAATGTAACCGACTTATGCAGCTACTGCATTAAAGGTATTGATTAATACAATGGCAGCATGCTTAAAACTGATTTAGCTTAATTTGGTTTAAGTTTAAAGTCAACTTTAAACGGCTTCAAAATTTTATTCAGGAATTACGGAACTCAGGAACACAAAAGGATGTACAGAAGTGAATCCCTGTCCCCCTGAACAGTGTCACCATTCGAGCAAACAGCAAAAAGAGGAAACTGTATTTAAATATTTGAAAATAAGCTTTCTCTCAAAGACATTTTGTATTTATATATTATTTTTTAAATCAGACCAGACCACACACACAGTGTGTTTATTATCATATATAAACTTGCCTGCTTTAAACTTCTAAGTTGTTCTCTCCTCTATATTGCCCAGGGAACCCTTTTTTAGGATGACATTTCTTAACCCAAAAAGTTTAACAGCACAGGAGCACATACTGACTTATTATGGAATTGTTTCTACCAGGAAAATACTGTTATCTCTGATCTGTGACAATGAATAAAGTGGAGATGCTTATACAAGTAAAGTCAGGATACACATTTAGATGTCAAGCATTCTGAAGATTTTAAGGGGACTATTCTTGGAACTGTTTCTTCCCCCTCCAGAGAAAATCTAGCCAAATTATGTAGTTAATACATAACTTACAGTCCCTCTTTCCCTCTTCTAACCCTGCCCTACTCCAGAGGTACTTTCTGCTTGAAGCATAACAGGACAATGGAACCATCTTTGCAATATCCTTCCAAAATCACCAAAGTCTCAAGACTCAGTACTGCTATCAGAAGATGTTCAGAGCAGCTACCTGAACCTGACTTTCCAAAAGCATTAGATAGATTAACAATGCATTAGCTGCTTTGCAGTATTTGCCCAGGTACTGTACACGTGCAAATAAGCTTACTCTTAATAAGAGAAAAAGACACATTTACAAGAGAGGATAAAGCTAGTAGGGTAGCTAAAGTATTACTTACAGCGTGGCTTATCTCATTGTACTTTATTTACCCTTTCAACTTTCAGATCCGATCAGTTTCTGATCTCCCTCCTTCTATCGTTTTTTTGTTATGTGAACACACAAAAATGAGATGGAATACAGACATCATTTCAGAGCTGCCAACACCACCACCACCAAAGGAAACAACTTATTTAGTACCAGACACTAAAGGCAGAATGAAATGATCAGTTTTTCAAATATGAAAAATGTGAATGCAGCTACTAGCAAATTACCTAGTGTTTAGAGAAGGGATTAAAATATCATTTAGCACTTATTCAGTCAATGAAAAAGAGTAAGATAACATTAGTACCTCCTATTTTCAGCCAAATTTGCACCTTCATCCTTCAGCTCCTTACTTTTCTTTACACAGTCTTCTAAGAGAACTTCCTTTCTTCTTTTAGTTGCATGCACCCAGTTAGCATCATCATCATTAGCCAGATCCTTGTCATCCGCAGCTTCTGCTTCAAATTGCTGAGAAGTAGCTTTTGAAACTTTCTCACCAATCTTTCTCTTCCACCCAAAAGAAGCCATTTGGAGAACTAGAGAAAAATGTATTTTCAGTAGTTAGGTAATTTAGCTTTCAAGTACGTAGAAGAAAAAATACACCTCACTCATCTCGATTCCAAAACAATAATATGCAACAGACTGCCACTCCCCCACACAAATTCTGCCCATCGGCTTCACCAGAGATGTTAGTCAGGCAACTATAGCTTTGAGCCCAGCTGGAAGATGTTTTCTAGCAGGAAAAAAAGGAAAGGGGGGGGGGGGGGGGGGAGGCCAGAGCCCTGACGCACCAGAAAGCCTTAAAACGTTGAAGCCAACACACCAGAAACCAGACAAAAGGAAAAAGGAAACGACTCAGTCCAAGGTGAGCGACGCATCACAGGCACGGCCACTACCCCGGACCGCTACGAGCTGCCCCGGCGATGCGGTCCTCCCGCTGCACAGCCCTAAATGCCTTCGGCCCGGTTGCCTGCGGGGAAGCTTCCCGGCACGGCCGCTTCTCAGCCAACGAGGCAGCCCCGGGACGGGCGTCTCCGGCGGGGCACGGCCCGCCGCTCACCCCGGCCGGGAGCGAGGCCCAACACAACGGACGGGGAGGTGGCAGGAGCCGAGCAGCCAGCAGGGCTGAGGGAGACCGCGTCCTGCGTCGGCTCCGCCCGGCCCCAGACCTCCCCACGGAGGAGGCCCCGGCACCGTCCCGCACTTCCCCCATGGTTCGAGCCCCGGGCAGGGGCCTGCGGTAGGAGCCCGTTACCTGCCGCTCTCCTCCGAGCGCGTCTCTTCCGGCTGTAAGTCCCGCGCGACCCTTGACCCCCCAGCCGACAGGAAGCGGAAGGGCGGGGCGGCAGCAGCGGGGAGGGAAGGAAGGGCACCGGCAGCGGCCGTCGCCTCTCGCGGCGCCAGGCACGACCAGGGCCGCCGGCCGCGCGGGGCATGCCGGGAGCTGTACTGCGGGGCGCCGCTGGGCACGCCGGGAGCTGTGGTTCCCCCCGGGAACGGCTCCCGCCCTGGCGGCCTCGGCTCGGGGGGGGCCGGGAGGGCGGCGGGGGCTGCGTACGTGCCGGCGAAATCCGGCTTTCATGAGCCGACCGGGAGGCGTCCGGGCACCGCAGCGGAGCGTCCTGGGAGCGAGCCCGGCTGCCCTGTTCGCTGCTGCCCGGCGGGAGGTGCAGGACGGGTGGTGCGGCTTTGAGGATTTTCGTACCATCAGCGCTAAGCGCGTCGCGTAGTTAAGGGCAGCAGCACTGCTTGTGGGAGTGCGCAGGGGTGGCCGTACGCAGCTCCGCGGTTACACCTGCTAGTGATGCTCGGGTACCACAGAGGGACAGGCGAAGGCAGGCGGGAACGGCACCCCTGTGTCACCCACGGCTCGACCGTACGGAGTGATCCCTGTGAGAGCAGTCACACCCCCCCCCCCACGGGAAGGCGGCTCCGGCTGGGAAATACTACGAGGAAAAATGGCCAAGGCTGAAAAGGAGGGTTTTTTCCCTAAAAGGAGGAAAAATCTAAGGCTACAGGGTTTAAAATTGCTCCCTCGTTACAGGGGCAAATACCAAGACAAAAGAACCATCCACACTGCGTGAAAACAGCAGAGTGGAAGACGTGAGATAAGGTGAGTGACCGCAGGACAGGCCAGAAGGGGACTTCTACAGTGAGCATTCAGTGTTCCTTCCATCTGAAATTCCCTTTTGCAGGAAGAGGGTTTACAGGATCTAGGGGAAAAGGGTCAGTCAGGGGCCAGGCTCGCACAGCTGGTGGCCTAGCCTGCCCAGCTGGGAATGCTGCAGTAATTTGTTGTCATGTTGCTGCTTACTCTAAAATCCTAATTGCTGTTGTTTTTAAAACAAGTGTAACAGTCTTTGTCTGTTAATTTATAACATACATAACACTAGAAGACAACATGCACACAGCTTCAAACAAGATGGTTCAGTATTTCATGTTTACTTAGTTTTAAGTTTTGAAAGTTTAAAAAGTTATACAGTTATAAACAAGCATTTTTGCCATTCAGCTTTGTCAAAAGAAATTAAGATAGGAAGTAGGCACATCTTTGTTAAAGAACAGGACTTCATATCTTACAATGGTAATCAACTGGTAAAATAAAATTTATTTCGAAGTTTGTATTAAACACTCATATCAAGACAAACATGAACTTTTTTTTAAATATTGCACCACCAAGATGAATTTTTATCCATTACCCAGTGAGTTACATTGCACATGGACAATCAGGTTCATCCATGTTTTTGAAAAAATGACAATACAAAGGCAAGGTAATTCAGTGTACTCCAACTCCCAAGGGAGTAACCTTGGGAATACAGAGTAACATACTTGACCAATTTGTGTATTTGCATAAGCTGCCTCCTTACAACCCTGGCAGCTTTCTTAGTGAAGTGTTGTTTCACAGCCTATTGGCAGATAGCAGTGCGATGCTAAAAAAAGGTCTGCAAGATCAGTAGGAACATGTGAAGAAAGCGGTTTCAACAGCAAGATCTACAAAGCATAGGAAAGTCACAGACAACTGTTCCGGGTTCAATGAGGTTGTCAGTCCCCCTTTCTCCCTCCCCCACCCCCTATAAAAATCTCAGTTCAATCAGAAAACTTTTGGCCATCAAAACTGATTTATCATACCAATAAAATTTACTTTATTTAAAACTACACATTCAGTACACTTCTGCCAGAAACTTACTTTAACCTCCAGATACCAAGACAAAGGAAAAACCATGGCTGTCTTAATGCACAAGAGGGGCCAAAAAAGTATATAAAAATTAAAAGCTATTTGCACCTTGACACCTTGCATTTGTGGTCAGCATTACAAGGAGCAGATACCATTTATAAATATTTAGTTTAACATA
Source organism: Gymnogyps californianus (assembly GCF_018139145.2). NCBI lineage: Eukaryota > Metazoa > Chordata > Aves > Accipitriformes > Cathartidae > Gymnogyps > Gymnogyps californianus. The sequence continues at coordinate 69,255,938 of NC_059500.1, read as the reverse complement.
TGCAAGAGTGATCCCAAACCAATTCCAGATGAGGAATTACTACAATTAAAAAACCTGTGCGTTTGTTATATTTGTACAAGTGCAATATTTAACAATTTCAAAATAAAAGGGTAACAAAAATGAACACACGGACTTATTTAGTACATCAGAACCAATTCTTACAAGACTAAAAACAGGACTTAGAAGTAGGATTTGCAGCTGGTCCCTCGTGTTGACATCTCAATCTCAGGAGTTAAAACCCAAAGCTTTATCTAAGGAAGATCTTCCCCTTTGAGATACAGTAATACAACTTTGCATTACAGGGACCATGTGTGACACTTGAGGATAAAGAACTGAAGTTGTAACTTGTACCTACATACCAGACAGACCACACAATTGCCCAGTTCAGAACGTAGTTACAGCAGTTCCGGGGCTTAAAGCAGCTTTAGGTTTCTTCAGATACTGTGCATGTTCATAACAGATGAATTTCTAGACTGAAGCCAGCTGGCCTGGATTAAACTGTTCTTATATCTGTAGCTAGCAGTTTTCCGTGGATGAAATCTCAGTCATTGGCAAGAATCCCCATCCATTTTAAGAGTCCAGGTTTCACTGTTCATAGTAATGCCTTGATTTCCAGTCTCTCCCTGGGAGAGCAACCTTTGAGACTGAGTAGGTCATGAAGTTTATTTTTAAGAGAACATTAATTCTTGAATGCAAAACTACACGTTTTATGACATATAGTTTACTGTCTATTAGTGCTAGATGAAAATGGAACTGTGGCTAATTATATCTAATTTAAAAGAAACTAAATGTTTTTGTGCAAGTACTAGCTGTGACTTTAACACATAAGGTTCAATTTTCTTCCCGAAACATTGCAAAAACCATAATGCAGAAGGATTTATGTTATTGGTAATTGCAATCTACTATTGAAAACTTTTTGAATATTAGCACTCAACTTGTCATGATCCGTTTTCAATGTCCAACTGAAAAGCTGGACTATTTAATTTCACAATTAATTTAAATAGCAAAGTTTGCTATAAAGGTGGCCTGGGAAAACCTAAGCTATACACGTAATTTCAACTGCAAAGTGAATTCTATATAGTATATGCTGTTAACGTGAGAAACAGCTGTATCAAAGTATTAACATGTATTTTAAAAAACTGTCAATTTCAGATTCTGGAATAGCACACAACAGCCCTTAAGCTGTGCTCTTAACTACATGCACATGTTTCTAAGGAAAAGGACTCTCAGCCTGCAGTAGCAGTGGGGAGCTGCTGTGCTGCTACCACACTAAAGTATATGCACAGATCAGGAGCTTGCTGACAGTTCTTTACGAACAACATTTTGTTTTAGCCCATGGAGTGCCGAGTCTTCTCAGCATTAAGTCTCTCACCATTGTTGTGGACTCAATTGTTCTACTCACAGCCCACAGAATTGCACCTTTAGTGCATTACAGAGCACCTACATGCATTTCCAACTGGCTGGATTTGCACGCATTTAATCAAATTTATCAGTTGTTAGAAGCAGTACATTGTAACACATTAACCTACTCTTTATCATTTACTGTCAAATAAGGGGGAAGAAACACAGCAGTTTTAACACATTACTGTTAGAAGATGTTGATAGTTCTGACCAACTGAGGCACAACTGTAGATGGTGACCAGCAAGTCATACTTAGGTCACTGAACTAGTAAGTGTACATTTACTTTCAGTGCATCAGATGTATGTATTACCAGTGGAAAAAACAAGAAGGTCCATTTAACTTAAATGTTATATGCAGCCTAACGTGGACTCAATGTACTATGTTATGAACACTGTCCCAAGGGCATGTGATTTCCTGTACCTGTATTACGCTATTGGACAGCGGACAATCAGAATTCACTCCAGCTTCAAAATAATATACATTAACTGCCCATAATCATTTCAATCCCCGTGCAAATTGCATTCTGTGGCTAGCTTTTTCAGCGCCTTAGTTATTTTAACTTGATTATAATTGGAAGCATCTGACTATGATTTAGGCATGCTTATTGCTATAAAAGAAATAAGCCCATCTTCAAAATTATTGTGCAAGTATTTTAATAAGATTTGCACACATCTCAAAGAATTCTATTGTATGACTCCCTGGTCTTGGAGTTAAGTCAGCTGTAGAAGAGTCAAGCGAAGAGCTCACTGATGAGGTAAGGGATGTGTCTGCAGATTTTCCTTGCGCATCAGCATCTGAATCTTTTTGACAGGATCTGTAGTTGCTCACAGAACCTGATCTCTGTGGAGTTGCAGTCCCAGACTTTGCTTCAGTAATTTCATCTGGGGGGCAAGGGGAGAGGAGGAAAACTAGGTATCAGTATCAAATCAGTTATAGGAACAGCAAACATCTTCCCCTCCTCACACTTCTAAATCTTGTTCTTTAAAGTCTTGATTAATACATAAACAGCTTTTGCAAACTGTATATTTGATACAAAATAAAAACTTATACATATAAAACACAGAAGCAAGTGTCCTTATGCAAATTATTCCTGTACTCTGAACAGTGCTCCAGAACTGTTTACATCTAGTTTAGACCAGCACTCACCATATTTTTCATTAACTAATTTCAGTGGCTAATAGTTCAATTTAGGTTACTTAAAACAAAAACAGGATAGCATCATAAGGTTAAGTCCAATAACAGTTCAAACATTTTGTAAATGCTTTTTGCTAGCATCTACTTTATTCTATTTTTGTTTTCTTTATATTTGGTTATTTATAATAAAAGTACAAATAACAGCAAAATATAATTCGTTGATACACTAATTGCTAGCATCTACATTAATTTATCCTTCACTTTCGGAAGTTTTTCCCCATAGTATGTTGTACATTTGGGCTGCAGCAGCTTAAGTTGACCTTCAGTATGAGGAGAAAATACTTTCGTCTTAGAATTAATATTCTGCTGAAGTACCTCTATTCTTACTTTAAATACTGAACATTAGTTTGACTCTCACCTGGCACCAGAAAAGTTATTTCCAGGAGAAATTAGTGAACACAGGAGAGACTGTCTTTTCACATAAAAGCTACTTTAAACTATAGTTGGTAAGAGGAACTGAGAACAGTTAACTGTGGTAGAGAGAAAGGAAAGTCAAGTCAGCTTCACTGCTGGAAGAGAGATGGCAAATCCATGCCCTTGGGTTGTATTTCCTCAAGAGTTGAAGCCAGGACTGCAGCCAGCTGCCCTCCCCCAGCTGCACGGCCCTAAGCAGTCATCTCCCCTCCAACAGGGATGGCATTTGTCCTATACTGCAGTAGGTCAGTACAGGAAAGTGATTAGTCCCCTCTATCAAGTACCACTGGATCTAAGCAAGCACCTGTATTGTCAGAAGGAATGAGGCAAGAACTGCACTGCCCCATCAGACCAGATTAAACTGTCACGAGACATGGCCTTAGCCACCCTATACTGTAATCCAGCCACACTCCAGTAAATCCTTTTTCCATGCCACATGTTTTCCTAGGCATGTCATCTATACCATTGGCTGCAGGTAATTCTGCTTTAGTCTACTATGCCCATAAACAAGCATTGTGGCCAGTCTCTATTAGCTCCTCCATTCATTCAGGAAGGTATCCAATCAGGATTTGTATGCTGTGTTACTGTCACTCTACAAAATATATCTTTCTGCAGGTTAGACCAACTGCTTTCAAGACTTCAGTTACTGCAAGCATACAACTATCTCAAATTTTATCTACTACTAGCATTGGTGGGTTGACTCTGCCTGGCAGCTAATACCTCAGCGCAATGGGGAAAAAAATTGGAGGGGCAAAAGTGAGAAAACTCATGGGTAGAAATAAACATAGTTTAGTAAGAGGAAGAAAGAAAAAAGGAAAAAAAAAAAAAGATGATGCAAAAGGCAACCACTCACCACCTCTCCAAAGCAGAGTGATGCCCAGCCAGTCTCAAGGCTACCTTCCCCAAACCCCCATCCCCTCAGTTTCTTTGCTAAGCATAATATTATATGGCATGGAATACCCTTTTAGTCAATCTGGCTCAGCTCTCCAGGTTGCATCCCCTCCCAACTTCTTGCTCATCCCTGGCCGACTCATTGGGTGCGACAGAGTGGGGAAAAAGAAAGACTAAATGCTATGCAAGTACTGCTCAGCAACAGCCAGAACACTGGTGTGTTATCAACACTGTTTTAGTCACAGATCCAAAACACAGCACCATATAGATGCTATGAAGGAAATGAACTCCATCTCAGCCAGATCCAGTACAGCAATGTACAGTCCAAGTCAAATTTAAACACCTAGATGCCAAGCTTTATCTTCACTAGGAAGTGTTGTTCACATGCTTACTTCAGATCTAAATTAATGTTTTAATTTGGGGGTGAGGCTCCAAAGGCAATTTAGGTTGATTCAAATCTCACCCCTCACAGCCCTGTCCCCTTTTGCCCTAGTGGTATTAGTGCTGGTGCAAACACAAAATGGAGCAGTTCAGGAGTTGATGCAGCTAAAAAGCTACTATTTAAGGGATGAAGCAGCTAATCATCTGATCACAGGAACACCAGACCAGGAAGGAATAAAGACACACTAATACAGATCTAGATTGGCTTAAACTAATAAAGGGCAACACTTAATTTACTTGTTTCGAAGTGAAGTAAGACATGTTTGCATTTAGAATGATTTCCCGTACAACTCCATTAACTTATGTAAGTCTTCACATACCATCAATGCTACGGAAGTCCAGTAAGTATGTCCTGCTATCCACCTGATACAACTGCAGACTCATTTTGGAATATGCACTTGTTACTGGATTCTTCCTTCGAACACGTAGATAGTATGGATTTACAACCTAGTACAAAAGAGATTTGACGTAGTTACCAGAACTGCTTGAAAAGCACTGCATATTGTTTTGTCATTTCAACTCACTGGTATTATCAAGTTATTTCAGGCTTACCTGTTGGAGTTGTGTTTTTTTTTTTTTTAGCCAACAGAAAAACATTCCTACAGCCCCAATAGAAAAGTTAGACATGTTAGCAAGACTCTTCTTCCTATCAGCATGAATAGCCTCCCCCAAAACCCTTCCTGCAGAGCAAGCACAAGCAGTCAGCACAGCCACATGTGATTATTTTCCAGCACAGGAGAACAGTTTCAGACCTCTAGACTAGTAACTACACAGCTCAAACAAAAATTTACTGTTGTCTGCTGTAAAGATCCTTTATTCTTTTACCTTCCATTCATAATCCAGTTGTTTAATTGCTCGACAAACTTCAGCCATTATATCATTTGGTCGACTCTGACTCCGTATTCCCAAGTGCCACTTAGCTCTTCTTACACCTTGGTGTTTTGACTTCTGTGGATTCAGCTCATCAAGAGTATGGCGAGGACGTGGTGCTTCAGCTACTAAAAATGGCACTCTTTCAGGATGAGGGCGAGACAGATGGTGATCATCAAGAAAAGAATCTGGTGGGCTTGTAGCCAAGTAGAAGTCTTTGGCCTCATTCATTATTCTTCTATTATCTATAATAAGGTGGTAAGCAACTGCTAAAGGGTCCTGATGATTTCGGCTGTATAGACAACTTAGCACTTCCTCTTCAGTGCATTCAAACTTCTCACACACTTCTTTTAAGGCTTCATCATCAATCATGGTAGAGCTATATGAAGGGTCTTCAGGAAACAAGTATTTCGGCAGGTCCTGCTTAAACCATTCATGTTCCCTAGATTTAAAAATAAAAAAAGTCTGAGTATATGTATGTAAAGCAAACCTTTTTAATATCAAATTCTTTAAAAAATAAAATTATTTTTAGTCTGTACAATAAGAATCACAGTTGTCAGTCCAAGTCCCCTTCTGTGCAGCACAGACAATAAAATGTTACATAAAGGAAAGTAATCACTGCCTTCACAAGATTTTGCTAGACATTTTGCAGGAGACTGAAAAAAATCCTCTATCCTGTAGGTTTTTCAACTACCTGAGCTCCAAAGATATCTTTGTGTAACTCAACCAACTTTTTATATAAATGGTATATTTTTTACTACCACTATGTTAGTTTTGAGATATTTTCAACTGAAATTCTTATACTGTCCACTTGAGCTGTCCCTCCCCAAGTACACACATAACAATACATGACAAAATTAAGAAGTGTTGATCATGAATAATTTTTTAGTAGATGTTTGGACACGGATTTTTGAACATTGAAGTCACATGCTCCCCAGCCCAAACAAGCCGCCTATCATTTTTCCATTCAGAACACCCACAGCTGTTTCTTCAAGCCTTAAAAGGGTTGAGGGCAGATATGAAAGGGTCAGTCTGTACCTCTTTACTACTGTACCCATGGGCTGGTATTCACAAGAGGGAAAAGGAAAGATACAGAAGGAACCAAATACTTACATTGCCCAATCATACAGAAAAAATAAGATTGTTTTGTGTGCCTAGAATAAGCTTCTTAACTAGCCAGAGGGTATGGCATGACACTACTTTTGAAAGTGTTCTAGCCTATAGCATAAAGACTTGCTACAGATTTAAGAGCAGTAATATAGATGTCATGGTTTAATGCCGGCTGGCAACTAAGCACCACACAGCTGCTTGCTCACTCCCCCCTTGTGGAAAGGCGAGGAGAATCAGAAGGGTAAAAGTGAGAAAGAAAGGGTAAAGTGAGAAAGAAACTTGTGAGTTTCTCCACAGCTGAGAGGCAGGCCCATATGGAAAAAGCAAAACTCTCTTCAAATTCTCAGAGTTGGCTGGCCAATTGTCATGATTTAACCCCAGCCAGCAACTAAGGACCACACAGATGCTCACTTACTCCTCCCTGGTGGAATGGGGGAGGGAATTGGGAGGGTAAAAGTGAGAAAACTCATGGGTTGAGATAAAGACAGTTTAATAGGTAAAGCAAAAGCCACGCATGCAAGCAAAGCAAAACAAGGAATTCAATCACTACTTCCCATCGGCAGGCAGGTGTTCAGCCATCTCCAGGAAAGCAGGGCTCCATCACACATAACGCTTACTTGGGAAGACAAAACACCATAACTCCGAACATCCCGCCCTTCCTCCTTCTTCCCTCAGCTTTATATGCTGAGCATGATGTCATATGGTATGGAATATCCCTTTGGTCAGTTGGGGTCAGCTGTCCCGGCTGTGTCCCCTCCCAAATTCTTGTGCACCCCCAGCCTCCTCGCTGGTGGGGTGGCATGAGCAGCAGAAAAGGCCTTGACTCTGTGTACGCACTGCTCAGCAGTAACTAAAACATCCCTGAATTATCAACACACTTTCCAGCACAAATCCAAAACACAGCCCCATACTAGCTACTGTGAAGAAAATTAACTCTATCCCAGCCAAAACAAGCACACCAATCCATCCACAGTTGGCACCTCCATGTCTGTCCAACTCATTATCACCAGGGTGCTGGCATATGTCAGTGCAGTTTGTACAAACTTTTGCCACAGGGACCGCACGGACCAGATTTCATCCAGGTCTTTGGATACCTGGTTGTCATCCAGTTGCTATAGATCACCTCCACCACAGCTAATTCCCTCAGATACTGGATACCTCCCTCAATGTTGGTCCATTTGCTTAGGGAATTTGCAAGATCTTCCTTGAAGGGATACCTGTCCTTCACACTTGACAGGAGTTGCCTCCAAAGACTGAGGACTCCTGCCCATTTTACAATCCCTTTGTCAATGGCCTTATCCCTAGCAAGGGATACCACCTGCCAGGCTTCCTTAGCCTCCAATTCCTGACTATTGGCCCCAATATCGCAGCATTGGAGTAACCAGCTGAGAATTTGCTCGCCTAGTTGATGGCTGAAATCTTTTCGCATATCTTGCGGATCACTTAGGGATCGGGTGGTTTCTGTCTCATTTATGATTTCAGTCCCTTCCTCCTTCTATTCTTGTGACTGCTCTGCTGCAAAACAGGCTGCCTCTTCTGATTCTCTCTCCTGCTTCCTCTTAAGAGAAGCTTCTTCATCCCTTAGTAAACGAGTTAATTTCCGCTTCGATTGTTTCTTTTAATTATAGGAGCAACTGATACAGTTGAAGGCTGGGTCTCTGGCTTAGCCACAGTGTCTGTTGGTACATTTTCAGATCCAGAGACCCTCTCTTCTCCTTGAGGGTGCTGAGCAGTGTTGGGTAGGTACAGGCCAGGCCCCAGCACAGTGCGATAGGTTGTGCCTCTTTGGAATAGCCAGGGCATCTTTTTTTTCAAACATTCTATCACTTCATCAGGATCCTGCACTTGTTCGGGAGTGAAGTCCCCGACCATTAGAGGTGACAAGCTTTCTAGATACCTGCCCATTCTCCTACATGCCTTGCCACCCATAACCACACTGCCGCGGGGCCTGGTTGATATTCCTAAACAGCTTGTTAACCTTAGAAAAAGCCGAAACAATACTCCTGAGAAATACCAGTAGAAGTATTTTGATTACCCAAGGATATTCAAGATACTGAAGAGTTACTGTAACAAGGGAAAAAACATAGCAGAAGAAGGTGGTGAAGGTGCCATTCTGTATTTCCTCCACAAAAAAACCTCTCAGGCGAAGAAGTTTAATTGTTAATTGTCTCCATGAGACTGTACCCAAAGTACAGTAACAGCTTCAGTACAGAGCCCAAATAGCAGATTAAGCTCAAGGCCAGTGTTTTAAAAATAAATCTCCCAGGCAAAACATCATTAAGCACTACAGTCTTAACAGATAATTTTTCAGAATCTGAAGGAATATGAATAAAAGTGGTAGTTATCAGATTAAAGAGCCATAACTTCCTCTCAGACATTTATAATACAGAATAGTGGTTCTCAACAGCAAAGACTTTTTTTGCCTGGAGAAGTCAATACACTGCAGTTTTTGCAAACCATTCTGCAGCTAAACAGCTTCGCTATATAGTCTTAAACCCAGACTTTCCCAGAATTTCTATATGTAATGTATATAATTTGTTTTACTGTGACGTCCAACAGATACTTCATCGGCAACCAGAGATCAGAACCATCAGAGCTAAAGCCACACCATCAGAAGCTGAATTTTTCATCTCAGTCTATAAAACACGGACAAGCTGTATGAATGATTTCTTTGTTCTGTGTATTTGCACTGAGATTATCATTCCAGCATCCTGTGATCAGACATCAGTTAGTGTTTTACCTAATGTCTCTGATGGTTGCTCTCTTCATTGGATCCACTTGCAGCATGTGCTTCAAAAGACTAATTACAGATGGATTCAGGTACTGAGGAGTATAAAAGATACCATCACATATCTTCTTAAAAAGGGTTGGCACGTGATCATCATCAAATGGAAGCGTTCCACATAACAAAGCATAGAGAATAACCCCACTGCTCCAAATATCTACTTCTGGACCTGCATATAATCTGGGAAAAAGTTAACTATTAGTGATTTGTGTTTAATACATTTAAATATTTTTTTTCTGTACTTTCTTACATTGTATCACAGTAATTAAAAGTGTATGAACTTGGGACAACTAATCTGCAAGTACTACACCATTTCAGGTCTATACCATGCCTCCCTTGAACTTTAGTGTTCTTCCCCTTCAAATATATAACAGGGCACAGCTATGTAGTTTTCCTCTTTATTGTATAGCAATAATCCACAAATGCAATTTAAGACAATGGCAAACTGAAAGAAACTTGCACCTACTACTAAGAAAGCCCGTGTTATACATTGTTATCACTGTTTTAGTGGAATCTGTGTAAAGTCATCTATCCCCCAAATCTGGGAGGCTGAAAAGTTTAAGACAAGTCCCTACAGCAGAACTTGTCACGTATTCTGTGAGGCAATATTAGGGTGGGTAGCTGAAAGCAGCAGATTTGACAATCATTGAGTCCAAAAAAGGGGAAGTTACCTTCAGACTGAGTATCTACTCTGCAGCAGGTATTTCACTGCTACTCAACTTCACAGCAGACTTTGCCTGTAATTCTACCCATACCTCTACTTCCAAAATCTGAGCTTTAAGTGAGATTTTTAAACCAATCCAGGCACACTGTACACACTGGATGTGGGGCATTAGACATCACCTCCACCTTACAGGAGGTATTCAAAGCTAGTTCATAGAAGCCTTAAATACTCATGAAAAATTATCAAGACAATTAGAAGTTCAGCCCACGGTTTCTCAGCATCAAGCCTGTCAACTGAACTAGTTTTGTAGCCTTTAGAATCAAGCAGCAAAATGAAGTACATGCACATGTGTATCCAATATAAAAGAAACTACCTTCCTGAAATTACTTCTGGTGCGGCATAGTTAGGGGAACCACAGCTTGTTCTTAAAAATTCTCCATCTGACATCATATTTGATAGACCTGAAAGTGTATAAGAGTAACTTCTAAAAATTCAGAGAGCAAAATTATTTCACACTGCATATACCACCTAGAACAAATCACTAGTAATTCAAATTAGAAAATTAATAAGTTTATCTCAGTAAAGAAGTAACGTTGTTTGGAATTACTGAAATCTCTATATGAGCATGCCACATAATCCTCCATTTAGTTTACCAGAAATTTGAGTAACATCAATCCATTATTGCACACAACCTAGAAATATCTGAGAACATATTCATTCCAAGACAAAAACCAGTCTAATTTGGATGACACATGCATGATAAGGAACAAAGTTTCTCTAAGGGAGATGGAGCAGCATAGCAAGATAGGATTTTGGTCATTAACAAGAAAGTCTTAAAAACCACATTTGCTTCTAAATGCCAAAGTGGAAGATCCTACCACAGAATTGCCTAAAATTCTGTAAGAGGTTATATAGAATAAGGGAACTGAGGAGTGCACATGACTTCACCACAATTTAGACACCTACACGGCTCAGCTTGCCCCTGAATCACTGCAGTTCAGTAGTCTGATTTTAGATATTCTGTTAGTAATTAAAGTGTACTTTAGAACTAGGCCATCTTCACTCACCAGCCCTCAGCATAGCCTAGTATCAGTAAAGAACTACCACTTCTAGAATAGCTGTGGAAAGTATCTTCTAGTTTCCTCAGTGGAGGCTTCCTTATCAAGACTACCATAAGCCAGAGAACTCAGTCTCCTAGAAGGAATTATGCCCTTTTACGGGGATGGGGGTGGGAGCATGGGGGGATGAAAGAGTTCAGCTTGGCTAGCTTTCATATTCTAATACACAAAAGCTTTTATTAAGCTCTTGTTTAAAACACTAGTCATGATTAACTGAGTGCTACAGCTTTGCTGATACTTAAGTTACAGGTAGGTATTTTTATAAGTTACTGTACTTCATTTCTTCACCACGTAAGCCATTTCACCCAAAGCATTTTCTACATGCAAGAAATCAATACGATTCCTACTGCCCGCATACTTGAACACCAAACTTTTAAAATATACTTAGAATACTCAGCATTACCTAGCACCTTTCATCAGAGACCTCAAAGTGCTTTACAAGGGCAGGTATTATCCACTATGTCTACAAGGGATGTATCATGATGATATAGCAGTATGGATACCTTACTATGCTTCTATGGTGAGGTTTCCTGAGTCAGATAGTTCCAAGAACTAGCTGCCAGTCTTCTCAGCAGCTGTCACAAACAGCTAGTGTAAACAATTATGCTTTCTGATTAATTAGGCAGGTATATAGCAAAAAGTACAGGAATTTCCAAGATTAACTGTTCTTATTTTACTTTTTATGCTTTAATTACATTTTTTCAATCACATCTTTAGAGTTTTTAAAGTGAATTTAGATTAGTTTAATAGGAGGACTAATGTATTTTACTATAGCAATGTGGTTCTTAAACATGATGAACTGCCCTTGCACTGTACTTCCAAGAGAGCTAAGCATCTACGTTTTACAGATGGTGAAACACACAATAGGAGTGAATTTTGAAGTGGAAAGATCAGGAACTAAGTCTATTTAGCATTTCAGAGAAAATATTGTTAAGCAAAACCAAACAAATCAGTTCACAATTTCACACAGTCACAGAAAATACCTGAAAAGAAAGCTTAAATATTTCCCATAGTAATTAACAGGATCTAAATAATACCAGGAATGCGATCAGATACAAAAAAGCAATGCTTACCAAAGTCAGCTATCTTGGCATTCATGTGTGCATCAAGCAGCACATTTTCAGGCTTCAGATCTCTATGTACTACCATATGCCTGTGACAGTAATCCACACCAGAAAGAATTTGCTGGAACAGACGTCTACTTTCCTTCTCATCAAGCTAAGACAGACAAAGGTTTTAAACAATTGAGACAGTGGAAGATAACTTGTTTTTCATTTATATGAATTAAAGGAAGTTTTGCCATGACCTAAAGTTATCATTTATAGTTCCGATACTTTATACAGCAGATTATCAGAACTTGTAGCAAAAAGCTTCATAGCTTACATAATTTCGTTTGTACCACAGCTTTAAAATGACTAAAACAAAAACATACCCGCTGACTCAGAAAGTAACTGAAATTTCTCAATCACGCTTTTGAAATTGGTTAGGCAGATGTTACATAATCAGTAACTAGAAACATTAGCACCCAAACGTTAGCTTTGTCTAATTGGAATATCAATGAAATTTGACATTTAAGCACAGCGTAAGATTTAAGTTGACAAAAGCTGCTGACACGCAGCACAGAAGTGATAAAGGTTAGATGCTATTTTATGCTATTAGCAGCTAGCCCCAAACAACAGACTTAGCTGGGCATTTCCTAAGAACAAGCCCTAATCCATGTCAAAGTTTGCTCTAACAACTAACTAAAAGTATCCTGGCTATCTAGATGCTTTGTCAAAAGTGACTTCAGCGCTTTCACAGAAACTGTTCTACTAGTAGAAGAGGGTAATAAGGGCACAATGGTAGCTTTCCAATAATGGAAATATTGGAATATTCCAATATACTGAAGAAATAGTTTTCAGCTACTCCAGCTGGATACATATCCACCCAGTGTGTACCCAGTAATTGTAAATTAACATATCTGTATCAGTAGAGAGGAAAATTGCTATGACAAAGTCATACATAAAGATCTGAAACGTGTTAACACATAACCATTTTTACTTTCAGAACAAGATGTAGTCATAAAGTATATTTTAATTGCTAACAGCAAAATTAATGCTGAATATATAAAAACAAACCTTCACTTAACAGAGTGTGACTGGTACCCCCTGCTCCCGGCCCCTGGTAATGTGGTTAGCATAACTAATGCCATTTTATGAGGCAAGCAGCCATTCTGTGACCGAGTGAGTCACATATTCATGTCCTTTCCCTCATTATCAGGCCCGGAAGGTCCTGTGAACCAAGTAGACAAACCAAACAGATTTCTTCTTCTCCTCCCTATTGGCCTCAAGATTCCGGGGTGCCAGGCTGATTGTGCCTTTCCTTACCAGCCTTGAGGGTCCCAGGCACCCAGCCAGCGAAGCGGTGGTGATGACCCCCTAACAGAACAGGGAAGTGTAACAGCACCCAGAGCACTGTCCGTAAAATCAGATACAAGTCCTAAGTGGGGAACCTGGACCAGAACTACTGCTGGACAGTCCTGGTGGCCAGGGACACCTCGACTGTCCTCTGCTTCCTCCAAGGACTGACTCGTATTCTTTCATATGATTTTCGAGTCTAGACTGTGATTGTTATATTGATACAGCAAACTGTGTATTAAGATTTGACCCAACCTGCAGAGGGTCTAGGTGATTAGAAATCCTAAGTTGTATTACAAACTCTGTATTACGCTACTTATAAATTGTACTACATTGATTCTGCTCATAGAAATCCTCTGCCACTCTAATCATAAATTCTATGCTACACTAATCATAATACCCTGTTAAGAAAATAAAGCTTTAATTATATCATTCTGCCAAGGATCCCCCAAAAGAACCTGTCTTTCCCCTCAGTGTCGGGTGACACAGGAATGTTGCAAAAGCAATAACAGAATGCAAGTCATTGTTTTGTAGAGTTGGTCTACTTCTTACCCTTCCATTTTTACAGATATAATCAAACAGTTCTCCTCCTGAAACATATTCCATCACCATGAAAATGTCAGTTGGTGTACTGATGACCTGGTACCTGGTAAGAGAAGGTATCTGTTAGTCTACACATTCAGTAAAAGATGCTAGTTACATTTAGTTAAAACCAAAGTTGTGCAGAGTCAGATAAAAGCATACTTTAAAATATTTATCAGCCAATTTACAGCTACTGAAATGACAGTATTTTTCAGAGGCTATTTCCTCTCCTTTCACTATGTGATGCCATCATTGCCAAGACAAGCAGGAAATTTGTATTCCCCACCAGGAATAACAGTCTTTGTAGTTTCACAGGACTAAGCTTAGTCCAAATGATTTCTATGAAACTATTTACAGTGCTGCCTTGCAGACAGCTTGGTGCAGTGAGGAAGGAATTCAAAAGAACTTTGCTAGTGTCTCAAAAATACATGCTTTCAACCTTAACATGCAAAAAACCTGACTTGCCATAAATAAAAAGTATGTTTCAAGACTAGAAAAAAATTGCTCTTAATAATCATGAATATTATCTTTTACAAAGAGACCTAAATTTGCCATTAGTATTTAAGAGTATCGACACTCTGGTTATTATATTTTTATCATTCTACTTCAATTAAGTTTCAAAAAAAAAATTGGAAGTTTTTAAATAACTAGTTCATGGCCAAACTCCCCATTTAAGAGAATTTGATTTTGTTCTACATATCCTTACCTAAAAGTTGTTTAATTTTTTTCCCTACAGCAGTCTGAAGTGATTGATTTTTAATAGAACAAGAAAATGAACACTGATAACACTTCGGCCAAAATTCAGATATTATATTGAGAAGACAGGAGGCAGCAATTGGATGAAAATGAATGTTTCAAGGTACTACACTTAAGCATGCAAATATCCAAACTGTAATAAATAAATGAATTCACACATACATTACAGAACTGCAACGTTCTTCAAAAATGCTGATTCCAAGACAAAGGGGAAAACAGGCGTGCTTCAGCTTACTGAGACGAGTTATTCTTGAACTACATAGATAGCAATAAGTTCAGGCTATCCAGGTAAATGTGTGTGCACATACATGTGTGTGTATCTATTTTAACAGCTTAGTATTATAGTGTAACATTTCAATAACCTCAATATGCTTCTGAGGCAGTTATCAACATGAGATCTTCAAAGTTAGTCTTCCCTAAAATCTAGTCCAAGACGCTTTACCTTTACTGGTTTTCTAATACCTTGGTTGAAAGTACCTCATGTACTTAAATATCAACAACATTCTGAAGCCACGGCTAAGACAATACTACAGAAATAGTATTTTAATCCTTTTAATCCAGGAGTTACAGCCGTGCTTCTCTATAGTCAGCTCATTTTTCTGGTTATGGAAAAGGAGGTTGTGGGATAGTTACACACCTATAATATAAATAAGGTTATCAAACCACACAGTATAGATGACCAGAATGCAAAAAGAGGCAATTTTATGTAGGAAAACAAGATGCATTCTATTGCTAGAGGTCAAAAAACACAACAGGAGATGCTCCAAATGTTTTTAGTTAAAGCATGGTATAGAAAGAAAATCTTATTGCAACAGGCTTGCAATTGTATATACTGCTGAAGTCATTTATGAAATTTTTCATAAAGCACAGCAATGTTCCAAATTAGACATTGTCTAATTTGTAATATTAAGCTAAGAAAACTGTTTACCTTTATCCCAAATATCTTAAGCTGCTATCTAGCAGTTCCCCAATCCAGTTCCTAATAGCACAAGCAGCATGATCCTAAGTTACCAGCAAGTCTACCTGCACAACAGTATCAATTATATCTCAAATGCTATTTACACATAGGCTAATAATCCTTCTGCTGTAGACATGCAGGGTGACCAACCGAAAAGTTGAGGATCCATCAATTTTTTCATCATCTCCTACATCTTATGCCTTCTCTCCACATGCAGGAGAAAAAATTCTCCCCATAATTCCCTGAGAAAGAAACTGTCACCTGAAACCTGTTAAGCTGACTTAACAGTTTAGCAACACCACAAGTACACATTCCTGTTCCACCCCCATATCTCAGTTGGTACACTGACACTTTCTATTTTGTTTTAGCTACAGGTATGTCCTTTGGACTCGTGAACTCCAACTGGCAGCACGGGCAATTTTGCAGCCAAATCATCTCAATAGTCTTCTGAAAACTAACCCACTGAAGAAGTTAGTGAGTTGATCTTCACAACCTAATTTAGCTTCAGTGTAAGAGCTGTTGCCAAATTAAAGGGAGTGTACAGGGATGGCATCTGTCAGTGGCAGCAGGGTCTTAAGACAAGAGTCTGCCAATAAAAAAAACCTAACACAAACACCATGATTAAGACAGTGAAAGTCACCCACACTCTGGAGGTGCAGGTTAACTTCACAGGAAATGAAAGTAAAAAAAAAAAAATCAATGGCATTTATAATTTATTTCCTCAAACCAGACATGAGGGGTCTACTCTGGGACATATTTCATTGTACTCTGAACTCCACTGATGAACTATCGATCAACTAACAGATGTAAACAGGCACACTGTAAATACCACATTTAGACAAGTGGTAGCAGCTATATTGAAGAATTCTGAAATATCAATCACATTTAACAAACTGAACATCCTTAATTCAGAAAAATCTTGCAGAGCACCATCTACATTGGAAAACTATAGATCACTGACTAGCACATCACTAAAAATGTATTTTGAGTAAGAAAACACAATAAACTTATTATAGAAGTGTCCTTTACAATCTTGTTCTTAATAATTCATTTTCTAACCATAAAAAAGATCAAATATAACTAGAAGAAAACTGAAGTAGCAGCTAAAACCAGAGACAGACGCTGCTAGAAGTATCTGTCATGCCATTACCTTTTATATACCTGTCCAAAGAATTTGTAAGCAAAGATCTAATGGAAGCTCTCCGGCCTGCAGAGATGATCAGTTTTGTCAAAACACATTACAGAGGACACTGAAAACAGTCACATACTTGGAAGCTGGTTACTTTCCTGACAAGATACTGCTCGTAGTATTGCCCTTTAAACATGTTTCAGATCAGTGGGAGCAAAAAGAGATTACTGCTTAAATATGTTTGATTATAGCAAGCAAAACTTACAGCTTAATTATATGAGGATGCCTGAAGAGTTTGAGGTTCTGAATCTCCCTGCGGATTTTTCCTACAACATCAAGGCTGCGAATCTTCTGTCGATTCAGGATCTTCACTGCAACTTTATGCCCAGTTAACTCATGTTTGCCAACTGCAAGGAACAAGGAAGTATTTAGTCAGGGTTTTCAATTGCTCTGTAAATACATTAATTTGCCCACTTCAACTGTAGCCAAGAAATACAAGTTAAGATGTTAGCATTCCACACATCCCCATTATCTTTGGGGAGGCTGAAAACCAGATGGCACGTCACTTCTGCCCTATTCCAATTTCTCCCACAATTCTATCATTAGAAGATGAATGGGAAATGTAAGAAAAACCTTAAACCTAACCCTCAGAAGTCTTGCAGCATGACTACATTTTTGCACTACTGCAAACAAACAAAGCATATCCCAAAACACTGGCATCCTTGCTAATGTAGGAGACCATTTTCTCTCCCTGTGAAAGTCACTCCAAGCTTCTGGCTCACTTGGTAACCCACTCAGACATGTTTTCCTGCAGCTTTTCTACTTTATCTGCAAGGATCGCTCTTATTAAAGAAATCACTGCTGTCCTTCCCTCAAGAAGCCCGTTTCAGCAATTGCTCCGAATTACCACTAAGAGTATCTGATCAGTTTACTTGAAAAATAATTATTTTTCTGTTCTTGGAGCAGTCTGACCCTATATAAGCTCCACAGTCTGTGCAGTAAACACCAGAGCTTTATCATATAAAATAAGTGGCAAAAGCTACAGGAAATGCAAAAAATAAAATCCAATAGTAACTATGAGAAGCAACGCAAACATGCAACCTCATACGTTCCTCAGCTTCTTTCCTACTTCTAGAAAAGTTTAATTTTTCTTTCAACAGAGGAACTCAGAAGTGTAAAATATTTCCTAGACAGTTACCCCTCTTAAAGTTCTTAGTTTTGCAGATGCTATTGGAAGTAGCAGCAACAAAGTTGCGAAGAATATTTTTCTTAAACCCAGCACTGGATCACAGATAAGCCATGGAAGGTAAGTATCTCTTCTACTAGAAGGCTTTGCTAACTGCATTGGTTTCTGCATGCCGTGATTATAACTACGTCACCTTCATTCGCCACCCTGATTCCTACCTTTTGAAGAGAAGCCAGATTCCAGGGACACCTACATAGTTCATCCTTGTCCACTTGAATGGATGTTGCTAACAGACCTGTGCTGAACACATTACTCACTCATCTGGGTGCCTCTCCTCACTTGAGGATTTAACTAAGCCCCAGGCTTCAAGCTTTATTTAAATATATCCATGGGAAGCTGTGATGAACACCAGTGATTCACAAAAATCTTTCTGCATTCAACAGATAATTTGGATAGAATTAGCACGCATCTATCAATCTGTAAACCTCATTCCCAACACAAGACTTTCCTGCTGCCTTTTGCCTCTATATTGAGCTAAAAAACAATGCAAGTGAGAAGAAATTCTTAGCAGAGACACAGAGAAAATAAGCATCTGAGTGATTACTCTTACAACAAAAGAGATAGCCACTGTGTAAAATAAAGCAGTTTGTCTAAATTCCTGTAGGGAAGTAACTAAGTAGTGGATTACCCAAGACCCTGAACCATCACAACACGGCGGTGAGATGCTTTTTGTACCCGAGAATATAGAAAGGCTCCAACTGCAAGGTGAAAAACACACATCTTCTCATTCAGAGGAGCCATTACCTAAAAATGGCCACGATAACCAAAACACTGGACAGGCACATTTGCACTGCTGAGGAATGCAGGACAAAGCCCACATCCATCACAAGTTCTAGACAGACCACAAAGCATTGGTAGGTGAGTGTCTAGAACTGTAAAATCACATCACCTCTGAGAATTATTTGCTTTCAACCAGATCTACAATTAAAGCAATCACATCCCCTTCATTTTCTTCAGTTCAAATGTGATTGAAGTTTTAAAGGAACCCAACAAATTGTATTACCTAAGGAGTAATAAATCATTAACATAAAACATTAGAAAAGCAACTATTCCATTTGAATTACAAAGTCTTTGACTATCAATAATGTGAACTGAAGCCAGAATTATTTGAAAAAAAAACTTTAATCAGTAAGTTAAAGTTTAACATTAATTTTGGTTAGTAAGAAACAGCTTCTTAGAAGCTACCCAAAAATCAGCTAGACACATGAATTTGCATCCTCCTTTGCTTTACAAAGTACATTTAAGAAGGTGTTTAACTTAGTAAGTAGCATATATATTTGAGCAATTCTACAGCTTAGTATATAAATATTCAGTTCTGACATGCATTGTGTTATAAAGTCTCATTTATCAGCCAATTTGTTTCATTTCTGATTTGTCAGTCTACCTTAGACAAAAACTGGAATTTCACTGGAACTCAGAAAAACATTAGTAATTTATTAGCTACAACAATCTATGTTCAACATGCAAGGCACATAAGAAAAGAGTTTTTCAAAACACTTTTTCATTCAAAGTAATTAAACAGTAACATTTGCAACTGACTGAAACCAATTCTAGCTGTCACAGCCTTCAAGACTGTGTGCCTCAAGTCTTAATTCTAGTCATTGACTGGGAGAAAACAAGATTTTCTGCTTCTTCAACTCTGTTTGCCAACTTTGAATAAATTATTGTAATGAAAACATACTGTGGTTTTGTGCAGGTGCAAGAAGTTCCCAAAAAGCCTGTTCACTTGCTTAAGACATTTCAAATTGAATTGCTATTTTCTTCAGTACTTTTTGCCTCCCTTTTTTAATTCAGTTTAATATTATAACAAATCTAGCTTTTTAAGATACAAGCTTCCAATAACCATCTACTTCATGAAATAAAACTGTTTTCTTGCATATGGTTCAAGGTATCTGTTATCAGTAAAACAGCAGACACTAACTGGTAACAGACTGCTGACTACTTTTGAATTTGGCATAAAGACACAACTGAAAGCAAGACCTCAGATGATAACGTCACGTAGAAAAGTAAGCAGCCAGTGTTATCTTTCTGAAAGCTACTTTGTATTCCCTCTTGCCAGAAGTTTTACCTATAAAAGGGAAGGCTCACAAATCAGAAGTAGTCAAAATATATTTATGTTAGTCACCCTAATCCTCAACGACCTATCAGTCCTTCAAAAGAATCACTGCAAAAAGAAGTTCACTTTACAGACCTAATATTTCCCTATATTTCTTTATTCTCTTCAAGCTTCACTATGGCTATGCATAGCACCAAGATTTCCAAGACAGTGACAGTCTCAAAGCAGTAGTGACTTCTTTTAACTGTTGAAGTGCAGGAGCAACAGTCTCTAAACTCAGTTCAGCAGGTCTTCAATTGGAAAACTGATTACAAGGCCATCCAGAGTAAATAAAACACTCATGAAATACAGGTACTAGTCATGAAGTTTGTAGAAAAAAAGCTGAAGCAGCATATGTTGTATTTAATGAAACATTTCTGCCATAGGACAAAAAGCCAACCTGAGGCTCAGAGGAAAGCAGTCTTTAAAAGCATGAGCTAAACAAATGTTTTCACTAACATAAAAACCCCCATGAGTTAATGCTGCTCAAAGGCATACTGCTGCGCAACATTAGATAGCAAACTGATCTTCACTGTCCATTTCCAGGTCTCTTATCATTGCCTTGATCAGTTTTGCAGTCTATACAGACCAGGGTTTTTAACCTAGTTCTATAGACTGGAACAACTATTGCATATTTACAACCTTAAGTAGTATCTCTCATTTTCTCAGTACAAATCACTGGAAGCCTGACTACTCTTCCTTTTATGAAAGCTAACTTTATTTCCAAAAATATCTGGAAATAAAAGTTTGCATTTGGTTTCAGCAGGAAACCGCAGCACTGGGTTTGTTTGGTTTTTTTTAAAAAACATTTAAAAAATCGACGAAAATAGGGATAGATGTTTCACACTGAATCCTGGTAAAGTTTAAACAAGAACGTGTCTCACATAATCGATTTAGGTTCAGTACTCTCTTCTACCCCACAGCTTTTCACTTCTGTGGCATTTTAGCTTTGCCTAGATATTGGCTAGAAACAGCTGTCTTCTCCATGACTGTCCATCTGAGGCACAGTCAAGTGAATAGAGTCAGTCAGTAGTTAATTCAGGCTAGTACAGCCAGATGAACAGTTAAACTGGAAAAACATCACAACAGTAACAGTTATCTGTGAGGGTAAAAGGGTAAGCAGCAGGGTGAATTCATCCGACAGCTACGTTGACAGCAGGAGACATTTAACAATTACTAAGTAAAGCACTGGTTTTCCAGTTCAATCTCTTCAAGCTGCCACCACTGTTAAAATTAAAGATCCACTTTCAAGAGGCCATATGCCTCACCCCCTACATCATGTGAGCTCAAGGAAAACCCTAATTGAATTTAAAAAAATGAACACATTTGTTACAGTTTTTCACTTATATTGTCAATTGATAAAACCATATCAGAGTCACCAGAGAACAAAAATGATGAGGGCTACAGGAAAACAGTCACAGATCTGGTATTAAATGAAGAAAGTGTGTGCTTAGGAGGAAAACCAGTGCATCAGATAAAGTATGTCCTTTATTAAGTACAGCTTAAGCAAGACAAAACTAACACAGTACATCATCTAGGAACAAGAAAAAAAAAACTTAAAACAATTTGTATATGGAAACAGCGCATTAGTCCATGAACACTAATACTTGCTTCCAGATCCCAAATAAATTCCCAAGCTACTTAAGGAAGGTATTCAGTATGCAGAATGATGCTGCCTTTCACCACAAGGTGATTTCTCCTCCATTCTTAACAAAAAAATATATTCATACATGTATGTGTATACTCTTTACATAATCAATAGTTACAAATCAGCCTAAAAGAACACCTAACATCAATCAAATAAGGCAGACAGAGGGGTATTTTAGAAATAGAGCAATAATAAAACCAGCAACTCTTGTTTTTTTTTTTTTCCAAGTGTTTCAAGCTAACTGTATTTCATGAAATATTAATGAGTGACGTTCAATAATATATTAAAATTATAGCAGTAGCTCCACAAATTGACCATCTTTCAAGGTTTCAACTTCAGACATGTTTTTGCCAATACACATGAGAACAGCAGCAGTAATGCAATAGCGCTCTCTGAAATTTAATAGCATATTAAAACATTTATGTGTACGCCAACTTCAGTTTTGTGCAGTGCACTGGAAAAAAAAAAAAACAACACATCTTTGACTCCTCCCCTCAATCTCCAATAGTCCCTCCAGGACGAAAGAGAATCTGATGTCTGTCTTCTGCCTTATCTCATTTCCTCTCCATGTAAGGAGGTGCTAAGTTCCCAAGGAAAGGAATGGTACTCTGGCTGCCAGTTGGGGGTCACTGTTCCCAAGAGGCTGGGGGTGTCACTTTATAAGCCTGCCTTGAAAAAAGGGGACTCAAAGGGCTCTACTGTCAAAATAATTTCCGCTGCTTTCCTAGATATTCTCAGAGACAAACATACTCTTATTTTCTATACATCAGTGATTTCTTCAAAACATGCCAACAGTTGAAACAGCTTGGGCAGAGAACATGCAATAGGAACATCTACACTGAAAAACGGTATCATGTTAAAAGTCAGCTAGCACGTGAGATATAAGAGGATAAGCTCTGTTTTTTTACTGGTTATAAACATGACCAATCCATTAGGTTAACCACGAAAAACCTTATGAAGAATACAACCTGAGTCTAGTCTAACTCATTTGTGAAAGGATATTTTCAATTTGCATACCCCAATGTTTGAACGATTCTTGCAAACAATACAGCAGGAACAGTGTAAGCTAACACACGGTTTTTCCACCTGTGGTGGATGGCATCAAGGGAAAATTTAATTTCTATTTTATTTCTACTAGGCTTCAAATTTGCAGCATGGTATCTGCACCCCTACTGGGAAAAGTTTTTAAAGTCTGAGTCGAAAAAAACTGTGATAACCACTGGTCAACTAGATTTAGCATAAAGTCTTTCCATATCTGTGTGTCAGCTGTGTTGCCAGTTAATCCAACAACCCCAGACTCATCTTTTTATGTTTATTTCTCTCTTTGTAGAGAGAAATCTCGCCTTCCTTGTAAGGACATCAAGTGTTAGTACGTGTGCAGCAAAACACAATGTACAGACAGCTCAAGAATTAAGGCTCCTTACTTTCACTACATATCCGGTGCTATTTTAAATAAATGCAGCATCATTAGCTTCCAGTAATTACTTCCGTAAACACAGAGGAGAAAGCTGTTTCTCCCCCAGCCATTACCTCCCGCTGCGGGACTCCAAGTCCCACCCCCGGCAAGTCAGCGCATACAACTCCTCTCCCCGGCAGGCGTTCGCAGCGCACCCAGCGCCGTCCCCACACCACCACGCTCGGCCGGCGGCCCCCACCCCGCAGCCACCGCGCCTGGGGCCGAGGCTCCCGCTAACGGCGGCTGCCCCGGCCGGCCTGCAGTCGCTCGCCCCCGGCCCCTCTCCCTCCGCCCCCGTCGGACCGCGCTGCCAGCGCCGCCGCAGCCCGGTGACTCACCCGGCCCGGCGGGAACGGCCGGGCAGCGCCCAGCAGCTCAGGTTTCCCGGCGTCGCCCCCGGCGAAGCTCAGCAGGCGGAGCGGGGCCAAGCCCGGGCTGGGGCGGCGGCCGCCCGGCCCCCCCCCCCCCTCACGCCTCCGGCCAGGCCTCGGCGGCCGCCCAGCCGCAGCGGACCGGCCGCCGTGAGGTGACAGCAGGCGGCAGCGGCAGGAGAGACCCCGCTGCTCAGCCCGACACGCCCGCCCGGCGCGCTGCCCCCTCTCCCCGCAGCCCGGCTGGGCCGTGCCGCTCCGCGGGGCAGGCGGCGGCCCCGCTGCCCGCCGCTCACCCTTGACTTTGCCGAAGGTGCCGACGCCGAGCGTGTCGCCTAGGATGTAGTGCCCGATCTTCACCCGCCCGTGCTCGTGCTTCTGTTTATCTGCCGCCGCCATCTTGAGCCACGGGCCGAGTCTGCGCATAGTGCCCGCCCGCGCCGGGCCGGGCCGGGCCGCCAGCGGGGGAGGAGCAAGCACACGGCGCCCGCCCGCACCGAAACCCGGAAGCGAACTCCGCGCTTACCGCCTTCCCGCCCTCCCCGAGGACAAACCATTGCGGCTCGGGGGGGGGGGAGGGCCGGGGCGGCCCAGCGGCGCCGCGGGGGTGCGGCTCCTGCCGGCGGGGCGGGACGGGGCGGCGGGATGGGAGAAGCAGCCTCCAGAGGCTGCGGAGCGGAGCCCGGGGCCGGGAGCGGGCCCCGTTTTTACACACACCCACCCGAGGAGCGGAGGAGATTCACCCGGGTTTCGGGACCGCTGGGGGAAGGCGGGCGCAGCGCTCGCTCCTCAGCGGCGCTGGCGGTTCCCCTCAGCGCCGGCGCCGTGCGAGGGCTTGGCCTGGGCCCGCCGGTGTCGGAGGCGGCACGGCCGGCGGGTGTGGAGAGGCACCGCCTGGAAGCTGAAGGTCCCCCGTGTTGCCGGCGGGCACCGCCATCGCCGCGGGGCCTGTGCCCGCGGACTGCGGGAAGCTGGGGCTAAGCGCTGCCCGCAGCGCGGGTTGTCCCTCCTGGCGCCAAAGTGAGGAGATGCAGGGAACGCACACGTAGTTTTAATTAAGAAATCGCACTGTTGCAATGAGATCGCGCGGCTGTCTGCATTGCCGCAGCCGCGGGGTGCTGTGCGATGTGCTGGGAGGCCTGTCTGTGGAGAGCCCGCAGCGGCCCTGGCTGGGGCGGCAGAGGAATGCCGCACGCAGGCGCTAGTAAGGCGGCGTGTTGTGTACCGCAGTTCTGAGGTGCGTTCAACGTGCGGTTGTTCGCTGGTACTCTTGGCTCTGCCAGCGATGCCGAGGCGGCTGATGGCCAGCAAACCCAGTTTGCACAGGGAACGTACTGTGTTTCCAAACGCCCCGTGCTCAGCAGTGAAGAAAGGTCTGTGACAGTTTAAGATGAGGCAAGTTGGTGTAGCCATGCTTCCACCTCCCTCCCTGGCTCTGACATAAGCAAACACCAGTCCAATCCTTCATTATGGTAATTCAGGAGTGTAAGCTGCCAGAAGATCAATTCTACTAAAAAATGAGTATTGGCATCCTATACAGCAACCATAGCCACCCTCAAAAAATAGACCTGTCAAGTCTCTGTATTCCAATCAACCTTGTAAATTAAATCTGTTAGTTCTCCTCTCCCTTCTCCCTTCTTCTTCCCTGGTCCAAATCCAGACCCTATTATGGCAATATGAAGAGAAGTAGGACCCTCTTAACTCCTACTGCCTTAACCAGATAACCTGTCCTCCAGTTTATCTTGCCAACTCATTCATTCACATCATTGCATTTAGGCCACTAGCCTTCCTTTCATTCATGCATTGTGTATTTTCTATATACCAAACACCATATTCTTTTATTGTTGACTATAACTGGATTATTTTTTAATCACTTTCCAACCCTGCCTTCAAAGAAACAGATGAACCTGGAGAAGGAGTGACAATTGGATGGGTCTTTTTGCATGGAGCGATCATCAACTGAAGAGGAAGTTTACAGGCAGCTCCCATCCCTTCACCTCCTTTCCCCAGTTCTCCAGACTAAGTGAATGATATCAACTAAAATGCTTTCTCTTGCCTACCCTAAACACAGCCCCTGAAGGTGTTTGCAAACAGATACATATATTGCAGGAACAATATAAAGATTTTTAAATGTGCAGACATTAGGAAGTTAAACAATTTTTTCTGGTAACGGTGCTAAATTCAGACAGCATTCAGTATTACTTATGTTACAGTCATTAATTTAACAGAAAGTTGGAGAACAAATTCTGGTCCATGGAAAAACTTTATATTTTAAAGCATCCCTCTACCCTAATGGGGTGTCATGGTTGAACCCCAGCCAGCAGCTAAGCACCACACAGCCGCCTCCCCTCCCCCCTCCAAGTGGGATGGGGAGGAGGGGGAAAAAAAAAAGGTAAAACTCGTGGGTTGAGATAAGAACAGTTGAATAACTAAAGTAAAATAAAATATGCTACTAACTAATAATAATAATGATATTACAACAATAATAACATTTGTAATGAAAAGGAATATAACAAAAAAAAGAGAACTAAAACCGAAGAAAAGACAAGTGATGCACAATGCAGTTGCTCACCCCCCGCTGACTGATGCCCAAGCGGTAATCTGACCGTCCCAGCCAATTCTCCCCCGTTTATATACTGGGCATGATGTTCCATGGTATGGAATACCCCTTTGGCTAGTTTGGGTCAGCTGTCCTGGCCATGCTCCCTCCCAGCTTCTCGTTACACCTGCTTGCTGGCAGAGCATGCGAAACTGAAAATTGTTAACTTAGGATAAGCGCTACTTAGCAACAACTAAGTAGCGAACAACTAAGTAGAGAATCAACAGTATTCTCACACTAAATCCAAAACACAGCACTGTACCAGCTACTAGGAAGAAAATTAACTCTACCCCAGCCGAAACCAGGACATGGGGTAAAAAATTAAAACCCATCTGTTCATTACTATGGAAGAAAAATTCTGAAAGATTTCATAGGAAATATAAAGAATCCTTTTTTTTTTTAAATTTGATAAAACCAAGTAATTTGTTCAGCCAGTGCCAAAACATAGGCTGGTAAGCAATGTAGGGACTACTTATAATATTTACCCTGTTAAATGAAATAAAATAACATTTTAAGTGGTAATAATCAAAATAAGGATAGTAAAACTAATACATAATTTTTATTTGAGTAATTTAGAATTTTAATTTCAAACATTTTCATGACAATCATCTTTGAGTGGAAAATGTGAGACGCTTTCAGCCTGCACTAATTGACCAGTATAAAGCTTTAATATAAATGTAATAAATTAATGTTAGAAGGTAGTATGTAATGCAGGAAAAGCAGGTACTAGTGTTCCTCAGTAAGCCTGCATTAATGTGTAAAGGTGCCAGATTTTTCAATTCCTCACTTCTGAATTCAGATATGTTAATTATGCCCTTTCTGGACATCATCTAAAGAGAAGTATTCCCACAGAAATTCTAATTTGAATCACAATTCATGCTCAGCATCAGTAGGCTTGCGAATCATGGTGTTGTGCAATTTTTTTTGTTTTTCTCATTGGAGGAGAAGAATAGATAGTACCGAATCTGGCGATTTCTCTGTAGCAGAACTTCCTGTCTTCTGCTGCCAGATGCATCAGTTCCTACCACAGCCTCGGCATAGGTACAGAAAGAGCGTGGAGGGGAGATGAGCAAGCATCAGACTTTGTAGCCATCTGTATCCATGTGATTTCCTACAGTTCTGCTTAAATGGAAATGGCATCTGTTATTTTTAAGGAAAAACAGAACAAGTTCAGAGTTATTAGCTTCCACAAACATGGCTTTTAAATGACTTGAATTTCAGTTCTAAAATAAAACGAGGCCTTAGCTTTAAAAATGCTAACCTTAAAAGGTATTTGACATTGGCTAATGTAAACTCTCCAACTTTTTACTTTGTGGCGTATTTTATCCACCAACAGTCTGCCTCCCATATCCCACAGCAAAAAAATAATCAGCATCAGGGCCAGGCATTGTTTTATTGAAAATGTTCTCTGTAGAAGGTCGGTTAGTAAATTCACATCTGAGAAGGCTTCAGTCATGCCATAGAAGAAACCACAAAAGAGAGAACCCAGGAACAGTTGGCAGAAGTCACAAAAGTACAAAACCAACCATGTAAATAAAAACAAAAGTTCAGTTCCAAGAGTTTAACACTGCTCAGTAGGATGTGTTTGAACCAAGTGATAGCTGGGACCATCTGCAGCTACCTGAGCCAGCAAAAAGCCTGAAATAGTCTACCAGTATTTCTAAGATATATGGGGAATATATAGTAAGAATGCTCCTATTCAATAAAATAGCTGAAAATAGTTCCTGTAAGTGTACCTGAGCGGGTGACAGGACTCCAGTGATAAATTACATTTCGAATTCTAAAGAGAGGTCAGACCTTTATAGGCCCTAGTCTGTAACGAATGTGACAAGGCATGCAAAAGGTGCATGGGCTTTATCCCATGTTAGCGCTTATTGTTAGTAAAAACAACAAACAAGCTGGCACCGCTAACATTTTTTTCTTCCGTTATTGATCTTTTGGAAAAGTATGTTATCACAGTCAGGTGGGAACCTAGGTTTGCATTTTGCTTTCCCCCCCCCCCTTTTATTTTTCTCTCTTCATCTTCCTGTAAAATGCTTGTGTTTACAAAACAAAGTGATCTAATACTCAGGCTCGATCTGGCCCCACCAACTGGCCAGTGATTGCTCTTGCTTTCCCACGGGCTGTTGTAGGCTGGCTGGGTTAAGGCCAGTACAGAAGAAGGGTAAAGCTGAAGTACGTCTGTAAGAGTACTTAGCAAAGGGTACTGTCTCCAAGACACAGGGTGTGTCTGATTTGTATTTTTCTATTTCATCTCCCAAATCAAGTGCAAAAAAGATATCTGAAGAATATCTAAACAAACTTCTACCAAAAAAAGGAAAGTTGGAAAGAATAGATTTTTTTACCTGATATTGTGACTTCAAATGATTTTTTGTTTACGACTTTAAATAATTTTCTCTTTCTCAATTTTCATCAGTTGTATTGTACTTCCGATTGTTTTCCTGTATTCTTGTACGCATATTTAAACTATATTTTTCCACTGCTTTAACTGAATGATACACGTTGCTCGCCCTATTTCAGAAATCCCAAATAATGTTGCACTTGTGATGGTGACCAATAAACAGCTGTTAACAACAAGGAATTTGTACTTTTAAGAAGTAGCTAAATATCTGACAGCTATTCCCTTGAGAAGTGCTAGAACAGAGTAGTTCGCTGTTGTACTACTTGACTCAAAACAAGTCCAGATTTGTCACCAAGTACAAGAGAATGACAAGAAATAATTTGGCTCATTGTCTTTAACATCATTTAAATGTTTGACTGAGGTTTTCCTATTTGAATACCTAAACAAGCACTTTAATTAAATATCTTGATTCATGTTTGTGTCGCCTAATTGGCTTTTCTAGATAAAGCAGACAAATCACAACACCAACATTAGTGGGTGCTAACAACTGTAAAATTACGCAAGTTTTTGAAGCCCAATGATAAAAATTGTTCAGCCTAATGTTAGATCTTTGTCTCTAAAAATCTTGTACATCAAGGCATAAAGAATCTGATTTTCATTTTACGTTACCTTTACTATACACTACACAAGCCTTAACATGGTTGATTTCACCTAGTTGCAAGTTCAGTTAGGTCCATCAAGTCCTTCCTTTCAGATCATGAAATGGGTAGAGAGATTTATCTCAGCCTGACCTATTTCTCCCAGCGGCCAAGGTGACTATATCCAGCTTCCTGGGACTGGATGGTGACTGAACACTTCCCTTAAGCTCTGGATTTCTCTAGAGCTCTTACAGTTGGCACTTTTCCTTTCCAGAAGGATGCTGTCATCCAGCTACTCTGGATATTGATATTAGTGCCTCATTTTTCTGACTTCATAAACATTTTTGTCGAGTTCCACTCACTCTGGGCTCCGGTGGCTATGGGAAAACACGGCAAGCAAACGAAGACTACCATCTTAGCAAAGGAATGTGCATTAACCATTGACACATCTTGTCAACAGTATTCAGACCCACAGATGACTGAAAGTAAGAAACAGTCCTGAACTTGCCTCTGCCCCTGTTCCCATTCAGGAATCTATTGTTTCTCTGGATGGGCTCATCAGAGAAACCATTAAAGGAAAAAGTGCTGGATTGTGCTGATTTTTCATAAAAGCATCATCCCAGAGCAAATGTTTTAATCCAAAATAAAATAATCCAAAATCCCCAGTACAAGCTTGATATGGAGCTATTGGAGACAGTCCAGCAAAGCAACACTAACACGCTTAAGGGACTGGAGTATCTCTCATATGAGAAGAGGCTGAGAGTGCTGCAACTGTTTAGCCTGGAGAAAAGTCTCAAGGGAAACTTTATCAATGTATATAAATACTTGAAGGGAGGGTGTAAAGAAGAGGAAGCCAGGCTCTTTTCAGTACTGCCCAGTAACAGGACAAGAGGCAGTGGGCACAAACAGGAGGTGCCGTCTGAACGTCAGGGAACACTTTTTTACTGTGAGGGTAACTGGGCACTGGAACAGGTTGCCCAGAGAGGTTGCAGAATCTCCCACCTTGGATGGAGATATTCAAAAGCCAGCTGGACATCATCCTGGAAAACCGGCTGTAGGTGACCCTGCTTGAGCCGGAGGGTTGGACCAGATGACCTCCGAAGGTCCCTTCCAACCTCAGCCCTTCTGCGGTTCTGTAACAAAACTGAAGGTAACGCTCTCAAATGGAGGTTACAACACAAAGTGAAATAAAATGGAATTAAAAAACAAATTAAGTTCATACTTCTGATATAGATACATCCTGCACTGTGGCACAGATTTCTTGATGCTAGTGTCATATACAGTCCCTTTTTCAGGCATCTTCGAGAAAGGAAGTCTAATTGTGTAAGAAGACGAGTGGATGAATTGGAGATTTTTCATATAATTATTTCACTTGTCCATCATCAGATAAAATCTAGTTTATACCTAAAATATTTTTAAAATCACTCTTAGTGGCTGTTCTGTTATCTGCAATGAGTATGGCTTTAATAATAATACATAAACACATGCTCCATCCTGCATAGGAACCAGTTACAGAACTTTTTAATAATGTTCTAATTTTTCCCACAATTTAAATAAAAGACAATCTTCGTCCTGTACTTTCCATGGTGTTTCCAATGAAAACAAGTTGTGACACCACAGTATTACATTACTGTTTATTTGAATGGAATGTAAGTGCAAGCAAGGCCAAAGCTGAATGTGAGAAAGGAAATACTGGCCGATTATTGTCTTGGTCCTGAATACATGCAAGAAGTAATGATAAATGGAGAATCTTTGAAATACCCTTTTAAAGCCTGAAGAGGTTCAAAACCATTTAAACTGCACTAGTGGAATCTTTAAAACAGAATGTTATACTTAAGGTATAATGTAACGTGTTTGTCTTTCATGGAGCAATTAATCACTGGATGGAGGACTTAAGACCCAATCAAAATGGAAAGGTGTTTATTGCTGCAGCTGGTCATTAAATTATTTCTATAAAGCTTAAACACTGGATTTTATTGTTTTTATAACACATTTGGTCCTATAAAAAATACATTTAAACTTCCCTTTTTAGATTTTGTGGTTTAGTTTCTTCTGCTTCTGTTAACCAAACATTTCTAGTGAAACATAAATATGTTTCCTCACCCAAAGAAAGGGTATGCTGTTCCATTATCAGTGGAATTATCACTGACAATAGGAAACAGAACTACAGAAAAACATCTCACCTTGAATTTGAAGACATGAACCTTGTCTCTATGGAAAAAAATATGAACGATGGCTGTAACACAAAATAATCATGATGTGAGGTCATTTTTCCTTGGGTGGGAATTCCTTTTATTCAAGACAGGTAGTTGATTAAAAAACAACAATATTTTGTGATATATGGAGGTACTGAAGAAGATTTTCAGTACTCTGAACATACTCACTTGTACATGCGATCTTTTTAACAAATCATTTGTCATTTTGGGTGGACACCTTGGCTGGTAGGGAGGGAATGAAAGAAACTTCTCTGCTACATTTAACTCTTCAAATGACAATACCAAAGGAAACATGGTTGGGGAAATATCCAAGGGACACCCATCCTCTTTACTGCATATCAAAGGATTTGTTGGCTTGTTTGCTTCATCAAGGTATTTTTAGCAGATGCAGATGCAGATGCTTTGTGGAATTATGTGTTTATACTAAGACAACAAGTGAAGGTTCAAGTCTTTTGTCTGAAGCAAAACCTATAGAGTTCCCCAAGAGAAAATTTGAATCCCAAATTTCATCACCCTTGGAGTGACTGTCATGATGAATACCATAGCATTGTCACACTGTGGCAAATAAAGCCATAGCATGAGTTTGAGTGACATCTTAGAGAAGCCAACCTGTAACCAGAATGTTTTCTAAAGAAAATGAATGGGCTACAAAGGGCACACTGAACTAATATTTTAAAAAATACTGAATGTATACAAATTTTATTGAGAAAACTTACTAACTGCTTTAAATAGCAGAGCTGACACTTTCTGGCAATTGGGCACTGATAAAATTGTGTTTTGTGGAATGAGTCAGAAATACTTAGGCAAAAGCTGGCACCCTTCTCCTGGAGCTGGAGCAAAGCACAGGACTCCCATTATATGTGCACAAGGATTTTACTAGCCAGAAATCTTACAGTTTAACTAGGTGGCTGCAAACAAATCGATAGCAGAACATGTACACATTCTCTAAGAAGAAGCAGCAAATACTATCAAGATTTGTACAAGATCCTTTTAATGTCCTACATGCTTCCACTTAGCACATCAATCAAGAAGAATTAATTTCTGATAAATTCATTTGTAATGACTTCAATGCTTTTACTACAGTGTTAAATCCTTAATTTCTTTCCTTGGAATCTGAATGTAATTTGTTCGCATTGTCGCAGCTAGAATTTAGAAAAATGATCTTTGAGTATAAACCCTGTAGAAATAGCTTTTTTACTTTCATTCATTAACAGTTTTTAAGAGTAGGAAACACACACACACACACAAATCAGAATATACAAACTAGCATAGTTCATGATCTGTGATTTTGAGGAAAAAATATTGTCAGGCCATCAAATTTCAGAGTGGAATTGGATAGTAATCTAACATCAGGAAAAGAAAAATCAAAGTCTCTTTTGTAGTGCAAAAAGCATGACTTTAACCTTTTGGAAACATTCTTTGCAGTATGAGGAGAAAGTTATATATTGGACATCATATTGCTTATGGGGAAAATACAGTGGATTAAGCCACACCTGGCTGAAGAAGGAAAAATTGTATTTGAAATGTCTGCAGAGCTCATTAGTATCTTCATACCAAATGATTCAAAGCTATCTTTGGCTTTAACTCAAGCTGTTGTCCTAAGCATGGCAGCACAATGACAATTCAAAAAGCTCCACAGATGTATAGTAGAAAATTATAGTGTTTCATTAATTACCAAATTAAAAACTTGCTAAATAATCTCTTAGATACCAGAGAATTTTGGAAAATGAAAAAGAAACAAACTGTTAAAACCAGATGGGAAATAGACTATAGCAGCCATTCATTACCTTTACATTAGCAGCCAAGAGCTAATATTACCAGAATAGTTTGTTCATTTTTATATGGACTTCTATGCTTATATCACTGCATTCAGTTTTACTCAAAGTTCTTTGTAATACCTTGAGCATTAAGTTGATTTAAAAAAAAAAAAAAGGCATAAACCTTACAATAGGTAAAGTCACCCAAGCTGAGTCAAATCAAGCATAACCTAGGCCAAGACTTTGATTACCCTTATAGTAAGATAACAATGGATTGATACTTGATGCATATCTACAATACATATGAATCTACACAGCTACTTGAACTTCTGCTCACTGTAAAAGGTAATGATAGAAGCTTTACAATACTAATCAGCAGCACTGCTTCCTTCCTCATCTTTTGCTTGTAAGAATCATATTTAAAGACCGAGCTTTTTTCGCCCATAGTGCAACTCAGAGTAATGTAATGTGTGTGTTCACATGCTGTGCTCAGCCCAAAGTTGTCCATGAGATGAAGAGTGCGGAGGAAGAAAACACATGACTGCCACAGACCTGGAAATTGAAAATTTTACAACCCAAGACTTTCCTTTATACCACAAAAATCCGTGGCTGACATAAAGGACAGCTCTTTGGCCTCTCGGCATAGCTATAGGAACAAGACAGACCAGAGGAATTACTCCCTGAGTCTTTTAAGCTGACTTACTTTCTGATAACCTCTTCATTACATTCTTTACCTTGAAAAGCCCATAGACTACTTTAAAACCACTTTTTCTGTTTGTTTATTCACACTGAGCATGCCTGTATTTTTAACAGATAGAATTTAAAAACAAAAAATGAACTCACAGTTGACTTAATGATTTTTGTAAATTATCTCTAGAATTGTATTTTGAGACAGAAAATTGCTGTTAAGTTCCCCTTGTACCATTAATTTCCTTTAAATGTAAATTACTTCTGTATTTTCATTAATTTATTCCTATATTTGGGAAGCAGAATAGACCTTGAACCTACTCAAGTCTACTGTGTGCTAAAGGTAGGCTACACAATATACTGGTGAGAAGAAAATTAGCATGTCTCCAAGCCCATTTTCCTGTATCTCTGTCTTCCATATATATTTTTAGCCCATTTGGCTTCCCAGAATCATACTCTTCCTCCAGGAGAGGTTTTTCTACAGTCAGAAAATACTGCCATGAACCTCAATAAATTTATTTCAATCAACTGACTAATACCTGAAGAGATATTACCTAGCCTAGGTCTAGCAACAGCTGCTGAAGCTAGGAAGAATAAGTGGGGTATTTGCCCCAAGTTGTCTGTTTGAGAACCTGAAGAGGGTCTTGACTTGTTGTTCTTGATATATCGATATTCTTAAAACACTGTCATTAATATATCACACTCAGCTTTTGCTGTTTGAATCTGTGTTCCAGTTTTGGGAGTGATGGAGCATAACATAAAGAAAATACTGCCATTTCCCTCAGTATGGGACCTACAACCAACAACTCTATCCAAAAGTTTTCTTCTTTCTGGAAAAGAGAGTTTCATGGGAAAATGCAAGCATATATATTTCTTTGGTCCAATACATGCAATTGCACAATTTTCATGTTTTCCCTATGAAAAAATGAGTTAAACAATACTAAGACATTTCATCTAGATTGACTCCGGGGAAGCCACATAGTTAACAAAGATAGTAAGGTGGCCAAGCTAAGGTCTTCTGTAATGCAAAACAGACTTAATTAACCAATTTCTGCCAAAACAAATTCTGAATGCTTTGTTCTCCACCTCATTGTGGTTTATCTTTATAGACTCTGGCCATTTTCATGGATTTAGCCAGAACTATCATACTGCCCCCAAAATAAGATGATTTCAAATATAAAGCCACCCTCATTTTTCAAACGATACATACAAAAATCAGCAAAATCTATTAAAAAAAAAAAACAACCAACCCTTGACACTCCTCAGACCATGTCCTCCAGCCACAGCCTCCAAAGCCCTTCCTACTCATGGTCAGCCTGTAACTTTAACTCTTCTTACTTTCAGCATTTGATAAAATATCAAATAACAATCAAGAAGGCTCCATTAAAAACAGCCAAAAACCGGCGGAACAAGGAATCAGAAAATAACAGAATTACTCTGGAAATTACTAGAAATTACTGGAAGTCCTTTTAATAAAATTAGGAATTAAAAAAAGCAAGCAGAAGCTGCCATACTGAAAAACACTGTAAGATACCATAAACAAAAAAATACTTCCATATATATACAAAATATTTAATAAGTTTGACATACATTTAAAATAATTTTCTAAACTACTTACTACCTTTTTCAAATACAGACAAAACATTTACAAGTATACATCAGTATGATGAAGAGTTCAGTCCTTACAAACATTTCTGAAACAAATGAAAAATTCTTTGTTGAGTTAAGCAAGGGCTTCCCCCCCTTTCCAGATCTGATTTCAGTAGGTATTAAAACAAGAGCAACCTCAATCATGAGTCTCAATCGTTATTATCATACAATGATATAGGTGGGAAGGAACCTTTGGAGGTCATCTGGTCCAACTTCCTGCTCATACCAGGGCCAACTTGTTGCACAATGGGCACTGTACCATCTGTCAACTGTACGGACAGGTATAATGTGAACAAACATACCATTGAATAAAGATGAAAGTAACAGAGCACTGTAGTAGCTTTGATTAGTACTGCATACAGTTTTGATGTACATTTTAAAATGTACACAAAAATTCCTGCACACCATGTACCCTGTTGCTACCAGCAGGTGTCTACATCAGCAAGGCAATGTATCATCCAGTCATGTGCAGCTCATACCAACATCACTTTCTTTTTGTGAAGTATAAATCATTGCACCAATGGTGCTTCAATGTTCAAAGGCAATTTAAAGTTCTCATTATTCGTGGTATATGGTACACCTCTCATGATCAAAACATCTTTGTCTTTACAATTTTGATGAGATTTCTCTTGAACGTGCCTAGAGAAAATGCTGCATCTTCAGGCTTACTTTATTCTTTAATTCCCAGAGCCAAAGGCAGACCTCCCAGATTAGATTACTTTGATACTTGGGTAATACTTGATTACTCTGGGTGATTTTGCGCAAGTCATTCAATCACCTTGGTAGTATGATTAGTCAGTGCCAAGGCCTCTCTTCCAACAGTGGTTTCACCGTTTTTGCTTGTCTATCTCAAATTATCTACAACTGTTACTTACAATCTTAGGGATATTATAAACCTTGATTAACCCATGTTTTCAAAGAACATGGAGGTCCTTTGTAAATAGTGAAAACCAAACGTAATGCATTAGTAAGTATAACGATGTCATATAAAATGGTCACTGCCAGAGTGGCAGAATAAGGAAAAAGTCACTAAAGCCATTATTGTCATTATTATTGTTGTCATTATCTGTACTAACTAATTTGCATTAATTTATGTCAAAATGGTATTCTTAGGTTCAAACATCTACACAACTCAAAGCAATTTTTTAAAAACTCCTACGTGAGATGACAAGAGATTACCATCACTGTGCAGTCCTTTCCCCATCTTATACCTCTGAAGTAAACCAGCCATAATTGCTCCGTATGTATACAACTCAGTAGCAAGATCTGTCATGGCTACTCCTGGTCTAACTGGCTCACCATCCTAAAAAAAACCAACACCCAAAACCAAACCAAATCAACCAACCAAACAAACAAAAAAAAAAAAAAAGAAAACAAGAAGAGGCAAAACATTTCTTTTTGTTATAGTACATTCTACACAAGACTCATCTGGAAAAGTGTTTACATGTTTCTGCATTGCAAACTCCAAGAAATAAGAATATCTTAGAGTGAACCAAAACAAAAACTGCCACTGAAGAACAGATATTCTTGCAGTATCTACACAATCCTGTAACTTCGCAATGCTGCAGCCTGCAAATTGTGAATGATTTATTATGCTAATTTTTGCCCTAATAACATAATGCTTGAACTCACTGATGCAAAAATGAAAGAGATACTGTTAGAGACAAGAAAATCCAGTGAAAACTGAATTTCATTTTGCCTGGAAGCCAAAGGTCTAAAGGATTTCCACAGTATGCTGACCCGGGTGCATGCCTGTTTGAAAGGTAGAACCATATTGCTTTGCTCTTCTCACTCTCTTGTTCTCCTTCCTTTCCTGGCCCTCCCCCAGCCAAATCTCAGGTTTGTATTTTCCAGTCCATACACTCCAGGCTTCTAGTGGGAAAACAAAAAAAACTTTGTTTTGTTTACACAGGTACACATTACACATGTAAATACATGCAAATTCCTGACATTCTGACCAAAAATCACTGGAAAGTTGTTGGTTCAAATATCCTTTTTCAATATGTCATCCCATTTTCTGGCATCAAGGGAAGAATCTTCATTTTACACCATGTGTTTCAGAACTTCCCTAATCATTGGCACAAAATACGGCTGCTCTACAATCGATGGCAAAATGACCTTCTAATTTCAGTGAATATAGGCTTTTACAATAGAAGCTTAAAAGTGCCTCTCCTGAGATATGCTCCCACTTCCTGCAGTGAAAAGTTTGAGGTGGGATGCTCAGATTCTGATAGCCATTGCTTGTCTTGAAGTACAGTCCACAAATAGCAGCACTAAAGGTAATGGGACAGTTTCAGATTTTCAGCACCTAAGCCTATCACAAGCCAACTTAAAATCAGTATAATTGATAAATAATAACTGTTTGTTTATGTAAAGAAAAACTAAATGTGGCCTGAAGCACCCACTTTCATTCAAAATGGGTTTGTGGTACAGATTTACACAAAACAGATCATAGAATCATAGAATATCTCAAGTTGGAAAGGACCCATAGGGATCATCGAGTCCAACTCCCTGCTCCTCGCAGGACCACTTAACACTAAACCACATGACTAAGATCATCATCCAGACACTCCTTGAACTCTGACAGGCTTGGTGCCGTGACCACTTCCCTGGGGAGCCTGTTCCAGGGACTGACCACCCTCTCAGTGAAGAACCTTTTCCTAGGGTCCAACCTGAACTTCCCCTGACGCAGCTTCATTCCATTTCCTCGTGTCCTGTCGCTGGTCACCAGAGAGAAGAGGTCAGCACCTCCCTCTCCACTGCCCGCCGTGAGGAAGGTGTAGACTGCCATGAGGGCACCCCTCAGCCGTCACTTCTCCAAGCTGAACAAGCCAAGTGACCTCAGCGCTTCTCCTAAGTCTTGCCCTCGAGGCCTTTCACCATCTCCATCGCCCTCCCCTGGACACACTCTAATAGTTTGATGTCCTTCTTACACTGAGGCGCACACAGGACTCAAGGTGGGGCTGCACCAATGCAGTGCTCAGTGGGACAGTCACCTCCCTCGACTGGCTAGCTATGCTGTGCTTGATGCACCCCAGGACATGGTTGGCCCTTTTGGCTGCCAGGGCACACTGTTGACTCATATTCAACCTGGCATCAACCCAAACCCCCTGATCTCTTTCCGTGGGGCTGCTCTCCAGCCTCTCATCCCCCGGTTTGTATGTATAACCAGGATTACCCCGTCCTAGGTGGAGAATCCTGCATTCCATACAGTTGGTGGTTGCCCAGCTCTCTAGTCTATCCAGGTAGAATCATAGAATCATAGAATCATTTAGGTTGGAAAAGACCATTAAGATCACTGAGTTCAACCATTAACCTAACACGGCCAAGTCCACCACTAAAACATGTCCCTAAGCACCACATCTACAAGTCTTTTAAATACCTCCAGGGATGGTGACTCCACCGCTTCCCTGGGCAGCCTGTTCCAGCGCTTGACAACTGTAAGGCCTCTCTACTGTCAAGGGAGTCCACAGCTCCTCCTAGTTTAGTATCATCGGCAAACTTACTTAATGTACATTCAATTCCTGCATCCAGATCATTTATAAAAACATTAAAGAGCACTGGCCCTAAAATCTAGCCCTGGGGAACCGCACTGGTGACTGGCCGCCAGCCTGATGTAATCCCATTTACTATAGCTCTTTGAACCTGACCTGTCAGCCAATTGCTCACCCAACATATTATGGACTTGTCTAGCTGTGTGCTGGACATTTTGTCCAGAAGCATACTGTGAGAGACAGTATGAAAAGCTTTGCTAAAATCCAAGAACAGTGAAGGAAGGCTGGCTTAAGATAGTTCAGGTATGTGCACAGCAGTTTTAAGGGAACTAGTCTGAAGAGGTTTGTCACAAATCTTCAGAAGATAATGACTAAAGAAAATTCCTGTAAATGACAGATTCTGGAGTGCTGAGTAATTGCAGCCACTGGTATGGTGCAGAGGGTAGGATGGACATCAGCAACAGCAGTGTAAGCATTTTAAATGCCTGGTCTGTGTCCCTGGAGTCAGAGGCAAGGTTAGCAGCTACAGGTTTCCACGTAGGTTGGTTTCTGAGCAAACGATAAGCTGATGCTGGATTTAACGGAGTGACATCCTGAGATACTGGATTACCAGGGAGACAGCAGGTTCTTCCTGTCCCTCAAAAGATGTACCCTGTCAAGGTGCAATATGAAATCCATTGTTCTCCTTAAACAAAAGACTCTGATAATGCTATCCATGATATTTCAAGGAAGACTCCGTGTTTAGCATTAACTGAGGGAGCCCAAACAGCTTTGGGGTTGCCTGAATACAGCCTGCAGAACCTGTGAAGAGGGAATCAGCTTCATTCCTTTCCCCTTATTCTTGTGGTCCCAGTCATAAATGCACAACAATTTCTAGACTACATTGGAAATGGATTAAGTTCTTCTTCATGAATAATGGGTGTCACCAAACAATGACTGCATTACATGAAAGAATCTCAAAATTGTACAGTTTTGAGCCCAGTCAACTAGTACAGGCATTTTGGAATAAAATCATTTTATCTTTAATTCTTCCCAGTCTCTTGCACATGGAAATAGGTATAATAGCTGTCCACAATCTCTTTGCTTCCTTCTCCGTACCTTCCTTCCCCAAGCAGAAAAGAATTCTTTTTTATGTAAGTGCTGGAAGTTAGAACAAGGTCTTGCTGCTGAGAAGTTTAAAAAGAAGTCATTCTAAACTTTCCACCTGTTGGCATTTCTTATGCCATGGAAATTTTGTATTCTAGATACTTATGAAAAGAGATCCCAGCATCCCAGTTTCAACCTAATACATAATGAGACAAATCCTTGCATTTATTGTTTTAGACCCTACCTTTTATGTGAGTTACTTCCTTGAAGGAAATGAAGGGAAACTGGTGGAGCTCATTCAGGAAGTCCCCTGAAGCTTTCCTTCCTATCCCATCCTTGCCTGTAAGAGCAGATACGGATAAGAGTGATCTTTCATCTGGCCTAGTGGATTAAGTCAGTAGTTTTACATCTTAGCATTAAAAATCATAGAATCATAGAACTGTTTAGGTTGGAAAGGACCTTTAAGATCATCGAGTCCAACCATTAACTTAGCACTGCCAAGTCCACCACTAAACCAT
The DNA here is from genome assembly GCF_018139145.2 of Gymnogyps californianus. Classification (NCBI taxonomy): domain Eukaryota; kingdom Metazoa; phylum Chordata; class Aves; order Accipitriformes; family Cathartidae; genus Gymnogyps; species Gymnogyps californianus. Next base: position 69,215,426 of record NC_059500.1, on the reverse strand, counting down.
GTCCCTAAGTGCCACATCTACACATCTTTTAACTACTTCCAGGGATGGAACTCAACCACTTCCCTGGACAGCCTGTTCCAGTGCTTGACAACCCTTTCGGTGAAGAAATTTTTCCTAATATCCAATCTAAACCTCCCCTGGGGCAACTTGAGGCCATTTCCTCTTGTCCTATCACTTGTTACTTGGGAGAAGAGACCAACACCCACCTCGCTACAACCTCCTTTCAGGTACTTGGGAATCAGGGTGCATGTGCATTGATGTCAGGCTGGCACTTCCTCAGGAGCCTGCAGGACTGCAGTGGTCTGATGAATGCATTCATGAACACCTCCATCTGAAATATCCCAATGACCAGTGTAAATTTAGAGTCACAGAGAGTGCCACAGCAGATTTGTCTCTACCGTCTTCGGTCTGAAGTGCAATACTAGTTGAAAATACAGCTATCCATCATGTGATTGCAGCAGCTGTTCCCTGCTTCCCATGGTTTCATGCCATTTTATATACAGCAGCTAGAAGGGCTGTGCTGGGTATTGGTGGTATCAGCATTCCTGGTGGAAAAATTCAGATGGGAAGAAATCAGCAGTAAAACTTGCAAGTATAGTCCTGAAAGGAGTCAAAATCTGTCTTCCAAGTTTGTTTGCTCCAGTTTTCCTCTGAAGACTTCTCTTTATTTTTGGTTTGCTTGTACCAGAATCCTATCAAGCAAATAACAGGTAAAGCTTCAGTGACTTAGGACCTCTTCTTCTAAGTCAAGTTTGAACAAATCATTTACCTATTGCAGCCGAGTCACAGTTTTTTCTGGCCTTGACAATATAACCAAGTGGTAGGAGCACTGGGGGTGTTGAATTTCCTTTTAAATTGTCTTTTTTTTTTTCTTCAAACAGCCCTGGTTGTTGCAATGGAAAAAAAGAATCACTCTTGTTTTTTGAACCGTGCTAGATCTTGCAGTGGGCCATCTCCCAGGAAAAGGGAAATGGGAGATCTGAGTCTGAATGCCTTGCAGGTCTTGAGGAACCAAGTGGAAGGGAAGGATTTTCTGCACCATGAAGTATTCATTGCTGCTTTTTTCTGGGAAATCAACACACAGTCTGTGGTAAGGAGCAAAATCAAGACTTTAAGAGCCTCCTCACATTAGTGTGCTCAATTTTCATTACAGAAATGCTGGATTCTACTTTCCAGCATCCACTATTAGGCATTCCATTTCTCTCCGGGATCTTCCTTAGTGTTTTTAATGCCCTCACTTCTGGGTTTAAGGAAGAATCCAATAAAATGGGGACATGGGGTTGGGGGTTGAAAATAGAGAAAGCCCAAAGCTGCTGAAGTGTTTCGTAGCCGGTGTTGAAACCCCTCTGTTCTTTGTGTTTTGGAACGTGACAGTCTCAGAACTGCAGAGATGCTGCAATCTCCTCAGAAGGAAAATGTGTTTCAGACTTAGCTTCTCTGCATACCATTGCCTTTGCTTTGAAGGTGAAGATGAGAAGTAAATCAACTGTCCTGTCTTTTGGTACAAAGCTATGCGAACTAAGGAGAGTAAGTGTGCCTGAAACCTTGGCCTTAGTTGCCCAAGGACCACTGAGAAGCACCTGCACAGAAAGAAGGAAAAACTGGCAGCTGTACTACCAAGACCAAAGCCCCATGTAAGCCAGTGTCCTGTCTGATAGCAGCACGTGGGAAAAGACCAGATGAACACAGCAAGCAGTTGGCAGTCTTTCTTCCACTGAGTCTTAGCTTCTGTGTGTCACGGGCTCAGACCTCCTCAACCAGAGAAAGTGTCTTCCTACCTGATGGTCCTTGGACTTTTCATCCCTGAAGATGTCTGGAAGTTCTTAAAGATTAGGTTTTAAACAGGTTCAAAGTACCCTGTGCCAGTCATCATAACTCAATGAAATGACATTTCATTATGGCTGGAACCTGGCCCTGATTGCCTTGAGCAACCACGCACCATGCTGAGCACACACAGAGGCCTATTGCTCTCTTTATGTAAGTGCTTTCCTTTGAATTCAACATTGAAATCATGTTTTGTTCTCTTTGAACCCAGCTCTGCACTGAGATGTGCAAACATCTCAGCAGTTTTGACCTCCACAATCGCTACAAATCTGCTTTTGGCAATCAGTGGTGCATCACATGCAGTTATAGAGTGCCATTTTGCTGGTAGCCATAGAAACAGATGTTTTCCAGTCCTTCAGTGAAGGCTGGGTTCATGTCTACGCACACACAACTCAGAAAAGGGAGGGATAGGATGCATGCTGCCAGAGAACTGAAGATTTACCTTAAGTATTCTGAGCTCACCAGGAGTCCGCTCTAATCACCATCAAGAGAAAAGGAGTTGAGCCAATGTTGAAGGCTTAGGCAGAGTTGAGGCAGAGCGTATTCGCGAATTGCTACTGCTCACCGCATCATCCTCTTTTCTGGGCAGATCCCAGTAATGAGTAGTCATAAGACAAAAAGTACTACCAGGTCCACTTCTCAGGTAATACTGAAACAAAATAGGAAGAAGCAATTTTGCATATTTGGCTGTCTGATATGGAGAGAGATGCCACAAGCTTGGGAACATCAAGTCCTAAGTGTCTCACAGAAAACAAGTGAGCTGGACACAAGGTAGAGTCGGCACAGAAAGTTTGCCAGCTGTTTTATTAGATCACCACTCCTAATGGTATGCATGTCTGACCAGTGCCAGCTCCTGTAGTCTAGACATATCACAAGGGGAAAAGCACTAATTACAGTCTCCATTTTGTTCAGAGGACACTCCCTCACCCTGCTAGACAGAAAGGCTTGTCTGTGGCATGCTCTCTCCTCACTGTTCTGCCACACATAAAGAGACAAGCTTTATATTCATGACAATAAATTCAAAACCTTATCCCCTGGTGTGTCCTCAATAGTGTTTTGGAAACCGATCTAGTTTTTAACTGGAGGCTCAGGAATTTAAAATTGCATTGCTGTCAGTGGAGCCAAGCAGCTGTCTCCTTCAAGAAAGAAAAAGAATCAAAGAAAATGATCCTAACTTTGTCACAGAAATAACAAGCAGCCACAGTTCTGCAGATGCCTTCTCTGAGAAGCAACGATACGAAGTGGGATGATGTTCTTGTAGCTTACCTTGAATAGTTCTCAGATAGTCGAGGGCTTTGAAGCAGGATGAAATATCTTGTGAGAAATCAAAGACATCAACAGAATGGCATTTGATGTAACTTTAAACAATGAGGCTTAGGTTCAACCAACCTGCTTGGGCTCAGGAAAATTAGGTCCTGATTGCTCCCCTATAGTTGCAACATAACGAAAAAAGCTGTTTCCTTCCCTGCCTCAGGTTCTTCATCTGTTGATACTGGCCCTAATAAGTCACATTTATTGGCTCTTTCAGACCAAGAATCATGGTATTTCCCTACAGTAATCTCTTAGAGTGGTATTTTTAGGGGAGCCTGAACTACTTCAATTCTGCTCCTGCTGCAGTCAGTCAGCATTTCATTGGTAGAAGTGTTAGCAGTTAGAGAAATAGGAATTTGATTGCAGCTGTCAGAGAGTGCAGTTACGCCAGTGCTGGGAGGGTTTGGAAATCCAGCCCATGCTGTCATTAAGAAAAGATGGAAGGGAAAAAAAAAATAAAGCAAACAAACAATCCAGGTGCATGTCTGTTCCCCTACATGGAGTTCATAACATCGGCAGCAGAAAAATAATTAACTTAATTGATTATGCATATGTCACCAGCAGGAATAGGATTAATATGATAAATTTACTAATGGACGTTCACCACTTCCTTTCTTCTCTTTCCTGTTCTGAGTCCCTGCCATACATAAGCACTCTTGTTATAAGAGCTGTTTTCAAGGTACAGTTTCTGACTGTTGTGTGGCCCCTGGAAGACAGCGAGAGCCACACACCATGTGTCAATAGGAGAGGAAAAAGCAAGAAGTTTTGTTAGTTAAATCAGACCTCCTCTCTAATTCTTCCCTCTCTGCAGTGTTATAATCTGATTATTGAGATCAGCATTCATGTCTTCCCTGTCCATGTCCAGGTTAGAGGAATCTGCCCTGGCTCAGGAAAAGCTTTGGATCTATAAGCAGGATTCATGCTGTTGCAGTAGTGGATCCTCACTGAGACACCTCCACTGCAGTCTCCATACAAGAGCCTGAGGAAATAGAAATAGGTCCCTGGATGCTCCAGTGAAGACAGAGCCCTGTGCAAGCTGTCTCCAGCCCTGAGCAGCACACAGAGTCCATGTCCAGAGTTTAGGATTTAAACTGAATAAAAGCAATGGTTGAAGGAGGAGTAATAAATATTTAAAGGAAAACATGTACAAGAACCTGCCGTTGAGTCTATTGGTGGAGGTAAGTCTCAGTCCTGCTGGCATTTAAGGTTATGCCAGCTTCTTTCATAGCTTCAGCTTTGAAAATTAAAGTCCACAGGTGCTAGAAATCAGTTCTGCCGAGGTGTCACAACTTGGTCAGTCATAAAAGACCAGAGGCCCTAGAGAGGGGCAAAGAACAAGAAACATGGTCTAGCAGGACTAGACGTCTACTTTTCTAATACTCAGCTAAGCCCTGGTCTCTCAGGAAGGTCTGACACGTCAGTGTACCTGAAGTGCAGCCTACTGGCAATGCATGTGGAAGTACGTTTCCCCTCACTTATTGCTTCCCTCAGGAAGCACTGTTGTGCTCCAGGCAGATATTGGAAACAAATCTCTTTTTAAACAAAGCTGATGTCAAACTGCGATGCAGTTTCTCAGCACTAGACTAAGATCTCTAGACCTTTCAGACTGTTGAACTGCTAGCAGTTTTCACCTTAGTCTAGTTGAACCCTTCAGAAAGACAGATTTCTTATTTTAGATGCATATGTGTGAATGTTAATCAGGAAACAAAGGCTTCCTTGTAAAATGTGATAATCTGTTGTCCTCTGAAGCACAGAACAACATTTTCAGACCAAGGAACAAAATGACTCAGTGTTTTATTTATTTTAATGGATTACTTTTGCATGTGCATTACATTAGTTGATGCCCTGACTCCACCAGCAGAGTCTAATTCTCATGCTAGCCTAGAGCTGCCTTTTTCTGCAATTTTCCCATCTTTTACATGGGAGATGGAACTCCTCATACTTCATGATACCCACTGCCAGGTGATGCACCTATGATGCCGCTGTTACGTGGACGTCCTATAGCTGTGATGCAGAAGTGAAAGGGCCCTGGGAAGACACGGCCCAGGCCTCGGTGACTGGCGTGAAACACCGATGCCGAGCACAAGACAAGAGATGGGGGGATGGAGTGGACGGTGGCGTTGCAGTAATGCCGGACACGTGTGCGAGCGCCACGGGCGAGGAGTGCCCGTTGCGACGTTCCCAAGCGATGGACGGTGATGTCCCCGAGTGATGGACGGTGACGTCACGGAGCGATGGGTTCTGATGTCACCGAGGGATGGACTGCAACATGTCCAAGCGACGGACTATGACATCCCCGAGCGATGGATTGTGACCACGCGTCCCTCGCTGCTTATACCCGGGCGCCGAGTCTCACCCAGCCGGCTCGTGCCCGCACTCCAGCTGAGCGAGGAGGCGAGGTTGGAGTGTTGAGCGAGGCTGTTGCTGGTGCTGAGGTCGTGCTCGGGGAGTTCTTCACTGCAACTCTCAGTGCCCGACCGCAGAGCCATTGAAGGATTTTCCCCGGCCCTGCCTGGGTCAGGCAGCCGGGGCACCCAGGAGGCCCGCTCGCAGCAGCAGAGGTGAGCTGTGCAGGGAAACCTCGCCCTGGGGAGCTGGGAGGGCTTCCTTCTTGAGGGGCCCGGACGTCTCTTCCAGCCCTCCCTGGACCAGCGAATGACTGTGGCCTGTCTTCCTTTTCTAGCGTGACGCCCGCTGCTGCAGCGCCAGTGAGAGGGAGCGGCTCGACATCCCCAGCTCCCCCCCCCAGCCCACCGCAGCACGTGGAGAGCATGGCCACGGAGCTGGAGAACCGCTGTCCAATATGCCTGGACAGCTGGGAGGAGGCCAGCTACGTACTGCCATGCCTCCACCAATTCTGCTACCCGTGCATCGTGCGGTGGGCTGAGAGCAAGCCCGAGTGCCCCCTCTGCAAGAGGAGGCTGAGATCCATCTTGCACTCGGTGCGGGCGGACGACGACTTTGAGGAGCACGTCATCCCACCACCTGCAGCACCATCACTCGTCGTCCACCTGGCAGGAGGAGCTGCCGGACACCCAGCCGCCCACGGCCTCCATCACCCTGCGGCACCCCAGCCACCGGCCGCGAGGCCGCTGCCCATGGCTCCGGTGGGCGGCTTCTATGCCTGCGTCTGGGCATCCGTCTTCCGCGTCCACCCCGCTGTCCTCCATCCCCTGCTGCCCTGGCTGCGTCAGGAGCTGGGGCAGCTCTTTGAGGATGCCCAGGAAGCAGCAGCAGCGCAGAGCCTCGTCATATCCAGCCTGTGCTACTTTGGCCCGGATGAGGAGGCTCTGATCCAGCTGCTGCAGGCCTCCCTGGGCAGGCGCACGAGGAGCTTTGTCCACCAGCTCGTTGACACCACCGTGCGCCGGTGCAGCGGGGAGGTCCGGCGTCGAACGGGCCTCGAGGACGCCCGTGCTGCCGGGGGCAGGAGGGCAGCCCCGAGGCTGCTCCCGGCCCCGCTGCCTCCCGAGGGGAGCCTCCTGCTCCCAGCCCAGCCCTCCGGGGGGGTCCCGGCAGCCCCCCCAACGCCCCTGTTCCCACCCACAGGGAGCGAGAAGAGGCACGGCAGGACCTAGAGGAGGCTGTGCCCGGGCCCTCCGCTCCCAGCCGGGGCAGACAGCACTCCTCTCGGGGGCCCCGGCGAGCCCCAAAGAGGAGGGCCGGCAGCCCTGAGGACCCTCCCAACCCCGCAAGAAGCCACCCCACCATCAGTGACGCTGGGAGGGTGCCTCAGGGGCCGGCCAAGCCACGGCCGGGCCGGCAGCTGGGGCTCAGGCTTGTCCCCACGACAGCCCAGCCCCTAAATCGAGTTCTTCTGCAATAGAAGAAATAAAGGCGTGAAAACCGCAGACAAATTCTCCGTATTCCTGACAATGCGGCTGGCGTTGCTTTCCAAAGGTGCGGGTGGGTTTTCTGGGAAGAAATCCGCAGTCTAGTCTTGTCTTTGGCTTTCAAAACGGAGGCCTTGCAGCCATAAACCACGTGCTGGGGGGCTGCTTGTGACCTGGCAGTGGAAAAGGTGTACAGTTCAGAGCCGGCAAGGAGACCAGTAGGCTCTCAGTAGTAGCCTAGGTCCAATTATTAGCCAGGACGAGAAAATAAAGGATTGAAGGTGACGGAAAAAAGTCCTCAGCTTTACTAACAATATTAAAGCGGGGCAGGTTCATGTTGATGGTTTCTTCTACTTGCTCGCATCAGGATCTCCTTGGCATCGTTGCTATGATTTGCTAACATGCACTCAGTTCTTGCCCTTTTCTCTTTGATCTGTTACCTTGCATTACCTCTGAATATGCTGCATGTTTCTTCTGCAGACGCCACGTACTAGTTCCGCGTTCCCTTTGCTCCCCCGAAAGCATGTTTTGCCCAGCTCCAGGCCTGTGTCTCTGCTGCTGTTTTGAGCTTTGGGGTTGAGGACACCGCAAAAATCATAGAATCACCGAATCATAGAATGGTTTGGGCTGGAAGGGACCTGTAAAGGGCATCTAGTCCAACCCCCCTGCAATGAGCAGAGACATCTTCAATTAGATCAGGTTGCTCAGAGCCCTGTCCAGCCTGACCTTGGATGTTTCCAGCGATGGGGCATCTACCACCTCTCTGGGCAACCTGTTCCAGTGTTTCACCACCCTCATTGCAAAAAATTTCTTCCTTATATCTAGCCTGAATCTACCCTCTTTTAGTTTAAAACCATTACCCCTTGTCCTATTGCTACAGGCTCTACTCAAAAGTCTGTCCCCATCTGTCTTATAAGCCCCCTTTAAGTACTGAAAGGCTGCAATAAGGTCTCCCCAGAGCCTGCTCTTCTCCAGCCTGAGCAACCCCAACTCTCTCAGCCTGTCCTCACAGGAGACGTGTTCCATCCCTCTGATCATTTTGGTGGCCCTTCTCTGGACCCGCTCCAACAGGTCCGTGTCTTTCTTGTACTGGGGACTCCAGAGCTGGAGGCAGTACTCCAGGTGGGGTCTCATGAGAGTGGACTAGAGGGGCAGAATCACCTCCCTCGACCTGCTGGCCACGCTTCTTTGGATGCAGCCCAGGAGACGGTTGGCTTTCTGGGCTGCGAGCGCACATTGCCGGCTCGTGTCCAGCTTTTCACCCACCAGTCCCCCCAAGTCCTTCTCCACAGGGCTGCCCTCAATCCCTTCATCCCCCAGCTGGAACTGATACCGGGGCTTGCCCCAACCCGGGTGCAGGACCTTGCACTTGGCCTTGTTGAACCTCATGTGGTTCCCACGGGCCCACTTCTCGAGCTTGTCCAGCTCCCTCTGAATGGCATCCCATCCCCTAGGCATGTCAGCTGCACCACTCAGCTTGGTGACTTCAGCTGGGCTGTCGGCCGTGTCGCCTTTTGAGAGGAACACCCCTTAATTCCTTTGAGGTATTTCACCGGTCTTCCCTTGTTGGCTCCTGTTACCTCAGGAGCCCCTGGCTCATCTCCGTAAGACTTCACGTGTCCTCCAGTGTACTGAGCGAGTCTGCGAGCAACAGGCTGAGGGTCCTCGCTAGCACCCCGTCCCTCTGCCCTTGGCGTCTCGTCCCATGGCTTGTCACAGGCGAGCCTGATGTTATGCCCCTCGCCCATCAAGTCCAGTTTAAAGCTCTGTCAATCAGCCCCGCTAGCTTGTGAGCAAAGACCCGCTTCCCCCTTTGAGAAAGATGAATGCCATCCGATGCCAGCAGGCCCAGTGCCTTGTAGACCATCTCATTATCGAAAACCCCCAAATTCTGGCGGTGACACCAGCCACGGAGCCATGTATCAACAGACTGAGTCCGGCTGTTTCGTCCAGTATCGCTGCCCGCAACTGGAAGGACAGAGGAAAAAACTACCTGTGCCCCGGATCCCCTTCCCAACTGTCCCAAGGCCCTGAAGTCTCTTTCGATTGGCCTTGGACGACGCGTTGCGCCTTCATCGCCACCCACATGCAAGAGCAATAACGGGTAATAGTCCGAGGGCCGTAGCAGGCTAGGACGTTTCCTAGTGATGTCCTTAACCCGGGCCCCAGGGAGGCAGCAGACTTCCCTACGAGGAGGGTCTGTCCGGCAGATCGGGCCCTCTGAAGATGCACGTGCATTTGCGGAGGTAGGTAGATGTGACCCAGTTCATCTCAATGGGCTGAAACCCAGGGATGTACACTACTACAGAATTGGAACAAGCTTCCCATTACTTTCCCCTGAGAAATACCCGACCTTGCACTACTGCTTTGGCTTTTTCACAGCAGGCTTCAGTAGGAAGAAGCTTCTGATCACAGCTTTTGTCGTACGACTCCACTCAGGTGACATACATGCCGCCCACACGTCTTCTCTGTCAACGCTTCCAGCTTGGATCTAAGCTTTTAGTGCCTAGCTATTGACAGGAGAAAAGCTTCCGTATCTTTCTTTTTCAGGATTGAGATTAAATTTGATTAGCATTCATGCTACTTCAGTTCTGTGCCATTTCTGCACGTTCTCCAGCATGCGGCATGACTCAGGAGCCTGGGTTGCACTGCAGTCTTGTGCTGCCGACATACCTTCCAGGCCCTTGTATTGCAAATTTGCAGCACATCCTTTCTGTTCTGGCATCCCAGCTGCTGTGCACAGAGGGCTGCTGCCTAGAGGGCAGCGGGGAGATGGCTTCTGTCCCTTCCTAGTTCAGCCAGTCCGGATGACTTGGCTTATTGGTTCAGGTGCTGCCCCAACGCACGTTTTTCAGGAGAGTTTGGGAAGGTTGGGCCCCATCCTGAATTTTGCTTGCAAGAGTGGTTGAAGCATTCCTCCACTTACACATCAGAAGTCTATTTTTAAAAGTACCAGTTTGGAAGGTCGGAGCATAAGGAGTCTCAGTGTGCATACCCTAGATACCAAATAGCTGGACAAGCGAGGAAGAACCAAGAAGATGTGATAACATGTCAGCTGAGCTGCTCAGAATGAAGCACCAGCCTTTCCCATGCGCACAGCAGGTGCGTCAATTTACACAACGCTGTGCAGACAGAACTTAATCGGCATCTACTGCAGGCCACAGCAGAGTCGATGCACCACACACTCACACCTTGTGCAGCTGCTGCTGCTGCACGTTTATTCCTTAGAGCAATTTAGACCATGCGTAGTTTTGTTCTAGACTTGCTTTCAAACTGCTGCAGACGTGAGAGCTTTAAGACATGTCTACACAACCCAGAAACGGTCAGTTTAACATTCTCTTCCATTTGTTAGGAACATGAACTGAAAGGATTCTTTGCCAGGCACAGCAGATTTCTGACAGTACCACAGACCTTTCAAATGAAGTATGAAAGAGGACTGCACTGTAAGTAACGCTTGTTTCATCAAATGCTTCCCCTTTTGGCTATAGCTGGCTTTGTCTAAAGAGCCAAACAGCCGTGTCCGAGTCAAAAGCTCAGTAGAATTGCACTCTTCCCCTCTTGCCCAAAGGATCCTTGCGAGTACAATCTTGGTTTTCGTTAACTTGCCAAAGAGCCGCAGCAGTTCCTCAGGAGTCAAAAGTACATAAATACCAGCACGTTGTACACAGCAGAGCTGCTTGGCTTGGAAGCGTCCATTCTGAGTGAATGGCCATGGCCAAAAAAGTGAGAGCAAGTCAGGTGGGAAGACTTCCTGGCTCAAAGCAGCATGATGTTAACATTGCTCTGGGCACCCACCTCTCTGTGGCAGCGTGCTGCTGAGCTGTCTGCCCCACCCCGGCCCAAGGGGTATCAGGAACTGAACAGAAAAACCCTTCTGGAAAAGGGACCGTGTCCTGTGGTGTCTCCACGGGGCAGGGGGTGTGCAGCCACCTTCTGCAAACGGACACCCAGGGCTTGGGGCTGGAGGCAGCCATACGCTTTGATTCCCCTGTGGCTAGAACAAGATCCCAAGAGCGAGCCACGTGCTGCCTGTGACCCCCCGTGGGAGGAAGCGGGGGAGCCCAGAGGGCTGGCCAGCAGTGCTGGGCTGTGGGGAGAGCCTGTGGGACTTTGTCCTGCAGCCTCCAAGGGAGGCACGAGGCGTTATCGAATGAGCCCTCTTGCCGCATGTGCCCGGAGACGTCAGCCACGGCCAGAGCGACCTGACGGGGCCCTGGGAAGACACGGCCCAGGCCTCGGTGACTGGCGTGAAACACCGATGCCGAGCACAGGACAAGAGATGGGGGGATGGAGTGGACGGTGGCGTTGCAGTAATGCCGGACACGTGTGCGAGCGCCACGGGCGAGGAGTGCCCGTTGCGACGTTCCCAAGCGATGGACGGTGATGTCCCCGAGTGATGGACGGTGACGTCACGGAGCGATGGGTTCTGATGTCACCGAGGGATGGACTGCAACATGTCCAAGCGACGGACTATGACATCCCCGAGCGATGGATTGTGACCACGCGTCCCTCGCTGCTTATACCCGGGCGCCGAGTCTCACCCAGCCGGCTCGTGCCCGCACTCCAGCTGAGCGAGGAGGCGAGGTTGGAGTGTTGAGCGAGGCTGTTGCTGGTGCTGAGGTCGTGCTCGGGGAGTTCTTCACTGCAACTCTCAGTGCCCGACCGCAGAGCCATTGAAGGATTTTCCCCGGCCCTGCCTGGGTCAGGCAGCCGGGGCACCCAGGAGGCCCGCTCGCAGCAGCAGAGGTGAGCTGTGCAGGGAAACCTCGCCCTGGGGAGCTGGGAGGGCTTCCTTCTTGAGGGGCCCGGACGTCTCTTCCAGCCCTCCCTGGACCAGCGAATGACTGTGGCCTGTCTTCCTTTTCTAGCGTGACGCCCGCTGCTGCAGCGCCAGTGAGAGGGAGCGGCTCGACATCCCCAGCTCCCCCCCCCAGCCCACCGCAGCACGTGGAGAGCATGGCCACGGAGCTGGAGAACCGCTGTCCAATATGCCTGGACAGCTGGGAGGAGGCCAGCTACGTACTGCCATGCCTCCACCAATTCTGCTACCCGTGCATCGTGCGGTGGGCTGAGAGCAAGCCCGAGTGCCCCTCTGCAAGAGGAGGCTGAGATCCATCTTGCACTCGGTGCGGGCGGACGACGACTTTGAGGAGCACGTCATCCCACCACCTGCAGCACCATCACTCGTCGTCCACCTGGCAGGAGGAGCTGCCGGACACCCAGCCGCCCACGGCCTCCATCACCCTGCGGCACCCCAGCCACCGGCCGCGAGGCCGCTGCCCATGGCTCCGGTGGGCGGCTTCTATGCCTGCGTCTGGGCATCCGTCTTCCGCGTCCACCCCGCTGTCCTCCATCCCCTGCTGCCCTGGCTGCGTCAGGAGCTGGGGCAGCTCTTTGAGGATGCCCAGGAAGCAGCAGCAGCGCAGAGCCTCGTCATATCCAGCCTGTGCTACTTTGGCCCGGATGAGGAGGCTCTGATCCAGCTGCTGCAGGCCTCCCTGGGCAGGCGCACGAGGAGCTTTGTCCACCAGCTCGTTGACACCACCGTGCGCCGGTGCAGCGGGGAGGTCCGGCGTCGAACGGGCCTCGAGGACGCCCGTGCTGCCGGGGGGCAGGAGGGCAGCCCCGAGGCTGCTCCCGGCCCCGCTGCCTCCCGAGGGGAGCCTCCTGCTCCCAGCCCAGCCCTCCGGGGGGGTCCCGGCAGCCCCCCCAACGCCCCTGTTCCCACCCACAGGGAGCGAGAAGAGGCACGGCAGGACCTAGAGGAGGCTGTGCCCGGGCCCTCCGCTCCCAGCCGGGGCAGACAGCACTCCTCTCGGGGGCCCCGGCGAGCCCCAAAGAGGAGGGCCGGCAGCCCTGAGGACCCCTCCCAACCCCGCAAGAAGCCACCCCACCATCAGTGACGCTGGGAGGGTGCCTCAGGGGCCGGCCAAGCCACGGCCGGGCCGGCAGCTGGGGCTCAGGCTTGTCCCCACGACAGCCCAGCCCCCTAAATCGAGTTCTTCTGCAATAGAAGAAATAAAGGCGTGAAAACCGCAGACAAATTCTCCGTATTCCTGACAATGCGGCTGGCGTTGCTTTCCAAAGGTGCGGGTGGGTTTTCTGGGAAGAAATCCGCAGTCTAGTCTTGTCTTTGGCTTTCAAAACGGAGGCCTTGCAGCCATAAACCACGTGCTGGGGGGCTGCTTGTGACCTGGCAGTGGAAAAGGTGTACAGTTCAGAGCCGGCAAGGAGACCAGTAGGCTCTCAGTAGTAGCCTAGGTCCAATTATTAGCCAGGACGAGAAAATAAAGGATTGAAGGTGACGGAAAAAAGTCCTCAGCTTTACTAACAATATTAAAGCGGGGCAGGTTCATGTTGATGGTTTCTTCTACTTGCTCGCATCAGGATCTCCTTGGCATCGTTGCTATGATTTGCTAACATGCACTCAGTTCTTGCCCTTTTCTCTTTGATCTGTTACCTTGCATTACCTCTGAATATGCTGCATGTTTCTTCTGCAGACGCCACGTACTAGTTCCGCGTTCCCTTTGCTCCCCCGAAAGCATGTTTTGCCCAGCTCCAGGCCTGTGTCTCTGCTGCTGTTTTGAGCTTTGGGGTTGAGGACACCGCAAAAATCATAGAATCACCGAATCATAGAATGGTTTGGGCTGGAAGGGACCTGTAAAGGGCATCTAGTCCAACCCCCCTGCAATGAGCAGAGACATCTTCAATTAGATCAGGTTGCTCAGAGCCCTGTCCAGCCTGACCTTGGATGTTTCCAGCGATGGGGCATCTACCACCTCTCTGGGCAACCTGTTCCAGTGTTTCACCACCCTCATTGCAAAAAATTTCTTCCTTATATCTAGCCTGAATCTACCCTCTTTTAGTTTAAAACCATTACCCCTTGTCCTATTGCTACAGGCTCTACTCAAAAGTCTGTCCCCATCTGTCTTATAAGCCCCTTTAAGTACTGAAAGGCTGCAATAAGGTCTCCCCGGAGCCTGCTCTTCTCCAGCCTGAGCAACCCCAACTCTCTCAGCCTGTCCTCACAGGAGACGTGTTCCATCCCTCTGATCATTTTGGTGGCCCTTCTCTGGACCCGCTCCAACAGGTCCGTGTCTTTCTTGTACTGGGGACTCCAGAGCTGGAGGCAGTACTCCAGGTGGGGTCTCATGAGAGTGGACTAGAGGGGCAGAATCACCTCCCTCGACCTGCTGGCCACGCTTCTTTGGATGCAGCCCAGGAGACGGTTGGCTTTCTGGGCTGCGAGCGCACATTGCCGGCTCGTGTCCAGCTTTTCACCCACCAGTCCCCCCAAGTCCTTCTCCACAGGGCTGCCCTCAATCCCTTCATCCCCAGCTGGAACTGATACCGGGGCTTGCCCCAACCCGGGTGCAGGACCTTGCACTTGGCCTTGTTGAACCTCATGTGGTTCCCACGGGCCCACTTCTCGAGCTTGTCCAGCTCCCTCTGAATGGCATCCCATCCCCTAGGCATGTCAGCTGCACCACTCAGCTTGGTGACTTCAGCTGGGCTGTCGGCCGTGTCGCCTTTTGAGAGGAACACCCCTTAATTCCTTTGAGGTATTTCACCGGTCTTCCCTTGTTGGCTCCTGTTACCTCAGGAGCCCCTGGCTCATCTCCGTAAGACTTCACGTGTCCTCCAGTGTACTGAGCGAGTCTGCGAGCAACAGGCTGAGGGTCCTCGCTAGCACCCCGTCCCTCTGCCCTTGGCGTCTCGTCCCATGGCTTGTCACAGGCGAGCCTGATGTTATGCCCCTCGCCCATCAAGTCCAGTTTAAAGCTCTGTCAATCAGCCCCGCTAGCTTGTGAGCAAAGACCCGCTTCCCCCTTTGAGAAAGATGAATGCCATCCGATGCCAGCAGGCCCAGTGCCTTGTAGACCATCTCATTATCGAAAACCCCCAAATTCTGGCGGTGACACCAGCCACGGAGCCATGTATCAACAGACTGAGTCCGGCTGTTTCGTCCAGTATCGCTGCCCGCAACTGGAAGGACAGAGGAAAAAACTACCTGTGCCCCGGATCCCCTTCCCAACTGTCCCAAGGCCCTGAAGTCTCTTTCGATTGGCCTTGGACGACGCGTTGCGCCTTCATCGCCACCCACATGCAAGAGCAATAACGGGTAATAGTCCGAGGGCCGTAGCAGGCTAGGACGTTTCCTAGTGATGTCCTTAACCCGGGCCCCAGGGAGGCAGCAGACTTCCCTACGAGGAGGGTCTGTCCGGCAGATCGGGCCCTCTGAAGATGCACGTGCATTTGCGGAGGTAGGTAGATGTGACCCAGTTCATCTCAATGGGCTGAAACCCAGGGATGTACACTACTACAGAATTGGAACAAGCTTCCCATTACTTTCCCTGAGAAATACCCGACCTTGCACTACTGCTTTGGCTTTTTCACAGCAGGCTTCAGTAGGAAGAAGCTTCTGATCACAGCTTTTGTCGTACGACTCCACTCAGGTGACATACATGCCGCCCACACGTCGTCTCTGTCAACGCTTCCAGCTTGGATCTAAGCTTTTAGTGCCTAGCTATTGACAGGAGAAAAGCTTCCGTATCTTTCTTTTTCAGGATTGAGATTAAATTTGATTAGCATTCATGCTACTTCAGTTCTGTGCCATTTCTGCACGTTCTCCAGCATGCGGCATGACTCAGGAGCCTGGGTTGCACTGCAGTCTTGTGCTGCCGACATACCTTCCAGGCCCTTGTATTGCAAATTTGCAGCACATCCTTTCTGTTCTGGCATCCCAGCTGCTGTGCACAGAGGGCTGCTGCCTAGAGGGCAGCGGGGAGATGGCTTCTGTCCCTTCCTAGTTCAGCCAGTCCGGATGACTTGGCTTATTGGTTCAGGTGCTGCCCCAACGCACGTTTTTCAGGAGAGTTTGGGAAGGTTGGGCCCCATCCTGAATTTTGCTTGCAAGAGTGGTTGAAGCATTCCTCCACTTACACATCAGAAGTCTATTTTTAAAAGTACCAGTTTGGAAGGTCGGAGCATAAGGAGTCTCAGTGTGCATACCCTAGATACCAAATAGCTGGACAAGCGAGGAAGAACCAAGAAGATGTGATAACATGTCAGCTGAGCTGCTCAGAATGAAGCACCAGCCTTTCCCATGCGCACAGCAGGTGCGTCAATTTACACAACGCTGTGCAGACAGAACTTAATCGGCATCTACTGCAGGCCACAGCAGAGTCGATGCACCACACACTCACACCTTGTGCAGCTGCTGCTGCTGCACGTTTATTCCTTAGAGCAATTTAGACCATGCGTAGTTTTGTTCTAGACTTGCTTTCAAACTGCTGCAGACGTGAGAGCTTTAAGACATGTCTACACAACCCAGAAACGGTCAGTTTAACATTCTCTTCCATTTGTTAGGAACATGAACTGAAAGGATTCTTTGCCAGGCACAGCAGATTTCTGACAGTACCACAGACCTTTCAAATGAAGTATGAAAGAGGACTGCACTGTAAGTAACGCTTGTTTCATCAAATGCTTCCCCTTTTGGCTATAGCTGGCTTTGTCTAAAGAGCCAAACAGCCGTGTCCGAGTCAAAAGCTCAGTAGAATTGCACTCTTCCCCCTCTTGCCCAAAGGATCCTTGCGAGTACAATCTTGGTTTTCGTTAACTTGCCAAAGAGCCGCAGCAGTTCCTCAGGAGTCAAAAGTACATAAATACCAGCACGTTGTACACAGCAGAGCTGCTTGGCTTGGAAGCGTCCATTCTGAGTGAATGGCCATGGCCAAAAAAGTGAGAGCAAGTCAGGTGGGAAGACTTCCTGGCTCAAAGCAGCATGATGTTAACATTGCTCTGGGCACCCACCTCTCTGTGGCAGCGTGCTGCTGAGCTGTCTGCCCCACCCCGGCCCAAGGGGTATCAGGAACTGAACAGAAAAACCCTTCTGGAAAAGGGACCGTGTCCTGTGGTGTCTCCACGGGGCAGGGGGTGTGCAGCCACCTTCTGCAAACGGACACCCAGGGCTTGGGGCTGGAGGCAGCCATACGCTTTGATTCCCCTGTGGCTAGAACAAGATCCCCAAGAGCGAGCCACGTGCTGCCTGTGACCCCCGTGGGAGGAAGCGGGGGAGCCCAGAGGGCTGGCCAGCAGTGCTGGGCTGTGGGGAGAGCCTGTGGGACTTTGTCCTGCAGCCTCCAAGGGAGGCACGAGGCGTTATCGAATGAGCCCTCTTGCCGCATGTGCCCGGAGACGTCAGCCACGGCCAGAGCGACCTGACGGGGCCCTGGGAAGACACGGCCCAGGCCTCGGTGACTGGCGTGAAACACCGATGCCGAGCACAGGACAAGAGATGGGGGGATGGAGTGGACGGTGGCGTTGCAGTAATGCCGGACACGTGTGCGAGCGCCACGGGCGAGGAGTGCCCGTTGCGACGTTCCCAAGCGATGGACGGTGATGTCCCCGAGTGATGGACGGTGACGTCACGGAGCGATGGGTTCTGATGTCACCGAGGGATGGACTGCAACATGTCCAAGCGACGGACTATGACATCCCCGAGCGATGGATTGTGACCACGCGTCCCTCGCTGCTTATACCCGGGCGCCGAGTCTCACCCAGCCGGCTCGTGCCCGCACTCCAGCTGAGCGAGGAGGCGAGGTTGGAGTGTTGAGCGAGGCTGTTGCTGGTGCTGAGGTCGTGCTCGGGGAGTTCTTCACTGCAACTCTCAGTGCCCGACCGCAGAGCCATTGAAGGATTTTCCCCGGCCCTGCCTGGGTCAGGCAGCCGGGGCACCCAGGAGGCCCGCTCGCAGCAGCAGAGGTGAGCTGTGCAGGGAAACCTCGCCCTGGGGAGCTGGGAGGGCTTCCTTCTTGAGGGGCCCGGACGTCTCTTCCAGCCCTCCCTGGACCAGCGAATGACTGTGGCCTGTCTTCCTTTTCTAGCGTGACGCCCGCTGCTGCAGCGCCAGTGAGAGGGAGCGGCTCGACATCCCCAGCTCCCCCCCCAGCCCACCGCAGCACGTGGAGAGCATGGCCACGGAGCTGGAGAACCGCTGTCCAATATGCCTGGACAGCTGGGAGGAGGCCAGCTACGTACTGCCATGCCTCCACCAATTCTGCTACCCGTGCATCGTGCGGTGGGCTGAGAGCAAGCCCGAGTGCCCCCTCTGCAAGAGGAGGCTGAGATCCATCTTGCACTCGGTGCGGGCGGACGACGACTTTGAGGAGCACGTCATCCCACCACCTGCAGCACCATCACTCGTCGTCCACCTGGCAGGAGGAGCTGCCGGACACCCAGCCGCCCACGGCCTCCATCACCCTGCGGCACCCCAGCCACCGGCCGCGAGGCCGCTGCCCATGGCTCCGGTGGGCGGCTTCTATGCCTGCGTCTGGGCATCCGTCTTCCGCGTCCACCCCGCTGTCCTCCATCCCCTGCTGCCCTGGCTGCGTCAGGAGCTGGGGCAGCTCTTTGAGGATGCCCAGGAAGCAGCAGCAGCGCAGAGCCTCGTCATATCCAGCCTGTGCTACTTTGGCCCGGATGAGGAGGCTCTGATCCAGCTGCTGCAGGCCTCCCTGGGCAGGCGCACGAGGAGCTTTGTCCACCAGCTCGTTGACACCACCGTGCGCCGGTGCAGCGGGGAGGTCCGGCGTCGAACGGGCCTCGAGGACGCCCGTGCTGCCGGGGGGCAGGAGGGCAGCCCCGAGGCTGCTCCCGGCCCCGCTGCCTCCCGAGGGGAGCCTCCTGCTCCCAGCCCAGCCCTCCGGGGGGGTCCCGGCAGCCCCCCAACGCCCCTGTTCCCACCCACAGGGAGCGAGAAGAGGCACGGCAGGACCTAGAGGAGGCTGTGCCCGGGCCCTCCGCTCCCAGCCGGGGCAGACAGCACTCCTCTCGGGGGCCCCGGCGAGCCCCAAAGAGGAGGGCCGGCAGCCCTGAGGACCCCTCCCAACCCCGCAAGAAGCCACCCCACCATCAGTGACGCTGGGAGGGTGCCTCAGGGGCCGGCCAAGCCACGGCCGGGCCGGCAGCTGGGGCTCAGGCTTGTCCCCACGACAGCCCAGCCCCCTAAATCGAGTTCTTCTGCAATAGAAGAAATAAAGGCGTGAAAACCGCAGACAAATTCTCCGTATTCCTGACAATGCGGCTGGCGTTGCTTTCCAAAGGTGCGGGTGGGTTTTCTGGGAAGAAATCCGCAGTCTAGTCTTGTCTTTGGCTTTCAAAACGGAGGCCTTGCAGCCATAAACCACGTGCTGGGGGGCTGCTTGTGACCTGGCAGTGGAAAAGGTGTACAGTTCAGAGCCGGCAAGGAGACCAGTAGGCTCTCAGTAGTAGCCTAGGTCCAATTATTAGCCAGGACGAGAAAATAAAGGATTGAAGGTGACGGAAAAAAGTCCTCAGCTTTACTAACAATATTAAAGCGGGGCAGGTTCATGTTGATGGTTTCTTCTACTTGCTCGCATCAGGATCTCCTTGGCATCGTTGCTATGATTTGCTAACATGCACTCAGTTCTTGCCCTTTTCTCTTTGATCTGTTACCTTGCATTACCTCTGAATATGCTGCATGTTTCTTCTGCAGACGCCACGTACTAGTTCCGCGTTCCCTTTGCTCCCCCGAAAGCATGTTTTGCCCAGCTCCAGGCCTGTGTCTCTGCTGCTGTTTTGAGCTTTGGGGTTGAGGACACCGCAAAAATCATAGAATCACCGAATCATAGAATGGTTTGGGCTGGAAGGGACCTGTAAAGGGCATCTAGTCCAACCCCCCTGCAATGAGCAGAGACATCTTCAATTAGATCAGGTTGCTCAGAGCCCTGTCCAGCCTGACCTTGGATGTTTCCAGCGATGGGGCATCTACCACCTCTCTGGGCAACCTGTTCCAGTGTTTCACCACCCTCATTGCAAAAAATTTCTTCCTTATATCTAGCCTGAATCTACCCTCTTTTAGTTTAAAACCATTACCCCTTGTCCTATTGCTACAGGCTCTACTCAAAAGTCTGTCCCCATCTGTCTTATAAGCCCCCTTTAAGTACTGAAAGGCTGCAATAAGGTCTCCCCGGAGCCTGCTCTTCTCCAGCCTGAGCAACCCCAACTCTCTCAGCCTGTCCTCACAGGAGACGTGTTCCATCCCTCTGATCATTTTGGTGGCCCTTCTCTGGACCCGCTCCAACAGGTCCGTGTCTTTCTTGTACTGGGGACTCCAGAGCTGGAGGCAGTACTCCAGGTGGGGTCTCATGAGAGTGGACTAGAGGGGCAGAATCACCTCCCTCGACCTGCTGGCCACGCTTCTTTGGATGCAGCCCAGGAGACGGTTGGCTTTCTGGGCTGCGAGCGCACATTGCCGGCTCGTGTCCAGCTTTTCACCCACCAGTCCCCCCAAGTCCTTCTCCACAGGGCTGCCCTCAATCCCTTCATCCCCCAGCTGGAACTGATACCGGGGCTTGCCCCAACCCGGGTGCAGGACCTTGCACTTGGCCTTGTTGAACCTCATGTGGTTCCCACGGGCCCACTTCTCGAGCTTGTCCAGCTCCCTCTGAATGGCATCCCATCCCCTAGGCATGTCAGCTGCACCACTCAGCTTGGTGACTTCAGCTGGGCTGTCGGCCGTGTCGCCTTTTGAGAGGAACACCCCTTAATTCCTTTGAGGTATTTCACCGGTCTTCCCTTGTTGGCTCCTGTTACCTCAGGAGCCCCTGGCTCATCTCCGTAAGACTTCACGTGTCCTCCAGTGTACTGAGCGAGTCTGCGAGCAACAGGCTGAGGGTCCTCGCTAGCACCCCGTCCCTCTGCCCTTGGCGTCTCGTCCCATGGCTTGTCACAGGCGAGCCTGATGTTATCCCCTCGCCCATCAAGTCCAGTTTAAAGCTCTGTCAATCAGCCCCGCTAGCTTGTGAGCAAAGACCCGCTTCCCCCTTTGAGAAAGATGAATGCCATCCGATGCCAGCAGGCCCAGTGCCTTGTAGACCATCTCATTATCGAAAACCCCCAAATTCTGGCGGTGACACCAGCCACGGAGCCATGTATCAACAGACTGAGTCCGGCTGTTTCGTCCAGTATCGCTGCCCGCAACTGGAAGGACAGAGGAAAAAACTACCTGTGCCCCGGATCCCCTTCCCAACTGTCCCAAGGCCCTGAAGTCTCTTTCGATTGGCCTTGGACGACGCGTTGCGCCTTCATCGCCACCCACATGCAAGAGCAATAACGGGTAATAGTCCGAGGGCCGTAGCAGGCTAGGACGTTTCCTAGTGATGTCCTTAACCCGGGCCCCAGGGAGGCAGCAGACTTCCCTACGAGGAGGGTCTGTCCGGCAGATCGGGCCCTCTGAAGATGCACGTGCATTTGCGGAGGTAGGTAGATGTGACCCAGTTCATCTCAATGGGCTGAAACCCAGGGATGTACACTACTACAGAATTGGAACAAGCTTCCCATTACTTTCCCCTGAGAAATACCCGACCTTGCACTACTGCTTTGGCTTTTTCACAGCAGGCTTCAGTAGGAAGAAGCTTCTGATCACAGCTTTTGTCGTACGACTCCACTCAGGTGACATACATGCCGCCCACACGTCTTCTCTGTCAACGCTTCCAGCTTGGATCTAAGCTTTTAGTGCCTAGCTATTGACAGGAGAAAAGCTTCCGTATCTTTCTTTTTCAGGATTGAGATTAAATTTGATTAGCATTCATGCTACTTCAGTTCTGTGCCATTTCTGCACGTTCTCCAGCATGCGGCATGACTCAGGAGCCTGGGTTGCACTGCAGTCTTGTGCTGCCGACATACCTTCCAGGCCCTTGTATTGCAAATTTGCAGCACATCCTTTCTGTTCTGGCATCCCAGCTGCTGTGCACAGAGGGCTGCTGCCTAGAGGGCAGCGGGGAGATGGCTTCTGTCCCTTCCTAGTTCAGCCAGTCCGGATGACTTGGCTTATTGGTTCAGGTGCTGCCCCAACGCACGTTTTTCAGGAGAGTTTGGGAAGGTTGGGCCCCATCCTGAATTTTGCTTGCAAGAGTGGTTGAAGCATTCCTCCACTTACACATCAGAAGTCTATTTTTAAAAGTACCAGTTTGGAAGGTCGGAGCATAAGGAGTCTCAGTGTGCATACCCTAGATACCAAATAGCTGGACAAGCGAGGAAGAACCAAGAAGATGTGATAACATGTCAGCTGAGCTGCTCAGAATGAAGCACCAGCCTTTCCCATGCGCACAGCAGGTGCGTCAATTTACACAACGCTGTGCAGACAGAACTTAATCGGCATCTACTGCAGGCCACAGCAGAGTCGATGCACCACACACTCACACCTTGTGCAGCTGCTGCTGCTGCACGTTTATTCCTTAGAGCAATTTAGACCATGCGTAGTTTTGTTCTAGACTTGCTTTCAAACTGCTGCAGACGTGAGAGCTTTAAGACATGTCTACACAACCCAGAAACGGTCAGTTTAACATTCTCTTCCATTTGTTAGGAACATGAACTGAAAGGATTCTTTGCCAGGCACAGCAGATTTCTGACAGTACCACAGACCTTTCAAATGAAGTATGAAAGAGGACTGCACTGTAAGTAACGCTTGTTTCATCAAATGCTTCCCCTTTTGGCTATAGCTGGCTTTGTCTAAAGAGCCAAACAGCCGTGTCCGAGTCAAAAGCTCAGTAGAATTGCACTCTTCCCCCTCTTGCCCAAAGGATCCTTGCGAGTACAATCTTGGTTTTCGTTAACTTGCCAAAGAGCCGCAGCAGTTCCTCAGGAGTCAAAAGTACATAAATACCAGCACGTTGTACACAGCAGAGCTGCTTGGCTTGGAAGCGTCCATTCTGAGTGAATGGCCATGGCCAAAAAAGTGAGAGCAAGTCAGGTGGGAAGACTTCCTGGCTCAAAGCAGCATGATGTTAACATTGCTCTGGGCACCCACCTCTCTGTGGCAGCGTGCTGCTGAGCTGTCTGCCCCACCCCGGCCCAAGGGGTATCAGGAACTGAACAGAAAAACCCTTCTGGAAAAGGGACCGTGTCCTGTGGTGTCTCCACGGGGCAGGGGGTGTGCAGCCACCTTCTGCAAACGGACACCCAGGGCTTGGGGCTGGAGGCAGCCATACGCTTTGATTCCCCTGTGGCTAGAACAAGATCCCCAAGAGCGAGCCACGTGCTGCCTGTGACCCCCCGTGGGAGGAAGCGGGGGAGCCCAGAGGGCTGGCCAGCAGTGCTGGGCTGTGGGGAGAGCCTGTGGGACTTTGTCCTGCAGCCTCCAAGGGAGGCACGAGGCGTTATCGAATGAGCCCTCTTGCCGCATGTGCCCGGAGACGTCAGCCACGGCCAGAGCGACCTGACGGGGCCCTGGGAAGACACGGCCCAGGCCTCGGTGACTGGCGTGAAACACCGATGCCGAGCACAGGACAAGAGATGGGGGGATGGAGTGGACGGTGGCGTTGCAGTAATGCCGGACACGTGTGCGAGCGCCACGGGCGAGGAGTGCCCGTTGCGACGTTCCCAAGCGATGGACGGTGATGTCCCCGAGTGATGGACGGTGACGTCACGGAGCGATGGGTTCTGATGTCACCGAGGGATGGACTGCAACATGTCCAAGCGACGGACTATGACATCCCCGAGCGATGGATTGTGACCACGCGTCCCTCGCTGCTTATACCCGGGCGCCGAGTCTCACCCAGCCGGCTCGTGCCCGCACTCCAGCTGAGCGAGGAGGCGAGGTTGGAGTGTTGAGCGAGGCTGTTGCTGGTGCTGAGGTCGTGCTCGGGGAGTTCTTCACTGCAACTCTCAGTGCCCGACCGCAGAGCCATTGAAGGATTTTCCCCGGCCCTGCCTGGGTCAGGCAGCCGGGGCACCCAGGAGGCCCGCTCGCAGCAGCAGAGGTGAGCTGTGCAGGGAAACCTCGCCCTGGGGAGCTGGGAGGGCTTCCTTCTTGAGGGGCCCGGACGTCTCTTCCAGCCCTCCCTGGACCAGCGAATGACTGTGGCCTGTCTTCCTTTTCTAGCGTGACGCCCGCTGCTGCAGCGCCAGTGAGAGGGAGCGGCTCGACATCCCCAGCTCCCCCCCCAGCCCACCGCAGCACGTGGAGAGCATGGCCACGGAGCTGGAGAACCGCTGTCCAATATGCCTGGACAGCTGGGAGGAGGCCAGCTACGTACTGCCATGCCTCCACCAATTCTGCTACCCGTGCATCGTGCGGTGGGCTGAGAGCAAGCCCGAGTGCCCCCTCTGCAAGAGGAGGCTGAGATCCATCTTGCACTCGGTGCGGGCGGACGACGACTTTGAGGAGCACGTCATCCCACCACCTGCAGCACCATCACTCGTCGTCCACCTGGCAGGAGGAGCTGCCGGACACCCAGCCGCCCACGGCCTCCATCACCCTGCGGCACCCCAGCCACCGGCCGCGAGGCCGCTGCCCATGGCTCCGGTGGGCGGCTTCTATGCCTGCGTCTGGGCATCCGTCTTCCGCGTCCACCCCGCTGTCCTCCATCCCCTGCTGCCCTGGCTGCGTCAGGAGCTGGGGCAGCTCTTTGAGGATGCCCAGGAAGCAGCAGCAGCGCAGAGCCTCGTCATATCCAGCCTGTGCTACTTTGGCCCGGATGAGGAGGCTCTGATCCAGCTGCTGCAGGCCTCCCTGGGCAGGCGCACGAGGAGCTTTGTCCACCAGCTCGTTGACACCACCGTGCGCCGGTGCAGCGGGGAGGTCCGGCGTCGAACGGGCCTCGAGGACGCCCGTGCTGCCGGGGGGCAGGAGGGCAGCCCCGAGGCTGCTCCCGGCCCCGCTGCCTCCCGAGGGGAGCCTCCTGCTCCCAGCCCAGCCCTCCGGGGGGGTCCCGGCAGCCCCCCCAACGCCCCTGTTCCCACCCACAGGGAGCGAGAAGAGGCACGGCAGGACCTAGAGGAGGCTGTGCCCGGGCCCTCCGCTCCCAGCCGGGGCAGACAGCACTCCTCTCGGGGGCCCCGGCGAGCCCCAAAGAGGAGGGCCGGCAGCCCTGAGGACCCCTCCCAACCCCGCAAGAAGCCACCCCACCATCAGTGACGCTGGGAGGGTGCCTCAGGGGCCGGCCAAGCCACGGCCGGGCCGGCAGCTGGGGCTCAGGCTTGTCCCCACGACAGCCCAGCCCCCTAAATCGAGTTCTTCTGCAATAGAAGAAATAAAGGCGTGAAAACCGCAGACAAATTCTCCGTATTCCTGACAATGCGGCTGGCGTTGCTTTCCAAAGGTGCGGGTGGGTTTTCTGGGAAGAAATCCGCAGTCTAGTCTTGTCTTTGGCTTTCAAAACGGAGGCCTTGCAGCCATAAACCACGTGCTGGGGGGCTGCTTGTGACCTGGCAGTGGAAAAGGTGTACAGTTCAGAGCCGGCAAGGAGACCAGTAGGCTCTCAGTAGTAGCCTAGGTCCAATTATTAGCCAGGACGAGAAAATAAAGGATTGAAGGTGACGGAAAAAAGTCCTCAGCTTTACTAACAATATTAAAGCGGGGCAGGTTCATGTTGATGGTTTCTTCTACTTGCTCGCATCAGGATCTCCTTGGCATCGTTGCTATGATTTGCTAACATGCACTCAGTTCTTGCCCTTTTCTCTTTGATCTGTTACCTTGCATTACCTCTGAATATGCTGCATGTTTCTTCTGCAGACGCCACGTACTAGTTCCGCGTTCCCTTTGCTCCCCCGAAAGCATGTTTTGCCCAGCTCCAGGCCTGTGTCTCTGCTGCTGTTTTGAGCTTTGGGGTTGAGGACACCGCAAAAATCATAGAATCACCGAATCATAGAATGGTTTGGGCTGGAAGGGACCTGTAAAGGGCATCTAGTCCAACCCCCCTGCAATGAGCAGAGACATCTTCAATTAGATCAGGTTGCTCAGAGCCCTGTCCAGCCTGACCTTGGATGTTTCCAGCGATGGGGCATCTACCACCTCTCTGGGCAACCTGTTCCAGTGTTTCACCACCCTCATTGCAAAAAATTTCTTCCTTATATCTAGCCTGAATCTACCCTCTTTTAGTTTAAAACCATTACCCCTTGTCCTATTGCTACAGGCTCTACTCAAAAGTCTGTCCCCATCTGTCTTATAAGCCCCCTTTAAGTACTGAAAGGCTGCAATAAGGTCTCCCCGGAGCCTGCTCTTCTCCAGCCTGAGCAACCCCAACTCTCTCAGCCTGTCCTCACAGGAGACGTGTTCCATCCCTCTGATCATTTTGGTGGCCCTTCTCTGGACCCGCTCCAACAGGTCCGTGTCTTTCTTGTACTGGGGACTCCAGAGCTGGAGGCAGTACTCCAGGTGGGGTCTCATGAGAGTGGACTAGAGGGGCAGAATCACCTCCCTCGACCTGCTGGCCACGCTTCTTTGGATGCAGCCCAGGAGACGGTTGGCTTTCTGGGCTGCGAGCGCACATTGCCGGCTCGTGTCCAGCTTTTCACCCACCAGTCCCCCCAAGTCCTTCTCCACAGGGCTGCCCTCAATCCCTTCATCCCCCAGCTGGAACTGATACCGGGGCTTGCCCCAACCCGGGTGCAGGACCTTGCACTTGGCCTTGTTGAACCTCATGTGGTTCCCACGGGCCCACTTCTCGAGCTTGTCCAGCTCCCTCTGAATGGCATCCCATCCCCTAGGCATGTCAGCTGCACCACTCAGCTTGGTGACTTCAGCTGGGCTGTCGGCCGTGTCGCCTTTTGAGAGGAACACCCCTTAATTCCTTTGAGGTATTTCACCGGTCTTCCCTTGTTGGCTCCTGTTACCTCAGGAGCCCCTGGCTCATCTCCGTAAGACTTCACGTGTCCTCCAGTGTACTGAGCGAGTCTGCGAGCAACAGGCTGAGGGTCCTCGCTAGCACCCCGTCCCTCTGCCCTTGGCGTCTCGTCCCATGGCTTGTCACAGGCGAGCCTGATGTTATCCCCCTCGCCCATCAAGTCCAGTTTAAAGCTCTGTCAATCAGCCCCGCTAGCTTGTGAGCAAAGACCCGCTTCCCCCTTTGAGAAAGATGAATGCCATCCGATGCCAGCAGGCCCAGTGCCTTGTAGACCATCTCATTATCGAAAACCCCCAAATTCTGGCGGTGACACCAGCCACGGAGCCATGTATCAACAGACTGAGTCCGGCTGTTTCGTCCAGTATCGCTGCCCGCAACTGGAAGGACAGAGGAAAAAACTACCTGTGCCCCGGATCCCCTTCCCAACTGTCCCAAGGCCCTGAAGTCTCTTTCGATTGGCCTTGGACGACGCGTTGCGCCTTCATCGCCACCCACATGCAAGAGCAATAACGGGTAATAGTCCGAGGGCCGTAGCAGGCTAGGACGTTTCCTAGTGATGTCCTTAACCCGGGCCCCAGGGAGGCAGCAGACTTCCCTACGAGGAGGGTCTGTCCGGCAGATCGGGCCCTCTGAAGATGCACGTGCATTTGCGGAGGTAGGTAGATGTGACCCAGTTCATCTCAATGGGCTGAAACCCAGGGATGTACACTACTACAGAATTGGAACAAGCTTCCCATTACTTTCCCCTGAGAAATACCCGACCTTGCACTACTGCTTTGGCTTTTTCACAGCAGGCTTCAGTAGGAAGAAGCTTCTGATCACAGCTTTTGTCGTACGACTCCACTCAGGTGACATACATGCCGCCCACACGTCTTCTCTGTCAACGCTTCCAGCTTGGATCTAAGCTTTTAGTGCCTAGCTATTGACAGGAGAAAAGCTTCCGTATCTTTCTTTTTCAGGATTGAGATTAAATTTGATTAGCATTCATGCTACTTCAGTTCTGTGCCATTTCTGCACGTTCTCCAGCATGCGGCATGACTCAGGAGCCTGGGTTGCACTGCAGTCTTGTGCTGCCGACATACCTTCCAGGCCCTTGTATTGCAAATTTGCAGCACATCCTTTCTGTTCTGGCATCCCAGCTGCTGTGCACAGAGGGCTGCTGCCTAGAGGGCAGCGGGGAGATGGCTTCTGTCCCTTCCTAGTTCAGCCAGTCCGGATGACTTGGCTTATTGGTTCAGGTGCTGCCCCAACGCACGTTTTTCAGGAGAGTTTGGGAAGGTTGGGCCCCATCCTGAATTTTGCTTGCAAGAGTGGTTGAAGCATTCCTCCACTTACACATCAGAAGTCTATTTTTAAAAGTACCAGTTTGGAAGGTCGGAGCATAAGGAGTCTCAGTGTGCATACCCTAGATACCAAATAGCTGGACAAGCGAGGAAGAACCAAGAAGATGTGATAACATGTCAGCTGAGCTGCTCAGAATGAAGCACCAGCCTTTCCCATGCGCACAGCAGGTGCGTCAATTTACACAACGCTGTGCAGACAGAACTTAATCGGCATCTACTGCAGGCCACAGCAGAGTCGATGCACCACACACTCACACCTTGTGCAGCTGCTGCTGCTGCACGTTTATTCCTTAGAGCAATTTAGACCATGCGTAGTTTTGTTCTAGACTTGCTTTCAAACTGCTGCAGACGTGAGAGCTTTAAGACATGTCTACACAACCCAGAAACGGTCAGTTTAACATTCTCTTCCATTTGTTAGGAACATGAACTGAAAGGATTCTTTGCCAGGCACAGCAGATTTCTGACAGTACCACAGACCTTTCAAATGAAGTATGAAAGAGGACTGCACTGTAAGTAACGCTTGTTTCATCAAATGCTTCCCCTTTTGGCTATAGCTGGCTTTGTCTAAAGAGCCAAACAGCCGTGTCCGAGTCAAAAGCTCAGTAGAATTGCACTCTTCCCCCTCTTGCCCAAAGGATCCTTGCGAGTACAATCTTGGTTTTCGTTAACTTGCCAAAGAGCCGCAGCAGTTCCTCAGGAGTCAAAAGTACATAAATACCAGCACGTTGTACACAGCAGAGCTGCTTGGCTTGGAAGCGTCCATTCTGAGTGAATGGCCATGGCCAAAAAAGTGAGAGCAAGTCAGGTGGGAAGACTTCCTGGCTCAAAGCAGCATGATGTTAACATTGCTCTGGGCACCCACCTCTCTGTGGCAGCGTGCTGCTGAGCTGTCTGCCCCACCCCGGCCCAAGGGGTATCAGGAACTGAACAGAAAAACCCTTCTGGAAAAGGGACCGTGTCCTGTGGTGTCTCCACGGGGCAGGGGGTGTGCAGCCACCTTCTGCAAACGGACACCCAGGGCTTGGGGCTGGAGGCAGCCATACGCTTTGATTCCCCTGTGGCTAGAACAAGATCCCCAAGAGCGAGCCACGTGCTGCCTGTGACCCCCCGTGGGAGGAAGCGGGGGAGCCCAGAGGGCTGGCCAGCAGTGCTGGGCTGTGGGGAGAGCCTGTGGGACTTTGTCCTGCAGCCTCCAAGGGAGGCACGAGGCGTTATCGAATGAGCCCTCTTGCCGCATGTGCCCGGAGACGTCAGCCACGGCCAGAGCGACCTGACGGGGCCCTGGGAAGACACGGCCCAGGCCTCGGTGACTGGCGTGAAACACCGATGCCGAGCACAGGACAAGAGATGGGGGGATGGAGTGGACGGTGGCGTTGCAGTAATGCCGGACACGTGTGCGAGCGCCACGGGCGAGGAGTGCCCGTTGCGACGTTCCCAAGCGATGGACGGTGATGTCCCCGAGTGATGGACGGTGACGTCACGGAGCGATGGGTTCTGATGTCACCGAGGGATGGACTGCAACATGTCCAAGCGACGGACTATGACATCCCCGAGCGATGGATTGTGACCACGCGTCCCTCGCTGCTTATACCCGGGCGCCGAGTCTCACCCAGCCGGCTCGTGCCCGCACTCCAGCTGAGCGAGGAGGCGAGGTTGGAGTGTTGAGCGAGGCTGTTGCTGGTGCTGAGGTCGTGCTCGGGGAGTTCTTCACTGCAACTCTCAGTGCCCGACCGCAGAGCCATTGAAGGATTTTCCCCGGCCCTGCCTGGGTCAGGCAGCCGGGGCACCCAGGAGGCCCGCTCGCAGCAGCAGAGGTGAGCTGTGCAGGGAAACCTCGCCCTGGGGAGCTGGGAGGGCTTCCTTCTTGAGGGGCCCGGACGTCTCTTCCAGCCCTCCCTGGACCAGCGAATGACTGTGGCCTGTCTTCCTTTTCTAGCGTGACGCCCGCTGCTGCAGCGCCAGTGAGAGGGAGCGGCTCGACATCCCCAGCTCCCCCCCCAGCCCACCGCAGCACGTGGAGAGCATGGCCACGGAGCTGGAGAACCGCTGTCCAATATGCCTGGACAGCTGGGAGGAGGCCAGCTACGTACTGCCATGCCTCCACCAATTCTGCTACCCGTGCATCGTGCGGTGGGCTGAGAGCAAGCCCGAGTGCCCCCTCTGCAAGAGGAGGCTGAGATCCATCTTGCACTCGGTGCGGGCGGACGACGACTTTGAGGAGCACGTCATCCCACCACCTGCAGCACCATCACTCGTCGTCCACCTGGCAGGAGGAGCTGCCGGACACCCAGCCGCCCACGGCCTCCATCACCCTGCGGCACCCCAGCCACCGGCCGCGAGGCCGCTGCCCATGGCTCCGGTGGGCGGCTTCTATGCCTGCGTCTGGGCATCCGTCTTCCGCGTCCACCCCGCTGTCCTCCATCCCCTGCTGCCCTGGCTGCGTCAGGAGCTGGGGCAGCTCTTTGAGGATGCCCAGGAAGCAGCAGCAGCGCAGAGCCTCGTCATATCCAGCCTGTGCTACTTTGGCCCGGATGAGGAGGCTCTGATCCAGCTGCTGCAGGCCTCCCTGGGCAGGCGCACGAGGAGCTTTGTCCACCAGCTCGTTGACACCACCGTGCGCCGGTGCAGCGGGGAGGTCCGGCGTCGAACGGGCCTCGAGGACGCCCGTGCTGCCGGGGGGCAGGAGGGCAGCCCCGAGGCTGCTCCCGGCCCCGCTGCCTCCCGAGGGGAGCCTCCTGCTCCCAGCCCAGCCCTCCGGGGGGGTCCCGGCAGCCCCCCAACGCCCCTGTTCCCACCCACAGGGAGCGAGAAGAGGCACGGCAGGACCTAGAGGAGGCTGTGCCCGGGCCCTCCGCTCCCAGCCGGGGCAGACAGCACTCCTCTCGGGGGCCCCGGCGAGCCCCAAAGAGGAGGGCCGGCAGCCCTGAGGACCCCTCCCAACCCCGCAAGAAGCCACCCCACCATCAGTGACGCTGGGAGGGTGCCTCAGGGGCCGGCCAAGCCACGGCCGGGCCGGCAGCTGGGGCTCAGGCTTGTCCCCACGACAGCCCAGCCCCCTAAATCGAGTTCTTCTGCAATAGAAGAAATAAAGGCGTGAAAACCGCAGACAAATTCTCCGTATTCCTGACAATGCGGCTGGCGTTGCTTTCCAAAGGTGCGGGTGGGTTTTCTGGGAAGAAATCCGCAGTCTAGTCTTGTCTTTGGCTTTCAAAACGGAGGCCTTGCAGCCATAAACCACGTGCTGGGGGGCTGCTTGTGACCTGGCAGTGGAAAAGGTGTACAGTTCAGAGCCGGCAAGGAGACCAGTAGGCTCTCAGTAGTAGCCTAGGTCCAATTATTAGCCAGGACGAGAAAATAAAGGATTGAAGGTGACGGAAAAAAGTCCTCAGCTTTACTAACAATATTAAAGCGGGGCAGGTTCATGTTGATGGTTTCTTCTACTTGCTCGCATCAGGATCTCCTTGGCATCGTTGCTATGATTTGCTAACATGCACTCAGTTCTTGCCCTTTTCTCTTTGATCTGTTACCTTGCATTACCTCTGAATATGCTGCATGTTTCTTCTGCAGACGCCACGTACTAGTTCCGCGTTCCCTTTGCTCCCCCGAAAGCATGTTTTGCCCAGCTCCAGGCCTGTGTCTCTGCTGCTGTTTTGAGCTTTGGGGTTGAGGACACCGCAAAAATCATAGAATCACCGAATCATAGAATGGTTTGGGCTGGAAGGGACCTGTAAAGGGCATCTAGTCCAACCCCCTGCAATGAGCAGAGACATCTTCAATTAGATCAGGTTGCTCAGAGCCCTGTCCAGCCTGACCTTGGATGTTTCCAGCGATGGGGCATCTACCACCTCTCTGGGCAACCTGTTCCAGTGTTTCACCACCCTCATTGCAAAAAATTTCTTCCTTATATCTAGCCTGAATCTACCCTCTTTTAGTTTAAAACCATTACCCCTTGTCCTATTGCTACAGGCTCTACTCAAAAGTCTGTCCCCATCTGTCTTATAAGCCCCTTTAAGTACTGAAAGGCTGCAATAAGGTCTCCCCGGAGCCTGCTCTTCTCCAGCCTGAGCAACCCCAACTCTCTCAGCCTGTCCTCACAGGAGACGTGTTCCATCCCTCTGATCATTTTGGTGGCCCTTCTCTGGACCCGCTCCAACAGGTCCGTGTCTTTCTTGTACTGGGGACTCCAGAGCTGGAGGCAGTACTCCAGGTGGGGTCTCATGAGAGTGGACTAGAGGGGCAGAATCACCTCCCTCGACCTGCTGGCCACGCTTCTTTGGATGCAGCCCAGGAGACGGTTGGCTTTCTGGGCTGCGAGCGCACATTGCCGGCTCGTGTCCAGCTTTTCACCCACCAGTCCCCCCAAGTCCTTCTCCACAGGGCTGCCCTCAATCCCTTCATCCCCCAGCTGGAACTGATACCGGGGCTTGCCCCAACCCGGGTGCAGGACCTTGCACTTGGCCTTGTTGAACCTCATGTGGTTCCCACGGGCCCACTTCTCGAGCTTGTCCAGCTCCCTCTGAATGGCATCCCATCCCCTAGGCATGTCAGCTGCACCACTCAGCTTGGTGACTTCAGCTGGGCTGTCGGCCGTGTCGCCTTTTGAGAGGAACACCCCTTAATTCCTTTGAGGTATTTCACCGGTCTTCCCTTGTTGGCTCCTGTTACCTCAGGAGCCCCTGGCTCATCTCCGTAAGACTTCACGTGTCCTCCAGTGTACTGAGCGAGTCTGCGAGCAACAGGCTGAGGGTCCTCGCTAGCACCCCGTCCCTCTGCCCTTGGCGTCTCGTCCCATGGCTTGTCACAGGCGAGCCTGATGTTATCCCCCTCGCCCATCAAGTCCAGTTTAAAGCTCTGTCAATCAGCCCCGCTAGCTTGTGAGCAAAGACCCGCTTCCCCCTTTGAGAAAGATGAATGCCATCCGATGCCAGCAGGCCCAGTGCCTTGTAGACCATCTCATTATCGAAAACCCCCAAATTCTGGCGGTGACACCAGCCACGGAGCCATGTATCAACAGACTGAGTCCGGCTGTTTCGTCCAGTATCGCTGCCCGCAACTGGAAGGACAGAGGAAAAAACTACCTGTGCCCCGGATCCCCTTCCCAACTGTCCCAAGGCCCTGAAGTCTCTTTCGATTGGCCTTGGACGACGCGTTGCGCCTTCATCGCCACCCACATGCAAGAGCAATAACGGGTAATAGTCCGAGGGCCGTAGCAGGCTAGGACGTTTCCTAGTGATGTCCTTAACCCGGGCCCCAGGGAGGCAGCAGACTTCCCTACGAGGAGGGTCTGTCCGGCAGATCGGGCCCTCTGAAGATGCACGTGCATTTGCGGAGGTAGGTAGATGTGACCCAGTTCATCTCAATGGGCTGAAACCCAGGGATGTACACTACTACAGAATTGGAACAAGCTTCCCATTACTTTCCCCTGAGAAATACCGACCTTGCACTACTGCTTTGGCTTTTTCACAGCAGGCTTCAGTAGGAAGAAGCTTCTGATCACAGCTTTTGTCGTACGACTCCACTCAGGTGACATACATGCCGCCCACACGTCTTCTCTGTCAACGCTTCCAGCTTGGATCTAAGCTTTTAGTGCCTAGCTATTGACAGGAGAAAAGCTTCCGTATCTTTCTTTTTCAGGATTGAGATTAAATTTGATTAGCATTCATGCTACTTCAGTTCTGTGCCATTTCTGCACGTTCTCCAGCATGCGGCATGACTCAGGAGCCTGGGTTGCACTGCAGTCTTGTGCTGCCGACATACCTTCCAGGCCCTTGTATTGCAAATTTGCAGCACATCCTTTCTGTTCTGGCATCCCAGCTGCTGTGCACAGAGGGCTGCTGCCTAGAGGGCAGCGGGGAGATGGCTTCTGTCCCTTCCTAGTTCAGCCAGTCCGGATGACTTGGCTTATTGGTTCAGGTGCTGCCCCAACGCACGTTTTTCAGGAGAGTTTGGGAAGGTTGGGCCCCATCCTGAATTTTGCTTGCAAGAGTGGTTGAAGCATTCCTCCACTTACACATCAGAAGTCTATTTTTTAAAAGTACCAGTTTGGAAGGTCGGAGCATAAGGAGTCTCAGTGTGCATACCCTAGATACCAAATAGCTGGACAAGCGAGGAAGAACCAAGAAGATGTGATAACATGTCAGCTGAGCTGCTCAGAATGAAGCACCAGCCTTTCCCATGCGCACAGCAGGTGCGTCAATTTACACAACGCTGTGCAGACAGAACTTAATCGGCATCTACTGCAGGCCACAGCAGAGTCGATGCACCACACACTCACACCTTGTGCAGCTGCTGCTGCTGCACGTTTATTCCTTAGAGCAATTTAGACCATGCGTAGTTTTGTTCTAGACTTGCTTTCAAACTGCTGCAGACGTGAGAGCTTTAAGACATGTCTACACAACCCAGAAACGGTCAGTTTAACATTCTCTTCCATTTGTTAGGAACATGAACTGAAAGGATTCTTTGCCAGGCACAGCAGATTTCTGACAGTACCACAGACCTTTCAAATGAAGTATGAAAGAGGACTGCACTGTAAGTAACGCTTGTTTCATCAAATGCTTCCCCTTTTGGCTATAGCTGGCTTTGTCTAAAGAGCCAAACAGCCGTGTCCGAGTCAAAAGCTCAGTAGAATTGCACTCTTCCCCCTCTTGCCCAAAGGATCCTTGCGAGTACAATCTTGGTTTTCGTTAACTTGCCAAAGAGCCGCAGCAGTTCCTCAGGAGTCAAAAGTACATAAATACCAGCACGTTGTACACAGCAGAGCTGCTTGGCTTGGAAGCGTCCATTCTGAGTGAATGGCCATGGCCAAAAAAGTGAGAGCAAGTCAGGTGGGAAGACTTCCTGGCTCAAAGCAGCATGATGTTAACATTGCTCTGGGCACCCACCTCTCTGTGGCAGCGTGCTGCTGAGCTGTCTGCCCCACCCCGGCCCAAGGGGTATCAGGAACTGAACAGAAAAACCCTTCTGGAAAAGGGACCGTGTCCTGTGGTGTCTCCACGGGGCAGGGGGTGTGCAGCCACCTTCTGCAAACGGACACCCAGGGCTTGGGGCTGGAGGCAGCCATACGCTTTGATTCCCCTGTGGCTAGAACAAGATCCCCAAGAGCGAGCCACGTGCTGCCTGTGACCCCCCGTGGGAGGAAGCGGGGGAGCCCAGAGGGCTGGCCAGCAGTGCTGGGCTGTGGGGAGAGCCTGTGGGACTTTGTCCTGCAGCCTCCAAGGGAGGCACGAGGCGTTATCGAATGAGCCCTCTTGCCGCATGTGCCCGGAGACGTCAGCCACGGCCAGAGCGACCTGACGGGGCCCTGGGAAGACACGGCCCAGGCCTCGGTGACTGGCGTGAAACACCGATGCCGAGCACAGGACAAGAGATGGGGGGATGGAGTGGACGGTGGCGTTGCAGTAATGCCGGACACGTGTGCGAGCGCCACGGGCGAGGAGTGCCCGTTGCGACGTTCCCAAGCGATGGACGGTGATGTCCCCGAGTGATGGACGGTGACGTCACGGAGCGATGGGTTCTGATGTCACCGAGGGATGGACTGCAACATGTCCAAGCGACGGACTATGACATCCCCGAGCGATGGATTGTGACCACGCGTCCCTCGCTGCTTATACCCGGGCGCCGAGTCTCACCCAGCCGGCTCGTGCCCGCACTCCAGCTGAGCGAGGAGGCGAGGTTGGAGTGTTGAGCGAGGCTGTTGCTGGTGCTGAGGTCGTGCTCGGGGAGTTCTTCACTGCAACTCTCAGTGCCCGACCGCAGAGCCATTGAAGGATTTTCCCCGGCCCTGCCTGGGTCAGGCAGCCGGGGCACCCAGGAGGCCCGCTCGCAGCAGCAGAGGTGAGCTGTGCAGGGAAACCTCGCCCTGGGGAGCTGGGAGGGCTTCCTTCTTGAGGGGCCCGGACGTCTCTTCCAGCCCTCCCTGGACCAGCGAATGACTGTGGCCTGTCTTCCTTTTCTAGCGTGACGCCCGCTGCTGCAGCGCCAGTGAGAGGGAGCGGCTCGACATCCCCAGCTCCCCCCCCAGCCCACCGCAGCACGTGGAGAGCATGGCCACGGAGCTGGAGAACCGCTGTCCAATATGCCTGGACAGCTGGGAGGAGGCCAGCTACGTACTGCCATGCCTCCACCAATTCTGCTACCCGTGCATCGTGCGGTGGGCTGAGAGCAAGCCCGAGTGCCCCCTCTGCAAGAGGAGGCTGAGATCCATCTTGCACTCGGTGCGGGCGGACGACGACTTTGAGGAGCACGTCATCCCACCACCTGCAGCACCATCACTCGTCGTCCACCTGGCAGGAGGAGCTGCCGGACACCCAGCCGCCCACGGCCTCCATCACCCTGCGGCACCCCAGCCACCGGCCGCGAGGCCGCTGCCCATGGCTCCGGTGGGCGGCTTCTATGCCTGCGTCTGGGCATCCGTCTTCCGCGTCCACCCCGCTGTCCTCCATCCCCTGCTGCCCTGGCTGCGTCAGGAGCTGGGGCAGCTCTTTGAGGATGCCCAGGAAGCAGCAGCAGCGCAGAGCCTCGTCATATCCAGCCTGTGCTACTTTGGCCCGGATGAGGAGGCTCTGATCCAGCTGCTGCAGGCCTCCCTGGGCAGGCGCACGAGGAGCTTTGTCCACCAGCTCGTTGAC
The DNA here is from genome assembly GCF_018139145.2 of Gymnogyps californianus. Taxonomy (NCBI): domain Eukaryota; kingdom Metazoa; phylum Chordata; class Aves; order Accipitriformes; family Cathartidae; genus Gymnogyps; species Gymnogyps californianus. Next base: position 69,178,839 of record NC_059500.1, on the reverse strand, counting down.
ACCACCGTGCGCCGGTGCAGCGGGGAGGTCCGGCGTCGAACGGGCCTCGAGGACGCCCGTGCTGCCGGGGGGCAGGAGGGCAGCCCCGAGGCTGCTCCCGGCCCCGCTGCCTCCCGAGGGGAGCCTCCTGCTCCCAGCCCAGCCCTCCGGGGGGGTCCCGGCAGCCCCCCCAACGCCCCTGTTCCCACCCACAGGGAGCGAGAAGAGGCACGGCAGGACCTAGAGGAGGCTGTGCCCGGGCCCTCCGCTCCCAGCCGGGGCAGACAGCACTCCTCTCGGGGGCCCCGGCGAGCCCCAAAGAGGAGGGCCGGCAGCCCTGAGGACCCCTCCCAACCCCGCAAGAAGCCACCCCACCATCAGTGACGCTGGGAGGGTGCCTCAGGGGCCGGCCAAGCCACGGCCGGGCCGGCAGCTGGGGCTCAGGCTTGTCCCCACGACAGCCCAGCCCCCTAAATCGAGTTCTTCTGCAATAGAAGAAATAAAGGCGTGAAAACCGCAGACAAATTCTCCGTATTCCTGACAATGCGGCTGGCGTTGCTTTCCAAAGGTGCGGGTGGGTTTTCTGGGAAGAAATCCGCAGTCTAGTCTTGTCTTTGGCTTTCAAAACGGAGGCCTTGCAGCCATAAACCACGTGCTGGGGGGCTGCTTGTGACCTGGCAGTGGAAAAGGTGTACAGTTCAGAGCCGGCAAGGAGACCAGTAGGCTCTCAGTAGTAGCCTAGGTCCAATTATTAGCCAGGACGAGAAAATAAAGGATTGAAGGTGACGGAAAAAAGTCCTCAGCTTTACTAACAATATTAAAGCGGGGCAGGTTCATGTTGATGGTTTCTTCTACTTGCTCGCATCAGGATCTCCTTGGCATCGTTGCTATGATTTGCTAACATGCACTCAGTTCTTGCCCTTTTCTCTTTGATCTGTTACCTTGCATTACCTCTGAATATGCTGCATGTTTCTTCTGCAGACGCCACGTACTAGTTCCGCGTTCCCTTTGCTCCCCCGAAAGCATGTTTTGCCCAGCTCCAGGCCTGTGTCTCTGCTGCTGTTTTGAGCTTTGGGGTTGAGGACACCGCAAAAATCATAGAATCACCGAATCATAGAATGGTTTGGGCTGGAAGGGACCTGTAAAGGGCATCTAGTCCAACCCCCCTGCAATGAGCAGAGACATCTTCAATTAGATCAGGTTGCTCAGAGCCCTGTCCAGCCTGACCTTGGATGTTTCCAGCGATGGGGCATCTACCACCTCTCTGGGCAACCTGTTCCAGTGTTTCACCACCCTCATTGCAAAAAATTTCTTCCTTATATCTAGCCTGAATCTACCCTCTTTTAGTTTAAAACCATTACCCCTTGTCCTATTGCTACAGGCTCTACTCAAAAGTCTGTCCCCATCTGTCTTATAAGCCCCCTTTAAGTACTGAAAGGCTGCAATAAGGTCTCCCCGGAGCCTGCTCTTCTCCAGCCTGAGCAACCCCAACTCTCTCAGCCTGTCCTCACAGGAGACGTGTTCCATCCCTCTGATCATTTTGGTGGCCCTTCTCTGGACCCGCTCCAACAGGTCCGTGTCTTTCTTGTACTGGGGACTCCAGAGCTGGAGGCAGTACTCCAGGTGGGGTCTCATGAGAGTGGACTAGAGGGGCAGAATCACCTCCCTCGACCTGCTGGCCACGCTTCTTTGGATGCAGCCCAGGAGACGGTTGGCTTTCTGGGCTGCGAGCGCACATTGCCGGCTCGTGTCCAGCTTTTCACCCACCAGTCCCCCCAAGTCCTTCTCCACAGGGCTGCCCTCAATCCCTTCATCCCCCAGCTGGAACTGATACCGGGGCTTGCCCCAACCCGGGTGCAGGACCTTGCACTTGGCCTTGTTGAACCTCATGTGGTTCCCACGGGCCCACTTCTCGAGCTTGTCCAGCTCCCTCTGAATGGCATCCCATCCCCTAGGCATGTCAGCTGCACCACTCAGCTTGGTGACTTCAGCTGGGCTGTCGGCCGTGTCGCCTTTTGAGAGGAACACCCCTTAATTCCTTTGAGGTATTTCACCGGTCTTCCCTTGTTGGCTCCTGTTACCTCAGGAGCCCCTGGCTCATCTCCGTAAGACTTCACGTGTCCTCCAGTGTACTGAGCGAGTCTGCGAGCAACAGGCTGAGGGTCCTCGCTAGCACCCCGTCCCTCTGCCCTTGGCGTCTCGTCCCATGGCTTGTCACAGGCGAGCCTGATGTTATGCCCCTCGCCCATCAAGTCCAGTTTAAAGCTCTGTCAATCAGCCCCGCTAGCTTGTGAGCAAAGACCCGCTTCCCCCTTTGAGAAAGATGAATGCCATCCGATGCCAGCAGGCCCAGTGCCTTGTAGACCATCTCATTATCGAAAACCCCCAAATTCTGGCGGTGACACCAGCCACGGAGCCATGTATCAACAGACTGAGTCCGGCTGTTTCGTCCAGTATCGCTGCCCGCAACTGGAAGGACAGAGGAAAAAACTACCTGTGCCCCGGATCCCCTTCCCAACTGTCCCAAGGCCCTGAAGTCTCTTTCGATTGGCCTTGGACGACGCGTTGCGCCTTCATCGCCACCCACATGCAAGAGCAATAACGGGTAATAGTCCGAGGGCCGTAGCAGGCTAGGACGTTTCCTAGTGATGTCCTTAACCCGGGCCCCAGGGAGGCAGCAGACTTCCCTACGAGGAGGGTCTGTCCGGCAGATCGGGCCCTCTGAAGATGCACGTGCATTTGCGGAGGTAGGTAGATGTGACCCAGTTCATCTCAATGGGCTGAAACCCAGGGATGTACACTACTACAGAATTGGAACAAGCTTCCCATTACTTTCCCCTGAGAAATACCCGACCTTGCACTACTGCTTTGGCTTTTTCACAGCAGGCTTCAGTAGGAAGAAGCTTCTGATCACAGCTTTTGTCGTACGACTCCACTCAGGTGACATACATGCCGCCCACACGTCTTCTCTGTCAACGCTTCCAGCTTGGATCTAAGCTTTTAGTGCCTAGCTATTGACAGGAGAAAAGCTTCCGTATCTTTCTTTTTCAGGATTGAGATTAAATTTGATTAGCATTCATGCTACTTCAGTTCTGTGCCATTTCTGCACGTTCTCCAGCATGCGGCATGACTCAGGAGCCTGGGTTGCACTGCAGTCTTGTGCTGCCGACATACCTTCCAGGCCCTTGTATTGCAAATTTGCAGCACATCCTTTCTGTTCTGGCATCCCAGCTGCTGTGCACAGAGGGCTGCTGCCTAGAGGGCAGCGGGGAGATGGCTTCTGTCCCTTCCTAGTTCAGCCAGTCCGGATGACTTGGCTTATTGGTTCAGGTGCTGCCCCAACGCACGTTTTTCAGGAGAGTTTGGGAAGGTTGGGCCCCATCCTGAATTTTGCTTGCAAGAGTGGTTGAAGCATTCCTCCACTTACACATCAGAAGTCTATTTTTAAAAGTACCAGTTTGGAAGGTCGGAGCATAAGGAGTCTCAGTGTGCATACCCTAGATACCAAATAGCTGGACAAGCGAGGAAGAACCAAGAAGATGTGATAACATGTCAGCTGAGCTGCTCAGAATGAAGCACCAGCCTTTCCCATGCGCACAGCAGGTGCGTCAATTTACACAACGCTGTGCAGACAGAACTTAATCGGCATCTACTGCAGGCCACAGCAGAGTCGATGCACCACACACTCACACCTTGTGCAGCTGCTGCTGCTGCACGTTTATTCCTTAGAGCAATTTAGACCATGCGTAGTTTTGTTCTAGACTTGCTTTCAAACTGCTGCAGACGTGAGAGCTTTAAGACATGTCTACACAACCCAGAAACGGTCAGTTTAACATTCTCTTCCATTTGTTAGGAACATGAACTGAAAGGATTCTTTGCCAGGCACAGCAGATTTCTGACAGTACCACAGACCTTTCAAATGAAGTATGAAAGAGGACTGCACTGTAAGTAACGCTTGTTTCATCAAATGCTTCCCCTTTTGGCTATAGCTGGCTTTGTCTAAAGAGCCAAACAGCCGTGTCCGAGTCAAAAGCTCAGTAGAATTGCACTCTTCCCCCTCTTGCCCAAAGGATCCTTGCGAGTACAATCTTGGTTTTCGTTAACTTGCCAAAGAGCCGCAGCAGTTCCTCAGGAGTCAAAAGTACATAAATACCAGCACGTTGTACACAGCAGAGCTGCTTGGCTTGGAAGCGTCCATTCTGAGTGAATGGCCATGGCCAAAAAAGTGAGAGCAAGTCAGGTGGGAAGACTTCCTGGCTCAAAGCAGCATGATGTTAACATTGCTCTGGGCACCCACCTCTCTGTGGCAGCGTGCTGCTGAGCTGTCTGCCCCACCCCGGCCCAAGGGGTATCAGGAACTGAACAGAAAAACCCTTCTGGAAAAGGGACCGTGTCCTGTGGTGTCTCCACGGGGCAGGGGGTGTGCAGCCACCTTCTGCAAACGGACACCCAGGGCTTGGGGCTGGAGGCAGCCATACGCTTTGATTCCCCTGTGGCTAGAACAAGATCCCCAAGAGCGAGCCACGTGCTGCCTGTGACCCCCCGTGGGAGGAAGCGGGGGAGCCCAGAGGGCTGGCCAGCAGTGCTGGGCTGTGGGGAGAGCCTGTGGGACTTTGTCCTGCAGCCTCCAAGGGAGGCACGAGGCGTTATCGAATGAGCCCTCTTGCCGCATGTGCCCGGAGACGTCAGCCACGGCCAGAGCGACCTGACGGGGCCCTGGGAAGACACGGCCCAGGCCTCGGTGACTGGCGTGAAACACCGATGCCGAGCACAGGACAAGAGATGGGGGGATGGAGTGGACGGTGGCGTTGCAGTAATGCCGGACACGTGTGCGAGCGCCACGGGCGAGGAGTGCCCGTTGCGACGTTCCCAAGCGATGGACGGTGATGTCCCCGAGTGATGGACGGTGACGTCACGGAGCGATGGGTTCTGATGTCACCGAGGGATGGACTGCAACATGTCCAAGCGACGGACTATGACATCCCCGAGCGATGGATTGTGACCACGCGTCCCTCGCTGCTTATACCCGGGCGCCGAGTCTCACCCAGCCGGCTCGTGCCCGCACTCCAGCTGAGCGAGGAGGCGAGGTTGGAGTGTTGAGCGAGGCTGTTGCTGGTGCTGAGGTCGTGCTCGGGGAGTTCTTCACTGCAACTCTCAGTGCCCGACCGCAGAGCCATTGAAGGATTTTCCCCGGCCCTGCCTGGGTCAGGCAGCCGGGGCACCCAGGAGGCCCGCTCGCAGCAGCAGAGGTGAGCTGTGCAGGGAAACCTCGCCCTGGGGAGCTGGGAGGGCTTCCTTCTTGAGGGGCCCGGACGTCTCTTCCAGCCCTCCCTGGACCAGCGAATGACTGTGGCCTGTCTTCCTTTTCTAGCGTGACGCCCGCTGCTGCAGCGCCAGTGAGAGGGAGCGGCTCGACATCCCCAGCTCCCCCCCCAGCCCACCGCAGCACGTGGAGAGCATGGCCACGGAGCTGGAGAACCGCTGTCCAATATGCCTGGACAGCTGGGAGGAGGCCAGCTACGTACTGCCATGCCTCCACCAATTCTGCTACCCGTGCATCGTGCGGTGGGCTGAGAGCAAGCCCGAGTGCCCCCTCTGCAAGAGGAGGCTGAGATCCATCTTGCACTCGGTGCGGGCGGACGACGACTTTGAGGAGCACGTCATCCCACCACCTGCAGCACCATCACTCGTCGTCCACCTGGCAGGAGGAGCTGCCGGACACCCAGCCGCCCACGGCCTCCATCACCCTGCGGCACCCCAGCCACCGGCCGCGAGGCCGCTGCCCATGGCTCCGGTGGGCGGCTTCTATGCCTGCGTCTGGGCATCCGTCTTCCGCGTCCACCCCGCTGTCCTCCATCCCCTGCTGCCCTGGCTGCGTCAGGAGCTGGGGCAGCTCTTTGAGGATGCCCAGGAAGCAGCAGCAGCGCAGAGCCTCGTCATATCCAGCCTGTGCTACTTTGGCCCGGATGAGGAGGCTCTGATCCAGCTGCTGCAGGCCTCCCTGGGCAGGCGCACGAGGAGCTTTGTCCACCAGCTCGTTGACACCACCGTGCGCCGGTGCAGCGGGGAGGTCCGGCGTCGAACGGGCCTCGAGGACGCCCGTGCTGCCGGGGGGCAGGAGGGCAGCCCCGAGGCTGCTCCCGGCCCCGCTGCCTCCCGAGGGGAGCCTCCTGCTCCCAGCCCAGCCCTCCGGGGGGTCCCGGCAGCCCCCCCAACGCCCCTGTTCCCACCCACAGGGAGCGAGAAGAGGCACGGCAGGACCTAGAGGAGGCTGTGCCCGGGCCCTCCGCTCCCAGCCGGGGCAGACAGCACTCCTCTCGGGGGCCCCGGCGAGCCCCAAAGAGGAGGGCCGGCAGCCCTGAGGACCCCTCCCAACCCCGCAAGAAGCCACCCCACCATCAGTGACGCTGGGAGGGTGCCTCAGGGGCCGGCCAAGCCACGGCCGGGCCGGCAGCTGGGGCTCAGGCTTGTCCCCACGACAGCCCAGCCCCCTAAATCGAGTTCTTCTGCAATAGAAGAAATAAAGGCGTGAAAACCGCAGACAAATTCTCCGTATTCCTGACAATGCGGCTGGCGTTGCTTTCCAAAGGTGCGGGTGGGTTTTCTGGGAAGAAATCCGCAGTCTAGTCTTGTCTTTGGCTTTCAAAACGGAGGCCTTGCAGCCATAAACCACGTGCTGGGGGGCTGCTTGTGACCTGGCAGTGGAAAAGGTGTACAGTTCAGAGCCGGCAAGGAGACCAGTAGGCTCTCAGTAGTAGCCTAGGTCCAATTATTAGCCAGGACGAGAAAATAAAGGATTGAAGGTGACGGAAAAAAGTCCTCAGCTTTACTAACAATATTAAAGCGGGGCAGGTTCATGTTGATGGTTTCTTCTACTTGCTCGCATCAGGATCTCCTTGGCATCGTTGCTATGATTTGCTAACATGCACTCAGTTCTTGCCCTTTTCTCTTTGATCTGTTACCTTGCATTACCTCTGAATATGCTGCATGTTTCTTCTGCAGACGCCACGTACTAGTTCCGCGTTCCCTTTGCTCCCCCGAAAGCATGTTTTGCCCAGCTCCAGGCCTGTGTCTCTGCTGCTGTTTTGAGCTTTGGGGTTGAGGACACCGCAAAAATCATAGAATCACCGAATCATAGAATGGTTTGGGTTGGAAGGGACCTGTAAAGGGCATCTAGTCCAACCCCCCTGCAATGAGCAGAGACATCTTCAATTAGATCAGGTTGCTCAGAGCCCTGTCCAGCCTGACCTTGGATGTTTCCAGCGATGGGGCATCTACCACCTCTCTGGGCAACCTGTTCCAGTGTTTCACCACCCTCATTGCAAAAAATTTCTTCCTTATATCTAGCCTGAATCTACCCTCTTTTAGTTTAAAACCATTACCCCTTGTCCTATTGCTACAGGCTCTACTCAAAAGTCTGTCCCCATCTGTCTTATAAGCCCCCTTTAAGTACTGAAAGGCTGCAATAAGGTCTCCCCGGAGCCTGCTCTTCTCCAGCCTGAGCAACCCCAACTCTCTCAGCCTGTCCTCACAGGAGACGTGTTCCATCCCTCTGATCATTTTGGTGGCCCTTCTCTGGACCCGCTCCAACAGGTCCGTGTCTTTCTTGTACTGGGGACTCCAGAGCTGGAGGCAGTACTCCAGGTGGGGTCTCATGAGAGTGGACTAGAGGGGCAGAATCACCTCCCTCGACCTGCTGGCCACGCTTCTTTGGATGCAGCCCAGGAGATGGCTGGCTTTCTGGGCTGCGAGCGCAGAAAAAGACTTTTCAGTTTCCCATGCTCTGCCAGCAAGCAGGTGTGCAAGAAGGTGGGAGGGAGCATAGCCAGGGCAGCTGACCTGAACTAGCCAAAGAGATATTCCATACCATAAATGTCATGCTCAGTATATAAATGGGGGGGAGCTGGCCGGGAGGGGTGGATCGCTGGTCAGGAACTAACTGGGCATCAGTCAGTGAGTGGTGAGTAATTGCATTGTGCATCACTTGTTTTGTATATTCTAATTCTTTTAGTATTGTCATATTGTTATTATAATCATTTTCCTTCCTTTCTGTCCTATTAAACTGTCTTTATCTCAACCCACAAGTTTTTTGGGGGTTTTGGGGTCTTGGTTTTTTTTTTTCCCCCAATTCTCTCCCCCATCCCACTGGGTGGGGGGAGTGAGCGAGCAGCTGCGTGGTGCTTAGTTGCCGGCTGGGGTTAAACCACGACACTGCTCCATGGCAATAAGCAGAATTCCCACTTACAAGTTTGAGACTGAAAAAAAGCTCTGACCCTCAACTCAAGCTGACAAGGATCCTTTTTTTTTAAACTCTGGCATGCAGTTGCCCTTTTAGAGCCACGACTGCAGTCACCTGAACTCTCTGCCTTTGAGAAACCTTCATCTGATACACTTTTGTCTAAGAAGTGAGACTTGCAACACTGAACAATATGAAATGTAGTAATTTCTGATGCAATTTAGACTATACCATCTAACTGTGCCATCTGTATCAGCCTGAAGGATGCAAAAGTCAAACATATTATGGACTGTGTATGGCAATAGTTCTGTACATAAAGGGGCTGATCTAAACTGCCAGTGAACACTATGCAGAGGTTCAGTTCTGATAACCCTGAAGTTAAGATGCTTGTAACAAGATATCAACACAAGATTATTTATATACTGAAAAACCACCAAGGCAGTCTAGCTTTCAACATTTAAGAAAACACTACAAAGAACTGAAGTGCTTCAGAATCTATATCCAGCAAAGCTTTTAGTCCAACTGTGACTGACACGCGAGCTTCCCGAGCTTTTCTGAACAGGTCCAACATAAACCTGAATTAACTCATTTCCTGCCCCTCACCAAGAACTTTAACAGTTGAAAATGCAGCGCTTGTCAAATTTCTTGTCTGTAAAATTCATTCTTGCTGCAGGTTAAATTCCCCCTGAAATAAAGTTTGTAAGTTTTCAAAGTTACTGCAAGCCACTGCAAGTTTCAATCACTGTTACCTTGATATGTTGCACATTATACAAAGACTCGTTTTTCAGGAGCATAATTCACGCTGAGGAGCCAACAGGTAGCAGCAGCAAATAGCTAAGCACTTGCTCTTGCAGAATTGTATGTTTGTGGGTCAGCTGCTCAGAACAAAAATGCCACGCTACACAAAGACCACCTAAGACTTTGCAAAGGCTTTCATTCCCACCCATAGTCAGAATATCTGCCACACCACTGTCCAACTGTACCATTGCTCAACAAGCCTTTAGAGCCTTGCTGGCCTGTTTGAAGATGCTTTGAAGGGTTATTCTCACTCTGAGAGTAACAACAGAAAGACACATTTATGGTTACTTCCTCCTACATTTAAGTGTTTCCCAGTGTATCACCAAAAAACACATTTCAGATGCACTCCTGAGCCCAGGGAATACATGGATGTGTAGTATGCACGAAGTGTATTTTAACAGCTTCACCACCACTTACTTTCAGACTCTCTCAGGAGGACCAGTTGAAAGCGGAGTGAGTACAGTTATTTGTTACATGCTAAGAGAACAGCAGGGAAAGATTTTTCTTTTTGTTTAGAAACAGCCCAAGTAGATACGCTCAAGTATCCAAAAGTATTAACTGTACTTCATTTAAAAACGAAAGAAAGTACAGTCAGGTGCTTGCCAATTTCACACCTGGCTGAGAATTTCTTCAGTGATTTGCACAAGTTGATACGTTAACTGCTGATCCTTCAGTACCGACAAAGCAATATGCTGCTTCTGGAAGCTCATGATGAAATCAAAGGAATCACACTAAGAACAGCATCAGAAGCTTAAAGCATCAGAAGTTTTTGGTTTGTTAGTATTTTCTCTTCAGGGCATCTGAAAATCCTCTAAACCTTTGCAGCGATTACTGCAATTCCCCAAACTTTCGTAACAGCATCTTATGACTGCTTCTTTAAAGCCAAGTTTGAAAGCCAGCTGAGTAGCCCAGTAACACACCATGTAGGGTACAAATTCATCAGCCATCAATGGATAATTCATATGTAGCCCCAAGTGACTTACTTCCGTATCACACTACCTACCATGTATTGTTTACACCCAGCATAGTTAACTCTGATCTTTTTGTGTGCGAGCTTTCCACACCCCCCTCCCCAGACCATTTGGGCAACTGACATCCCAACTACAGCAGATCTCCAATCCCTTTGTGTCTTTCTGCGTGCTGTGGCCTTGGGAGTTTCTTTTTGCCCAAGCAGCAATGACCCACTGAAGAAGCACTACTTTTGCAGGCCTTTCAGTGCCACAGAGCAGTGAAAAATGGCTGAGACTGGAAATCCCTCTTTAACTATTCCCTCCCAGAACAGCATGTAGAGCCATTATTCAAGTTACTACCTTTAAGATAAAATTCTGACTCTCCATGCTAGGGCAGAATGAATCTCAGAGGCAAGGAGGGCAGGTCCATAGTGCCAATGTTCCATTTCTCTTGCAGGTGAGTTCTTTTGAGTAACACATATAAGCCTCTTCTTAAATTCAGCACAGAGATAATGGTCCCTTTCAAGGCAGAGGTGCTATCAAATGTCAATTAAAGAATTGTTTTTAATGAATTGCTTCAATGTGTACCATCAAGAAACCATGTGTGTAAATATATGTATTTTAAGGAATCCTGCATTTCATGGAAGTAAAACATATAAAAGGACAGATTTTCTGCATAAGACCATTTATTTTAAGAAATAGATGAGTCTTTATGATGAACTGGAGGCTGCAACAGCTGCTCTCTTGGGCTTCGGCGTGGTTCCCTCACGGAATCCATTCCTACAAGTAGAAATATGGTTACCACTTTTTGAAAGGATGATTCCTGCTCCAGATTACTTTCTGACAAGTAATGTTTTAGATGAAGTTTACCAGCTTTCTTCAGCTTATCTCAGTAATGCACTGAAATCACTACAGAGCTCATATGTTCAGACATTTTTAATAAGAAACATCTTATTAACAAGTGCTGGGAATAAGCAGTAAGGTTTTTGCTCTCTTCTGCTGAAGTAAATTTGACTTCTTGAAACAGGAAGATTTCAGTACCTGAGTGAACACTGCAAAACTGCATCAGATACAGCACATGTGCTGAAGGCATGCCTTACTTTATGTTCCTACTAAGCAACTCAGCAAAAGATTTCATGTTTGTGAAGTCAATTTCTTACCGAAATCCTCTATGCCTCCAACCAGGTTAAGACAGGCATGACAGAAGAAGAGTCAGCCCCAAGCTCACTTTTGGATATGACGTTTCTCCTTCAGCAACAAGCAGTGGAAAGCAGGCTACTGCTGCACACTGTAAGGTATTGTCTGGCTGCTGCTGGGAAAGACTGCCCTCACTAAAACAGATGAATGGATCCCTCAACTACACCCAGGTCTGGGACTTAAAATACTCCTAGTTTTCACTATTAAATCCAATCTACTTTTTTACAACAAGACTCTTGAATTACTTGGTATTTTTCATCCAGCTTTCTTGTGCATTAGGCCAGAAGCTACAGAGCTCAATTTCAGAACATGGAGTCATACAAAAGAAATTCTTAATGAGTTTAACAGTACAATATGCCCACCATTACCTCATAAGTACAACTCAAAGCTTTGTAACAAGTTCTAGAAACCTGTAACTCAGAATCTGATGTTATAGCTACTTACTGCTAACTGAACTCCAAATAAAGAGTGACTACTGAAGTTATGCCAGCCCTGAACTCTTTTTTGTGGGCAAAAGGGTATTGGAATGCATTTCAAGACTTGTCTCTTACAAAAACCCACACTTCAGTGCAACTGGTAATTTAATTGACTCACAAATAGAGGTGATACTGCACAAAGCATATCTTTTTAAATGTGGGCATTTTATTACAACAACCTCTGTGTTCTGTACTATCTACACTTAATAGAAACATCAGAGCTTGTTACACACTCTATGTATTGAGGTTTTTTTATTGTCAAAGGAATATGCAGCCAATTATATAAGGCATCATTTATTTCATGACATATTTAAGAAGACCATACCACATTAAGTGTACTAAATAAATAAAAATGTTAACTTTGCATGATGGATTTTATAATTACGTGATATTTATGCAGGATTTCACACCACACTAGTTTGTAATAAAATATTATACCTGAATCGACGGTAGACCTTTTTCAGGTGCCTCATGCGACCAGTGCCAGTGGTGTTGCGTCTTTTAGCCTTTGCACTCCAGTTATCTAAAACATACCAGCTACTGTTACTCATCTGTACCAAATATGTAAGCTGCACATTACATTTGTATAGCACAATAATTTAATCTGACAGAAGCAAAACAATAATTATGAATTAAACCAATTTCTACGTAGTTATACTGCACATTAGCTAAAATACAGTTAAATCAGCATTAATTTCAAAAGAGCTCCAAACACTGCAAGATGACACAGTATTCCTCCTTGGTTGGAAAAAAATCAGAGTGCTGAAGAAGACAAAGAAACACAGGCTTTTAAACTCAAGTCAGCTAAAAGTTTGTTACTTACACTTTCTCTTACGCTTAGCGGGGTAACCACATTTCCCGCAGGTAGATTTCTGCAGGTGGTACGCCTTGGACCCACATCGACGACACAAGGTGTGTGTCTTATTTCGCCGCTTACCAAATGACGATGTACCCTTCGTCTGAAAAGCATTTCAAGACACGGCACGTTAGACATATCACTAGCACTTGCAAGTCACATAACTACAAGAAGAATAAACACTCTAGAAAACACGCACAAATCCACACAAGCCAATAAGCACGTCAGAGGCACACCGTACTCTGAAACACCAACTCAGTTTCACCCACAGGTAGCCTCCACTTTTAGAAATCACTTCCTTACGCCGTTCCTTATCCCCCTCCGCGCCGCCCTGTGCTGAAATAAGACGAAGCCACCGAGCAGCTATCTCCAGCTCCCTTCTCATTTCCCCCCAACTCATCACTAATAAATAGTAAACTGCTCTTTCCTGAAGAAAGATTATTTGCTGCACGCAGATCAGCCGCACACTCACCGCAAGAGGCTTTAGCGACCGCAGCCCCTCTTGCTACGCTACCGCACGGCTGCCTCAGCCACGGGCAGGGCGCCGGCCCGGCCAGGCCCGCAGCAAGCACGGAGAAGACCCCGGAGGAGACCCCGGAGGCGCGGGGCGGCAGCACGGCCCCGCACCCCACCGCGCCCTCCCCACCCGGGACGAGACGCCCCACGCCCGCCGCCGCGCCAGCAGCGGCGCCCGCCGCCAGGCCCTCAGGCCCCGGCCCCGCAGCGGCCGCCCCGCAGCGCCGTCCCGCCGCCGAGCCCGGCCGCAGCAGAGCGCAGGGCCGCCCCCCGCCCTAGACGAAGCCCGCGGCCCCGCAGGGCCCGGCGCGGCGGCGGATGGCGGCGGATACCCCGCGCGCGCGCCCCAGCGCTCACCATCTTCCCCGGCTGCCAGCACCAAAGAGGGCGGGGCCCCCCTCGGCTTCCGCTATGGCGCGACAAGCGCTTCCGGGGGCGCGCCGGTCCCTTCCGGCCCCGCCCGGCGCGGCTGCGGCCTGGCTGTGCGCGGGAGTCCCTCCGTGTGGTGGCCGCTTCCCGCCAGGCCCGGCCTGCTGGGGCAGACCGGCCCCCCCCCCCCCCCCCGAAGGCCCCGGCGTCCCGAGTGAGATCCTCGGGGCCCGGGCCCTGAGAGCTCGGTTGTAGCCGGGGACACCACCCCAAGAGTGGTGGGTGGCGTGTCGGAGTGTGTCCTAGGCCGTGGTCCGGCTGCTCCTGGAAATAACAGCTGAGGGGTATCTGTGTGTAAATATGTCTCTGCCTGGTAAAGAAAATCTTTACTGCACCTAAGCTGCCATACTGGCACTTCATTTTTAGCTCTAATGCTGCTTCTCTGCAGTAGTGCCTGTGCTGCTACTCAGAGGTGCCTACAGCTCTGCTTCAGGCTGCAGAGTCAAGTCCTGGCTCTACCTGTGTTACCGAAAATCGTAACCAGGAAGACTCTCCAAATCAAATGATAGTTTGGAAAGCTGACATTGATTTATTGCAGCGCTGGGTGCGTGTGGGATTTTTCCTCCTAGCGTGCACACCGAAGAACAAAAGCTCATTCATTATGTCTGTGAAAGAAATGAATATTCATATAATCTCCGAGAAGTGTCTATCTACTTAATGCATGTGGTAACACATTATGAAACTACCTTTGTACAAGCATCTCTGGTGGTCCTTTTGGAAATTGTGATCCTTCTGGAAATTGTAACTCAGTCTGTTTTGTAACTCAGCAGAATCAGGGTGCACAACACCACAACAATACTGATAGTGAGGGACATCTTGCCCTTTTGGCACATACTATTCTTTGGTATGCAGACTTGCTTATTTTTGATATGTAGGCCTATTTGCCCTTGGTACACAGGTTTGCTCATCTTTGGTATGCAGGCCTGCTTGTCTTTGGTACGCAGACTTGCTTATCTTTGGTATGCAGGCCTGCTTTTTCTACCTGTACAAAGTTTACACAAAGGGGCTATTTTCATCAAATTGTCTAAGTCTTTTGGTAAGACCTGCACCTTCAGTAAAAATTATTTTCATGAATGAAATTCAGGGGCAGGGTACTCTTAGCTGTAATATGTGCTTTAAAAGTGAGCTGCCTTAAAAAACAGGCAGACCCTCCTGCTCTCTCTGCTTATCCGTGTCCCCGCCTTGGCACCCCACGCCATGTGGCAGTCAGCCTGCAGTCGAAAGCATCCCAGTGGGCATCATTAACGCAAAATCGGTTTTTATTCAGATGCACCATTTAAATTCTCGCATGCCAGCCTACCATGCATCTTCAGCAGACTCACAATCTGTACACAATTTTATCTTAGAAGAGTTAATTTGGGGGAAATAACATGTACAGAGAGAAATTGAAGAAATTTGTGTTTATCTTATCACCAGTTCAACACCTTGTCATCTCAAAGAAAGTCAGAAATTGATGATAAAGCCAGTTTATTTATCCTTGATTGTAGAATTATATAACCTGTCTAACAACTCCTGAGAAAAGTATGTATTTATCTGGCAGGCTAGATCTCACTCCTGCTTCTGGTTTACTGACTAAAAATGCAGTTATTCCAAAATGCAGCTGTCTGGGCCTGCCACAAGCCAGCAAACTGTGATGAACCCTCCCACAATGAAGGTGTGGACAGATGAACCCCTGTAACATGGAGCTCATCCAGAAAAAGGGAGCATTCTGTGGCACAATCCCCAAAGCAGTGAAGCTGTGTCCGACTGCTGCGTTTTCACTCCTGGACAAACCAGCCTTGCATGGTTGTCTCAGTGTTAATTTGTCCTCACTTGTTTCCTGAGCGTGGCCTCTCGTTGAATTCCTTTGGCACTAATTTATGTGCTGGGACGCTTTTGACCTCTGCTAAGGTTGAGGGATGGGGCAAAATGTGATTTTGACTTTAGCTGCATTGTTTCCAGACACACAAAGGTGTGGCCCAGGCTGTTCACTCAGCTTTTTCTTTTTGGTTGGCAATTTCTATCACCGAAATGACACCTAAGGCAGAGGTCTTTGCTCATATTCATTTTACCTCACCTGAAAATCCAGGCATTTAGTCCATCCGTGGTCCCGCTGTAGTTAAAGGAGAAAGATAAATGGTTCCAAAGGGTAAATCATCCTATCTTAAATTAGGTGTCTAAAGTAGGCTGGAAAAATCACCCTTGGAGGAACATTTCTCCTTCCATTAATTCTAACAGGAGCCTAGACAGCCCCCTTAGGCTAGGCACATAGATGGCTGAAGTTAGGTAAAATGAATTTTGCCCTGACTGACTTAATGAAAATATTTTTATAGCAATTCTGTCTTCCTTGCCAAAAATCAAAAGAGAAAACTCAGTGTCCTATGGATGAAATGCCATACAGAAAAAAAAATCCTAATTAACTCAAACAGTATGAATACATCCTACAGGCTGGATGGAGTCATATTGCTCCCAGCAACCTTGCTGTGTGTCTTTTAACCAGTGCCTCCTTTCCTCTTCCTTTCTCATTAGATCTCAGAAATCTGGAAGATGCTGTGAAGACATTGAACAGATGCCATGGCAACAGCCTCCAAAAAAAGTATGTTGGTTTGGCTGCCTGCAAGGATATGCTGCTGGCGGAATTATTCTTGTCCTTTGTGGGCTAAAAATAATCTTGTTCATTTACATGTCTTCAAACCTGTTAGGAAAGAAAGATTTTTGGTATCGTCATGCAGTTTTCTTTAGTATTCAGGGACACTGGATACTTTTAGGGTAGAGAATGGGCAGAGCTGTGGCTGACCCAGTGCCATCCCAGAAGCTCTTAGCCCCCGTGCAGGTTGCGGGTGAGGACCGAGTTCACCGCCCATAGTGAACTCCAGCCTGCTCAAAACCCACAGACTCGTGTACTGGCAGCTGCTGAATGGCACCAGCCTGAATTCAGCACTGGCTAATTCACCCTTCTTCTTTGATGCATAGGAAGTAGTCCAAAATTTAGAAGGCGGCGTGTCTGGATTTCAGCACTGTCTTTTTGATGTAGGAAGCAGCAGTCTGTCACTGCAGCCGGTGTCCCGTCACAGCTTCTGCACAGCACTTCTGGTCCAGCCAGGTCCTGTGATGGGAGAAACTCTTTGTTTGCCAGCACTCACTGATCCTATTAAGCATCTAGATCAGGGTTTACTGAATACTGTGGAGGCGAGTGCCTTTCTGTATCCCCTAGCACCACGTTCTGCAGCGCGTCCACTCTGGTTGGGGTTGAAAAACTGAAGCAAAATGCAGTACTGGATATGTCCATCTGTTTTTTCTTCCATCCCTCTGGAGTACAAGCCCCTCTGCCTCAAGCTGATCCCCCCCAAGGCCCATAGAACTTCCTGACCTCCTTGCTCTGCCCTGGCACTTTGCTGGGGAAGAGGAGAATCGCCCACTTCCAGTCCCTCCCACAACTAAAGCAGAGCAGCCTTACAGATAAGTCCAGCTCAGGGACAGGGAGACCAAAACCAGGGCTGGCTAGGCAGTAGAGAAGAAGGTGGGTATGAGTACCAAATAACCTCAGTAGCACTTGCTTTGCACAGGTTTGGTGTCATGCTACTACATCACACCGTCACCAGGGTGCAGTACAGCCATACAGTCCCTGATGTGACCACGGTGGGATTTGCTCCAAAAAATGGAGGAGTAGTACTGGTTCTAGGAAACTTGGAACACTGCTGAAAGGACTTGTGTGGGGCAAATGCAAGACTGATATCCAAGCAACTTCCGTCTAATGTCAACATATGGCATCACTTATTTGTGCTCATGTGTAGTGCCCTTTGCACAAGCAGGGATGACTTCAAGGGATAGGGATAGTGAAGGTTCAGGCTTCATACAAACTAGATGCTAGTCAGTGCTTGATACCAGTTATCTTCAGAGGTGCAGACAAGCTGAAGTCTTTATTTCTAAACGTGATCTCTTAGATCAAAGGAATGCCTTCAGTATCCTCTTGGATATTGATCACTTTGACCTAGGTAACAATGTCTCAGGAAGGCTGCAGGAGAACGGAGGAATTCAAGGACAATGTTTTCATGACAGTCAGTTTGGATGCCTTTGTTCCTGGATATCATCTTGATTTGCAGAGGTAGACACCTCGGCTGGAATTAGTGGGGAAGAAACTACACTGAATATCTGTTACCAAGCAGCCACAAGAAACATAACTTTATTTGTATAGTGTCCAGATTCTTCGGTTTGA
Organism: Gymnogyps californianus; assembly: GCF_018139145.2. Taxonomy (NCBI): domain Eukaryota; kingdom Metazoa; phylum Chordata; class Aves; order Accipitriformes; family Cathartidae; genus Gymnogyps; species Gymnogyps californianus. Next base: position 69,161,207 of record NC_059500.1, on the reverse strand, counting down.
AAAGAAAACTTTCATGTGTGAATTTGAACCAGAAACATTGGTCACCACAAGATGACAGTATAGTTCAACTAAAACTTTTCTCCTAAACAGCTCGGTAAAAACTCTCTAAACAGTAACAGTAAATCAGATTAATAAATTGAAAACAATATTATCTGTACAGTTCTTAAATCTCAATAACAGTAACAGCAAATATGAGCAAACAACAATGCTTATGAATAAGGCTGTTGCGTCCTGCTAAGAAACTAATGAGTATAATACAAAAGGCTTTCTATTTGTTTAAGATGAAAATGGATAGAAGAAAATTAAACAGCTGTCACTAACTTATGAAACTGCTTGTTAAAATATAGTGGAAAGATCACAAAATTATAAAAACTCTTTGTGTAACAAAGTTTATACAATGTGTATAACATACATTTGATACTGTTGCTTCCTATAGCCCGTCCTGAATGGGAGGAGCCCCTTCATCATAACTATATACTCTTTCCATGCATTGAGACTCTTCTTTTCCATAAAAATGAGCACAAAATATGACCTCACAAGTAGCACACAGAAATCAATGCCAGAGTTTAATAATAAAAATTAATTATTTGAACTCACACTAAAGAAATTCTCCGAGTGTTTTTCTCAATACTGAATTAGAAATTTTCATAGTCAGTCATCCTTTCTATTTATGATGGCATGAATAGCTTCATACTGATGATCCCATAACATCTCTTCTACAATGCTCATGAGCAGTGCTCATACAGGTAAGTTACATTAGAAGAACAATATTTTTTTATGACCGCTCCTTAGCATTGGACAGAGAGACCAGATAGTAGTCTTGCCAGTAGACCACTGGCAAATGCTTGGAGGGTGGCACTACTTGGTAGATCATGGTTGAAGCTGCCTTTAACCTTTACCTTTGGATAGCTGGGGGAGAATCCTGCGTCCTTCCCCACCAGAAACCCCACTAAAATCTTTCTTTGTTGTTCCATCTAGCTAGGGGAACAGGGGCAGCATACCTGTGTGCAGCAGAGGTGGCTACAAACCTGGGACACACCTGTTACACAGTGCAACAGCGTAATTCAGAATTTTAAAATTTCCCTAGGGTTTATTTTTAGTGCTTATACTTAGATACATTACAGGTTTGTAGTGCATTGTTGCACCGAAGCAGTAAGTCTCAAAGGGGATTTCACTGGCTAGCCTCAAGTTTGCAGAGGTGGTTGCGTGGCAGTTTGGGCTGAGCACCAGAAGGGGTGCACAGGAGAAAGCCACAAGTTCCTTTACAAGGTGACAGCCATTTTCTTCTCTTCTCAGTTGTGTAACAACTAAATATTCTTGTCTTGTTAGTATTATTTTGATAAAAACAACCTATATTGATCTTGTTTTGTTTGATACTGTTGTCTTAAACCTTTGTTGCATTATTCATGCACAAATGTAAGCACACACAAGCCTAGAACAAAATTTTCACTGCACAAAAAGCATTTGAGCCACCACAGTCCGGGATTGTAGTCTGCATTGCATTCCAAGTGGAAAGGCCCAGCTTCTGACCACATTCCCCTTACATTGCAGCAGAAACTATTTTAGTTAGTCGTTAGGAAAATTTTTGTACCAGTACAGACTGCAAAGCGCTGGACTTAAGTTTCCTTCAGATGGTTCTGGAGCTTTTGAGAGAAGATTGGGCAAATGTTTGTCTGAAATGGCTTAGGTGTAGCAGATCTTGTAGTGGGAAGGCAAATAGGCTGGATGATCTTCTGAGGTTCCTCCCAGCCATACTTTTGTGATGCTGTGATTTTATAAGAGGCCTCTAAGTATAAAGACATAACTGTATCTCTAATCTCCCTGGCTGTCATGTTCTCAGACAAACACATTTGACCAACTTTATGCTTGGAAAAAAAGGTCAGATCTTGAAGAATTCTGCCTTCAAATTTTGTCTGCTTTTCCCGTTATGATGGTTGGCCAAATAAATGCTATGGCCTCTACCTTACAAGCTTGCCTTGCGCTGACAGGCCTGCATTTTAAACATCTGTCCTTCCCCAGGGTAATGTAGGTCTCTGACTTGCATTTTCAGAATTATTCTAAAGCACATTAAACCCAAAAGATTTATTATTGAACAAAAGAAAAGCAGATGTCGCCCAGTGATATGTGTATATGTGTGTGTATCTCTCTGTGCAGGCACATATACTTGGATGGTGCGTGCTTAGCAGTACTAGCAATGTTTTCTTTCCATTTTTTTTTTTACTAAAAGAATTATCAAAAGCTTGTCTGATTCATAGCTAGACAGAGCCTATATCTAAGCCCAGACATTATGGCTCAAATTTGCTAACTTGGAAGCTGAGTGTCTAAACATAACTTAAAGCGTCAATTCTTTTATACTTCCATATGTTCTGGTATGAATGATACATGGGCATACTCTTTGGAAAAGAAATATAATTTGAACTGGTTGGGAAAAAAAAAAAAAACTTTCCTGCAGAAATGTTGAAGTAAAGTCTTGCCAGAAGCTCAGGAAAGGAAGCCATCTTAAATTTAAAGTTAGGTTCAAACAGCTGGCTCTCTTACCCTCTCAATTTTCTCACTTTTTATGTGGAATTACATGCTTGCCTAGGTATATCTCTGCCATCACATTCCCTCCATGTGTTAGTCAGCGATGCTTCAAGTGCATATGTGAATGATTTTACTTCTCACCAGCCATTCCTTAGAACATGACTTGATATTATTCTCCCGGAATACTTCTGAGTAGCTGGACAAATGCACATGCATGCCTTATAGTGCCTTCTGTCTCCAAAGGTAAGCAGGTAATTCAGTTTTACAAGACCCATCCAGGTTTGGCACATGTTAGTGTAAAAAGCACTGGTACAGCATGTACATGGTACAGTACATTTTCAAATTTTTCATGTATTTTGCAATTAGAAGTGTCCAAATGTGTGAATAAATACAAAGCTGTGCACAAAATGTGCATTAGGTAAATATAAGGCATCTGATTTTCTTTCCGAAATATGTATTTACTTCTCACAAATATTTACTGTTCATATATTTCAAGTTTTACTTTAGATCTAACATTCTGGGGAAAAAAACATGTCTGCAGTAAAGTGGAAGGTCAGAGAAGAAAACATAGGAGAAAACTGGAGCACTCATGTTTAATCTGAAAACGAGTAAAATAAGCCTAATATATTGTTATTTATTTACTTTGTCTCACATCTCACTTCAAGCAGCCTGAAGAATTTACGTTTAACTTGATCTGGGACTACTGCAAATGACTGCTTTCCCTGGTCACTCTGTCCTTTCTCTAGAAATAAAAATTAAGCTAACTTTAAAGTAGGAAAACCCATCACTTATATAGCACTCTTTACCCTGTGTGGAATTGTGGGGTTTGCCTTTAATATTCAGATGTGAGACACATACTGTAAGAAAAAAAGGCTTTGCAGTGGAACGAAGTGGACAAATGCAAGTTCTATATTTATTGAAGATAAAGCCTATTTCCCCAGGTAAAATAAGGTTGCCTTCCTTCATCAAAATCACTTGCATTTTGTTATTTTCACAACCTGAGAACCTTCCCGAAGTACAAATGCTTTGCTAACAAAGGTCAGCTCAACTCTGCAGTTACAAATGTTATCTTCTGTTTATTCTGGAATATGTTTTCCCTGTATCAGGCATTTTCAGCTTTGCATTTACTGGAACTGAGGCATATTGGCTCCATCAGGGAATTCCCCTAACATCCATGCACGATTTCCCTCTTTCACTATTTCACTTTAATAAAAATAGAGGACAAAACAGTGCCCGGCCTTATTAGTGTGTGCAAAGAGGACACAGAAAAGAAATGGAGCTTTTTGAACTTTTTCTTATCTGATCACAACGTAGAGGTCACAATCCTGTGGCCACAAGACCTAGATTAGACCAGCATATACAACACAGCCAGTCTTCTGGAGGGAAGGCTGTGCACCAGCCAGCAGGGCACAGGGAGGTGCTGTTAATGGTCTGCCTGCTGAGGCAGCAGATACGCAGAAAGGTTTTCCAAAATGTCCAGTTAAGTAGCTCCCGTTGTTATGATTGGAGCTATGCCTTAGCACCTTTCTGTCTCTGAAAGGCTGCCTTTGGATGAAGCAGGGCAAATTCAGCTTCACCAGCACTTACGCAGATGGTGGAGAACATGCCAGTACTTACAGTCTTAGATTTGGTTTATCATGTTAGTTAGTACTTGTTAACTAATTGCTGTAAATTAGAAATGTTTTTCAGTTGTGCTTGAACATATGTTAGGGAGAGATGTAGCCTAAAAAGTGGCTGCTTAAGAAGGGAAAAATGCCTGAGGGAATGTTACACTGTAAAAAGGTCACAAAACTGTGACAAGTCGAAGCCTACTTATTCTGTCTTACTGTATTTTAACAGAAGAATAAAATGCGGTAACCCTCGAAGCAACAATATTGGTAATTGACTTTTTCTGCTGAGTCTCTCAACCATTTTACAAGTTTATTATTGACTTCAGTCAAAACCGACCACCAACCTTTCTCAAGGTGCCTTTCTCATGGCTGATACTTTTTTTTACATGGCAGTATTTCCCTGCCCTGGCTTCATTACTGCCTCAGAAGACTATATGTAGTCACCAATAAATGGGCAGAAGTGCATACCTCTCTTGCTGTGAGCCCACACAAAGGAGGAAATGGGAGGCTTCCTTGTCTGTTGCTATCGCAAGCCTTACATTTTACATTCTCTCCTTGGAATGGTCAGTATTCATCTCTTTTTTTGATCATTTACAAAAATCGCAAAGCCATTTTCTAGCTCTAAAAAGTCTGGGCATTGCTGTTGTCTGAATACTTTTTCCTAGCTATTAATTGTTCTACAGAACCTCCGCCCATAGTAGAAACACCATACTTCTAATCACTCTCATGATGGTCTTTCAACCAAATAAGCACAAAATGGGATGTGTTTACAGGCTAATTAAGAACAAGTGCCATCTCCAGAAATGCAGATTCTTTCAAAGATATTTAGTGATATGGTCTCCACTACCAGATAAAAACATTTCCAATTTAGACAATTCCAAATCAACTTTTTCCATGCTAATCAAAATTGGTACATAGCAGTAATTGCATGGCTTGATAGGCAGAAATTATCTGAGAGTTTCATGTCTGGAAATAAAAAAGTACATCATTAATACAGACACAGAAGGACATATGTATTCACCTACTCAAAAAAAAAAAAGGCAAATTAAGGAAGGGCTTTGACCCTGTGCTTCAGTGCTGCTCCTTGGAACTGAACTGGATGTACAGACGGAAGCCAGAATAACTCGCAAAAGGACATCACGCCAATTTTAAGGGCTTATAAGCTTGTTGTAGAAGAAGTAACAAATGTTGAGGACACCTAAATTTCTCTGGAGCTCAGGTGAATCTCTGCAACTATATCAGCCCTTTCTTATTACTGGTATGTGTTTTCATTTATTGCAGTCTGATGGTTGTTGTATGCGTAGCCAGCCCAGAATCAGGGAGGGCAAAAGTCAACACTGTGTCATTTCTGTTTCTACACAATGCTCTGCATCTCTGTTGTCTCTATGAAAGTCTGCAAAAGCTTGCTTTATTTGTTGAACTTTGGTTCCAGCTGGAAGATATCTACAAAAGCTCATTCCAGGAAGTTTCACAGTAGCAGTTAGGGTTAATTACTGACTTCTCGAGTAAGCTGACAAAATTTTAATGAATTTCAGATGGTCCTAAAAAAGTTGTAGTTCAAAAAGACATCCTAATAAGATCTGTTTCTTGGAAGTCCTGCCTTCATTTTCTTCCCTAACTCTCCTTTATAGGGGAGGAATCTTTGTTCTGCTTATTGAAAAACATTTTTTAGGTTTTAATTTCAAGATACTTGCAAATTTTCAGAGGGAGACTGATGGACTTTAATGAAAGATTTTTGTTCAAAGTTTGCTGCTTGAAGCATTTTAGCTTTGCGACTAATTACAATAATAATTCTAAAATATACAACACATATGCACCACTGATTGAGAAAGAACCAGATATATAAAAGCATGGGCAAGGTTGCTAATGGCTGATGCTTAACGTTCTATTCACTCTACAAAGAACAATCAGAAGGAGATGATCTTTTGAAAATCACCAAGACATCAGGCTAAAAGAGGCCTTCTGGATCATCAACTTGAGATAATGCTGTCTCAGGCAGTCATCTAAACCTACTTATGAATTTATTAAACTGTATGAATTAAATTCATAGTTAAACAATGTAGAATAATACAAGAAAAAATCAACAAAAACTTAAATCATTGGCTACTTGTGAAAAATTGACCTTGTCTGGCTCTGAGGATCAACTGCTTGGAACAGGCTCTGCAATATTCCATGTGATTTAACCTCTGATACAAACCTTTATACACTATGTGTGGTTTTGTGTCACTATTAACACAAATGTGATAATACTTCCACTTCAGCCCGTTTCACGTGACTCTTTCTGTATTAGCTTATTTAAAGTGCTAAAATCATGAGAACAGCTCTCTGGTTCATGAAATTCACTTGGTTTTTTGTGTGTGTGAGCCTCTCTCTTGCTGGGCACGCATGTGAGAACATATAGATCTGTTGCAGACACAGTACCTCTGCTTCTGCACATGACTGACAGGTGAGCTCTCAGAAGAGCTTGTGCAGAAGCCCTGACCCCTGTGAGCTCTGTGGGCATGATTTTCAGGTTGAGAAGGACTCAGGGTGGACCTAACCCTGCTCCCAACACTCAATGATGAAGGCCGTTGAATATCTCAGTCATATTTACTATCCATAATTTGGTTGCAGTCATCTCCAAAGACAGATGGTCTGAACCTTGGCAGTTTTTTCAGCCTGAAAGTGGGATGTCTCAGGGAGGCAAGTATCAGTAATGGTAAAAATGAAAAATAAATATTCAACTTCAATGAACACCTAAATCAGTCCCATCTGGGCAACTGATCACTAAATAGGATCGTGAATTTTGATGCCACCA